>NC_135490.1:8616898-9251110 GCF_052094955.1 Ictidomys tridecemlineatus | reverse complement strand
GCATCAAACAGATACACTTTCTTCTCAGCAGCACATGGATTCTTCTCTAAAATAGAGCATTATACTATGCCACAAAGCAACTCTTAGCAAATACCATGCATTTTACCAGATCATAATGAAATGAAATTGGAAATCAATGACAAAATAAAAAATAAAAATGTTTTCATCCTATGGAGACGCAACAATATGCTACTGAATGAATAATGGGTGACAGAAGACATCAAGGGGGAGATTAAAAAATTCTCAGAGGTAAATGAGAGCATAGATACAACATATCGAAATCTCTGGGACACTACGAAAGCTGTACTAAGAGGAAAACTCATTGCATGGAGTTCATTCCTTAAAAGAAGAAAACTCAACAAACGAATGACCTCACACTACAGCTCAAAGCCCTAGAAACAGAACAAATCAGCAGCAAAGGCAGTAGAAGGCAAGAAATAATTAAAATTAGAGAGGAAATCAAGGAAATCAGAACAAAAGAAACAACTGAAAAAAATTTACAAAGCTAAAAGTTGGTTCTCTTAAAAAATAAATAAAATGGACTGACCTTTAGCCACACTAACGAAGAGAAGGAGAGAGCGAATTCAAATTACCAGCATACGTGATGAAAAGGCAATATCACAATAGACACTTCAGAAATACAGAAGATAATTAGAAATTATTGTTAAACCTTATACTCCAATAAAATAGAAGATTTGGAAGGCATCGAAAAATTTCTTAAGTCATATGATCTGCCCAGATTGAGTCAGAAAGATATACACAACTTAAACAGACCAATATCAAGTGAGGAAACAGAAGAAGCCATCAAAAGACGACCAACCAAGAAAAGGCCAGGACCGGATGGATACACAGCTGAGTTCTACAAGACCTTTAAAGAAGAACTAATACCAATACTCTTCAATTTATTTCAGGAAAGAGAAAAAGAAGGAGCACTTCCAAACTCATTCTATAAGGCCAACCAACATCACCCTGATTCCAAAACTGGACAAAGACACATCAAAGAAAGAAAACTTCAGACCCATATCTCTAATGAACATAGATGCAAAAATTCTCAATAAAATTCTGGCAAATCAAATACAAAAACATATCCAAAAGATCGCTCACCACGATCAAATTGGATTTATCCTAGGGATGCAAGGTTGGTTCAACATATGGAAATCAATAAATGCAATTCATTACATCAATATACTCAAAAATAAGAATCATATGATCACCGCAATAGACGCAGAAAAACCATTTGACAAAATACAGCACCACTTCAGGTTCAAAACACCAGAAAAACTGGGGATAACAGGAATAGATCTCCAGATCTTAAAGGCTATCTACGCAAAGCCCCACACCAACACCATTCTAAATGGAGAACAAATGAAGGCATTCCCTCTAAAATCTGCAACAAGACAGGGATGCCCTTTTTCACCACTTCTATTCAGCATAGTTCTTGAAACACTGGCCAGAGCAATTAGACAGACGAAAGAAATTAAAGGAATATGTATAGGAAAAGAAGAACGTAATTTAGCTTTACTTGCCGATGTTATGATTCTATACCTAGAAGACCCAAAAAGCTCCACCAGAAAATTTCTAGAACTAGTAAATGAATTCAGCAAAGTAGCAGGATATAAAATCAATACCCATAAATCAAAGGCCTTTCTGTATATCAGTGACAATTTCTCTGAGAAGAAAATGAGGAAAACTACCCCATTCACAATATTCTCAAAAATAAATAAATAAATAAATAAATAAGATACTCGCAAATCAAGGAAAGAGGTGAAAGATGTATACAAAGAAAACTACAGAACCCTAAAGAAAGAAATCAAAGAAGACCTTAGTAGATGGAAAGATCTACGTTGCTCCTGGGTAAGCAGAATTAATATTATCAAAATGACCATACTTCCAAAAGCACTATACAGATTTAATGCAATTCCCATCAGAATCACAATGGAATTCCTCATAGAAATAGAAAAAGCAATCATGAAATTCATCTGGAAAACTAAGAGACCCAGGATAGCTAAAGCAATCCTAAGCAGGAAGAGTGAAGCAGGTGGTATTGCTATACCAGACCTCCAACTATACTACAGAGCAACAGTAACAAACACAGCCTGGGATTGTCACCAAAACAGGCAGGTTGACCAATGGTACAGAGAAGAGGACACAGAGACTAACCCACAAAATTACAATTATCTTACATTAGACAAAGGTGCCAAAAACATGCACTGGAGAAAAGATAGCCTCTTCAACAAATGGTGCTGGGAAACCTGAAATCCCTATGCAACAAAATGAAATTAAACCCCTATCTCTCACCATGCACAAACTTAACTCAAAATGGATCAAGGACCTAGGAATTAAACCAGAGACTCTGTGTCTAATAGAAGAAAAAGTAGGCCCTAATCTCCATCATGTGGGATTAGGCCCCAACTTCCTTAATAAAACTCCCATAGCGCAAGAATTAAAACCAAGAATCAATAAATGGGATGGAATCCAAGTGAAAAGATTCTTTTCAGTAAAAGAAACAATCTGTGAGGTGAACAGAGAGCCTACATCCTGGGAGCAAACTTTTACCTCCCACACATCAGATAGAGCACTAATCTCTAGGGTATACAAAGAACTCAAAAAGCTAAACACCAAAAAAAAAAAAAAATATATATATATATATATATATATATATAATAATAACCCAATCAACAAATGGGCCAAGGACCTGAACAGACACTTCTCAGAAGAGGATCTACAATCAATCAACAAATATATTAAAAAATGCTCATTATCTATAGCAATCAGAGAAATGTAAATCAAAACCACTCTAATATATCATCTCACTCCAGTCAGAATGGCAGCTATTATGGAGACAAACAACAGTAAGTGTGGGTGAGGATGTGGGGGAAAAGGCACACTCATACGTTGCTGGTGGGAGTACAAATTGGTGTGGCCAATTTGGAAAGCAGTATGGAGATTCCTTGGAAAACTGGATATGGAACCACCCTTTGACCCAGCTTTTCTTCTCCTTGGGCTGTACCCAAAGGACTTAAAAACAGCATACTACAGGGACACAGACACATCCATGTTTATAGCTGCACACTTCACAATAGCTAAACTGTGGAGCCACCTAGATGCCCTTCAGTGGATGAATGGATACAAAAGCAATGTGGCATATATACACAGTGGAATTTGACTCAGCATTAAAAAAGAACAAAACCATGGCTTTTGCAGGTAAATGGATGGCTTTGGAGAAGATACTGCTAAGTGATTTTTGATTTTGGAGAGAGCCCGAGCAAGGTGATGAAACTATTACTCAAAGTCTTTCATTTACATGTGGCGACAAAATAATTGGTACATTAATAAAAATTTTAAAAGAAAGCAATAGTTGGAACTCAAAGCATTCTTCTCCTCCTTAAACTATTTTCACTTAATGTTAAGATTTTCCTCTTCCAAAAAGTCAAATGAGGAGCGAGTGCAGCTGTATTTTTCTTTGAACACAGGAACAGCTTTTAAGTTTTTAAGTCGTTATAAGTTTGATTATATCCCGAGACAGACTCTCCCAAGGGAAGATTTACCAACCAAGTCACCATCAGGCACAAACATTCACAAACAGTCGTGAAAAAGGTGTTTATCAATAATAGCGAACGACATCTGCTCTGCCTCTTACAATAGGGGGAAGAAGGGTAGAAGGTTTTAAGTCTCATTTCTTTCCCTCTGTGCTTTGTGGATTTGTCTCTTGGGCTTGTTTATAATGGCTAATCAAGAGAGAAATGGGAAAGAGAGAATGCACTGATCACACTGGAAATGGTGCCTAGAGGAAGAAAAGAGGTCAGTAGGATCAGAGGGAGGTAAAGAAAAGGAGACAGAAATGGTATTGGTGTTAGCACATACATGATACTATGTTTCAATAATTATATTATACTATATGTAATTAATATGCAATATTAGTATGTCATATATATGTTATATAGTAACATTAGTATGTATAAAAATCATAAATAGCATATATGTGTGTGTGTGTGTGTGTGAGAGAGAGATAACTGTATATTTCAGTATTGGTCACGTTGCTTAGATTTGGGGAAAATTTGTCAGGAACAAAGAGAGAACATGGAGGGAAACGGCTTTATATGCAGGAGTCTGAAAGGCCGGAAAGAGGAGTCTGAACTATGTGTTGTAGAGACAACCTGCTCTGACCATTTCTCACTTCTGGTGCCTGCTGGACTTCCATTTCTCTGGCTGGAAAACCTGCAGAAACTGTGCTCAGGTTCAGTTTCTTTGATCAGCCTTTCTCTAGAGGCTTTTGCCTCTTCCAAAGTAGCCCTGAGCCCTCTCCCCTTCTCTATTTGATGTCCCTGTCCCTCTAAAGCTCATGTTGAGATTCCCAACTTCTAGTAACTCAGGATATGGCTGTATTTAGAAATGGGATCCCTAAAACATTAAGGGAAGGGAGCCAGAATCCAGAATGACTGGTGGCCTTCTAAGAAGCAGTGACTAGGAATCACACATGCAAAGAGGAAAGACATGCAGACAAAAACAGAAGGCAGCCACATACACAGCAGGAAAAGAAGCCCAGGACAAACCAGCCTCCAGGACTGTGAGAATAAATAAATCCTGTGCTTTAGGCCACCCACCCCTGGTAATTTGTTATGGCGGTCCTGCACGCTCACCCCCAACTGAAAGTCGACTTGTGTTTACTCCAGCGTTTTCAGTTTCAACCTTCCTTTTTCTCTCCTCAGCTGCTCAAAACCACCAAGGTTCACCACACCAATGCTTCTCACAGTAGGGCCACAGACTTCCCATGTCTGAACTCAATGAGAGCCAGCCACCAAGATAAGACAGTGATCCTCAACCACGAAATGACTCCATATTTTATAATCCTTTCTGCCCTGTCCCCAAGTAACATCAAATGGGTTTGGGGGGATATTCCCACTAAGTGGCCACCAGCTGACCATGTTGATGCCCTCATCCATAGACCAAATTCCAACATACACACTGTGTGCACTCATCAGACGTGTGCTCAGAGATACCTACCGAGGCCCAGACATGTCTGGGGCATCTGATAGCAATGGTACCTTCATAACACAAATGTGCCTTCCTAACACAAAAAATCTAGTGAACTAAGCTCTGATATGTGCTTAAAAGTCATTAAGACAAAAGGATTTCATTTCCCAAGGAATTGGTTGGACAACTTAAATATTTGTTTTGGTGGCTAAAATAGGCAAGTTTAATCCAAAGGAAGTTCAGATAAGAAAACATGGCAATAGACCACAATTTCACAATATTCTCCAGTTCTGAGTATTTCAGCCCGAACTCTTCAATAACCACTTTTGCTCTGCTCTGGTTCCTGCAAACTGATGCTGATTTAATACATTTTATGCGTATGTGAATAAGTTTTTTTCAGACTGTTTATGAATTCAAAGACTTTTCTGGGATCTAGAAGCCCCAGCCCCAGACACTCCAAGGGCAGGGCTCATACATCAAATGACTGAACATTTCCCACATCTTCCAGAGGTAGCTACAAATAGTTTCAGTTGACACCATGGCAAAAATGAGAAAGGGATTTTAAGATTCTCACATCCCTGTTTTAAATGCCATCATTAAATATATTGGGAACATAAGTATGGACTATGTCTAAAACTAGACTGGAGTATCTCCTATTCTCAACTGCTTCTTGGGTCATGTAATTTAAAGCCATAATTGCCTTGGGTCAAATAATTAATTAAGAACAAAGCAGCTGTAGAACAAGGAAAATTTTATTTTTCAGAAACATTTTTAAATCTGTTAATCTATATTCATACAAGTAAGATGTCATATAAATTATTTCCAATCATATTCTATTGCTTGTCTCAATTTTCAAAAGAATAGTATTTTCTTTTTGGGATGTTAAAATAGTTACATTATTACAAAGATCATTAAAACTTGATGAATAGGGTAAAAGTTTCTCATAAGAACTAAAGGATGGAATAAAGACTATTTAGCCAATACACATTAAGTTTCATCATGTGATTATGGAAATTTTGATTTGTTTATAATTCTGGAAATGCTCTGTGTGAATCCGGGTCTCAGACTTTGCAAAGACCATCTTTTTACAGTATCTCACCAATACAAACTTTAAAATAGTATATATTTTAGCGATGACTTTTAAATGTGAATTGTTATTCACTACCATGGATTAGTTCTGTTACTAGAATTTACTTAAAACAGATTCAATTAAGTGTCAAGTTAGGATTTTTTTAGAATGGACTTGTGAAAAATGAAAGAATCTTCTTCAATTGTAAGCAGCTGGTGCTGGTGCAAGGAAGTGATTTCACTGATGTTTAGCATGCAGGTGTGTCTCACGGCTGGGCTGGTGGTGGTCACATCAACCAATGGGCAGGACGAAGTCTCAGAGAACCACATTCGCAGAGTCGTAGGGGACTGTCCACCTCTCAGGGCAAAATTAAAGCCATAAGTGTCCTGGGTTCCATAATTTTCAGCCTTTTTTATACAAAGTCTTCTAAAGATGGTTAATGTTAGTTTCAGGTCCCATTTTTGGCACTACATTAAAAAGCCAAAGCTAGTACTTTCTTTTCTTTTCTGATTGCTGGAGACTTAAAAGGTAAATCCCATGTCCCTATCCTAAAAGAGCTTGAAAATTAAATGAATAAAAAGTTGAAACAGAAAAAAATAAAAGAAAGAAAAGTAAAAGCTGATATATATAGCTACTAGGTATCTTGTCTTCCCTTTTTATTTTTGTAAATTAAGCTAAAAGATAAATCAAAAGTTTCTAGCTTAAGTTAGATGAAATCAGATAAGAGGAAAAAGTAGATTATATAGCAAATATTTCTGACATCTGTAATTTCTAAAACCATTAAGAACATTTCTATTAAAATTAATTTAATTTTATTAAAATTTATTTGTAAATTATTTCATTAATATTAAATAATTTGATTTATATTAAATTCTATGTGAATTAAACTAATATTATTAAATTGTATTAAATTCATTTAAATAAAATTTAATAAATTTTGAATAAAACTTAGATCATAGTTTAATATAAATTAAATTTATTAGGTTAATAATGTTAATGAAATAAATTCAAATTAAATAATATTCATTAAAAATAAATTTAAATTAAATCAATTTTTACTGAATTATCATTTAATTTTTATTAAATTTTATTTAAATTAATTTTATTAAAAATGTTCTTAATGGTTTTAGAAATTACAGGTGTCAGAGAAGTGTTTCTTATATAATCTGCTTTTTCTCTTCTCTGACTTCTCCTAACTTCAGCTAAAAACTTTGATTTATCTTTTACCTTAATTTACAAAAATGAAAAATGTTTTTCTAAGGATTTCAGCTTTTAAAACATTATATGATTTTATTTCTCCTGATTTCTCCTCCCCGCTGTTTTGTGATCAAATGATTTTAAAAATGTATTTATAAGCATTATTTTAGAGCCCAAAAAGTACGTAGATAAACGGTCCCGATATTTAATGACACATCCTTGCAAATTAACTTTTCCATTGAAAATGTGTTCAGTTTGACTTATAAAAATGGTCTTCTTTCTGGACATTAACATCTAGAAAGGTGAATTAATGTAAAGTGATTTTTTTTTTACAGAAATGAAAATAAGTAAAATGGATGGGTGTCATAGTATTTGCATTAAAATTTCTCAGAATTTATCCACGAAACTTCATGTTCAGGCCTTCCCACTGTCACTTTTTTTTAGTAGTTGTTCAAGGGTTTTCTTTTCTAAACTCAAGAAGTCACAACTTTGGGCAACATTATATTTTGTTTTTATACACTCTGAATTCTGAGCTATATAGGTCTTTCTCTCATGAGTTGGATTTTTCTTCCTTTCTGTTAATTAAGTGTGTCATTTTATCTTCATAAAATTAAATGTAACAAATACAATCATAAAAAAAGAGGTTGGAGCTAATGGCTCACTAGTGGTGCACTGTACAGTTGCTCACAAAGTACATTAGAATTGGTTATTGTTGAGGATTACGTCATAACATCAAAACAAAATTTTATAAACAAAAAGTGCTACATCAAACAAAACAAATTAGATTTTTTAAGCGCTAAAGCAAAAAAAAGAAAGATAGAAAGAAAGAAAGAAGGAAATAAAGGAAGAAATAAAGAAAGAAAGAAAGAAAGAAAGAAAGAAGAAAGAGAAAGAGGGAAGACAAATACCTAGTAGCTACATACATCAGCTTTTTTCTTTCTCTTTTTGTCTACAAATACATGACACTTTTTCCAAAAGGTCACTCTCAAAAAGTACTGAGTTATGGCTTCAGTAAACTGCTACATCATCACTGGCTTGAGAGTCGCTTATGGCTTTAAAAGGTCCTTTAGTACAACCCTGGCAGGATGGTCTGGGGACAGTGGCAATGGTGTAAAGGTGGGCATGACATCTGCGAAGGGTTCCAGAGAAGATGCCCAGGTCCACTAAGTCCCAGTCCAGCTAGGTGAGTAAGTGGCTCTGAATTCTGCTGCCTCTTTACCACTTCCCGGCACCTTTGCACCTTACTTTCTTCTTCTTGGTGAATCTAGAGTTCCATGGCAGGAGCAGAAAGTTTGGGTGGTGGAAAAGCTGGATGAGATTCCCTTTCCAGAAACTTAATAAAAAGTTCTGAAAAAGAACTCCTCCGCACACATTGCTGACTTGGTATCAAAGGTGTGCTGGGGACAGATTTGGGTCCTCCTCCAAGCCAACCAGGCATCCACTTGGTAACACCTCCGCAATCTTCTTTCAACAACTCCTCCATTTCCCCCTTTTCAATGTCCAGGATCCTTCCAATTAACCGTAGCACTTCAGGACGCTTCCTTTGGGGTGTGCGGAAATGACCGATAAAAAGGTTTCTCAGGAGGCCTTTATCCACTTTTCCTTCTGTGCTGCTGGTCATGTTCGTCAATTGCTTTGGTGTATCGTCCAGCATTTCTTGCAGGAGCTCACTTTGTTTTGTGGGTTCTCCAGTCTGTTCTTCCTTGAGATCTGACTGTCTGGGTGCTGAATCCCACACAACATTTGCTTCATCCTGTAGTAATAATAATGCTTCTCCTTCGACTTTTTCTGCCTTTTCCTTCTGTTCTTTCTTGAACTCAGTCTCCAGCTGCAAGTCTTTTTCTTGCAACATGACAGAGAACCTCATGTTGGTCTCCTGCAATGCTTGGCACTCCATTTCCTTTGCTTTGTATGTTTCTGTTATGTTTTCATTTTCCGCTTTGAGTTTAGAAATGTCCATTTCTAAAATGAATATTCGCTCCTGTTCTTTTAGAAGTTTAATCTCAAGTTCTTCTTTGATTCCTTTCACTGACGTCTCATTTTCAGATTTCAATAAGTTGTCTTTTTCACCTCCATTTTCTACAGTAAGGCTTTCTTTAACTTTCGGTTCTCGAAGAACATCGGAATTCTCTGTTTGAGTGTTGTATCTGTCTCCAGGCAACTGGGCTTTTATTTGTCCAATGGTTTTCTGCAAATTCTTAATTTCCTCATCTTTTACTAAAAATAACTGGGCATGCGCAGCATTCATCTGCTCATATTGGTATTTCAATTCATTCATTTCCTTCTTCTGCTCCTGTAAAGACTGAAGTAGGCGCATTTTACCCTGTCTTTGATCTTCAATTATCTTCTGCTGATGTTTAATTTCCTCTACCAGATGATTATTGACGATATTCAGTTGAGATACCTCACATTCTAGTTCTGTGATACTATCGAGGGTTTCAGGCTCAGCCACAAGGACAGCTCTGTGCTGCTGTTCCCTAAGTCTTTCCAATTCTTCTTGCAGATGATTTCCTTCTTCTTTCATGGATTCAATCCTTCTGTCCTTTTCTTCTATGGTTTGCCTTAAGGTTCCATTTTCTCTTAAGACCCGAGAAAACTTATCTAAATTCTTTTGGAGTTCTGAACTTTGTTCTTTGAGTTTGTCAATAAACACTTTTTTCTCACTTCTACGTCGTATCAATTGCTCCGGTTCTTCTAAACCAGATGCCAAAAGTTCCTTAGTTTCTTTTTGATCAGCAGCCATTTGCTCAATCCTCTTTTTGAGGCTTGCGATTTCAAAATCCTTCTCTTGATTGAGTTGTTTCAATTTCTTGATGACAAGGTCTCCTTCATATCGTTGTTTGGCTAGCTCGTCTTTTATCAAAACGATGTGCTTTGTCGCTTCCTGGTTCTGAGTGTCCAGTTCTTCCAACTCAGCTATCAGCATTTTCTTTTCATTAATACTTTGATTCAGTTCTTGCTCCTTCGACTCCAAGTTAAGTTTTAAGTTATGGAATTGTACACACAAATTCACGTCTGTTGAAGCTGTACTTTTAATTACTTCATATTCACAGCTCAATGTTGACAGTGATATCTGAAGTTCTTTCATCTCTTGACTCAATAATGACTTCTCTTTTTCTAAAACTTGGACACGCTGATTCAGTTTCAGATTGTCTTCAGCCAGATGGTTATCCCGGTTTAAACCATTCAGTCTCATTATTTCCTTTTCAGCATCGGACAGGGCTTGTTGCAGCCTGAGCACTTCTTCCACCAATGAACTCAGTGGAAGAATTTTTCCCTTTTTGGCCACAGTATCACTCTGCTCCATCACAGAAGCCTGCGATTTACTACATTCCAGTTGCAAGTTCTCACACTGCTCAATGATTTGTCCCTTTTCCACACGGAGCTGCTCTTGTTCTCTGTTCGAGACGTTTCCGTCATTTTCTGCAGAAGATAATTTTTTATTGATGTCTTTTGTTTGATCCTCAAGTTCTTGTATCTCTTTCATCGACTCGGCATTTTCAGATGGTAGAACCTGAATAGTTTTTTGCGTCTCACAGGCTCTAACCCCTGAGTCACCTTGTTGTGACTGATTTTCAAGTTCTTCAATTCGTTCTTCGTAGTCACATAATTCCTCTCGATGCTGGGAACTTTCCTCTGCCAGTTTCTCTTGATGTGCCTTCTGCAAAACTGGCATTTCATGTTGATGATTATTTATGTCCTGGCTTTGGTTTTCTTCAAGTACCTTAATAGTATTTTGGAGTTTGCAGATTTCATTTGGATCAGAATTACGTGTTCCTTGTGCTTGACCAATATGCTTCCAGGGGCCGACTTCAGATTCAAGTCTCGAAACTTCGATCGACAAGCTCTTTATTTCATGTTGTGATGAAATGACGTCGCTAAAGTGCATGTCTCCATCAGGAAGAGGTGAAAACTGACCACTGATTCCACAGCTGGATGGAGCCGGTGCAGTGGTTATTGGTATATCTCCAGCTCCGGAGTGTACTGATGGGGCAGGTGACTGCCGTCTCCACAGGTGATCCTCTAGTACCATCTGTCTTGCTTTAGGTTGGCTGGCTTCTGTCCCTCTCTGTTGCAGTTGATGTCGGTAACGTGCAGAGGGAAGCTTTATGGGAAGCCCTGATGCTTCTTCCTGCTTTTCTTCCGGATCAGCACAATCCTTTGTAAGTCTTCCATCCGTTGATGTGAATGGAGATTGGGGAGCTTCAATTTCCTTTCTCCCACAATGAGGTAAACCTGCTTCTACCTCTTCTAAATCGTCCAGAAACGCGTCCCTGGCCAAGCTGGAGATATGGCCGGTGAGGGAAGCCAAGCTGTCCCCCACCCGACCCAAGGAGTGGCCCCAGCCGGAGCTGAGGCCCCTAAACCAGGACGACATCGCTGCAACCTCTGAGCTGCTGCAAAACCCGCTCCTCTCACCATCCACCTCTCTCCACCTCTCTCCACGGAAGGGCCTGGAGCGCGGCGGGGTCGATTGTGACCTAAGCCTCGGAATTCGGGGCGCTGCGGGGCTCGCGCCAACGTCGCCTTCTGCCTGGTAACGCAGAGCCCTGGCCTGGCCTGGCCTTCCACCAGGGACTCGCTGCCAGGGGCGCAGTCACCCCTGGGGGCCTCTGCTCCTTCCCTGGACTTTCCGCTGCCCCCCTTGGGTGACTCCGCCCTCAGCGTTGGTGACCTGCCCCTGCAGGGCGGGCTGCTCCTGCACCTGGACTGGCCGCCCTGACACCCTGGGATTTTCAATATTCATGAAGAAGCCTTTTAGAGCACTGTGACCTGCAAAGCACCCCTGAAATCATGGTTTCCTACAAATGAGTCCAATTTGCTGTCATAAAGAAAGTTGTATTGATCATTCTGACTGCAGTTACCAATTCATTCCATACCTTAACATCCCTAACTTACTGAAAGTCTGTCCTCCATATGCTAACTCACTCTCGTGGCTCTTATCAAAATACTGTGACTCCTTTGGCTCTTGAATGACTTGATTCTGGTTTTTGGGTTTTTTTCCCCCTACTTTCAAAACAAGTTCTTTACCCTGGATGGGTTTAATGCTTTAGTGGTATTATGCCCAGACATGAATCAAGGTAGCTATAGCAATTTATAGATTATACTAATTAAAAACTTGCAACTTTGTGGGTAAAAAGGTAATATAACTAATATTATCCCAACATTTTGCTCCTGAAATACATTTTTCATAGTATCCTTTTAGTAAAATTTTTTGGAAAAGGGATCATCTCATTTGTAACTACAAAAAACTTTTCAGTGTTTGGAGGAATTTCCAGATTAATGATCAAAAGAAAATCAAAGAAGGAAGAGTATCCCAGCCCAGCAGCTTCTACAGACACCAATAGGCTTTATACCTCAAGCTAGAGTGAAATAGGTCCAAGAAAGTTTATGTTGATGAACAGATAAACTCATATAACTATGTTTTCTCATCTTGGAAAGGCAGGTGACAGCAGCGGTTAGGATTCCAGAAAACTGTTGACAACCCACAAGTCAAAGAGACAAGTTGGTGTCAGTGTTCTTTAATAAAAGCATAAAAAGATTTGCCGAAAATCTAACCATTTATTTGTACCATACATTAAACGTCTCAGTGCTAAGAAATATTCCAGAGCAGCAGATACAACTTGCTATTAATTTTATTTATTTATTTTTGTTTTTTGTTGCTAATAGACATTTATTTATTTATTTATTTATTTATTTATTCATATGCAGTGCTGAGAATCGAACCCAATGCCTCACACATGCCAGGCAAGTGTGCTTCCACTGACCCATGACCCTAGCCCCATTGCTATTTCAATAAAGAAACTTCTATTGAAAGTTTTACTTAGTTTTTATTTAAATTTCTAGAAAATAGATAAAAATTGATCCTATAATTAAAAACTCCAAAAACTTGCTTTAAAATTCCCCACTTTGATATTACTTTATTATGGGTTAATGGACCTCCTAATTCTGGACCAGAGCAGCAACAATCTCAAGAACCATTGTGAACATCTCCAAGGGTTCTGGATTTGCCATTTCATCAAAGTCCTGATGTCCTCCAGAAATGCCCACCCAATTTCCAGATTGCACAACCAGTCTTCTCATCCCAATATCAAGAACTTTGTGTGTTACCTACTTTGTTCCTTGAAGTAAGCAACCTTGAAAAAACAGAGTTGAATCACGCTAAATGAAATTACTCTTGTGATGGGACATAAGAGGCACATAGAGAGCTCATCCTCAACAAAATGCTGCCTATAGGAGACTCATCTGTTAGGAAAAGACATACACAGACTGAAGGGGAAAGGTTGGGAAAAATCATACCCCTCACATGCACTAGCAAGCAGGGGTTTCCATGCTCATAGCACACAAAGCAGACTTCAAGCCAAAGTTAATCAAAAAGGATAAAGATGGAATTCAGATACTGCTCAAGGGAACCAGACACCAACAAGACATAACAAGCATCAATAGATATGCCCCAAACAATGGTGCCACTGTGTTCATCAATCAAACTCTTCTCAAGTTCAAGAGTCAAATTGACCACAACACAATAATCTCGGGTGACCTTAACACACCTCTCTCAAAACTGGGTACATCTTCCAAACAAAAGTTGAATAAAGAAACTGCAGAGCACAATAACACAATTAATAACTTGGACTTAACTGACATATATAGACTATTTCGACCGGCATCAAACAGATACACTTTCTTCTCAGCAGCACATGGATTCTTCTCTAAAATAGAGCATTATACTATGCCACAAAGCAACTCTTAGCAAATACCATGCATTTTACCAGATCATAATGAAATGAAATTGGAAATCAATGACAAAATAAAAAATAAAAATGTTTTCATCACATGGAGACTCAACAATATGCTACTGAATGAACAATGGGTGACAGAAGACATCAAGGGGGAGATTAAAAAATTCTCAGAGGTAAATGAGAGCATAGATACAACATATCGAAATCTCTGGGACACTACGAAAGCTGTACTAAGAGGAAAACTCATTGCATGGAGTTCATTCCTTAAAAGAAGAAAACTCAACAAACGAATGACCTCACACTACAGCTCAAAGCCCTAGAAACAGAACAAATCAGCAGCAAAGGCAGTAGAAGGCAAGAAATAATTAAAATTAGAGAGGAAATCAAGGAAATCAGAACAAAAGAAACAACTGAAAAAAATTTACAAAGCTAAAAGTTGGTTCTCTTAAAAAATAAATAAAATGGACTGACCTTTAGCCACACTAACGAAGAGAAGGAGAGAGCGAATTCAAATTACCAGCATACGTGATGAAAAGGCAATATCACAATAGACACTTCAGAAATACAGAAGATAATTAGAAATTATTGTTAAACCTTATACTCCAATAAAATAGAAGATTTGGAAGGCATCGAAAAATTTCTTAAGTCATATGATCTGCCCAGATTGAGTCAGAAAGATATACACAACTTAAACAGACCAATATCAAGTGAGGAAACAGAAGAAGCCATCAAAAGACGACCAACCAAGAAAAGGCCAGGACCGGATGGATACACAGCTGAGTTCTACAAGACCTTTAAAGAAGAACTAATACCAATACTCTTCAATTTATTTCAGGAAAGAGAAAAAGAAGGAGCACTTCCAAACTCATTCTATAAGGCCAACCAACATCACCCTGATTCCAAAACTGGACAAAGACACATCAAAGAAAGAAAACTTCAGACCCATATCTCTAATGAACATAGATGCAAAAATTCTCAATAAAATTCTGGCAAATCAAATACAAAAACATATCCAAAAGATCGCTCACCACGATCAAATTGGATTTATCCTAGGGATGCAAGGTTGGTTCAACATATGGAAATCAATAAATGCAATTCATTACATCAATATACTCAAAAATAAGAATCATATGATCACCGCAATAGACGCAGAAAAACCATTTGACAAAATACAGCACCACTTCAGGTTCAAAACACCAGAAAAACTGGGGATAACAGGAATAGATCTCCAGATCTTAAAGGCTATCTACGCAAAGCCCCACACCAACACCATTCTAAATGGAGAACAAATGAAGGCATTCCCTCTAAAATCTGCAACAAGACAGGGATGCCCTTTTTCACCACTTCTATTCAGCATAGTTCTTGAAACACTGGCCAGAGCAATTAGACAGACGAAAGAAATTAAAGGAATATGTATAGGAAAAGAAGAACGTAATTTAGCTTTACTTGCCGATGTTATGATTCTATACCTAGAAGACCCAAAAAGCTCCACCAGAAAATTTCTAGAACTAGTAAATGAATTCAGCAAAGTAGCAGGATATAAAATCAATACCCATAAATCAAAGGCCTTTCTGTATATCAGTGACAATTTCTCTGAGAAGAAAATGAGGAAAACTACCCCATTCACAATATTCTCAAAAATAAATAAATAAATAAATAAATAAGATACTCGCAAATCAAGGAAAGAGGTGAAAGATGTATACAAAGAAAACTACAGAACCCTAAAGAAAGAAATCAAAGAAGACCTTAGTAGATGGAAAGATCTACGTTGCTCCTGGGTAAGCAGAATTAATATTATCAAAATGACCATACTTCCAAAAGCACTATACAGATTTAATGCAATTCCCATCAGAATCACAATGGAATTCCTCATAGAAATAGAAAAAGCAATCATGAAATTCATCTGGAAAACTAAGAGACCCAGGATAGCTAAAGCAATCCTAAGCAGGAAGAGTGAAGCAGGTGGTATTGCTATACCAGACCTCCAATTATACTACAGAGCAACAGTAACAAACACAGCCTGGGATTGTCACCAAAACAGGCAGGTTGACCAATGGTACAGAGAAGAGGACACAGAGACTAACCCACAAAATTACAATTATCTTACATTAGACAAAGGTGCCAAAAACATGCACTGGAGAAAAGATAGCCTCTTCAACAAATGGTGCTGGGAAACCTGAAATCCCTATGCAACAAAATGAAATTAAACCCCTATCTCTCACCATGCACAAACTTAACTCAAAATGGATCAAGGACCTAGGAATTAAACCAGAGACTCTGTGTCTAATAGAAGAAAAAGTAGGCCCTAATCTCCATCATGTGGGATTAGGCCCCAACTTCCTTAATAAAACTCCCATAGCGCAAGAATTAAAACCAAGAATCAATAAATGGGATGGAATCCAAGTGAAAAGATTCTTTTCAGTAAAAGAAACAATCTGTGAGGTGAACAGAGAGCCTACATCCTGGGAGCAAACTTTTACCTCCCACACATCAGATAGAGCACTAATCTCTAGGGTATACAAAGAACTCAAAAAGCTAAACACCAAAAAAAAAAAAAAAATATATATATATATATATATATATATATATATATATATATATATATATATAATAATAACCCAATCAACAAATGGGCCAAGGACCTGAACAGACACTTCTCAGAAGAGGATCTACAATCAATCAACAAATATATTAAAAAATGCTCATTATCTATAGCAATCAGAGAAATGTAAATCAAAACCACTCTAATATATCATCTCACTCCAGTCAGAATGGCAGCTATTATGGAGACAAACAACAGTAAGTGTGGGTGAGGATGTGGGGGAAAAGGCACACTCATACGTTGCTGGTGGGAGTACAAATTGGTGTGGCCAATTTGGAAAGCAGTATGGAGATTCCTTGGAAAACTGGATATGGAACCACCCTTTGACCCAGCTTTTCTTCTCCTTGGGCTGTACCCAAAGGACTTAAAAACAGCATACTACAGGGACACAGACACATCCATGTTTATAGCTGCACACTTCACAATAGCTAAACTGTGGAGCCACCTAGATGCCCTTCAGTGGATGAATGGATACAAAAGCAATGTGGCATATATACACAGTGGAATTTGACTCAGCATTAAAAAAGAACAAAACCATGGCTTTTGCAGGTAAATGGATGGCTTTGGAGAAGATACTGCTAAGTGATTTTTGATTTTGGAGAGAGCCCGAGCAAGGTGATGAAACTATTACTCAAAGTCTTTCATTTACATGTGGCGACAAAATAATTGGTACATTAATAAAAATTTTAAAAGAAAGCAATAGTTGGAACTCAAAGCATTCTTCTCCTCCTTAAACTATTTTCACTTAATGTTAAGATTTTCCTCTTCCAAAAAGTCAAATGAGGAGCGAGTGCAGCTGTATTTTTCTTTGAACACAGGAACAGCTTTTAAGTTTTTAAGTCGTTATAAGTTTGATTATATCCCGAGACAGACTCTCCCAAGGGAAGATTTACCAACCAAGTCACCATCAGGCACAAACATTCACAAACAGTCGTGAAAAAGGTGTTTATCAATAATAGCGAACGACATCTGCTCTGCCTCTTACAATAGGGGGAAGAAGGGTAGAAGGTTTTAAGTCTCATTTCTTTCCCTCTGTGCTTTGTGGATTTGTCTCTTGGGCTTGTTTATAATGGCTAATCAAGAGAGAAATGGGAAAGAGAGAATGCACTGATCACACTGGAAATGGTGCCTAGAGGAAGAAAAGAGGTCAGTAGGATCAGAGGGAGGTAAAGAAAAGGAGACAGAAATGGTATTGGTGTTAGCACATACATGATACTATGTTTCAATAATTATATTATACTATATGTAATTAATATGCAATATTAGTATGTCATATATATGTTATATAGTAACATTAGTATGTATAAAAATCATAAATAGCATATATGTGTGTGTGTGTGTGTGTGAGAGAGAGATAACTGTATATTTCAGTATTGGTCACGTTGCTTAGATTTGGGGAAAATTTGTCAGGAACAAAGAGAGAACATGGAGGGAAACGGCTTTATATGCAGGAGTCTGAAAGGCCGGAAAGAGGAGTCTGAACTATGTGTTGTAGAGACAACCTGCTCTGACCATTTCTCACTTCTGGTGCCTGCTGGACTTCCATTTCTCTGGCTGGAAAACCTGCAGAAACTGTGCTCAGGTTCAGTTTCTTTGATCAGCCTTTCTCTAGAGGCTTTTGCCTCTTCCAAAGTAGCCCTGAGCCCTCTCCCCTTCTCTATTTGATGTCCCTGTCCCTCTAAAGCTCATGTTGAGATTCCCAACTTCTAGTAACTCAGGATATGGCTGTATTTAGAAATGGGATCCCTAAAACATTAAGGGAAGGGAGCCAGAATCCAGAATGACTGGTGGCCTTCTAAGAAGCAGTGACTAGGAATCACACATGCAAAGAGGAAAGACATGCAGACAAAAACAGAAGGCAGCCACATACACAGCAGGAAAAGAAGCCCAGGACAAACCAGCCTCCAGGACTGTGAGAATAAATAAATCCTGTGCTTTAGGCCACCCACCCCTGGTAATTTGTTATGGCGGTCCTGCACGCTCACCCCCAACTGAAAGTCGCCTTGTGTTTACTCCAGCGTTTTCAGTTTCAACCTTCCTTTTTCTCTCCTCAGCTGCTCAAAACCACCAAGGTTCACCACACCAATGCTTCTCACAGTAGGGCCACAGGCTTCCCATCTCTGAACTCAATGAGAGCCAGCCACCAAGATAAGACAGTGATCCTCAACCACGAAATGACTCCATATTTTATAATCCTTTCTGCCCTGTCCCCAAGTAACATCAAATGGGTTTGGGGGGATATTCCCACTAAGTGGCCACCAACTGACCATGTTGATGCCCTCATCCATAGACCAAATTCCAACATACACACTGTGTGCACTCATCAGACGTGTGCTCAGAGATACCTACCGAGGCCCAGACATGTCTGGGGCATCTGATAGCAATGGTACCTTCATAACACAAATGTGCCTTCCTAACACAAAAAATCTAGTGAACTAAGCTCTGATATGTGCTTAAAAGTCATTAAGACAAAAGGATTTCATTTCCCAAGGAATTGGTTGGACAACTTAAATATTTGTTTTGGTGGCTAAAATAGGCAAGTTTAATCCAAAGGAAGTTCAGATAAGAAAACATGGCAATAGACCACAAGTTCACAATATTCTCCAGTTCTGAGTATTTCAGCCCGAACTCTTCAATAACCACTTTTGCTCTGCTCTGGTTCCTGCAAACTGATGCTGATTTAATACATTTTATGCATATGTGAATAAGTTTTTTTCAGACTGTTTATGAATTCAAAGACTTTTCTGGGATCTAGAAGCCCCAGCCCCAGACACTCCAAGGGCAGGGCTCATACATCAAATGACTGAACATTTCCCACATCTTCCAGAGGTTACTACAAATAGTTTCAGTTGACACCATGGCAAAAATGAGAAAGGGATTTTAAGATTCTCACATCCCTGTTTTAAATGCCATCATTAAATATATTGGGAACATGAGTATGGACTATGTCTAAAACTAGACTGGAGTATCTCCTATTCTCAACTGCTTCTTGGGTCATGTAATTTAAAGCCATAATTGCCTTGGGTCAAATAATTAATTAAGAACAAAGCAGCTGTAGAACAAGGAAAATTTTATTTTTCAGAAACATTTTTAAATCTGTTAATCTATATTCATACAAGTAAGATGTCATATAAATTATTTCCAATCATATTCTATTGCTTGTCTCAATTTTCAAAAGAATAGTATTTTCTTTTTGGGATGTTAAAATAGTTACATTATTACAAAGATCATTAAAACTTGATGAATAGGGTAAAAGTTTCTCATAAGAACTAAAGGATGGAATAAAGACTATTTAGCCAATACACATTAAGTTTCATCATGTGATTATGGAAATTTTGATTTGTTTATAATTCTGGAAATGCTCTGTGTGAATCCGGGTCTCAGACTTTGCAAAGACCATCTTTTTACAGTATCTCACCAATACAAACTTTAAAATAGTATATATTTTAGCGATGACTTTTAAATGTGAATTGTTATTCACTACCATGGATTAGTTCTGTTACTAGAATTTACTTAAAACAGATTCAATTAAGTGTCAAGTTAGGATTTTTTTAGAATGGACTTGTGAAAAATGAAAGAATCTTCTTCAATTGTAAGCAGCTGGTGCTGGTGCAAGGAAGTGATTTCACTGATGTTTAGCATGCAGGTGTGTCTCACGGCTGGGCTGGTGGTGGTCACATCAACCAATGGGCAGGACGAAGTCTCAGAGAACCACATTCGCAGAGTCGTAGGGGACTGTCCACCTCTCAGGGCAAAATTAAAGCCATAAGTGTCCTGGGTTCCATAATTTTCAGCCTTTTTTATACAAAGTCTTCTAAAGATGGTTAATGTTAGTTTCAGGTCCCATTTTTGGCACTACATTAAAAAGCCAAAGCTAGTACTTTCTTTTCTTTTCTGATTGCTGGAGACTTAAAAGGTAAATCCCATGTCCCTATCCTAAAAGAGCTTGAAAATTAAATGAATAAAAAGTTGAAACAGAAAAAAATAAAAGAAAGAAAAGTAAAAGCTGATATATATAGCTACTAGGTATCTTGTCTTCCCTTTTTATTTTTGTAAATTAAGCTAAAAGATAAATCAAAAGTTTCTAGCTTAAGTTAGATGAAATCAGATAAGAGGAAAAAGTAGATTATATAGCAAATATTTCTGACATCTGTAATTTCTAAAACCATTAAGAACATTTCTATTAAAATTAATTTAATTTTATTAAAATTTATTTGTAAATTATTTCATTAATATTAAATAATTTGATTTATATTAAATTCTATGTGAATTAAACTAATATTATTAAATTGTATTAAATTCATTTAAATAAAATTTAATAAATTTTGAATAAAACTTAGATCATAGTTTAATATAAATTAAATTTATTAGGTTAATAATGTTAATGAAATAAATTCAAATTAAATAATATTCATTAAAAATAAATTTAAATTAAATCAATTTTTACTGAATTATCATTTAATTTTTATTAAATTTTATTTAAATTAATTTTATTAAAAATGTTCTTAATGGTTTTAGAAATTACAGGTGTCAGAGAAGTGTTTCTTATATAATCTGCTTTTTCTCTTCTCTGACTTCTCCTAACTTCAGCTAAAAACTTTGATTTATCTTTTACCTTAATTTACAAAAATGAAAAATGTTTTTCTAAGGATTTCAGCTTTTAAAACATTATATGATTTTATTTCTCCTGATTTCTCCTCCCCGCTGTTTTGTGATCAAATGATTTTAAAAATGTATTTATAAGCATTATTTTAGAGCCCAAAAAGTACGTAGATAAACGGTCCCGATATTTAATGACACATCCTTGCAAATTAACTTTTCCATTGAAAATGTGTTCAGTTTGACTTATAAAAATGGTCTTCTTTCTGGACATTAACATCTAGAAAGGTGAATTAATGTAAAGTGATTTTTTTTTTACAGAAATGAAAATAAGTAAAATGGATGGGTGTCATAGTATTTGCATTAAAATTTCTCAGAATTTATCCACGAAACTTCATGTTCAGGCCTTCCCACTGTCACTTTTTTTTAGTAGTTGTTCAAGGGTTTTCTTTTCTAAACTCAAGAAGTCACAACTTTGGGCAACATTATATTTTGTTTTTATACACTCTGAATTCTGAGCTATATAGGTCTTTCTCTCATGAGTTGGATTTTTCTTCCTTTCTGTTAATTAAGTGTGTCATTTTATCTTCATAAAATTAAATGTAACAAATACAATCATAAAAAAAGAGGTTGGAGCTAATGGCTCACTAGTGGTGCACTGTACAGTTGCTCACAAAGTACATTAGAATTGGTTATTGTTGAGGATTACGTCATAACATCAAAACAAAATTTTATAAACAAAAAGTGCTACATCAAACAAAACAAATTAGATTTTTTAAGCGCTAAAGCAAAAAAAAGAAAGATAGAAAGAAAGAAAGAAAGAAGGAAATAAAGGAAGAAATAAAGAAAGAAAGAAAGAAAGAAAGAAAGAAAGAAAGAAAGAAAGAAAGAAAGAAAGAAAGAAAGAAAGAAAGAAGAAAGAGAAAGAGGGAAGACAAATACCTAGTAGCTACATACATCAGCTTTTTTCTTTCTCTTTTTGTCTACAAATACATGACACTTTTTCCAAAAGGTCACTCTCAAAAAGTACTGAGTTATGGCTTCAGTAAACTGCTACATCATCACTGGCTTGAGAGTCGCTTATGGCTTTAAAAGGTCCTTTAGTACAACCCTGGCAGGATGGTCTGGGGACAGTGGCAATGGTGTAAAGGTGGGCATGACATCTGCGAAGGGTTCCAGAGAAGATGCCCAGGTCCACTAAGTCCCAGTCCAGCTAGGTGAGTAAGTGGCTCTGAATTCTGCTGCCTCTTTACCACTTCCCGGCACCTTTGCACCTTGCTTTCTTCTTCTTGGTGAATCTAGAGTTCCATGGCAGGAGCAGAAAGTTTGGGTGGTGGAAAAGCTGGATGAGATTCCCTTTCCAGAAACTTAATAAAAAGTTCTGAAAAAGAACTCCTCCGCACACATTGCTGACTTGGTATCAAAGGTGTGCTGGGGACAGATTTGGGTCCTCCTCCAAGCCAACCAGGCATCCACTTGGTAACACCTCCGCAATCTTCTTTCAACAACTCCTCCATTTCCCCCTTTTCAATGTCCAGGATCCTTCCAATTAACCGTAGCACTTCAGGACGCTTCCTTTGGGGTGTGCGGAAATGACCGATAAAAAGGTTTCTCAGGAGGCCTTTATCCACTTTTCCTTCTGTGCTGCTGGTCATGTTCGTCAATTGCTTTGGTGTATCGTCCAGCATTTCTTGCAGGAGCTCACTTTGTTTTGTGGGTTCTCCAGTCTGTTCTTCCTTGAGATCTGACTGTCTGGGTGCTGAATCCCACACAACATTTGCTTCATCCTGTAGTAATAATAATGCTTCTCCTTCGACTTTTTCTGCCTTTTCCTTCTGTTCTTTCTTGAACTCAGTCTCCAGCTGCAAGTCTTTTTCTTGCAACATGACAGAGAACCTCATGTTGGTCTCCTGCAATGCTTGGCACTCCATTTCCTTTGCTTTGTATGTTTCTGTTATGTTTTCATTTTCCGCTTTGAGTTTAGAAATGTCCATTTCTAAAATGAATATTCGCTCCTGTTCTTTTAGAAGTTTAATCTCAAGTTCTTCTTTGATTCCTTTCACTGACGTCTCATTTTCAGATTTCAATAAGTTGTCTTTTTCACCTCCATTTTCTACAGTAAGGCTTTCTTTAACTTTCGGTTCTCGAAGAACATCGGAATTCTCTGTTTGAGTGTTGTATCTGTCTCCAGGCAACTGGGCTTTTATTTGTCCAATGGTTTTCTGCAAATTCTTAATTTCCTCATCTTTTACTAAAAATAACTGGGCATGCGCAGCATTCATCTGCTCATATTGGTATTTCAATTCATTCATTTCCTTCTTCTGCTCCTGTAAAGACTGAAGTAGGCGCATTTTACCCTGTCTTTGATCTTCAATTATCTTCTGCTGATGTTTAATTTCCTCTACCAGATGATTATTGACGATATTCAGTTGAGATACCTCACATTCTAGTTCTGTGATACTATCGAGGGTTTCAGGCTCAGCCACAAGGACAGCTCTGTGCTGCTGTTCCCTAAGTCTTTCCAATTCTTCTTGCAGATGATTTCCTTCTTCTTTCATGGATTCAATCCTTCTGTCCTTTTCTTCTATGGTTTGCCTTAAGGTTCCATTTTCTCTTAAGACCCGAGAAAACTTATCTAAATTCTTTTGGAGTTCTGAACTTTGTTCTTTGAGTTTGTCAATAAACACTTTTTTCTCACTTCTACGTCGTATCAATTGCTCCGGTTCTTCTAAACCAGATGCCAAAAGTTCCTTAGTTTCTTTTTGATCAGCAGCCATTTGCTCAATCCTCTTTTTGAGGCTTGCGATTTCAAAATCCTTCTCTTGATTGAGTTGTTTCAATTTCTTGATGACAAGGTCTCCTTCATATCGTTGTTTGGCTAGCTCGTCTTTTATCAAAACGATGTGCTTTGTCGCTTCCTGGTTCTGAGTGTCCAGTTCTTCCAACTCAGCTATCAGCATTTTCTTTTCATTAATACTTTGATTCAGTTCTTGCTCCTTCGACTCCAAGTTAAGTTTTAAGTTATGGAATTGTACACACAAATTCACGTCTGTTGAAGCTGTACTTTTAATTACTTCATATTCACAGCTCAATGTTGACAGTGATATCTGAAGTTCTTTCATCTCTTGACTCAATAATGACTTCTCTTTTTCTAAAACTTGGACACGCTGATTCAGTTTCAGATTGTCTTCAGCCAGATGGTTATCCCGGTTTAAACCATTCAGTCTCATTATTTCCTTTTCAGCATCGGACAGGGCTTGTTGCAGCCTGAGCACTTCTTCCACCAATGAACTCAGTGGAAGAATTTTTCCCTTTTTGGCCACAGTATCACTCTGCTCCATCACAGAAGCCTGCGATTTACTACATTCCAGTTGCAAGTTCTCACACTGCTCAATGATTTGTCCCTTTTCCACACGGAGCTGCTCTTGTTCTCTGTTCGAGACGTTTCCGTCATTTTCTGCAGAAGATAATTTTTTATTGATGTCTTTTGTTTGATCCTCAAGTTCTTGTATCTCTTTCATCGACTCGGCATTTTCAGATGGTAGAACCTGAATAGTTTTTTGCGTCTCACAGGCTCTAACCCCTGAGTCACCTTGTTGTGACTGATTTTCAAGTTCTTCAATTCGTTCTTCGTAGTCACATAATTCCTCTCGATGCTGGGAACTTTCCTCTGCCAGTTTCTCTTGATGTGCCTTCTGCAAAACTGGCATTTCATGTTGATGATTATTTATGTCCTGGCTTTGGTTTTCTTCAAGTACCTTAATAGTATTTTGGAGTTTGCAGATTTCATTTGGATCAGAATTACGTGTTCCTTGTGCTTGACCAATATGCTTCCAGGGGCCGACTTCAGATTCAAGTCTCGAAACTTCGATCGACAAGCTCTTTATTTCATGTTGTGATGAAATGACGTCGCTAAAGTGCATGTCTCCATCAGGAAGAGGTGAAAACTGACCACTGATTCCACAGCTGGATGGAGCCGGTGCAGTGGTTATTGGTATATCTCCAGCTCCGGAGTGTACTGATGGGGCAGGTGACTGCCGTCTCCACAGGTGATCCTCTAGTACCATCTGTCTTGCTTTAGGTTGGCTGGCTTCTGTCCCTCTCTGTTGCAGTTGATGTCGGTAACGTGCAGAGGGAAGCTTTATGGGAAGCCCTGATGCTTCTTCCTGCTTTTCTTCCGGATCAGCACAATCCTTTGTAAGTCTTCCATCCGTTGATGTGAATGGAGATTGGGGAGCTTCAATTTCCTTTCTCCCACAATGAGGTAAACCTGCTTCTACCTCTTCTAAATCGTCCAGAAACGCGTCCCTGGCCAAGCTGGAGATATGGCCGGTGAGGGAAGCCAAGCTGTCCCCCACCCGACCCAAGGAGTGGCCCCAGCCGGAGCTGAGGCCCCTAAACCAGGACGACATCGCTGCAACCTCTGAGCTGCTGCAAAACCCGCTCCTCTCACCATCCACCTCTCTCCACCTCTCTCCACGGAAGGGCCTGGAGCGCGGCGGGGTCGATTGTGACCTAAGCCTCGGAATTCGGGGCGCTGCGGGGCTCGCGCCAACGTCGCCTTCTGCCTGGTAACGCAGAGCCCTGGCCTGGCCTGGCCTTCCACCAGGGACTCGCTGCCAGGGGCGCAGTCACCCCTGGGGGCCTCTGCTCCTTCCCTGGACTTTCCGCTGCCCCCCTTGGGTGACTCCGCCCTCAGCGTTGGTGACCTGCCCCTGCAGGGCGGGCTGCTCCTGCACCTGGACTGGCCGCCCTGACACCCTGGGATTTTCAATATTCATGAAGAAGCCTTTTAGAGCACTGTGACCTGCAAAGCACCCCTGAAATCATGGTTTCCTACAAATGAGTCCAATTTGCTGTCATAAAGAAAGTTGTATTGATCATTCTGACTGCAGTTACCAATTCATTCCATACCTTAACATCCCTAACTTACTGAAAGTCTGTCCTCCATATGCTAACTCACTCTCGTGGCTCTTATCAAAATACTGTGACTCCTTTGGCTCTTGAATGACTTGATTCTGGTTTTTGGGTTTTTTTCCCCCTACTTTCAAAACAAGTTCTTTACCCTGGATGGGTTTAATGCTTTAGTGGTATTATGCCCAGACATGAATCAAGGTAGCTATAGCAATTTATAGATTATACTAATTAAAAACTTGCAACTTTGTGGGTAAAAAGGTAATATAACTAATATTATCCCAACATTTTGCTCCTGAAATACATTTTTCATAGTATCCTTTTAGTAAAATTTTTTGGAAAAGGGATCATCTCATTTGTAACTACAAAAAACTTTTCAGTGTTTGGAGGGATTTCCAGATTAATGATCAAAAGAAAATCAAAGAAGGAAGAGTATCCCAGCCCAGCAGCTTCTACAGACACCAATAGGCTTTATACCTCAAGCTAGAGTGAAATAGGTCCAAGAAAGTTTATGTTGATGAACAGATAAACTCATATAACTATGTTTTCTCATCTTGGAAAGGCAGGTGACAGCAGCGGTTAGGATTCCAGAAAACTGTTGACAACCCACAAGTCAAAGAGACAAGTTGGTGTCAGTGTTCTTTAATAAAAGCATAAAAAGATTTGCCGAAAATCTAACCATTTATTTGTACCATACATTAAACGTCTCAGTGCTAAGAAATATTCCAGAGCAGCAGATACAACTTGCTATTAATTTTATTTATTTATTTTTGTTTTTTGTTGCTAATAGACATTTATTTATTTATTTATTTATTTATTTATTCATATGCAGTGCTGAGAATCGAACCCAATGCCTCACACATGCCAGGCAAGTGTGCTTCCACTGACCCATGACCCTAGCCCCATTGCTATTTCAATAAAGAAACTTCTATTGAAAGTTTTACTTAGTTTTTATTTAAATTTCTAGAAAATAGATAAAAATTGATCCTATAATTAAAAACTCCAAAAACTTGCTTTAAAATTCCCCACTTTGATATTACTTTATTATGGGTTAATGGACCTCCTAATTCTGGACCAGAGCAGCAACAATCTCAAGAACCATTGTGAACATCTCCAAGGGTTCTGGATTTGCCATTTCATCAAAGTCCTGATGTCCTCCAGAAATGCCCACCCAATTTCCAGATTGCACAACCAGTCTTCTCATCCCAATATCAAGAACTTTGTGTGTTACCTACTTTGTTCCTTGAAGTAAGCAACCTTGAAAAAACAGAGTTGAATCACGCTAAATGAAATTACTCTTGTGATGGGACATAAGAGGCACATAGAGAGCTCATCCTCAACAAAATGCTGCCTATAGGAGACTCATCTGTTAGGAAAAGACATACACAGACTGAAGGGGAAAGGTTGGGAAAAATCATACCCCTCACATGCACTAGCAAGCAGGGGTTTCCATGCTCATAGCACACAAAGCAGACTTCAAGCCAAAGTTAATCAAAAAGGATAAAGATGGAATTCAGATACTGCTCAAGGGAACCAGACACCAACAAGACATAACAAGCATCAATAGATATGCCCCAAACAATGGTGCCACTGTGTTCATCAATCAAACTCTTCTCAAGTTCAAGAGTCAAATTGACCACAACACAATAATCTCGGGTGACCTTAACACACCTCTCTCAAAACTGGGTACATCTTCCAAACAAAAGTTGAATAAAGAAACTGCAGAGCACAATAACACAATTAATAACTTGGACTTAACTGACATATATAGACTATTTCGACCGGCATCAAACAGATACACTTTCTTCTCAGCAGCACATGGATTCTTCTCTAAAATAGAGCATTATACTATGCCACAAAGCAACTCTTAGCAAATACCATGCATTTTACCAGATCATAATGAAATGAAATTGGAAATCAATGACAAAATAAAAAATAAAAATGTTTTCATCACATGGAGACTCAACAATATGCTACTGAATGAACAATGGGTGACAGAAGACATCAAGGGGGAGATTAAAAAATTCTCAGAGGTAAATGAGAGCATAGATACAACATATCGAAATCTCTGGGACACTATGAAAGCTGTACTAAGAGGAAAACTCATTGCATGGAGTTCATTCCTTAAAAGAAGAAAACTCAACAAATGAATGACCTCACACTACAGCTCAAAGCCCTAGAAACAGAACAAATCAGCAGCAAAAGCAGTAGAAGGCAAGAAATAATTAAAATTAGAGAGGAAATCAAGGAAATCAGAACAAAAGAAACAACTGGAAAAAATTGACAAAGCTAAAAGTTGGTTCTCTTAAAAAATAAATAAAATGGACTGACCTTTAGCCACACTAACGAAGAGAAGGAGAGAGTGAATTCAAATTACCAGCATACGTGATGAAAAGGCAATATCACAATAGACACTTCAGAAATACAGAAGATAATTAGAAATTATTGTTAAACCTTATACTCCAATAAAATAGAAGATTTGGAAGGCATCGAAAAATTTCTTAAGTCATATGATCTGCCCAGATTGAGTCAGAAAGATATACACAACTTAAACAGACCAATATCAAGTGAGGAAACAGAAGAAGCCATCAAAAGACTACCAACCAAGAAAAGGCCAGGACCGGATGGATACACAGCTGAGTTCTACAAGACCTTTAAAGAAGAACTAATACCAATACTCTTCAATTTATTTCAGGAAAGAGAAAAAGAAGGAGCACTTCCAAACTCATTCTATAAGGCCAACCAACATCACCCTGATTCCAAAACTGGACAAAGACACATCAAAGAAAGAAAACTTCAGACCCATATCTCTAATGAACATAGATGCAAAAATTCTCAATAAAATTCTGGCAAATCAAATACAAAAACATATCCAAAAGATCGCTCACCATGATCAAATTGGATTTATTCTAGGCATGCAAGGTTGGTTCAACATATGGAAATCAATAAATGGAATTCATTACATCAATATACTCAAAAATAAGAATCATATGATCACCACAATAGACGCAGAAAAAGCAGTTGACAAAATACAGCACCACTTCAGGTTCAAAACACTAGAAAAACTGGGGATAACAGGAATAGATCTCCAGATCTTAAAGGCTATCTACGCAAAGCCCCACACCAACACCATTCTAAATGGAGAACAAATGAAGGCATTCCCTCTAAAATCTGCAACAAGACAGGGATGCCCTCTTTCACCACTTGTATTCAGCATAGTTCTTGAAACACTGGCCAGAGCAATTAGACAGATGAAAGAAATTAAAGGGATATGTATAGGAAAAGAAGAACGTAATTTAGCTTTACTTGCTGATGATATGATTCTATACCTAGAAGACCCAAAAAGCTCCACCAGAAAATTTCTAGAACTAGTAAATAAATTCAGCAAAGTAGCAGGATATAAAATCAACACCCATAAATCAAAGGCATTTCTGTATATCAGTGACAAATTTTTGAGAAGAAAATGAGGAAAACTACCCCATTCACAATATTCTCAAAAATAAATAAATAAATAAATAAGATACTGGCGAATCAACGAAAGAGGTGAAAGATCTATACAAAGAAAACTACAGAACCCTAAAGAAAGAAATCAAAGAAGACCTTAGTAGATGGAAAGATCTACGTTGCTCCTGGGTAAGTAGAATTAATATTATCAAAATGACCATACTTCCAAAAGCACTATACAGATTTAATGCAATTCCCATCAAAATCACAATGGAATTCCTCATAGAAATAGAAAAAACAATCATGAAATTCATCTGGAAATATAAGAGACCCAGGATAGCTAAAGCAATCCTAAGCAGGAAGAGTGAAGCAGGTGGTATTGCTATACCAGACCTTCAACTATACTACAGAGCAACAGTAACAAACACAGCCTGGGATTGTCACCAAAACAGGCAGGTTGACCAATGGTACAGAGAAGAGGACACAGAGACTAACCCACAAAATTACAATTATCTTATATTAGACAAAGGTGCCAAAAACATGCACTGGATAAAAGATAGCCTCTTCAATAAATGGTACTGGGAAACCTGGAAATCCCTATGCAACAAAATGAAATTAAACCCCTATATCTCACCATGCACAAAACTTAACTCAAAATGGATCAAGGACCTAGGAATTAAACCAGAGACTCTGCGTCTTATAGAAGAAAAAGTAGGCCCTAATCTCCATCATGTGGGATTAGGCCCCACCTTCCTTAATAAGACTCCTGTAGTGCAAGAATTAAAACCAAGAATCAATAAATTGGATGGTATCCAAGTAAAAACTTTCTTTGTATATTTTGGTCAGTATTCATGTGTTTTTCTCATTTTCTAATTGGATTGGTTTTGGGGTTTTAATTGCTGATTTTGGAAGATTTTTTTAAAAATATGTTCTGATTGATAGTCCTTTTTTGAATATATAGTTTGCAAATATTTTCTCTCAGGATGTAGCTAATCTTTTCATCCTTTTCCTATGGTTTTGCTTGGCAAAAAATAAATAAATAAATTTTTATAAAGTCTGGCTTATCAATTTTTCCTCATATGGATTGTGCTTTTTGTACCAAGTCTAAAGTCTTTTAGTTAGTCTTAGATTCCAAGTAATTTATTCTATTTTTCCTAAGATTTTTATAGTTTCACATTTTCCAGTTTGTCCCTAATTCATTTGTTGTGAATGTTTCTATAAAGCCTTGGGTTGAGGTTGTGGTTCATGTCATTTGTCTTTTGTTATAGTTTGGACCTGAAATATCCCCAACCTCTCATATGTAAAAAAAAAAAAAAAAAAAAAAAAAAAAAAAAAAAATGGGTCTCCAAAGCAACTGTGTTCCAAGGTGAGCCTTGGAGGTGATCAGGTTATAAGGTCTGACCTCACAACAAACCACTGCATTTGTGGATTACAGCACGATGGGCTATTGGGAGATGGTGGGAACCAGGAGATGGAGCCTACTTGGAGGAAGTGGATCATTGGGAGTTTCCCTTAAGGGGTTGTTTTGTCCCCCAGTTTTTCCTCCTTCTCCATTCCACTCTCCCCCCCCATCTCTCTCTCTCTCTCTCTCTCTCTCTCTCTCTCTCTCTCTCTCTCTCTCTCTGCTTTCTGGCCACCATGAAGTAATTAACTTTGCTCCACCAAGTGCCTACCCCTGCCCCCAATGTTTTCTTCTTACCACAGGCCCAGTAACAATGGAGCCAAGGGACCATGAACTGAAACCACGAGCCAAAATCAGCTTTTCCTCCCTTAAGTTGATTTTCTCTGGTATTTTTGTCACAGTAATGGAAAGCGAGCTAGCACAACTTTGGATGCTCATTTACTCCAGTGCTGTTTATTAAACAGTTTCTCTATCCTTTCTCCATTAATCCGCTTCTGATATATGTAAAATGTTAGTTGAGCATGTTCTCATGGGTCTGAACTCTGCATGTTCTGTTCTACTGACCTATGTGTCTGTCCCTCCATTACACCACAGTGGCTTGATTATCTGATTACTGTAGCTGCACAGTAAATCTTCATATTGTGCAGGTCACTCCAAAGTTCTATTCTTTTAATAAAAAATTGCTTTTATTTTTTAAATACATGACAGTGGAATGCATCACAATTCTTATTACACATATAGAGCACAATTTTTCATATCTCTGTACATCATGTATGTTCACACCAATTCATGTCTTCATAATGTACTTTGGATAATGATGTACATCACATTCCACCATCATTGCTAACCCCCTGCCCCCTCCCTTCCCCTCCCACTTCTCTGCCCTATCTAGAATTCCTCCCATGCTCCCTCTCCCCAACCCACTATGAATCACAGAAAACATTTGCCATTTGTTTTTTGGGGATTGGTTAACTTCACTTAGCATTATCTTCTCCAACTCCATCCATTTACCTGCAAATGTCATGAATTTGTATTCTTTTATTGCTGAGTTTACTATGGGTATGACATTGCATACCCATCAGAATGGTTAAAATAAGAAAGTGAGGACTCCAGATGCTAGTGAGGACATGGAAGAGCCAGTCCACTTGCATATCATGGATGGGAATGTAGAGTGGTACAGCCTCGGGAAAACAGTTTGGCAGTTTCCTAAAAGACTAAAAATACAATGACCGTATGACCCAGAAATGACAGCCTTGGGCATCGATTCCAGAGAAATGAAGTAATGATTACACAAAACCTGCACACCAATGTTCACAGCAGTGGGTTTACAACAGCCAAAAAAACGGAATCAGTCCAGAGGCCCTTCAACAGGTAACTGTGAAACAAACTGTGGTATGTCCACACCGTGGAACCCTCCCTACTCAGCAATAAAAAAAAAAAGGAATGAATTTTGAGACACAAGACAATTTGGAGAATCTCCAGAGAACTGTGCTGGGTGGAGGGGGCACCAATCCAAACAAAGTCACATCTTGTGTGATTGCATTTGTAAAGTGTTTTTGAAATGACAACATTTTAGAAAAGAAGAACAGATTGGTGGTTTCCCTGCTCCTGGGACTGGGGGCAAGTCGGGGGCAGGAGGGAGGTGGCTGTTGATCTGAAGAAGACCACAAGGTCCTCTTGGTGGACGGTGAGTGTTTTAACTGGTTGAGGATACGTAAGCATAAATGGTGAAACTGTGCTGAGAACTTGCACAAGTGTGAGTACAAGCAAAATGGGGGAAATGTAAGATTACTGAATTGTGTCACAATCAGCATCTTTGTGCTGACTCTTACACAACTGTCCTGTAAAAATGTTATTACTGTTGACAACTGGTAGGGAGAGAATTTTGGTATGATTTCTTAGAAATTCAAATGAAGGTGCACTTTCCCAAACAGTTACCTGCTCTTGGATCTGCATACTCCCAGTGTTCAGACGCTCACCTCCTTCTGATGGATTTGTGCTGTCTCCACTCTTCTAAATGTGCCTGGGGGACCTAGCCATGGTGACCATCTGATTACCCAATCTGAGAAGGAAGATAATGAGGGTAAATTTAATGTGTCCTAATCTCTGCTTTTTCCTAAACTTTGCAATAAAAAAGCAAGATAAAGGGGAGAAGGGAAATTACCCATAATAGATATATCCATACGTTTTCTCAAAGGCAAATAAGACGCATATCTTAGATATGTGGCAAACATTTTTTTTAGTTAAATCTTTGGTGAATTTTTAGTTATATTCTTAGAGTATAACCATGTTTAAGGTTTTCTTTTTTAATTTCTTGCAGGGCTGGGGATAGAACCCAGGGACTCACCCATGCCGACCAAAGCCCTACCCCTGAGCTCCAGACCTAGCCCTCCCATTTTTAATTTTATCAAAAATAAAAGAGTCTATTTCCTCCAATTTTGCTAGCTTTGCAGTTATAGTTGAAGGAAAAACACTTTGCTAATTTAAAGGCCCCCCCCAAAAAAATTTCTCACTGTAGCTTTAATTTACATTTCTTTGTTTTCTAAGTCAAATTGATTTTTTTTTAAAGAGAGAGTGAGAGAGAGAGAGGGGGGGGGACAGAGAGAGAGAGAGAGAGAATTTTAACATTTATTTATTTATTCTTAGTTCTCGGCGGACACAACATCTTCGTTTGTATGTGGTGCTGAGGATCGAACCCGGGCCGCATGCACGCTAGGCGAGCGCGCTACCGCTTGAACCACATCCCCAGCCCCCAAATTGATTTTTTTAAAATATGGTTTGGGGCCTGCTGCTTTTTCATTTGGGAAGCACCTGAATAAGCACCTGCCTCTTCTATTAGAGTCTTTTATGTTTTCCTAAAGCTTTACAGGTGCTGTTTTTATATGAAGGGTACTAGTATTCCCAGTTTACCTTTTAACTTTGATTATTACTGGTCTTGACATACAGAAATTAATAAAAAAATTGTTGAATCTAAATAAAAGATATCATATATTGTGGAACTACAGGTAATTTTTGTTTTGTTCTTTTTATTTTTCTGAAAAGAGTGTACTTCTCTCCCATATTTTGGGAAAGAAATTAATCACAATGAGAATATTTCATATCAAAAATTGAATGCTATGGATAAGTTGTGTTCAGGAAAAAGCTACAGCATTTGGTGCTTTCCTTACTAGACATAAGGTAATAAATGCAAATGACCTATGCATTCTTATAAAGAAATGAAAATAAATGAAAAAAGAATCTAGAGATACAGGAGGAAAGACTTAGAAAAATATAAAAGGAAAAAATAAAAAAATTTGACTGAAAGCAAATTCAAAACCTGAGCCTTGAGAAATCTAAATCAGGAAGAGGCAAAGCAACAATAGAAAGTTAAGAAAGGGGAAATAAAGAGAGAATAGGGGAGATTTTCTAAACCATGTGAAATTCTGTATCTTGTTCCAGTTTTAAATGTCATTGATATAGGTGAAATGTATACAATTGAATATAAACTCATTTTTAAAAACCCTTAATAGACATTCATCCAAGAACAAATTGGAAGATTTATATTAGAGAATAAATCCCTATGAAAGCAACAATTCAGAGAGGTTTAAAGACTACATTTTCAACCTATCAAGGAAGAGATAATTGTTCTATTTAAACTGAGGATATATAGAAAGGCAAAGATTATTAAAAAAACTTCAGCCAATCTCATTTATGAATATAAGTATAAAATATTAAAGAAGAAGCTGGGTACAGTGGCACACGCCTGTAATTCCAGCGGCTCAGAAGGCTGAGGCAGGAGGATCATGAGTTCAGAGCCAGCCTCAGCAGTGGCAAGGTGCTTAGTAACTCAGTGAGACACTGTCTCTAAATATAAAAATAGGGCTGGGATGTGGCTTAGTGGTTGAGTGCTCCTGAGTTCAATCCTCAGTGTGTGTGTGTGTGTGTGTGTGTGTGTGTGTGAAAGAAGAAAGACATTAAGTCAAATCCTGAGTACACTACAATAACAGCTTCCCCAGATAAATTTAAGAAAAACTTGAACTAGGAACTCAAGGAGAGTTCAAGATTGAGAAGCTGACATATGTTTATGTTCATATGACAGCATCGATCCATCAGTCATTTTGAGGATGCAAAAACAGTACTTGATAAAAGACATCTATTTGATGAGATTGAAAAAAAAGAAATTATTCCACGAAAGCACAGAAAGATGGGGCTGGGGATACGGCGATGGCTCAGTGGTAGAGTGCCTGCCTGGCATGCATGAGGCCCTGGGTTCGATCCCCAGTACCATAGAATAAAGAACGAAATCAATTTTAAAAAGAAGAAAGTACAGAAAGAAAGCTATTGACAAAACAGGATGGAAATGTCTGCCTGGAATGTGTGGCAATGTCAAACTCACATGTGAAGTAATAAGCTCATTATCCAATAGAAGATGAGCAGCAACAGAGAAAGCCTACAGCAACTCGTATTTAATGTTACTCTGAAGGCACTAGCCAATACAACAACGTGGAAGTGAGAACTGGTAACCTGAGAAAGGAGGAGACAGGAAAACCCAAGAGAATTAACTGGGAAACTATTCGGTCCAACTAGAACAGTGATACTTGATGTTTTGAGATGGCTGGGGATGTGGCTCGGTGGTAGAGCATCTGCTGGCATACATGAGGCAGGTTCAGTCCTCAAGACCACCACACACACACACACACACACACACACACACACACACACACACACATATATATATATAGAGAGAGAGAGAGAGATTGCTGATACAAGTATACTGCAATGTCAGCAAGTTGTTTTGTGGATATCAATAAACTGATTCTAAGTTTCTGTGCAAAGAGCAAAAGACCCAGAAGAGGGAATCCTACATGGAAGAATAACAGTCAGAGGACTGACACTACCCTATTTCAAAACCTCCAGCAAAGCTACAATGATCGAGACAGCATCGTAGTATTGGTAAAAAGAACAGTGAAATCAGCGCATTGCAAGAGAAAACCCAGAAGTAAATCCACACCCAAAAGACCTGACAAGATCAATTTTAGAGGAGGCAGAGTTTATTTTGGGTTTCACAGTTTCCGAGGTCTCAGTCCATAGATGGCTGGCTCCATTCCTTGGGGCCTGTGGTAATGCAGAATATCAGGATAGAGAAGAGCAGCTCAGGACATGGCACCAGGAAGTAGAGAGAAAGCTCTGCTCAACAAGGACAAATTATGTACCCCAAAGGCATGCCTCCAGGGACCCACCTCCTCCAGCCATACCCTCCTGCCTACAGTTACCGCCCAGATGATCCCTATCATGGAATAAGCAGGTGTAAAATAACCCCCAAAGCAAATCTAGATGCAGGCCCTACGACTTTCACAAAATGATGGGTCACAGATAAAAGCATAAAATGCAAAACTATACTTCTAGAAGATAACATAGAAGATAACCTCGGTGATGTTGGGCTCAGCAATGATATTTCAGATGAGCATTGATCAACTTCAGGATAGCGGGTAGATCAAGGAAGACGCGGGTCTGTAAGAAGCAGTGATGTGCAGGCAAGCTCTACTGGACAGCTCTTAGGGGAAATGCCTCACAGCAAAAGACCTTTCAGAGACAGAGGCACAGGCCACCATGCCTTAGGAAAAGGGAGGGGCCTCTTGGAGAGGGAAGGGGACCCTTGAGAGGAGTCAACCTAGCAGAGAGGTGAGGAGTCCCTGAGGGAGAGAGCTCCAAAGATCAGCAGAGGTGGCCTTGCATAGCTGCAGTTTTTGTCTCGTTTATATCTAACAAATATTGGATACAGTTTCATGGAGAACGCATAGTAGGCGTGCTCTAGAAAACTGTTTATTTGACCATATTTAAAGCAACTGGATGTGTAAGAATTTGAGCTTAGTGTCTGTTGGCTTGGGGATAACCGTCCTAGCCTGATGGAATGGGCAACAACTGGGAGCATTTTCATCAATACACAGGGCCTATTTATGTAAGAGGCACAAGCATGTTCTATGAAGGAAAAAACTGATCATGTGGGCCTCATTACAATTGAAAATATCTGCTCTGCAAAAGGCACTGCTAAAAGAATTTTTATTTTTTTTAATGCCAATGAAAAGTTGTTTACTTTACACATACATTATTTTTCTGAATCCAGAATTTCTACTCTTAACAGATATTAACATTATGTATTCAGTATATAAAATATACTTTTTTCCCCACTTACATTTTCAAGAGTTCTGGTCTTCTGAATAATTGAAGGAGAGAAATGTACCCACTTGGTCGCACAGGCTTGCTGCTAAAATAATTTTAAAATTAAAAACAAAAACAAAGACTGGGAGATAATATTTTCCAAATAAATAGCTAATGAATGACTGGTATGCAAAGTATGAAAAAAAAATTCTTAAAGGTGTACTATCTGCTCAATTTTCTATAATCATAAACTGCTCTAAAAATGAAGTTTATTAATTAAGAAAAATGTGTACTACCAATGTGAAATACCGTGGAGGAAGAAAAAATGAGGAGAGCCATGGAAAGGGGTCATTGGAAGGGTGCATCTTACAAAATAAGTATTCCAAAAATCAGTAATGCTATAAATCAGCAATAATTAAATGTAAAAGGTATTGGGGTCCCAAGAAGATAGCAGAATAGTGTGGAAAACGAAAACACGACTTTAAGAAAACTTCCGGGAGGACAAAGTCGTCTGTGGAGACAGTGGCAGCAGCCTGGGGTGGACCAGAAAACCAAGTCTGGGCTTGAGCCAAGGTTCCGGCTTTTCATTCTTGTTTCCACTTCGGGCAAGGACTCCTGCCTCGCCTCCTCCTCACTCAGGAGAGAAACCTGACAGCGTCAGCCCAGGACACCGAGAAGCAGAGTGCAAAGGCAGGCTGGTGTCAGGAGTGAGGATGGGAACAGGAGCTGGAGGGCCGGTCCATCTCTGAGTTGCCCTCCACCCTCGGTCTTCCTCTGTCCTTCACAGTTGGGAAATGAGACCCAGGAGAGACGGGTCTTTGAATAATGAAATGCCTGAGACAGTGGTCACGTCCATCCGGTGATCCTCTGGCTCCCTGTCCCAGTGTGTACCTCTCCTACCAGACGCAGCAGAAGCAGTGCATGCGAAGGCCTTATTCTCTGCCCCAGAATACCTGCAGGCAAGAGAGCTGAAGTCACTGAGGTAAAATGGACACTCAATGTGCTTAGTTGGCATTAAAAAATAATCAGATGACAACAAAATATGGTGGTACCATAGTTAAGAATGAAATTATTAATCATTAAGAAGAAGCATAATATATATCTGTAAGCATATAAGTCAGAATATTGGTAAGAAAAATCAGGCAAGAAGAGTTATAAAAAAAAAACTAAGTAGAAACATTGGGTATTAATATTTAAAGTATTGAATTAAGACCTCAGATTAGATGCATTGCTTTATGGGTAAAGTCAAAGAAGGACTTGGTAATTTGGAGGTTCAGGGCAAGAAGTCTCCTCAAAAGCGTTGGGGAGAAGTGAAGATCTGGAAAACACAGCCTCAAAGTTAATTTTTTTGAAGATTAGAAGCCCAAGTGTCTGTCTATGTACTAGGGGTTTTCAGAAAGAGAGAGAGAAAAAATAGGGAGGAAAAAATAATTTTAAAAATAATGATCAGTAATGCTTCATAATTTAAGAAAGACAAAAGATCTTAGCTTATAAAGGCTCAAAAGGTTGCAAAAAGTTAAAGGAAACCCCACATCTAGAATATTACAGTGATGATTAACAATAAAAAAGGAAAAGGAAAATTCTAAGAGTTTCTATTGACAGGAGTAACTTTTCTGTTTACCACACCATAAACTTCTTTGAAAACTCTGCAGAAAGTATTTCAGGAAAAAGTAATTAAGCCAATTGTATACATTTGCATCTTTTGATAATACAAAAAATATTACATACCACTAATAAACAACAAAAGATGTGCAAGACCTAAAATGGCCAATGATCATAAAAGAAAAGGAAAATACTATGTAAGTAATGAGCATTTGGATATTAAGGGTCAAGACAGAAAGATGATTTTCCCAAGTTAATTTATAAATACAACTCTAATCAAATCTGATTGTTTAGAAAATATATAAAACTTATTTAGAAAACTAAGTATGTATTGGAAAGACAAGATATTCCTGGAAAATAAACAAATATATATAGAAAACATTTCCCTTCAGTATGACATTATAACTGTTAAAATAGTGTGGGAAAGAAAGGCTTAGTTCATAATGGCATTGGAGCAGCTAATTAACTGAATGTACGACGGAAGAGCTATATCCCCATGGGAAAAGATGTTGGTTATATTTTAACAGGCAAACAGATAAATATTCTTCATTAAAAAAATAAATACAAATTCATACAAGGAGAGAGTAGAATGATGGTCACCAGAGACAGGCAGAGGTGAGTAGGGAAAGGGGTGACTTCAACCCACAGGTTCAAATTTAGATAGTAGAAAAATGTTCTGGTGTTTCATTGCACAGTGCAATGACCATAATTAATAATAATGTGTTGTACATTTAAAAGTAGTTAACACACACACACACACACACACACAAACACACAATGGAATATTACTCAGCCTTAAAGAATAATGAAATTAGGGCATTTTCAGGTAAATGGGCAGAGTTGGAGAATATCATGCTAAGCAATGTAAGTCAATCCCCCCAAAACCAAGCCAAATGTTTTCTCTGATAAGTGGAGGTATCTGATCCATAATGGGCAGGGGGCAAGAGAAGAATGGAGGGACTTTGGAAGGGAGGGAAGCGAGGTGGGGAGGAGTGTATGGGGGGAAGATGGTAGAAATGAGATGGACATAATTATCCCTGTGTGTGGGTATGATTGCAGGAATGGTGTGACTCTACATCATGTACAACCAGAGAAAGAAAAAGTTGTGCTCCCTTTGTGTAAAAAAAAATTTTAAAAATTTATAATAGTTAACAGGGTATTTTAAGCACTGTCACTACCAAAAAAAATAATATTTAAGGTGAGGGGCATGCTAATTATTAGGGCTTGATCATTCCATAGCATTCACATTTATTGAAACATCATATTGTACTTCTCAGATATATACAACTATTGTCAATTTAAAATAAGATAAAAATTAAAAAGTTTAAAAGCAAACAACAAAACTTCAGATTCCACCATAAACAAAACTCCAACATAAAAACTGGCAAGATATATGGCAAGCCATTCATAAAAAATAAGCATAATACATACGGAGAAACAACTGAACTTAAAAAATCTTTGATCTCATTGGCAAACCAAGGGCTGCTAGTGAAAATGAGATACTAAATCGAATCCCCCCTTTTCTTCAACATTGGAGAAATCCACACACGGGTGGTTCCCAGAGTCACTGGGTCTGTCTTCAGTTCAGACCCCATTGCTCTCCAACCAATAGGAATCCCTCCAAGAGCGCAGGTGTGTCCACCCACCCTCTCCCTTCACCACCCCTGCATAAATTCTGCTCTTTGTAAACGACACCCTATTTCCTTGTGAATTCTAGAGCAGCTGTATTTGTACACTTCTGCTCAGAACATTCTTGCCTGCATATATGGTATGGTTTGGATGTGAGGTGTCCTCCAAAAGCTCATGTGTGAGCCATGCAAAAAGATTTAGAGGATAAATGATTGGGTTGTGAGAGCCTTAACCCAATCAGCGAATGCATCCCCTGATGGGATTTACTGAGTGGTGACTGCAGGCGAGTAGGGTGTGGCTGGAGGAGGTGGGCAGAGGGGGTTGCCTTTGGAGTATATATTTTGTATCTGGAGAGTGGACTCTCTCTCCGCTTTCTGATCAACATGTGAGCTGCTTCTCTCCACCACACTCTTCCTCACCTGAGTCCAGAGGAATGGAGTCGGCTGTCTATGGACTGAGACCTCTGCAACTGTGAGCCCCAGATCAACTTTTCCTCCTCTAAAATTATTCTTCTTGTCATGGCAGAGAAAAAGCTGACAACAAGGTGGCCTGATTCGTCCACGCCTTGTTCTGTTAGCCATGTGACAGGTCAAGATGGCTTCTAAAGACTCCCAGTTTCTGGGCCTTCCTGGGGAGCTCTTGCCACCCATCTGGTTCACCAACACGTCGGGGGAGCTTTATTTTTTCACCTTTGATCCTCACAGTCATGGCCAAGAGGATCCAGAACATGCAACCCTCCAGATTCCTTTTATTTGGTCCTGTTTCCCCATGTCTCCTAAAAACCCCTGAGGTCCGGCACAGCAGGACCTGGATTTTTAGCCGTGACCTCCTGACTCTCCACATTTAGGTGGCCTGGCTCCTCAAAGGCTGGGTTAGTTAATATTAAGTCCCTTCTGTTTTCAGACTCGTGCCTGCTGTCTCCAGCAGCAGCGCTTCGCAGGGTGTCATTTGCGGGTGGCCTAGAGAGAAGAGCGAACGCCGTAGATGCTCAGATTATGAAATCTGCTGGACGAGGGAGGTGTTTCCATCTGGAGAATGCTGTCAGGATGAGGGAGCTTACGGCAGAGGGAGGTTAAGAGGAAAGAAATGTACTCCCAGGAAGAGCAGGAAGAAAAGATTGACATTAAACAGAGGCACGAGATGGGAGGGAAAGAGAGAGAAAAGGGGAATTGCATGGAAATGGAAAGAGACCCTCATTGTTATAAAAAACTACATAAAAGAGGTTGTGAGGGGAATTGGAAGAAAAAATAAGGAGAGAAATGAATTACAGTAGATGGGATAGAAAGAGAAGATGGGGGGAGGGGGATAGTAGAGGATAGGAAAGGTAGCAGAATACAACAGTCACTAGTATGGCATTATGTAAAAATGTGAATGTGTAACCTATGTGATTCTGCAATCTGTATTTGGGGTAAAAATGGGAGTTCATAACTCACTTGAAACTAATGTTCGAAATATGATATGTCAAGAGCTTTGTAAGGTTTTGAACAACCAATAAAAAAAAAAAAGAAAAAAAAAGAAATGTACTCCCCCTTGAATAGGATGATGGCGTTCATGGCATGGGTGATGTTTTTTAGAGAAAGGAGAAAGTGAGAACAATCTGTTACGGTAGAAAAGAACAGGAGCTGGGTCTGAAATGGATTCGAGCGGCGACTCTGCTCTTTGTAAGAAGCACCCACGTGACTTTCTCAGCTTGGCTGTTCCCTTCTGGTAAGTAGAAATATTACCACCACTTCAAATAATTAATCCCCCCTTCTCAAAAGCACCATCTCTTTATCTCATCCCCACCCAGCTTGTGTAGAAGGTTTCTCTGGTTTTCAAAGCCACGGTGATCTGTAGCTTCTGTCCAGGGCCCTGTGTTCCTCTGTCTGTTCCTGTGTGACCCCCCCACCCCCAACCTCTCAGGGCAACAACCCCCTCAGGGGACTCCCTCAGGCACCTTCATGTGTCCAATGCCTGCTGCAAAGTTGGGCAGAGCCTAGCTATTGAGTATCTCTTAGTAGACTCCAAATGAACTGATGGAGTGAGTAAAAATCCCGGGTAAAGTGCACGCTCTGTGGGAAAGAAGGGCTCTATTCTTCTCCTCGTTTAACTGCGGTCACAGCCGCGGCATTCCTAAATGCGGCAGCCTTGTCATTTATGATGCAGATGGCGTATGTTTGAACATGTGAACTTTTTTTTAAATCTCCTAATGGAAATGACAACCCTTATCTCAGAGCACTTCACAGGCTGGATTTCAGGGTAAGAAGAAATCTCTTTGTGTAAGGGCACTTTTAAGATCTGCAGTCAGATGAATTCAGGGTAAAATATAAATCTGTTATTTCAATAGATAATTATTCCACTTAGGATTTTTACTGAACCAACCAGATTAAGAAGGAATAAGGTGCCATCAGAGAGAGCTACAACCTCCTTTATTTCCGGGGGGTTTATGTCCGGCCGTGGACAAATCTGGAACTCCTATTCCTAGGGACCCGTGGCTAAGGTGTCGCATTCTTCTTGACCTAGTACTGCACCGAGCACCTGATTTGTCACATGTTTAGTGCAGTGATCTCAAGGGCCAGAATATGGACACACTACAGTGGCCTTCAAAGGCTCAAGCCAGTTTTCAAAGTCTAGGACTCTATCCCCTTGGAGATTTGGGGTGGTGCCCACCTGTGACTCCGCAGCACGCAGCGGACGCGGTGGCCCAGTCTCAGGGCTCTTCAAGGAGACTTGGGAGCCGCCATCGGAACGGGAAGTGCTGCCCAGCGCCCCCACCTCAGCCCAGTCAGCACACGAGCAGTTAATTGGCTGGTGGCCCCAGGAGCATTTTTTGCTCCAGCCAGAGACTTGGTTTCCTGGGGGGTCTCTGAGGACGTCCTCGTTGGCCGGGTCTCTGGGGAAGGTAATAACACAAGTCACAAGTCTGAACCGTAGCCGAGAGCACTGGTCCCTTCCCATGTCCTGCTGGTGACTTGCTGACAAGCTTCTGGCAGCCTCCAGACCCGTGGAGCCGCGACTCCATGTCGGCCTCCTGGCTGATGCTATTTCAGGCCTCTCCACAGAACTTTCCCTACTGTTGACTCCACAGAGCAAAGGGACAGCCACAGCGTTGGTCAGGGAGAAAGCCAGTCCATCCAGACTTGGGGAAGAGAGAATTTCATGACGAGACCGCCTCTGATATTTCTGAGTCATCTTGGAATCACAGGACTGTGAGCAGAAAAGGAAACTTAGAGACCTCGTGCCTGCTCCATTGTAGGGATCAGAGAGGCCCGTGGGTGCGTTCAAGTTCACACAGCAATACTCAGCTGGGGGCCTTGGATTTCTGGCTCCAACATCATTTCGGCTCTGTCTGCCAGATAGAAAGCTTAAAATGCTGCTCTCTGTCTGTCCAAAGTTAGACAGCATTCTGGAAATGCGTACCTTGTTAAAAGCTAAATAACAAACATGAAAGGTAAGGACTGTTTATAGTTTCAGTTTTTCTCATATTAAGATGAGGTTGTGCCAGGCGCAGTGGTGCACACCTATAATCCCAGTGACCCTGGAGGCGGAGGCAGGAGGATGGCGAGGATGGTGAGACCCTGTCTCTAAGTAAAATACAAAATAGGGCTGGGGATGTGGCTCAGGGATCAAGTGCCTCTGAGTTCAATCCCTGGTACCCACCCCCACAAAATGAGGTGGTTATTGTAATGGGAAAGAGAAAAGAAAACATTAAATAGCATCCTAAGGGTGACCTGCACAGGATTTCTTATTTTTTTCAGCTTTATTAAAATGCAACATGCACCCGTTGCCCTCCCGTTCCAGTGTGTCTGGGGAGAGAATGAACTCGAGGGAGCGTTCTCCCTGTCAGATTTCTTTCCGTGTTCCTATAAAGTGGGTGCCACTTTTTACTCCCCAGAACACGCTGTCCTGCTTCTCCTGCACCGGTCTACAGTTCTTTCTTAATATGGAAGATTATCCAGCAGGATGTAGGAATATGAGGGATAGATTACCTCTTACTCTATAAACCAATTTCATTCAAAATGTGTGTTTTCTTTTCCGCCAAACTTTTAATAATATAGTAGATTTGGGGCTTTGATAATAGAGCCGAAGGCTGGAAGGGCTCTATGGAATTTTATTTTTCCCTATTTTTAAAGGTACTAAGAAAAGTAGAAAGAGTGGGTTACCAGATTTAGCAAATGAAAGTAAAAGATGCTCATTTAGATTTAAATTCAGATGAACAAGGAGTAACTTTTAGTCAAAGTGTGTGAGCAATATTCGGAGCGTAGTTAGAATAAAAAAAAATTCATTGTTGATCTGTAAAAAATAGAATTGTGGATCCTAGGTTTCATGGTGAGCTGGAGGAGAGAGAGAGAGAGAGAAAGAGAGAGAGAGAGAGAGAGAGAGAGAGAGAGAGAGAGAGAGAGAGAGAGGAAGGAGGAGGAGGAGGAGAAGGAGGAGGAGGAGGAGGAGGAGGAGGAGATGGAGAAGGAGAAGGAGAAGGATTAGAAGGAATAAGAGGAGGAGAGAAGAACAGCAAACTTCACTAATTACAATAATGTCCTCCAGAGAGAGCGAACAACTCAGGTCCCAGCTCAGTGTTCTGCGCTGGGGCTTGCCCACTGGACAGACCCAGAAGACATGCTTCTTTTCACAGAGTGGTGCTCAGGTGGCCCATGACAACCCAGTGGCCTTCCTTGACACTTTGTTCCATTCTCCTCAGCTCATTCATTCAAGACTGTTTCTGAGCTTCCTGGCTGAGGGGTGTGGGAAGCAGTACTCAAAGGAGATTCACTCTCTGCTCTTCAGAAACTCACCACCCCAAACACCATGAGAAAAATAACGCCCTGAAGGAGGGAGACCCAGCTGGTTGCTGCAAACAGGACACACTTGTAAATGACCTTGAAAACCTGTTGCATGGGAGCCTTTGTCATCTGAGGTCACTGTTGGTTGCCCTAAACAGTGGCCTCCCAGAGGGTTTGCTCTGGGACAGACAGAGGCAGTAAGGTTGGGGAGAACAGATTACACGTGGTGGGGTTCTGAGGGGCGGTGTGTGGTCAAATGGTATTTGGTAAAGCCCTGAGGGTTAGCTGTGCCTGCAGCCGTCTCTTCCCCTCTGGTAGATAGTATTATAAAATGCATCTTTTTTGTGAATTAGGTTGTTTGCCTAGATCAGTCCCTGACTCGGTACTTTTCACATGGGCACACATGTCAATTGTCTAGGAATTGAAAAGCAAGTGAAAGATTACTGATTAATTCAGAGTATCTGCCTGGCAGTTCGAATTTTCCCTTTCAAAAAGAAAACACTTCACTTACTTAATATATTAAATTTTATATGTACATTAACTGTATTATCAGTGATTAATGCTATTTTACTAGAGTACATTATAATACATATTATAGAGTAAATTTACATACCACATGTACCAATATAATATATATATATGTTGCATAATATACCTGGTAATATTTTATTATACAATATAGTATGATATTTTTATATATAGGTAATAAAACAGAGAGCTCCTTCCTGAAATAAATATATTCCGTATAGCATTTTACGTATCATACGTATTAGCACACACAGTTGTCGGGAAAGTGATACAAAAGAAGCCCAGTTCTCTTGGAGCACAATCTTGGAGAGAATCCTTGGCAAGGCTCAAACATGGAAGAAAACAGAAGTCTCATGGAAAAGTTTGTATGAATAATTTCTGGTTCTTATCACTGTCTGTCTTTCCTTTTTAAAGAAGACCAGATCTTTACTATTATTCACAGAGGCAACCATTCCCAGTCCTTAAATGATTTAATGAAATCAAGAATTTGACATCTTGTTCATATAAAGATCCAGAAATACCAAAAGGTCTCACATTGCCAGAGGCTACAAAGATTTTTAAATGAGTTCTACTCACAAAATATGCAATAACATAGCAATTCTAATTCAGAAACAGAAAAAACGTGTGCTCAAAGTGAGAAAATACAAAGGTCGATTTGTAATAATATCCCAAGAAGAAAAAAAGGTAATAATCAGATATTACACACTCCAAATAAATATAAACATTAGGGAAGAATCCAAGAAACTGCTTCATAGTTTTGCACAGGTTTTATACCAAGAGGGAAGAAATTGAAGCTCTTTTGTAAATAGCCACAGTCAACAGAGAAATCTGCAGAATTCTCATGCCTTTGGGCAACCCAGATGGCCCCCCACCACGGACCCCTGAGCACAAGAGAGGACGAGCTCCCACAGATGACCCGGAGGTGCAGGCTCTGCGCCTTCATGCAGACTGCAGAGCCTGCTCCCCTGTGTCTCCCAGGGATGGGTCCCTTCGGCTCCCAGGGAATTCCACCGGCTTGCTTCTGCCCAGCTCTGCCTACTTCTGCAAAACCAGGCCATGGCGTAAGTCTTCCATGTACAGAGATGCCTTGGAGAAGCGCGTGCTGGAACAGCCATTTGGGAGAGTCTGATAATGACGTCCGTGAAGATCACCTTCCCCCACTCTGAGGCGCTGATCTTTGAAGGGCCACAGGGAAACTGGGACAGAAAGGGAAGGAAAGGGCCACCAGGTTCAGGCAGATCAGGAGGCCTCCCAGCCTGGCGTGTCACCAGCTGTGGCACGTAGACAGCCTTCTCTCCCTGGCTGCCGACCTAGGTAGACCCGTTCCGGCCCGCCTTGCTCTCCTCTGCAGCACTGGCCCTCCCTTGGCACCAACAACGACGGGGTGTGTAATTATCGATGTGCAACAGGTGCTCTTTCCCGTTTTCCTTCTGCAATTCCAATTACCTTCAGTTGACTGAGGTCTCAAAATATTAAGATTTATCTCAACCTCATTCTCAGAGCTTTGACTGCGGCCTACTGTGATGATGACTGTTTTATAATTGTTATTGTTGTGAATCTCTTATTCACAGCTTAGATAAAGTGTCGTCTCTACAGGGTTTGGCACCATCTCAGTGGCAGGCATCCACTGGGGGTCTTGGGATATATGCCCTATGGATACAAGGGAGTGACTGTAAATTCTGTGTCATTCCCGTTGTGATTAGGTCTCTTCCATAATCTTAGCATGATGCTTAGTACAAAGAAGGCCACACAAATTCAGCCAATGCAGGGAAGTTCTTCCTAGAGGCAGGCCCGAAGTTTTTGCTGCCTCTTGCCATCTCCTGACAACACAGGTAGTGGAGCGGTTCTTTCTCTGCTTGTGCTTCACCTGTTTACTCATTTACTGCTCGTTAAACTCTCGTGAGAAAGATACTTTCGTTTTTCTCTACTTTACAGTTGATGGAGCTAAGGATGAGAGAGGTTAATAAACCCGCATCAGTGACACACGGAGTAGCAGTCTTGGGCCTTGGAAGGTCAGCCATCTGCCTCTGAATCAGTGCTCCTGATTCCCCATTAAATCACCACCCTGGGAGGAGTTCAGGAGGGGTCCAGAGGTAAGATGGAAGATTCCATCCCCTCCACTGATTATCTCTCTGCTTCAGATGCCCTCAGCAGAAAGCAAACCATATAAACCCCAAACCAAACCAAATAATAACCACAGGGAGAATACAGTAGCTGCCCAATCCCTGGGGAGTACGTCCTGACTCTCAGAGGATGTCCGGGCTTGCAGATCACCCAAACCCTGGAGAGACTGTGGTTTTCCCTGTACTCTCCATATGTACCTGTGACAAAGTGTAATTTATAAATGAGGCACACAGAGCGATCAAGAACAGTAACTAATAACAAAACAAAACATATATACCGATACACTGTAATAAGAGTTGTGTGAATATGATCTCTCCCAAAATATGATGCTGTACTATAATGTATTCTTGGACTGTAGGTAATTGAAACCAAGAAATTGAAACTGCAGGTACGGAGGCTACTATGATCATTCCCTTCCTTCCTTCCTCCCTCCCCCCTCCCTCCTTCCTCCTGGTTTTACCAAGCGCTCACACCCACCCCCCACACCAGGCCCCAGAACTACAAAGCTAAGACGTTGTTCCTGCCACAGAATTGGAGTCCAGTGGTAAGAGCAGGGGACTAGCAGCATTAACCGTTTGCCTCAATAAGCAAGGCCAGTGGAAGCATCTGGAAACCTCAAGGCCAGCAATGCTGGCAGAAAAAAGCCAGAGGCCATCAGGAAACTGAGCTCCTGAACAAATGGAAAAGAAAAAGACTTGACTGAAGTCAGGAGACTCCTGGCTCCTGAGGCTGTAGCTGCCAAGTGCTCTCAGGTAGGCCACGGTGGCCAGACAGTTTAAGGAAGGTGTGAAAGGAAAGCCTCAACACTGCAGGGTCCCACGGCCGCCTCATCCCGCTCCTAGAGAGGACAGGAAGAAGGAAGGCTGGATCACAGCAGCCAGGACCCCAGGGGAGGAGATGTAGCCCCACTTGGCAGTGAGATCCATCATCCTTTCAAGAGGAATTTTTAAGGGCGAAATTAAAGATTCTATCTTGGTCTGGTATTCGTTGGGTGGCGTCTGTTTGGTACATAGGTTCATATTTTAAGAAAGGCCATACACTGCATATAGGATAAGTCCAGGAGTGGCACTGGGGAAGCTGGGAGCGCCCAGTCCCAAACTAGAGGTCACAGGGAGGCCTGGGAAACCCTGGCTGGAAGGAAAGCCGAAGACTCCAGTTCTCCTGGCTGCTTCCGATGGGATAATGTCACGGAGCGAGTTCTTTGCACTCACAAAGCCTGTGAGGAGGGGATCTACGATTCACCAGCTGTGAGAACGTGGGTCAGTCACGTGACCTCTGCACGCTTCCCTCCTCTGTAAAATGTAAGCCATAATACGTGCCCTTCGTCGGTGTCCCTGTGGTGATCACATGAGGTCACGCCTCTCAACAGACTTCCTGGTGTAGATTCGCGATGGCGTCCATTCTCCTGCATCAGCGACAGTGGCAACAGAGGAGGGTAGATGTGTAAAGAAAGGAGATGTTCGCCATTTATTTCCACTACTGCTGTCTTCACCCATTAAATACCTATAATAATTCACCCTGACTAAATAATAATAATAATAATGAAGAAGAATCTGGGGCCCTTTAGAAATAAGGACATTCCTAAGGGCTACTTTATATCAAAAGTCCTACACATATACCCGTCTTTGGAAAGCTCTCTGGGAGTTTCTTCCTATAATGTTGATTTCAGGGCTTTAGTGCCATGGCCCAAACATCTCCAGTCTCTTCTTGATGAGGCTGGGCATTGTGTTGACATCCTCGCCAGATCCACGGATGTGTCCTGTTTCTTGGGCTGAGGTGTTCTCAGTGCCCGACGCTGCCAGCCTGGTGTGGATGTGTGAAACACTGGCTTCTGGTTCTGAGAACGCAGCCTGGGAACACAGCCTCTTTCTCTTGGATCATTGGATGTACCACAATCAGAAAGTCATTTATGGACTTTGGAAGGCAGAGATGGAGGGTCCTGGCACTGGGTGCTGTGGGAGGGCTATGTCCCTCCAGGGGTCTCCCAAGATGCAGTCTGGTTCTGTCATGGTCACCAGGAGTGTGGTATCCTTGCTCTGCTGTCCCCCGACTCCTGCCCCAACACACACACACACACACACACACACACACACACACACACACACACACCCCAGGCACTGCTAGGAAGATCTGCAGGGTCACTGGTCAGACAGGCTGTGCCAGGAGAGTAATGACTTCACCTCATCCCCAAGGCAGTGTTCTCCTGGACATTGCTTGAGTCACGACCATAAAGACAGGAAGGGGGACTCCAGGAAGAGACCAGGTTTGAGCAAAGAGAGCAGAAAGGAGAAAAGAGTAAACATTTTTTGAAGAATTCAATCTCGTAGCTCCCTGAGCGAGCAAGGAGCACATTTCCTAGTGAGCACTCAGTTCTGCTACATTCCCTTTAAACCCGAAGCTGTAACTCAATCTGACGCAGGGCGCTTGGCAGAGGCCGCGCTTCCCATCACCATTTATTTTGGAGTTACAAGATGCTTCTGATTCAAAAACTAACTGAAAGCCTTTTTCTCCACTGTCATAAATCAAACCATTCCCACCCGTCTCAGTAGGGCTTGGGCCGCATCCAGGAGTTGCATGCAAAGCAGGGGGAGATGAAGGGCTTCTGAAAAGGAAGATGTCCGCTGCAGCGAACCCAGAGGGCACACAGACACCCAGAGGATTTGGAGTCAATTCCCAGAGGCTGGGGGTGGCCCTTGAGTTATCTGACAGATTCTCTTCCCATTTCAGCCCCTTGGAAGGGTTTTATCAAAATGTCTGCCTTTCAGTGGGGGGAGGTATTGCAGTCTGATGGTGCTGAAGTGCTTTGGGGTGGATCCCTGAGACTGACAGGCTGGGAAGACAGAGAGCAGCCCCAGTTCCTCTGGAACACCTTCACGGGCCCAGCACAATGTGAGCTGGGAGCTGCCTGAGGACCAACTGACAGTACCCGGGAGGGTCTGGTGCAGAGGAGGTCCTCAGTGAACGCTGCTGATAGACTCCTGGCACCTGCTCAAGCCCATTGTTAAATTTGATTTCTGTTTTTTTTTTTTAATCCATCAGCTTCTACTACTTTAGAAAGCATATCTTTAAAGAGTATGAAATTTTCCTGCACTGCAATATTTTGTGGCTGTATTTATCACAAAGCCACAGCACCACCACCGCTGTGCTTTCCTAAGCCCCGTCTGTCCTGGTACCTCTGGTCACAGCAGGTTGTGCACACCCCTTGCTTGTCTCTGCTGCCATCTAGGCTGGGAACAGCAAGAAGGGATCAGTAGGGGTTCCTTTTGTTTATCATTGTCACCCCATTGCCTAGGAAGGTCACCAGCCCTGCACAAGTGCCCAGTAAATCCTTGCTACATTAAGTCCACATTCAACATTAAAGCTTTATGTGTCTGAAGCATTTAAACTGATGTCAATTCTAACAAGTCAGAAAAAAAAGTGTTTTTTTTTTCCATGCATGAATCCTAACTAGATTTTGCAATTTGCATGAAGCAAACATTTTAAAGCTTGTCATCTTTCCTATTATGCACTTTTCTCCATCATGCTGATTTTTCTCTTAGAGGTCGGGAGAGAGTAGAACACTTTAATTATGTCTCCCTTGCAGAAGTTTCAAACACGCATCCCATTTTTAAGCATATTCTTTAATTCAGGTGTTTTTGTTGTTGTTTTTTTCTCCTTTTCTCTTTAAAAGTTAAGTCTAGAGCCCTTTGGGTCTATGGTGCAGGGAAGCCTAAGATTTGCTCTCATGTTCGGCAGGCGTTGGTGGAGTACCTGCCGTTGCAGGACAGCCATCCCAAGCGGATGAAAGCGGGGGAAAGGCCAAGTTTCTCTTCTCCTGGAGCTCGCATTCTAGGGAAGGGGAGACCAGCAATTTGCAAATATTCTAAAAAGAAGACAATGGGAGTGTGATCGGCAGGCTGCGTTGTACCCTCTAGAACGGAGAGCCCCGGGAAGATTCTAAAGAGGCTACACTTCACCTGAGAGCTGATTGAGCCACGGAGTGAGTGAGACCCTGGACCTGCGGGGACAGCGTTCCAGGTAGGGTTCCTGGCCCTGGGTGCTGTGTGAGGGCTGGTGTGAGGCTACCCTGGGAAAAACTTCTGTCCAAGCAGCAGGGCTTCCCCTGTCCAAACAGCAAGGTTCCACAGGCCTGCAGGCAGCAAGGCAAACCCGAGGAAGCCGACTCCCAGGTCCAGGTCATGTCTAGCTGTCGCCCTGTGTGCAGGAAATCCTGGCTCTACTGAAGGCCCTGGGAGAAGCAAGATGGAATCCCCAGCCAAGCTATCAAGCTTCTATGCTTTGGTAGGTATTGGGCATAAACCAAACTTACCATCTCTCCAAGATCATCAACAGCCTTTCTAAAATTTCCTGTTCGTGGTACCTTCCCCCCACACACACACACACACTTAGAAGAATGTGGTTTTCTTCAGGGATTCTGCTATGTATCTGTGGCTCATGACTTACACAATAGAGAGGTAATGATGTCCCGGAATCCTTTGCCCTTCCCTTCCCCTCACATGTACACACACACACACACACACACACACACACACACGCATGTTCTGCATATTTATATTAAGTTAAGCCCTTTAGGGTCAATTGGTCCAACCAGGAGTTTTTCTCATCAGCGAATTTTCCTGGGAAGCAGCTCTGGGTTGGTCGTGGTCCCAAAGGCGAGCACAGTCCACAGAGGAGCGCTCTCCTGTCTCCCTCCCCAGGCTCTGGGGAATGTTTTCTTTCTGAGCCTGCAGCTGTCCTGGCTGAGGGGGCCACCCTACTGAGCCAGGGAATGCTTGTCCTCCCTCAGGGAAACAGAGGTCACCAGAATTTAGTACTACTCTGAGGTCAAGGTTATATCTTGCCCCTCACCCTCCCTACCAAAAGCCGTGTTTTAAATAGAGTCCATCGATGCTTAGAAGATGCAAAGAACTATGGGGGATGCTTTCAGGGCCTCTTTCAGTTGATCCTTGGCAGCTCCTGCAAAGTAGGTATTGAGCTCGCTTTATAGAGAAGGAAGCTGTCACTCGGGAATGCAGAACTTCCCGGCATGCTGGGTGTTTGAACTGAGATCAGGTCCTGAGGTCCGCGACTCTGCTTCAGGACGGTACCCAGGCTTCGGGGGAAGCTTTACTGGTGCTCACAGGGCTCAGAGGGGCCAGCCCTGTTTGAGTCTAGGGTTGGTTGGTGGTATTTTCCATGCTCTGAAATTTCTGTAATTTTGTTCCTAGGAAATATTTGACGCTATGAAAGTCAACAACAAGTGGAGAATCAGTGAGAAAGACTGGTGGTGGAGCTGGGGAGGTGCAGGGAAGGGGAAGGAGGAGGAAAAGGAAAGCTCACATCTATGGGGCGCCTAGTCCACCCTAGACACTGTGTGTGGCTCTTATATGGGATCTCCTGAAATTCCGCATCTTGAGCCTTTGCCTGCCGACGCTGCACTATGATCCAGCGATCTAAGAACTGCAGGTCACGGACAGGCCCAGATTTGTAACAAACAGCAACTCAGTGGTTTTTCTTTTAATACCAGGACTAAGACACCCTACAAAGGCAGGCTTGCTGCTCTTGGGCATCTCTTTGTGGCCACCGGCAGAAACACACCCAGGACTTTGGGAGGGGGAAGAAACCATTAAAACATGGAGGACACTATGCTATGGGAACTAGGCCAGCCAGAGAAGGACAAAGGCTGACCTTTGTGTATTCCACTTACATGTGGAATATGAAATAGTCAAACTCTTAGAAGCAGAGAATAGAATAGGGGTTGCCAGAGGCTTGGGGACTGAAGGTAAAGAAGTTCTAGTGATCTTCCGTACAATGTCAAGCCAATGCTAACAATCAGGCATTGCCACTTCAAAATTTTCTTACATAAAAAAGAATGAGGAGGAGAAAGAGGAGGAGGAATAGGAAGAGGAGGAAAGGAATGAGAGAGACGTAAGGAGACTTTTAAAGGTCATAGTTATGTCTATTACGTTGAGATGGTGGTATCACAGATGCATGCGTATGTCAAACTCATAAAAATCATACACTTAATGCAGTTTTATTGTATAGGCAAAGGCCATCTCAAATATCGAAACAAGAGTGTGCTGTTGAACTGCTGAATAGAGCCGTAAACTTGGGTTTTCTCCTTGTCCGATTCAGCTTCCTGTCACATGAAGAACATAGATAATAGAAACAAGCTTCTTAAATGTTAGTCACTGTGCGCTGAGTGTTTTCCAGTAGAAATATCAGAAAACAGATTCCGGAATCATCACAGGGCTGGGTCAAAACATTGCTTTGTCATTTACCGGTTTGGGGATGAGCCAATCTGTCTGCATCTCAACTCCTCAGCCTATGAATTGGGACTAAGGATTCCTACCACCAGGAAAGGCTGTCAGGCTTAACCGGGAGGGTGGATGTGACAGTATCTGGCTCATCGCACTGAGAGACGAGAACCTTTCCTTTGCCTCTTCTTTGCTCTAGATGTAGAATTATTTCCACAGACTAGCCTGACCGCGAGAATACCCTATTATGAGGGGTTTGTAAGAATCAAAGAAGATAAAGGATTAGAAAAACCTTTGAAGATGTATTGGGTCCGAGGTTAACTTGCTAACTCATGGTACTGGGAGTGTTCTCTGTGATAGAATTAGTAGATATCAATGACCTTATGATCATACAGTCGTCCATAAATTCTGATGAAAGCTAAGTATGAAAGTATTGTCTAAAACAATATTTCTAAAGGTTGACATTCTTAAGTGTGATTTTCTCTGTATTAGATCAGAATAAACATTGCTTTTTTTTCTTTTTTCTTTTATTTATTTATTTTTGGTACCAGGGATTGAACCCTGGGGTGCTTAATCACTGAGCCACATCCCCAACCCTTTTTATTTCTTATTTTGAGACAGGGTCTAAGTTGCTTAGAGCCTTGATAAGTTACTGAGGTTGGTTTGGGACTTGCAATCCTCCTGCCTCAGCCTCCTGAGCCATCGGGATTACAGGCCTGTGCCACCAGCAGTGTGGCTTTGTTTCTAAGCCCCACCCTAAGTCCAAGGAAACAACCCATTCTTTGAGGAAATCTGAAAGGAGCAAAGGGAAGGAAGTGAGAGTAGGTGAGCTTTAGGGGCTCTTCTGGATGAGATGCTGGCAGACAGAAAGGAGCTGGGCGAAAGGAGGTGTTTATAAGCGCTTTGCAACAGGCCCGCTGCCAAGAGGCCTGACTAGAGCATCCCCCTCCTGCAGATGCTTCTGCCCTGAGCCCTGCGTGAGCAGTCTGCCTGCCCAGCACGGCCAGGTTCCAGGAGTCATTGCAGCCACCCACACAGAAAGTGCGGCCATGGGGAGAGGCTTTGTTACCCTCACCCACGCAGGAACACCTGGGACCCCAAACACAGGACATCACCGTTATTCTCTGTCTGTATTTATTCCCCAGATGGCTGCAACCCAAGTTTACCTGCGCCTTGCCTTTCACAGCAGATGTCTTTTCTGTCCTTAGCTGCAGAAATATCTCCAAAGCAGATGCCAACCCTGCCCCAGCGCCCAAAGCGGGAGTTTGCCAAGCTGTAAAGGACTGAGAGGAAAACAACTGTCTCCCAGGAAGCTGTCAAAGGTGGGGGCGGGGAACAGGGCTCCCTTTGTTCTGCTCCTTTGAAGGAGGGAGGAGTGACCCTGGGGAGCAAGGGCCCTTGGGGTGTGCCTGCCAGTGTTAATGTCTGCCTAGGGAAAGCATAGGTCAATAACAGTTGTAAATCTGCATCACTAGGCATTGTTAACTGAAATAGAGAAAATGGAGTAAATAATTAATGTTGGAGCTACATAAATAAAAAGAAAGATAATAAATTCATTTTCAAGGCATTTTTGCCTTACATGGAATAATTCCAACTCCCCCTGGGCACATGTGCCTCTCAGAGGTGTTCCTTGACATGGTTGAGTGTCTCTGGACAGACGGATTTCTTGATGTGACCATTCTTAATAATGGCTATACATTATGATTTGTGGGGACTTTTTATTACTTAGATGATAGAATTTGACCTAAAATCAATCAATACAGTGTCTTTGGCGGGTAGGGATTCAGAGTTGAAACTGAGAGTTTATTTGACAATAAAAAAAAAACGGAGAAAACATTTAAAAAAATATTTTAAAACAATTTAAGTCCATTGAGGCAATAGCGCTGCACTACCATAAAATTTCATCCAAACTAAGATGCTCTTGAACAAACCAGTACGTATGCTCACCCTAATCATAAACCATATTTAGAGGTTCATCCTTCAAAAGGGTTTAGTCAATAATGGACTAAGGACAGTTAGTTATTGGTGGCCTCCAAAGACACAAAGCCAACAAGCAATTCTACTCATTCTGCCAAAATCTTTCCCTGTAGCAAATGAACTTGCTCTCCTGGTAGTCTCAAAATTGTAGGAATGGGAGTTTAGAAATGAGTTGAAAAATGACAATAAAAAAATTTTATTACTCAGCTACTGGAAGGAAAATATAACTATATATTCTCTGCTTGTGCTACCAAAAGTGGTCACCCAGACATTTGGTACCAGAGGCAAAAAGAGAGAGAGGGTGCCATGAGATCACTCTCACTTCAATTCTCCTCTCCTGTGTGATGAGACCTTTTCCTTTTAAAATTGTTCGGTACTCCCAACTTTCCTCACCTAATTCCTCTGAGCTTTTCCAGTGAAAACCCTGAGCCAGAATAAAAACAATTTCACAACTTCTCTTTGCTGAGTAAAATAGAAAATATTAGAAAGAGGAGAGTCAAAGAAAGGCAGCCGTGGAGAGAGGACCAAGATTTATCTTCTCAGTTCTTAAATCCAATACCACAAACGGTCTGAGACATAGCTCTTAACAGAACACCCTGTTATGAAGGGCATTGAAAGAATTAAAGATGATCAAGGATTGGAAAAATCCTTGAGGATGCACTAGGTCCATGATTAACTTGATAATTTGTGGCTCTGGGCATGTTATCTGAGAATACAATTGTAATCTCATGATCATACAGTGGTCTATCTACTCTGATGAAAGCGAAGAATTGAAATATTGTCCACAGCAATATTTCTAAAGTTGACATTCTTAAGTGCTATTTTCTCTGTTTTAAATACATTCCTATCAACTTATTTGGTTTTCTGTTAATGTGACTTTCTAAGCTATGTCTTTCTCTTTTCCTTCCATCTTTTTTGTTACTCTTCTTTGTTTATTTAGGGTTTTTGATTGTTTATTTTTGCAAGTTTTAGAAGTTAGCTATTCTATTTTTTTCTGGTTACTTAAATATTTTCACGTACTTAACTTCTTAAACTCTGATTTTAATCAATACTATTAGCTGCCTGAAGAACATAGAATTTTAGAATACTTGAGTTTCAATTCTCCAACCTATCTATCCCCAGCATTCTTCAGAGTATTGTTATAAAATATGTTATTAATGCTTGGTGTGTAGCTCAAACTTATCCATTATCACTATCATCCTCTTTGTTGCCACATTATCCTGTAGTTGATGCTCCTTTTCATTGACTCACATACTTATTATTTCTTTGCTCAACATTTAGTAATTCTCTATTTCAAGATTCATTCACCTTTCTAAAGAATATTTTGGGAGATTTCAGTGATGGTTGTTTAGGGTCAAGACTTGCTTCTCTAAAACATTTTCTATTTTATCTATAGTCTTTAGTGAAACTCCAGCTGGGTATAGAATTCCAAATTTACTATTTTTTTTATTAGAAGACTATGTTTCAGCCCCCCACCCACTTTTGTTGTTTATAAATCTGCTATAAGTTTCCAGTGAAGCTGTTTATACCACTAATATGGTGAACAGCTTGACAATATAGCTCAAAAAAGTTCATACCCTTTCACCAAGCCATTTCATTTCTGATAATTTAAATGTTCAATGGACTCCCCAAAATTACTTGGAACATTATCACAGTGCTCAAAACTTTTCAATAAATCTTTTCATCATTCAAAATCAAGGCCCAAACCCTTGCTCAACCCCATCATGCCCCTGAAGTCTGTGGCTCTGCTCTCCTTTACTGCATCTCTTATGGCTCCTTCCTCACTCATCTGTCTCCCAGATGGATGGAAGCATGGTAGGATTATATCTCTGAAGATAATGCTTCTTCATTATAGGGGATTTAAATGTGAATCTTGTAAGTTAACTACTTTCATTTTATTCTGTTTGTAGGTAGTGTAATTATAGTGTTTTGTTATTGTTAACAAACGCACTGAAATAATTTAGAACCATCATTTCTTTCTTTCTTTCTTTTTCTTTTTTGTTTGTTTGTTTGTGGAGGGATTGAACTCAGAGGCACTCGACCACTGAGCCATATCCCCAGCTCTATTTTGTATTTTATTTATAGACAGGGTCTCACTGAGTTGCCTAGTGTCTTGAACCACCATTTCTTTTAAAATATTCTGCATTTTTTTTCTCTTTGGAGTTTATTGATACTTTTCAAGCAAAATAAAATAGCTCAAATGGCAGCCTGAAAAGATTATAATTCTTAGGATATTATTACATAAATGTCTGGTATATAAATGTGAATTTTTTTACCTGTAATTGTATCCTATTTGATTTCTAGGATGTAGATTTGTCATCACTATTTAACAAATCTCTTTGATCTGGATTATAGGCCCATTTTTTGGTATGTTCTCTTAAGTTGTGAATTTTCCCTCATTCAGTTTCACTGCTGTGGTGAAGTGGTTATATAATTGCTCAATGGAACATTGATAGAATTGTAATTCTTATGATTGTATTTTATAAATGTAGTTTGGTTAGCAGTAAACTTTGTAAATAAATTGTCTCCCTTTCTCCCATTTTTATGTAGTTTAGGATTAAGATTTCATTTGTTGCCTTTAACTAACTTGTAATACGTGATTTGAGTAGAGTTTTACTTAAGTCTTATGATTGGAGTTATCTGGAACTGAATATTCATTTTTGTATACCAACAGTTTAATTTTTTCTGTGTACAAAACTGGTATAGTTAACTAAATAAATCTGGGTTTAAAAACCATTAATCTATCTGCATGTGCAGCCTCTTGGGACGGGGAGAAGTCATTCTACATTAGATGGTCAATATGCAGGAGCTATCTCTATTCCAAAACAGAGAATGAGGACAGGAAACCGGCTACTAACAGAGAGAGAAGGTTCAGAGTGAAGGACAGGAAAGAGATATGGAATAATTCCCACACAGAGCAGAGGTGAAATAGAGCAGTAGCCAGGGTTAGGAGGAATGGGACAGAGCGTCGGCCTTATATGGCCCTATGTAGCTGCTCTGTAACATGGGTAAGCTGCCTAGGGCTGGGCCAGCCTTCTCTCTCACCCAAGGACATACATGGGAGGGGAGATTTCAAATGCCACTCTTCATACCTCACTTGCTGTTGTTTCCCTGGTTTCTGAATTATTGACTCTGACTTAATGACTTGGTAGTTTTCTTAAAGTCTGTCGCTCTGCTCTCCTTTACTGCATCTCTTACCTACCTCCTGTCCTGCTCTCCTGGATGCTAAGATCAGCATATGATTTTGACACCAATAACTCAAAACTCTTCTTTGACACCTTCCGGGGGTGGGGGGAGTGCTTTTATTCTGAATGCTCACTTGCCTACTCAGTACCTTTAGCCCAGGCCACAGGCTCATGATGCCCTCCATTCTCTTCAGGTTGGGTCAGCCCTACCTGGCACAGAAGAAGTCAATAGGACCAACTGCTTAAACTGCTTATATCACTTTTACCTGATAGGGCTCGTCAAGGTTTCCTCGATTATAAGACACCATCAATTGTGGGACAACCATCAGTTTGATGCATTTTATTTTTCACAGTTGAGGGACCACTACTTTAATGGAAATATCTCAAACCACATTAACCAGTCATTGGATGAACATTTAACTGTCTAAAATTGAATTAATCACCTAACTGGAGATTTACTGAACAAATAAAAAGGTAAACCAAAGGAAACAAAATGAAAGAAGAAACCAATGCATTTTAAAGATGACAAAATTCTGGAATCCAATAAATCAATCCAAGAGCTGATTCTGTAAGAAAAAGTGAATAAAAATCATCAGCTGACCTAATAGACGTATGAAAAAACAAATTCACAAAACCCAGGGACATTGAGGAAATCACAAGAATCATCAGATCACTTTCATCACCCCCAGCAAGGTACATTTCAGGTCCTGAACAAAACTGATGACTTTTTAGAGTAAAAAAATGCAAATTAATGAAACTATACCAAAGCATACCAGTTAAATAGAAAAATGGAAAAAAGTTTTCAAATAGCTACTTCCCAAAATAGCACCAGGACCAAGCATTTCTAAAGTACTTGTCCCAACATGCCAACCAGGGAGAGAAAGAGCATCCTCAGCACCCAGAAGATGCCTTACTCCTCACAGTCAGCGATCCAGGGCAACGCCAGGCTGGTCTCCAACAGCAGAGATCAACTTCCACCTGTTTTGGGGTTGACATTCATTTTTGTTGAGAAAAAAATTCTTATCCAAGAAAACAAACAAACAAAAAATAACAAAAGAAATTTTTAAAATAGTGAGAATTGTGGATAAGTGAGGGAAATATCTTCATAAAATTCAGTAACAAGATCACTATTAATGCCTATTTTGGACTGCTTACAGTGTAGCCGACACAAAGGGACAAGGAAGTAGGTATGAGTGTTGAAAATGAGGAGGAAAAAAACAGAGTTGCTTATGATGGAGTAATACAATATTAAAAATAATATAATATGCTACGTTATAATTATATGATTAAGAAAATTATTAACATAATATGCCAAGTTAACTGTGATAATAATTAGAAATATGAAAAATTCAAGGTAGTACCTGGTAGTAACTGGTTTGGATGTTTGTTGTCCCCCAAAAGTTTATATGTGAGAAATATAAGAATCTCAGAGGTAAAATGATCAGATTATGAGAGCTATAACCTAACGGGTGGGTTAATTTACTTGAGTGGATTAACTGGATGCAACTCTAGCTGGAGAAATTGATCACTGGCGGCAGGGGGGAGAGGGTCTTTGAGATTTATATATTGGCCTTGGTGGTCTGGTGGGCAGAGAGTGTGCTTGCGCTCTCTCTCTCTCTCTCTCTCTCTCTCTCTCTCTCTCTCTCTCTCTCTCTCTCTCTCTCTCTCTCTTCCCTTGCTCCTTTCCACGTCTTGAGATGCTTTTTTCCTCCACACCCCCACACCCCTCTGCCTCCCCCTGCACCCAGAGCTATGGAGTCTGCAACCATGGACTGAACCTCTGAAACCATGAGCAAAGATAAACCTTTCCTTCTCTGTCTTGTTCTATTGCTTTTGTTTTTGTTTTTGTTTTTGACTGCAGTGACAAAAACCTAATGAAAACAGTAACCAAACAAAAAGCTCAAGAATTTTTTAAAATTCAGAAGTTGCCTGGAACCAAAAATAAAATTGATAATCAATAAAAACACTTATTTATTAAACCAAGGCAGAAGAGATAATGAAAGAAGAGATACTACTTAAACACCAAATAAATAAGAAATAGATATCATAATAAATTTGCAAAAATGTATATGAAGAGAATTTTTAAATATTGTGGAAGGTCAAATGTAAGCAAATTGAAAGACATAGCCTGTGATTCCCCATACACCCAAAATAACGCCAACAAGAATATACACATAATAGATTATATATATATAGTAAAGTACTTGTCCCAACATGCCAGCCAGGGAGAGAAAGAGCATCCTCAGCACCCAGAAGATGCCTTGACATATATATATATATATATATATATATACACACACACACACACACACACACACAAGCAAAAATATTCAAGAAAATTGAGAAGAAAGAAGAGGAATGGAAAAAGGCTAACTCTACCAGGTATTTTATTACAAAGCCACGGTTCCTAAAACGATGTGGTACTAAGGGATGCATTGGAATGGAAATAGCGCCCCGCTGATGTAAAGGCCCCAGATCCGTATTTTTAGCTTTCTGGGCCATATGGTCTCTGTCATAATTATCAACTCTTTGTGTCACAGAAGCAACCATAGGAAATACAGAAGCAATTGGATTTGGCTTTATTCCTATTAAACTTTACTCCCCAAATGAGGAGGCGACCTGGATTTGAACTGCCAGCCATAGGCTAATGAATTAGAAACAGAATTCAAACTAGAAAAAAAAAAAAACACTTGGGAAATTATTATATAAAAAGAAGCCACTGGGTATCAGCTGAGAAAGGGTATTTATTGAACAATCTTTCGATACATTTTCCAAACACCCATCAGGAGGGAAAAACTAAAGGTGGATCTTTACCTCTTTCCTTAAACAATCCCAACTAGAACAAAAAATGAAAACATCAGAATTGAGATCATTATGTACAAGATGAAAACAAGGAAATATTTGTATGAACTAAGAATGGGAAAACCCTTTTCTAGTTTGGGTTCAAACTCAGAAGCTGTACATGAGAAGACTGAAAATTAGACTTGCCAAAAATTAAAATTTCTGCACCCAACATATCATGAGTAAAGAATTGGAGTGGGGACTTGCCGGGGGGTGGACGAATAACTTCTGTAGATTGATACAGCAGGAGTAGGAGCCATTTATTGTAGGGCAACAGAGCTATTTATACATTTTGCACAGCTTATCTTAATTAGCATAAACTAGATACATCAGTCAATCAATAGGGAATCTCCACACTTAATGGCTCGCTTTTGTTACTTCTCAAACCACTCCCTCTGGCATTTTGCCAGGCACCATCCAGACTTGTTTAGGAACTCTAACATTCCCCTGGCAAAATACCAGGTGTTATTTTGACTTGTTTACAGACCTTAACAGGGACTATCAATCAACTCTTTTCACAGATCCTACAGCTAGTGATGGAAAGGATAACCTCTTGTCATTCTGGTAATGTTTTTTGTGCTCTTTTTAAGTCAAAAGCCTATATATATATTTTTTTGTTGTTGTGGTGGTGAAGCAGTCAACTTATTTTAAAATTTGAAACATTGATATCTTGAAATAAAAGTCAAAGTCTTGGTTTAGGTGAAAAAATAAAATAATTTGCAGTCTCCAAGCGGAACAGGTGCAAACCCATGTGAATCTCAGTGAGCAGACTCATCCCCTTTTGCAACATTGTTTGAGCAATGGTTGGCATGAAATCCAGAAGCTGTGTTTATGAAATGACAGGTCAAAGAACTTTCTTCCCACAATTGCTACTGTGCAGCCTTCGATGAAAGTGCTTGCTGAACAAAACGCTATTCTCCACTTTGTTAAAATTAAGGAGTAGTTAAAGGCACACTCCTTTTCAAAGCATTCTTCTACACCTCAAGAGGAGAAAGATGATGACAATGAACAAGGGAAAGAATTTATGGCTGAGAGGATTCTCTAAACCAGGGAAATCTAAAGGCAGCACGATTGACATTGATACAGGTAACTTTATATCACAATCTCCAACTGTAAGGCTGAAACCTAATTAACAAAGGTTAATTAACCTCCACAGAAACCATGGCTCACGTCAATGTAATGGTCGAATTTCCTGCTGAAGAATAAGTAACTGATTCAAGTTTCTCACTAACAAAGATGCAGGATTATTTGCAGGTGAGTCCCAAGAACAATATTTGAACTTGGCTTATATTTATCTTTTCCTTATTCCTCTGACTACTACAGAAGCCAGAACCACTGTGGGAAGAGTCTGATCAAGGTTACCCCTATGGGACTCTTTTAGGTTGAACTGAGTCTCTCTTACTGCAGCCCCCACCACCACCAATAGGTTGAAGTCCTGACCCCTAAGGCCTATGTGACTATATTTGGCTTAGCAGGTGTAACCCCATTAAAATGAGGTCATGATTCAATATGACTGGTGACCTTGTAAGGAAAGAAAACAGAGACACAGACACACAGAGACACACAAGGCAAGGATGGAGGCAAACATTGGCACCCAAGTCTGCGAGTCAAGGAAGGCCAGGGATTGCTGAGAAGAACCTAGAAAGAATCCAGGGAGCAGTGGAGAAGGACTCTTCCCTGGAACTTCACAGGGAGGATGGCCCTGCTGGTTACTTGTTTGGATTTCCAGCCTCCAGAAAGTGAGAGGACAGACTTCTCCAGCTCTGAGCCAGCCAGTTGGTGAAACCGCACTTTGTTACAGCAACTCTAGGGAGCTGCTGCAGGGACTTCACCCCTCTGGACTTGAGATGGCGCCCCCAGGCCCTACATCACTGGAGAGAGCAGAGCCCTAGTCTGTGTGTGTCTGGTGGTGCTGGGAGGTCACCTGCGTTCCTCCTGAGGTGACAGGAAGAGTTCAGGATGCCTCTGCCTACTCTGGGGAAAGCTGAGCTATGAGCACAGGAGGTAGATGAGGTGGAAAAGGCTCCGCTTTAATCTAGTGTCCCAGCAGCGGCAACCAAGTTGTGCATAATGAAAACATCTGGGGAAAGGGCGGGGGAAGGACCAGACAGCCCACCATATGCGCCCATGGCTGCCCATACTCCTGCTCTCAGGTTCCTCTCCTGCCTCTAGGTTTAGATCTCTTGTTGTTTCTCTTGTTCTCCTCATCCTGATGCCTTTTCCCCTCTTTTGGTATTAACTACTAAAATGTCTTTTATTTTACAAACTTCTATATAGTCCTTGCTGAGTACTAAGCACTGTACTAAGTTCCTTTAAAAAAAATTAAAAGGCTAATTCTCAGGACAGTTTTAGGTTCACAGCAAAATTAAGCAGAAGATTCAGTCTTCCCATGAACCCCCTACACCACATGTGCACTTGTGTGCCTCCTCCACTAGCCACATCCTGCACCCGAGAGTACTCCATGGACACGTGGGTACCACCCGAAGTCCAGGGCTTACGTAAGGGCTCACTCCAGGGCAGCTGGTCAATGTTAGACGACATGTACTCTATATGGAAATAGATCCACCGCCCTTAAAGTTCTCTATACTCTGCCTATTTATACTTCCCTTTCCACTAATCCTGGAAATTCCTGCTCTTGTTATTATTCCCATAGTTTTGCCAGTTCCATAATGTTGAATTTCTGGAAAAAAATACAGAATTTGTCCTTCTGAATGGGCTTCCTTTACTTGGTAACATATACTTATGTTCCCTCCATATCTTTTTGTGGTTTACTAGTTCATTTCTTTCTTTCTTTCTTTGGAATAATACATATAATTAACATATGATTCACATAGTTTATGATACATTGTATAGAAGTGTATACAGTGTATATAAATCATGTAGTTGTTTCTGAGGATGCCCCACTGGTGGGCTCTACAACCCACTGCTTGTTAAAGACACCTCTGTCCTTTCAGCCCAGCTGTTGTGTGTTATGACTCTGTCCTTGCTCATCGGGCATTTGGCCTTGTGCAAAGTTCATGTGGTGTAATCATTGGACACCCAGGTTGTTAATCGGAACTCTGCCCAGATGTGGGCTCCATAGCTTGTTTCTTGGGCAAGCCATTTAATAATCTCTCTCTGCTTCAATGTCTCAATCTCTGAAATAATCTCTACCATTATTGATTTTCCCATGAGGTTATAGTATTCCACCAGATCACACCTGTAAGGTACTCTCAGCACAGGCCCTGCCTCAGTCCGTGTTAGGTGTATCGCTGCTGGTTGACTTCTAACAGGCCAAAAAATTTTTGGACTGATTTTCTTCGAGATGCTGAATGAGAGCATTTCAAGACTTCTGGACATTTGGAAGTGCTACATGTGTCTGAAATGTTATTTCATGCAAACAAAGAATTTATGAAAATGTATTATCACCTAGCAACATTGCAATAATAGAGAACCTAACAAAACCTGCTTAGTCAAAACATTAAATGCTATATGGGTTTAGGATGAGAATTCCCTTCCAGAGCAAGGTTAATAATAAAAATTCATTCACAGAGAAGGAATGAGTTAATGAACCTAAATATAAGCAATAATCTTCCAGACCTATGCTGCTCATCAGAAATCAATTACAACCTATTTCTGTGTCCCATAGACATAGCCCAGGTGTTCCCATCAAATCAATAATGAGGAAATGTCACTGAGGTCCTGTCAACATCTCCACTGGAAGTTTGACAGCAGCAACTTCAAGGAGAACAGTCTTAGGTCTCTGCAGCGGAAAAGCCTCCTCCTATGACGAAGTGCGCTTAATGCCATCTGGACATGATAAACTGCTAAAATATCCTGTGAATGGTGCGGGGCTTCAAGGCAGGGATCCACCCAATTAGAACATCAGTCATAAGGCATTTGCTGTGCACCTTGACAGGAAACACAGAACTAAATCATGATTGTTTAATTTCTTAGTGATGGCTCTAAAAAAGACGCAGGCATTTGGGAATCGGAGGCACTAGTGAATAAATCTGTCTATCCTTCGGGAGTCCAGTAAAGATTTCATAGTTGTGGTAAGATGTAAGCATTAAAAAGCTCTTTCTGACTCTGTGATGACCAACTCAATCCACTCTCAGGAAACCTATTCATAAAATCATATGTGAAGAAGTAGAAAGAATGTACCCGGATTATCGAGGGTCTGTTCTCTTCCCACAGAGAGAATGTCATCTGTGACACCTGCGAAGCTTGTTGAGAGAATGTGCTAATGCACCAAATGTCGAGAGGGTGGAATTGAGTCCAAGACACGTTTCTTGAACACACTAATGAGACGTGGGGGAGAGGAGAGTAGTTAATGAATAAGTGCATTGAAAACTGAAAATGAGTTGACTAATTAGCAAGAAGATTACTGTTTTGGCAGGTTTAGGCTTATCTAAAACACAGAGAATAAACGTCCTGGGAGAGGGGCTGGCATGGAACTTGGATGTGCGGCGGTTGGTTGGTTGAGCTTCAGTTATTAAAGAAGGAAATGTCGGTCCCCAGGGAGTGAGCCCCAAGTCCTGTGAGAGCTCACTGCTGAAGCTAAGGGAGAATTGCAGTTTGGCAGAGAAGTTGATTTTGAGTCTCTCCCTGAGTCTAATGTGTAGCAATGCAAGAGGTGATGGGTACGCGGGGCAAAATTTTAAGGGACACAGAAAACTTCTATTCCCCAAATTTCCAAATACAGTGTGCTGACAAATATCTGCACTTGATTTTCACTGGTTTTCCTTTCCATTCAAGTCCTCACATGGTCTCTACGGAAGATTGGACTCTTCTTGAGAGTACTGCTGACCAGTCCTGCCTGTTGTACTGCAAACTACCATCTGTTCCTCACTAAGATAAGGTAAACTGAGGTAGTAGGGGATTTCATGGGGTAAAATGAGATCTGAGAGATAATTTGGAGCATGAGAAAGAAACATTAAATGAGGGCTAGTCTGGATGGAACCCGCGATGGGAACTTTAGTCCACAGTTTGAGCAGGAGGCAAAAGACACAGGGAGAACCTGCAGGAATAGAAGAGGATTGTGCACTGGGACTACTGAGCAGCTTTCAGAAATAAATTGCAGCTATTTCCCACATTTTCTATGGTTTAGCTCTACAAATTTTGCATACAGCAGTACTCCCTAATCCGTGGTTTCTCTTTCTACCATTTCAGTTACCCGTGGTCATCTGTGGTCTGAAAATAATAAGCAGAAAATGCCAGAAATCATTCTTAAATCTAAAACTGCACACCACTCTGAGGAGGTCTCTCTCCTCCTGTCCTGTCCTGTCCGGGATGCATCGCCTCTTTGCCCAGGTTATCAGTGCTGTGTGCACTACCCACCCCTCAGTCACAACTATCGGACCCACAGTTACTCCATCACAGTGCTTGTGCAGAGGGCTCAGTACTGATTGTGGTTTAGGACATCGGTGGGGATTTAGGACCCATCCCCGTGGAGAGGAGAGACTGCTCTCTGGGATTCTAAAACCAGGCTGGAAGAGATGCTACAGATCTTGTATGCAACTCTCTCCTCTCATTTTAGCCTTGATATTACAGAGTAGGGTTAAGTTTCCTTAGGAGATGGGCACAAAAGGCCACAGCTAATCACTCGTAGATCCCACATGGGGCACAAGCCTCGACTTTCAGGGTTCTCTCTGCCACACCACACTGTCCGTAGAAGTTAGTAGCGCCCTTTCCCTGCTCCCACCATCTGCATTTTACATCATCCATTTCTTTAGTCATCAACCTCGGAGGTGGGACGCTCTGCCAAACCACGATGATCGTCTGGGAAAATAATGTCAAATATTTTAAAGCCAGTGCCTATACAGAGCTGCAGGGCTGCCACTTCCAGTAGGTTCTCAAGCTTTCTGGGGATGTTTTTAGTTCCCCTTTCTCTGCAGCCTGCCAGATATTCACAAATGAAAAGGAGAGCCCAGGCTAATCGGATACTCAACCGACCACATTTCCGGGCAGCCTTGAAGCCGGCCCAGCGCTCTTGAAGTTCAGGGTCATATCTTCTGAAAAATACCACTTTAGGTCTCGGAACCCTCTTATCTCTCAATGTGCATCATTTGGCAAAACTAAGCGATGAGAGAACTGCTGGTTTAATCAGAAAAAAATAATTAATTCCCCAAACAATACCAATCATTAGTCTTCTAAAAATAAAAGTTCCTATTTATTGAGAAATTTCTCTGTTTAGAAATCTCTCATAGGCTTTCCCCCAGCCTCTCTTCCTGCCTTCTTCTCTTCCTGTTCTTGCATTCATTCTTCAAACATTTATCCAGAACCTAACATCTTCCAGACACTGAAATATAAGCAGCAAAACAGAGATAAATAGAATATTTTCTGCCTTGTGGGAAGGCATCTATGAGAGAAAATAAGATGAGTCAATAGAGCATTAAAATACATGACAATACGAAACCAGTGATGGAGTTCAAGATGGGAACAGGGTGTGGCCGCACTGAGGAGAGAGTCAGAGAAGCCCCACTGAAGGTGTGATGTCTGGGGTGGGACTTGGAGGAACCTGGTTGTCACTGAAATGCTTTTGCCCTGTACCGTCTAGTCGCTCTCCCACACTGATGATGACTTTTGCTCCAGGGGACCCAGTGGTGTCATTCCAATCTGAATGCAAAAGACCCCCAATCCAAGCCCAAGTCCTGGGGAGCGGCGAGGCACTGGGGTAACTGCAGCTGCAGGAGAAGGGGGACGTTCAGGTCAAGCAGTCAGGCAGAGAGAGAATCCCGCCTTCCTGGCCTTTTTGATCCATCAGGCCCTCGACAGACTGGATGATGCCCACTCATGGAGGAGGGCCCTCTGCTCCCCTCAGCCCACCAGTTCAGATGCCAGTCTCTTCTGGAAACACTGTCTTAGACACAGGAGATATCTGGGAACCCCATGGCCCAGTTAAGTGGACACAGAAAATTAGACATCAAAACAGCTTTAACTACCACCGAGACTAACACCAAAAAACCTCCAGTTCCTGAGTGCAGAGCTGGAATTCAGATCCCATCTGCCTTCCCAGGACAGAAGGGCCCATGCCAAGAGGGAGACGTGGATCTAAGGACAGAGCTCAGCGAGGCTGCGATAACCAGAAGACTGGGCAGGTCATGGTAATGAGTACTAACCAGAACAGTAACGCTTAACCTGCGGTTAGTACCTGCTGCTGCACAGGGGCTGTGCTCTGTGCTTTATTCTCCTCCTTTCTTAATCCAATTTTAGAGGATTGTTTATCATTAAGTATTTTATGCATGAGGAGGTTGAGGCTAAGCAAGATGGAGGTGGGGTTCCGTCTTGCAGCCGTCAACTCTTTGAGGTAGAAAAGTGAGAAATAAATGGTTGCTAAAACTTGGTGAATCGGGAAATGCAACGTTTCCTACTCCAATTTAACCGATTTCCACTCTGGGAGTAGGGAAGGTCCCCTCCTGAGCTGAGAGCATTCTTGACTCCATGGGGCTTGTCCCCATCTCCACTCTAAAGCACCCAGATACCTGTTCACTGCCTCCTGTGGTCCTTGCTCAGGTGAGTTTGTCCAGGGAACTGTACCTCCTCCGTTTCCCCTCTGAGTTTCCCCCAGACAGGAGGAGCTGCCAGTACATTGTGTTAGCCAAACTTTTCCAGAAAGTCCAACATTTTAGGGCCAGCAAAATCACAGCTCTATCGGGGCAGGAACTTCGGGCTGCCCCTGAGAGTGTTGTGTATTTCATGGGGAAACTTACTCCAGATGGTTCTAGTTCCTTCTCAGGTTGCTCTTAACCAAAGCTTGTAGGAAGAACAAAGATCCCGTGACTGAGAAATTCTTCTAACTTTGTGCCCTCCCAGACAGGCAGGCCAGTATCACCTCGGAAGAAGCAACCACTTAAGGATTCCTGTTCCCTTACAAAGAACTCAAGGAAAAACACTCAGTTGTGTCTTGAGTATTTCTTGCTTCAGTTTTATTTGATCCCAGCAATTGGAGGAGAACTTTGGTTGGCCTGTTCCATTTTTCTTCAGCATATGAAAGATCTTGTATGGATGGCCAGCTTGTACCAAGCACTTTTTGAAGAAATAATTTGATTTTGTGGTACTATAAGATGATACACAAACTCATTAAAAACATAAAAATACAACACCCGGAAAGATGCCAAAAAGAGAAGAAAAGCAAAGCCTACCACCCTGAGATAGGCATTAAACACCTGTATTCAAACATCTGTTGTATAAGGAAAATGTGAATATACCTAACACTACTGAACTGTACACTTCAAAATGGTTAAGATGCTACATCTTATTTTTGTATTGATTCTTTTTATTTAAACATGGCAGTAGAATTCATTTTGATATAATTATCCAAGGACAGAATATATCTTATTCTAATATCCAATCTTATGATTATACATGATGGTGGGATTCACAATGGTGTATTCATATATGTACATCAGATTAATTCTACTGTCTTTCCTATTCCTATCTCCCTCCCTTCTTTCATTGTATTTTTCTAATCTACTGAACTTCTGTTCTTCCTCTTTCCCCCCTTATTGTGGTTTAGCTTCCACATAACAGTGAAAACATTTAACCTTTGGCTTTCATTTAGCATGGTAGTTTCCAGATCCATCCATTTACTGGCAAGTGTCATAAAGTGATTCTTCTTTATGGCTGAGTAATATTCTTGTGTGTGTGTGTGTGTGTGTGTGTGTGTGTGTGTGATATTTTCTTTATCTGTTCATCTTTTGAAGGGTACCTAGATTGGTTCCACAGCTTACCTCTTGTGAAGAGGCTACATTTTATATTGTGTTTTCTGCTACAATTAAAATGTTTTTAAAATGTACCTTCCACTTCGCTATTCTCTTAAAGAATAGCTCTCTGCTCTATTTTACAAATATCAAAGAATACCTCAAAGGGACAGATTGTTTATTCCTTCAAAATAGATACACTAGGAAGAAACAGATCAGCACAGGCACTTTGGAAAAGCAAGAGAGTGGCTCATCTTTGTGTCGATGATTCTTTTCTTTCATGTATTTTACCATTAGTGATCAGCAACCACCACCTGATGCAAAAGATTTTCACCATCATTCCTCATCTCTTTGAAAGCATTCTATCTTGGAAGGCATATTTTCATAAACATTTACGCGAATGGAATGGGTGCAGAAGGACTGCTACAGCCCTGGGTACCTCTTGCATCAACTCAGCTGCAAGCGCTCGACACATTGAAGTCACCTGAAAGACACCATCTCTGCACAGTCCCTCCAGAGTTACCTCTTTCCTAAATCCCTGGAGTCTTTCCATCACAGACAGCTCTGCACAAAGCTCCCCATAAAAACTTTAGTGTTATTAAGAAATCTAATCCTGAAAACACGGTATCTTCAGAATATCCTTCTTTAGTGACACACAAAGAACACTTCTCCCCATATATTGATATTAAAAGAGAATCTGGAGCATTTCATAATTCATGGCAAATATAACAAACCTCTTAAAATGTGCAATTTATTCTACTATTTGGCAATATTTCTTCAGGCATTTTATACCCAAATCTCCTATCATATAAACACATTTTAGTTTGTCACCTTTATTTCAAGAAACATTTCAGCTCTATCTTCTACAGCAGGAAAACAACAACATATTCTCTTCCCAATTGCCTGTGAATTTTTGTCTTTATTAAGTTGGAGACCTCCAAACAGGAAGCTAAATATTTATAAGCTCATTAAAATTTTGTGATGTCCCAGATTTGAACGGCACACTCTTAAGCATCCCATGAAAACCATACAAGTTTGTCTACTGGATGGGTTAACATAAAGTTTTTTAGATGTTAATGATGACAGCTTCATATTTAATTAGTTAATATTAAAGGCATACTAAGCAGATAGGAAAAGTTCATCATTTAAAATGTTGTAGGAAATCATGGATAAAATTTAATCTACTAACACCAAAGGCATACTAAGCAGATGGATAAAGGTCATCATTAAAAATATTAGAGTAGATTCATCATTAGTGTGATACTTTGAACAGTCTTCTTGAGTCTTTGTATTTATGTCACACACACACACACACACACACACACACACAGAGTGAGAGAGAGAGAGAGAGAGAGAGAGAGAGAGAGAGAGAGGAATAACTCTGCCATGCTCTTCCATTTCCTTGTTTCTCTTTACCTTTACAAGAACCTTCCAGCCCATTTGTCATTTGAGGAATATTGGTTCACATAAAATCATATGTTGCAATGCACATAGCCACCTAGCCACTTAATGAAGCATGCATAAATATCCCCAGAGGCTGGAAGTAAGGGACCTACTGAAGACCCCTGTCAGTCCTCTGTGCTGCAGGACCTCTGCTTGCCCCTCACTTACAGAAGGTAACAGCGATCATCTGACATATAGTGCACACTAGGGCCAAGTGTCATTGCGCATTATGTATTAATCAATCTTTACCTCTTTGTTTTCAAGTGTTGAGTATTTTACCAGATTTTGCCTCAGAACAGTTCTGGATGTACTGAAAAACTTAGATGTTGGTACACAGTTCCAATACCCTCTGTTTCCCCATTATTAGTCTAGTATATAACACATGGTATATTTGTGAAAATTTAAAAAAAATTATGGAACTATTATTAACTAACTTAATGTCTTTTAAGTCTTTTAAACAAAAAGTGAATAGAAATAGAAGTCCTAATATTTTCTGCCTGGGTCTCAGTGGATTTCCTTGTATTCTGCTGATGTAATCCAAGAGAGTACCAACTCCCAGAGTGCACTGCTGTGAGCCTCTTTCTCACTCCTCACTGGACCCGTGGGTGCATCATCCCAGTCTCTCTTACCTCCTTCACAGTCTCCTGGCCTCCTCCTCCATCCCCTCAATGCCTTCTGGTATTTTCCACCTCTGCCTGAATGTGGAGCAGGGGTGGGTTGGGGGTGTGCAGAGAAGCGCAAGTTCACAAGCCACCTGTTTGCTATTCTGCGGTTGCTCTGAGCAACATTTGTTAGGGAAGTCCAAACCATCTCCTGCTCTGTTTTTACAGATGTCGTCTAGTTTGTGAGCCAATCCTGGGTGTGCCATGAGTTAAAACGTGGTAGGTTATTCTCAGCTCTGCTCATTTGCCTTATAATTAGTGTGACTTCTTTCAAGATTCTGGCATTGAGTTGTCAGTCCTAGTTTGTAACCGGCTCTGCCTTGGCTTTGTGGGCATCTCAGCAAGGAACTGAGATCGGCGGCCTGGGGGCTGCTGGCTAGGCACCATTTAGAATCAGAAGTCTCATTGGCTCACGATGGAAATTCCCCAGATAGCTCTACTTGGAGATTGAGAAAGCCTAATGAGATAGAGGCGCTGGATGGCTGACAAGACAAGTCTGCCAAATTAAATGTGTTGTCAGAAAGAAAACAGATCCTGAGTAGCCAGAAAAGTGCTGCACAACATGGCCCTTTGCTCCCTGGGCAAGAGGGAGGCTGGGTTAGCTTGTTGCAGCAGGGGAACACGCATCCACAGGAGCCATGGGGTCAGCAAGAGGGAGCAGGTGGGATCTGTCTGTTCTTCCGGATCCCAAGGAGGAGTTAAGGCAGTAGAGAGCGGCAGGTCTTGGTTGGATTTTTTTCTAGCAGTGAAGATAGTCTGGTGTTGCAGCACCTTCATAATTGTTATCTTGGAGACAGGTTTCATCAGAGCCAGGGTTACTGACATAAGTCCACGCATTCCATAGTGCTTTATGGAACCACAAGTCAAAGGCAAGAATAAGCACTTTCATCCTATTTTCAGTTCAAAAGACAATGAAGATTTTTTTTACTTAATGAACAAATAAGCAAGTAGCAGTGAGGACAAAGGGTGGAAGAGGGAGATGCTGAGTCGTTTTGTGGCTGTGGAGTGGCCTGATCCCTGGCTGGTCAAGTGTGGGCCTGACTTTCTGAGTGTGGCTTATCCTGCTCGGTGAGCATGTTTACCTTCTGTTGGGAACATCGCAACCTGGCCGCCAGCACCGCTTTTCACTTTCTCACATATTATCTCCTTTGTCCATTCAGCAAGCTGATGATGGTAGGTACTATTTTTGTCACTGCATATAACAGATGTGGACACTGAGATCAAAGAGAAGAGAAGCAGCAGGCTCTAATATTAACCACTGGGCTGCTGCAGCCTGGAGAGGGAGCGGGGAGAATGTCCCTGTCATTCTTCTCTGTGTGCCAGGTATATAACACTGGGGCCCAGTGCAGTTGCTGCTGTTCCAAACAGAAAATGGGTTTACTCTTTGAGCAGAATGGCTGCAATGGTGAGCACTAAAGACCTGGATTAGAAAAGGAAGATGTTCCCTTAGCTCCAGTGACTGTTCATCAGGATTCTCTGCCTGTGGCTTTGGAGAAGCTATGCCCTAGGTTACAAATGGAACTTAAAGAGGGGGCACCAAGCAAAGAGGTTGTGTTTGAACAAGAAAAGTTCTCCCCCTGCTTAGAGGATAGTAAAGGTGTTTACTTGAGGATAGTAAAAGCATTGATGCAAAAAAAAAAAAATTGCATCATTTTTGTGGCCTGCAGGGGAGGTCATTGGGTGGTCTAAGGCCCCTTAGCAGAGACATGGTTGGGAACTATGAGGAAGAAAGCCTAACATGTTCCATCATGGCTGGAGAGAGTTTACCTCCAGGCCAGAAACGTAACTGTGGGGAGTATGACCACAGGCCTGAGGTACATGATTCTATTTTGCTTCTATCTCCAATTCAAAAAATTCCTTTAGTTTTCAGGTAGTGGCTGGCCTATTTTTGCATATAGACTTGCATATAGATTCCCCAAATGGAAAAACAACTGTGTCTGATTTCCACTGTTTTGTCATGGATCCCGTATACCTGTGAATTTGAGTGGGAAAGAAATGTATGCGTTTAAATCTCACACCCAAAGATGTGAAGACAAAAGGAAGCACTGAGATGATTACTACATAAACCAGAAAAGAGCACCAAATGCTTATTTTAAAATGCATATTAGTATTTCACTGCCAAGGCCAATGTCTCGGCTTGGCACCAGAATCACGAGGCACTCACAGCTTTGTAGGTTCAAACAGCAATTCTTTATTCCAGCTCTCACACCGCCTCCACACAGGTCCAGGGGCAAACACGTTCTCCCGTCTGCCCGCACAATTCACCTACTCCCCGAGGCTATCTCCAAATCTCATGTTAATCTCACAAGCACTCAATGGGAACAAGCAGCAGGAACACCCTAATCCCAGCAATAATCTTCAACTTCCAACTTCCCTAAAACCCATTATCTTAAACTAGCAACGCCTTAAACTCAAGGAGCCGGTTACTTCCTCAAACCTGATCAGCTCTAAACCCGGATCCGCCTTGGTCCTTGAGCAAGGTCACCTTATGAAAGCATGCATGCAATGTCCCATCGAATGTCCTCTAAGCAGCATGGGGTATGCTTGGCAAGGAAATTTCGATTCGTCATTCCTACTTGGTAATGGCCCTCAGCATTTCACATCGTGTGATTACGTGACTGTATGAATTGGTACATGGAACCCTCCACTAACATGGTGAATTTTACCACAGGTGAATTATACCCCCTTAAACCTTGCTTTTAAAAGCAGATTGCAAGAGGGCAAAGTGAAGCCATCCTCCTGCGGGCTGAGAACTGCTGGGCATCTGTGCTGGTTGCTCTTCATCTCTCCTCCAGGCACAGGATGAAATGGGAGCTGCTGAGCCAGAGCACCCCAGGGCAGGTCGTCCTGCTGCCGCCTCCTAGTGTGGGTGCACCGTGCTTGGGCTATCCTTGACTCTCTGCAGTGAAGCAGGTCCTCTCAGGGACAGGAGATGAGGCCTCTGAAAAACTCAAGAGAGAGGAACAAGCCACCAAGGTTAGGAAGAGTAGAGTCTGGGGAAGTAACTGCATGACATGAGGAGAGGTGGGAGGTGATGAACAGGAGACAATGAAAGCATGAGAAATAATGGAGGGGAGAAGCTGGAGTGGCGGGAGATGATGTAGTTGTGGGAGATGATGGAAGAGTACAGGATGACGGAGGGGAAGACGATGGAGGGGTTGGAGATGACATAGGAGGGGGAGAAGATGGAGGGGAGGAGAAGATGGAGGGGAGGAGAAGATGGAGGGGAGGAGAAGATGGAGAGGTGGGAGAAGATGGAGTGGTGGGAGATGATGGAGGGGAGGAGAAAATGGAGAGGTGGGAGAAGATGGAGGGGAGGAGAAGATGGAGAGGTGGGAGAAGATGGAGGGGAGGAGAAGATGGAGAGGTGGGAGAAGATGGAGAGGTGGGAGAAGATGGAGGGGAGGAGAAGATGGAGAGGTGGGAGAAGATGGAGTGGTAGGAGAAGATGGAGGGGAGGAGAATATGGAGAGGTGGGAGAAGATGGAGAGGTGGGAGAAGATGGAGAGGTGGGAGAAGATGGAGAGGTGGGAGAAGATGGAGTGGTGGGAGATGATGGAGGGGAGGAGAAGATGGAGAGGTGGGAGAAGATGGAGAGGTGGGAGATGATGGAGAGGTAGGAGAAGATGGAGAGGTGGGAGATGATGGAGAGGTGGGAGATGATGGAGTGGTGGGAGATGATGGAGAGGTGGGAGATGATGGAGAGGTGGGAGAAGATGGAGAGGTGGGAGAAGATGGAGAGGTGGGAGATGATGGAGAGGTGGGAGAAGATGGAGAGGTGGGAGAAGATGGAGAGGTGGGAGATGATGGAGAGGTGGGAGAAGATGGAGAGGTGGGAGAAGATGGAGTGGTGGGAGAAGATGGAGGGGTGGGAGATGATGGAGAGGTGGGAGAAGATGGAGAGGTGGGAGAAGATGGAGAGGTGGGAGAAGATGGAGAGGTGGGAGAAGATGGAGGGGAGGAGAAGATGGAGAGGTGGGAGAAGATGGAGAGGTGGGAGATGATGGAGAGGTGGGAGAAGATGGAGAGGTGGGAGAAGATGGAGTGGTGGGAGAAGATGGAGGGGTGGGAGATGATGGAGAGGTGGGAGAAGATGGAGAGGTGGGAGAAGATGGAGTGGTGGGAGAAGATGGAGGGGAGGAGAAGATGGAGGGGAGGAGAAGATGGAGAGGTGGGAGAAGATGGAGAGGTGGGAGAAGATGGAGAGGTGGGAGAAGATGGAGAGGTGGGAGATGATGGAGAAGTGGGAGAAGATGGAGAGGTGGGAGAAGATGGAGAGGTGGGAGATGAGGTAGTTTCGGGAGATGACAGAGGAGTGGGAGAAGGCACTTCAAGGCCCTGACTAGAATTCTGCCCCCCAAACACCCCAATTACGCAAACTATTAAGCAAGAAAAGCATCACAATCTGTTATTTACCATTGTTATGGAAATTCTGCTCATTACAAGAAGAGAAAAATAAAAGGAAAAAGTCTGATAGGAGAAAGCAGTTATCATCAGCTGTAAATGGCAATATCCTTAGCCCAGAATATTCCAAAGAATCTACTCAGAAGCCATAAAAACCAAGACTAGAATTTCATAGCTGGCAACAAAGTAAACACATAAGGATTTCTCCCAACACTCGGCTGCTACCTACCCACAGCACAATCCCATCGCCGGGCTCCCCCACCTCACCAGACACCCCGGCTGAGAGCAGACCTCTGCCATCTTGGCTCAACATTCCCGCCATATTAGGTGGGGGCAGATCGGATCTCCAGAAGCCAGTGGATTTTCACAGAAACCACCAGCGCTGTGACCACCCGCACAGAAATCAGAGCTCTGGGCTCGAGTAAGTCTCCGGACTCCGGACCCACAGCCACGCACAGCTCACAAGAGGCTCAGCAGAAACACCTCCAGCAGCAGCCCCTCTGCAGAGCTCCAGACGCGCTGCTCCCAGGCAGGTCACTAGGCTGCTCCCTGTCCACGGCACAAGGCCATCACCCAGCCCCCCCCCCATCCCCACATCATCAGACATCCCTGTACTGGAAGCAGACCACTCCTTCTTGGAAACCTGACCTAACATTTTGTAGTGGGCGTGGCTGTCGGATGGGATGGCCATTTGAGCAGGAGACATATTGGAACTCTCCAAGAGCACTGCAAACCTACAGGGTAAAAACAATCACACACCAGACCCACGGAGCTGGAGATAGAGGTTCTACAAAAAAACAAACAGAAGATTTCTCCCAGTAGAAGATCCACCAGCTTTAAAATATAAAGAGAGAAAAATGTCCTTGACAAGGGCTGTAATAAACACAAACTCACCGAGGGTAAATCGAGCAAGAAATTTTGTGTACCAGTAGGAAGAAAATGTGTGTGTGTGTATGTGTGTGTGTGTGTGTGTGTGAGAGAGAGAGAGAGAGAGAGAGAGAGAGAGAGAGAGAGAGCGAGAGAGAGGATCCAATATTGAAAACATAAGCACTCTTTCTAAATTATTTTGTAAATCCAATGCAGTTTTAATTGAATTTTCAAAGGAATTCTAAAGTTAATTTGGAACTATAAATGATCAAGAATAGCCAAGAAAACATTCAGGGGAAAACCATAATGAAAGAGAAGTTGCAGGAGCAGATATGTAAACATGTTTCAAATCTGGAATGATTAAAGCAGTAGGTTTTTGGCACCATAATAGACAAATAAATTAAAGAAGCAGAAGAGAAGCCCTTGAAACAGATCCAGTCCTATGGAAGAACACAACATGGGATAAAGGTACTGGCTCACAGTGGGATGGCGAGCGGCTAAGTAAACCTACCTTGACCTCTGGTTAACTACTTTTTGAAATATGTATTTTTATTTTACATCAACTCATCGTAATAAATTCCAAACAACTGAAGAGTAAATTATGAAAAATTATATAAATAAGTGCCTCTTTTTCTGATCCTTTGTGCCTACAAAGCGAGCTTTACTTGCCCCGCCCCTTCCCCCTGCATCTTCTGGCTGTTTCCAGATGCCTGTTAGAATTCAGAGTGTGGGAGGTGAGAAGAAAGTGCAGCAAGCTCACAGCCGTGTGGATCTCGGTGTCTCCAGGTTCCTCGCTGGTCTGCCCTCTCTGCACCGTTCAGAACCTGTGTTTGTTTTATGTATAATGTTCAGAGTTTCCAGCAAGGACCACAGAGAAATGCGTCTACACTACTTTGGCCACCTAATATTCTTTTAAGTAAAAAAAAAAAAAATACAGCAAATAATACAGTAATGTGTATACATGTATAAATTTTGTAAAGAAAAAAATAAACATATGCATGTCCTGGAACACGGAGTAAGACTTTGGTGGCCCAGAAGTTCTCCTGAGAAGAAAGCTGAAGACAGAGGGATGCTAGGTCTTCAGCCCTGCAAGTAGAACAGACGCAGCCCGCGGTGCTGGCTCTAGGTCGGCAAAACTCAGCCGGCACCGAGCCCCGCTGCAACCATACTGCAGAAGAGACCGGGAAAGGGGTCTCTGTCCTCCAGCCGAAAGACTGCCCACACTGGGAGACAGAAGTGTTCTCAGAGTGGAGGCTCCCGTTACATCTCAAACGAGACTCTGAATAAACAATTTTCACCAGGATAATCTGGAGTCGCCCTAAGATGGTATTAAGGGACATGGAAGCATTTTGAAAGAACTCAGCTAAACTAATGCAGCCCCTGAGATGAGAGGCCCTCTCTCTCTCTCTACTACTTGAATGTGCACCCAGGAAAAGTTGGAAGAATGAAAATTAAAACAGCCTTCATCTTGGGAGGTGTGAATACTGATGATTTATATTTCCTTCTGCGTGCTTCTCGAAATTTTCTCATTTTTTATTACTTCCCGTGTTCTACTTATCCATTTTTTTAAACATAGGTTTTCAGTATCCACACAAAGAGGTGCTTATTTGATTTTGAACTGGCCTCACTGGTGCGAGGCCAGGAGCCTCTGAGCCTCAGCGGTGACTGAGACGAGGGTCACGGGACTCCCTCTAGGAAGTGATGAGCCTGTTCCTGTGAGCGCAGTGCCATACTCTGCTCCTTGGGCGCTGCACACTTGGCCTCCGGCCAACACAGCAGAGAGGACGTCCAGCCTCACAGTGTTCCAATCACACCCCTGAGGTCCTCACCGCAGCTTCCCACAAACACGACTGGGACTTTGAGCTGAGAGAGACCTGTTGCCATTGTCATCTTTTGGAAAGTCCTTCTTGGGGGATTCCAACACTCACCCTGCCTTCCTCCCTAGTGAGGCTCATTTTATTTCTGTCCACAGAGAGCACAACCCTTCTAGGCTCACAGACACCCATCTCCCTGTCAGGAGTGGTGACAGAGCCATTAAAAACAAGAAGAATTTCCTTGACATTAATGTACCTAATGATCAATTTGACAAAAAGTTGATGTGCCTAAACTTTTGTTTTCAAACTTAGTGACTTCAACCCATTCTTAAGAGCACATGAGAATTGACTCTGGACTTCTGATGATCGACAGTTTCTTGGAGGATGGGATTGCTTATGGTTCCCCTGGGTGTTCTTTCCCAAATCATGGAGTTTTGAGGATATTTTTGCCTAAAGTTTCTTTCTTCCAAACTTTAGGACCTGAAAGTGAATTCCTAGCAAAACTGAGGAATTTCACACAACATTTATCGAATTTGTTCCCTTTACTCTTCACACCTCATTCTTGAAGATGCTGTTGTGTTTTCCACCGTGTGCACCTGTGCACTTCATGAGTTTACTAACCAAATCAGCACACACTCCTGGTTTATTCTACTTATGAAGTATTAGCATTTTGACAAGAAGAAGGAGATGGGAGCTAGATGGAGCAAAACTATTCTGAACAATGGTATATATATATATTTTTTTTTTTCCAAAACACCTGTTTGATAAAATAAAAGTGGATTCTGAAATACAAAATATCATTGCCAAGTGTATGTATTTCTGGAAAATGTCCAGCACATCCTTTTCCTTTGTCTATGGTATTTGATACCTTTTAAAACATTTGCAAGTCTCCAAAATGTCCCATCTTCCCTTAACTGAAATCTTGCTTCTCTTGCCTTCCTTTCACACTCCTAGGTATGGTTTCTACAGTGGCTCCTCCTGTTTCCACAGATTCTCAAATTGTTCTGTGCCAGTTTCCCTGATATATTTTCTACATCTTAAATTATCTTTGTGCTGTAACTTTTTTCTTTTGCTTCTATTGCATCTGTTAAAGCACTGAGCAGCACTGTTTCTACAAGGGCCTCATGGAATTTTGCTGTGTTAATAGAAGGCCCCCCCTCCCCCAGGTTCTTTTGAAATGAAGACATGAATGTTCTAGATGAATTTGTACTCATACTTCTATTTTTTAAAATACGAAATGTTTGCTATGTTAAGAAAAGAAGACACATTTCACTCCTCTGCTGTTAAAATTGTCTTGTGGAACACTGACTTTTCTTCTGAGACATCAGGGTTCCGTGATTATTTTTAAAAGTTACAAACCACACTACCTTAGTGTTGCAATTCCAGAGTGCATCATCCTTGACAGATACATAGAGCATAATCAGATGTCACTTAAATATAGGCACTGAGGCCCTGCAAGAGGGGGAATCTGTAAAGAACTCAGAATGAAGCAGTGTTGGTTGACTGGATTCAATCTAGTAGTGAAGTAGCTGGGCTGGCCTTTCAGAACTGCAGCAATGCTGATCTGGAGATAAATGGTTAATTAGCAAGAGCTTATCTTGAGCTCTGGAGGACTCCAGTCTTGAAGTGGATCCTATTTACAGAGTAGAACTTGGAGTCCCCAGATGTCCAGAGCTGATCCAAAGAATTCAGACTAGATGTCTAGGTCATCGCAAAAAAATTCTAAATGTTTATAACTTTGTATACTATAAATATATCAAGATCTCTGGTCAATATGCAACTTCAACCAAGGACATTCGAATTTACATAGGAAAATGGTAGCTTGGCACGGGCCGAGTGTGCCTTTAACTTGCATGTCCCTTGACCCAAGAGGATTCAGAATCAACTAGAGAGGTGACTAAATATATCCCATACATCTGGGCACAGTGGCATACTCCTGTAATCTCACCCATTCAGGAGGCTAAAGTAGGAGAGTGGCAAGTTCAAGGCCAGTCTCTGCAACTTAGTGAGACCCTGTTTCAAAATAAGAAATAAAAAGGGCTGAGGCTATAGCTCAGTGGTGGAGAACCCCTGGGTTCAATCCTCAGTACCACTGAATAAATAAATGAACTCAATACATAAAATTAAAATTTTATATTTGACTTTGGACTAATTTAAAACCTACTATGGGTGAGAAGATGACATATTATTAAATTCTGAATTTAATTGCAAATGCATTTTGAGTGTGTTCACTTTCTATTGTTGCCTTAACAAAGTATAACAAACTTAGCACCCCTAAAACACAAATTTATTGTCTCGCAGGTAAGTAGGCCAGAATTCTAAAGCTGCTCACAATGAGCTGTGACCCAGGTGCCACATGCCCATGTCCCTGGCTAGAGGTCCTGAGAAGAATCTGCACCAGACTCAGGTTGTTGGGGGAATTCAGTTCCTTGCAGCTGTAGGTGGAACCAACCTTGGCCGGTTGTCAACTTCAAGAGGCCATCCATGTTCCTGGGCTTGTGGTTCCTCTGCCTTCCTGCAGGCCAGCAATGCAAGGAGAAGCCCCTTCTCAGGCTTCTAATCTCTCCAACCAACCTCCACTTTTGCCTAATATTTCTTTCCTTCTCCACTGCAGTTCTGTTTCCCAGATGAAGAAACTTCTGTTTTAAGGGCTCGTCGAGGGATTAAATTGCTCTCACCCAGATAAGCCAGGCCTATGTCCCACCTTCAGGTCCAGAGCATCATCTGTGAAGCCTCATCTACTGTAGCATCACATGTGTGCTTGCAGGTTCCTGGAAGGGGATGTGGGGCATCTTTGGGAGGTCATCCCACCACCTGTGACTTGAAGGAAATTAATTTAGCAGAAAGATTCAAGAATATTTTACTAAGCCTATGAACAACACTGGAACATTTAAGAGTTAAATATTCTCAAAAATTTAATTCATTCAATTAACAAGTGATATTTAAATAAATGATTGTTGACTTTTTAGGTTATAAGATATATAAGAAAATGATATATAAGAAATGCCCCAACCCCAGCAATGCACTGGGTGTGCGGTTGGGGTTATCCCCATTGCCCCTCTGATTTCAGGTCTTGAAGAAAATGATATTCTCCATTTTCTTAAGCAGAGCCAGTGAGGTCCTTCAATGTTGGCCAATACCTTTTTCTCTAGGACTCCTTTGCCTTCATTCTATTTAAGATTGAGATGATTTTCCTTATTCCAAATTATCCACTCTTCAGCTGGAAAGCAGCTGGCTCTGGTCCTCATTACTTTGGTAGAAGAGGTCAACTGTGATGCTTGGAAGGCCTGACACAGTGCAGTGCCCCCACTGGCGTGCCATTAATATTTTCTGTACCCAAATGAGATGCCTCTAGCATCTCAAGGACAGACTTGATTTCGTCTTGCTGACTCTGAAGCTCAAAGAAAAAGCTTTCTTCATAATCCTCAGTTAACTAGAAACTTAGATTTGTCCATTTGCTGAGTGCACTCACCAGTTAATTGAGGCTTTATTGAAGGAGAGGTGATAAAACAATGCACAGTGAGCATTCTGAAGACAGTCTCCAGTTTTTCTCTCTCATCTATCAGCTTGATGTTAGCTAAGTGTCAAGCTAATGCGTGTGTACACTTGGCGTGCTTAAGAGTGCTAATGAGGGCTGGTTCTGGCTTTGCCTCAGGATAATGGTGTGGTCTTGGGTAAGTTACTTATCCTGTCTTAGCATTAAACTTGTCTTAACCTAAAATCATGATACTAGTACTTACTGCATAAGGTTTTGTGAGATTAATGATAATGTGTATGTAAATCTTTTGGCATGCTGCTGGGCAAATACCTGATTGACAAATACTAATTACTATCCCTAAATATTGTTTTCTGTTACTGTCAGCTATACCTCCCAAAGTTCATAGTGATTCTCATACAGTGCTGTGTTAGCAATTCATTCTAATAAAACGAAAATGTGACAAGCATTTCCAACAGTCATGGAACCTTAAAGCTATTGAAATTGTTCTGTGCTAAAAATAAAGCCTCCAGGATTGATTTTCTTTATAGACACAATTAAATGGCACTTTACTGAGAAAATGCAGGGGATGCTATTGATTCTTTATTTCAACAGAGCCACATTTCGAAGATGAAAGTCCAGGTGTTCAGGGAAGCAGATCTGGTTGTCCCAACCAGGAAAACTGGCCCTAGCAAGGATATTTTGCAGTGCCTTATTGGGTCCTTCTCTCTTGCCTCTCCTCTTGCTCAGATGCTCTTGGCGAACGTCTTGCCTCATTCTACCCTGTTCCTAGGCCTGGCTTAAATGTCCTGCCTAGGAAACTCCCACATAACACATGGCACCACATCCCTCCTAGGCAAGCCCTCTCTGTCAGAAGCTGAGCAGTAATTACCTCCAGGAGACACCCTCTGGGGCCCTACATTGTTTCACCCACGCCCTTTTCCTGACCGTCAATTCCCTGTAACTTCTCCCTTTCTCTGGAAGCTCTTCAGGAGTCAGGGGACAAGAGCTGAGTTATTGTGTGCCACCAGTCCCAGCCCATGCAAGATGTCCAACTCGTCTTCAATTCAGATGAATGGAATGTTCATGGAGAAGCATCGAGAGGCCTTCTTATTTTGGTGCCCTGAGGTGCTTCTCACTGATGTGGCACCCGTTGTGAATATTTTCAAATCAGCAGCCAAATGTTGCTTGTTCCCAGAGGCCACTGGATAAACAGGAACTACGCTCTGGGTTGGAGGGATGTGTGGGGCGAGGAGGAGGAGGAGAACGACTCTCAGTAAAGTTGAATCCGGAGATTCAAGCGTGTCCTGAGAACATCCTTTCCCCTGACCTTCTGCTGCAATGAATTGTTTTCGAATGCAAGTTTTCCTATCTCGGCCCAGCGATTTCACCAAGGAGCTGATCCCTTCAACTATTTGGCCTATGATCAGATGAGGACATGGCTCATCAAGAAGATTTCTAAGATATTTATTTCTTGGATGGATAAATCATTTTCTGTAAGCATCTAGCAAAGTGGATGTGAGATGGTCTCCTGATTGGCTAAGCACCTGCCAACACACTCAAAGCCAAATGCACGATACACAATAATATGATGCTGTTTATCCATCCTTTGAATCAATGAGCCATAGTAATTTACAATGAAAACTATCTCACCCATGCTAACTTGAAGTTCCTGATATATATATATATATATATGAAAGCATAGAAAAATATACATGAAAGTATAGAAACACACACACCATATATATATATATATATATATATATATGATATATAAATTAAGTTGTAACCAATGTTATACTAGTAGCTCCCAATTCAGATGAGCCGCCATAGAGACGCAGTGGCTAATGCTGTGGAATCCCCTCTGGGGCTCACTTGGTTTTGATTGGGTCCTCCATCTCTGATTCCTAATTCATGTGAGAATGGTTGGGCTCTCCACAGGAAACACAGGAGGTGCTGATTTGCTAGAGGATCCAGAACAGTTCTAAGTTTCTGCTCATAAGCGATAGCCATCTCAACGTATTAAATCATATTTTCTATGAGGATATGAGATTTACTGAAAAGCACATTTGGTTTTCTAAGTTCTTTCTATACATCGCTGTGGTTTTTGCCGTCCCCTCCACACAAAGCAACCAAAATTAAATGCTTTTTGCATCAATTAACAATCGTCTGGCAGATCCACAGAGAACGTTGTTTTCAATAATGCTCGCCAGAGTCAGAGCTCCTACAGAGCTGTCCTACAAGAATAGCTCCTTTCCATCTTTTATTTCCTTCTCTGTGAAAATGGATTTTGTGTTTTGTGGTTTGTTTGTGTCTTGTTTTTACAACTAATTTTCTTAATATCTGAATATCCATCTCTGGGTTCCATAATGAAAGAAGAAGGTCCAGGAAAAGAAATAGAAAGAAACAAATTTAGGCAGAAAAAAAATAAAAGAAGAGAACTCAGATGAAGATCTTACTAAAAGGAGGAAGACAGCCTCGTGGTTACACAATTCCAGATCTCAGGATAGACTGGAAAATCTAAGGAAAAGGAGCATTTTCACCTCCTCCCTCCCCGCCAAAACATGTATCAAAGAAATTAAAGACTTGGCCAGAAATAAAGTACATAATGGCAAATACTGTCTTTTATGAAGGTAGTGAAATCAGTGAGAGAGTTTATAAATTAGAAATAGAAGTATTTCCTGCAAAGTCATCTGATTATCATTTTGGATTTCTTTGGCATTCTGATTGCTGTATTCTTCAAACAAAGATGCTTATTGCATCCTTCCCCCTGACACAATACGGGAACTGAACTTTAGACTTCTTAATTTGTGCTTTCTTTCTTACCATAAATTACTCCTGGCAGTAAAAAAATCAGTTTTAACAATGAAATGATTACCCAATCAGAGGGTCACAAGCAGTTAAATCATTCATAATCTATTTGACCAATGAGAAAGGGCTAAATGAAAGGTGACACAGAAAATACACTTGTCTGGAACTTTTAGAATAACTTCACCCCTTTTTGTCTTCCACCAAGAAGTTATTCTGAAATTGAATATGAAAAAAAGCAATGAGACCATAGTTACCTTAGAGCCACTTATATATACTTTAAATAAATTAATTGAACAAAACATAAGTATTAATTTTCAAGCTTTCATGCATTTATTATAATTGGCAATACTCTATTTTTTGTACCTGGCACTATTTAGTTCAATCTGCTGGTGAGTTGTGCCTTCAACACAACTGAACTTGATCTTTTCAGGTCCCCGGGTTCATCTTGGTATAGAGCAGGCACTGTGTTAAGCATTTAACATATATTATCTGACAAAATGCTGGCCACATCCTCCATTTATATAAGAAAGGAAGACATGAGCCAATTTATAAGAAATGGAAGCACAATTTGAGCCTAGGTCTATCTGAGTCCCAAGGTCTCAGCATCTACTCTACACTTGGACTGATACCTTTGTTCCCAAAGAAGAAAAAAGTTTCCTTCAATGGACTGATCTCTAACAGAAGAACAGCGTGATTTGTTTACTTAGAAAATTTAGAAAATATGGAAAGTTAAGTCTCACAAAACAAGAATAATTCCAGAGAAACTATATTCAGTGATAATATGGGCCTTCTGTTAATATTCTGCTGGTTTCCTCCTTCATTGCCTATTGCACTAGAAGAATGGAGCCACTATCTGCTTCCAGACAGGGAAATAGAATGGGGCTTTTGTCCCGAAGCCTAATCAGGTCCCTACAAGAAGGAATTCCTAAGCTTTAGCCAATTGTTTGGATTTGTGAAGGGGAGTTTGGAAATGGGTTTAAGGGGAAGAACTAGTAAAAGCTGAGCTCTTATGCATAAGAAAATTTAGGTTTTTATTTCTTTGTGCCTAAGAAAGAAGGGAGCAGAAAAGAAAAGGGAGGGGAAACGAGAGAGAAATGAAAGGGGGAAGGGAGCTTTCATTCCTCTCTTGTGGTAGAACAGCCAAAAGACTCTTAACTGGAATGTTTAATTTTTAATTTCAGGTCATTTCTGGTTTAAGATGCAGCTCTTGGGATCTCCTGCAAAGTTGACACAAAAGGGCTTGTGTGAGTGGTTATGTGCTCATGGCAAGAAAAGTGGCTGTGTTCCATTTGGGCCAATGACAGGACTAATGACAAATTGCAGCAAAACAGGAACACAGAATCAGCATTTAGAAGAAGCAGGAGTCAGAGCCAAAGGCAACCACAGATGATGGGTTACCTGGAAATTCCAGAAAATCACTAGGGAAATCGCCTGATCTCAATAAGCTATAGAAGGAACAGAGACTTGGACTTACCTTTCCAGATTTTAAAAGGCCAAATAACTGCTATGTGTTAGTCTAAAAAAGAAGAAACTTTTTATATATCTTATATTACCTTAGTCATTTACATTACCTCTAAGATTCCAATATTATGTGATTACCACCAAAGAGTGTTTGCTGACATAAGTCTATAGTAAATACCACAACAACATACTCACCAGAAAAAGCAAAATTAAAGACAATACTGTTTCTTTTTTTGTTTGTTTGTTTATTTGTTTGTTTTTGAGAATGAAGCAATGAAATTCCCTTTCCTCTCTCCTGGGGATCTGAATTAAAATTCCAACACTGGAAAGTGTTGAGATTCTAAAGCTCACCCCATAGCCCAGCAATTCCACGCCTGAGAATATGCTCAAGAGAAATGAGTGCACATGAACATCGTAAGTTGAGCATGTCGATGCAGGAGTCCCTGCTTGTCATGTACTGGGAAATGTATGTTTTCCAATTCTGAGAAAAATCAGCTGAAAAAAAAAATGGGAAAAAGTATCATAATTCTCCTGTGAAAACTAAAGCCTCACAATTTGCACAAAGATGTTAGAGATTTGGAAGAAATCCACTGAACCATGCTGAAGGCAAGATCAGGAGTCAGAGGCTAAGGTTCACGTCCCCTGATCCAATTCACCGACATGGTTATAGTCACGGCCTCTTTCAAGTAGTGTACACGTCCCCATCTGCATCCTTGCAAGGAAAATAAACATTAGCATAGTCGTATGAATAGAATTTTTGACAGATCCTGTGAGTGTTCCAAGAAACCATACATTTCGGAAGAAAAGAAGTCCAGACATTGGCAAGTTATTTGATGACTACTAAATAACGTTTGCTGGAATTTTTCAGTATTTCAAATACTGCCTATAGGCTACAGTTCTTTATAAACACTTTACCAAGATGAACACAAAAGAGACGCGTACGTGAAATGTCATGTAATACTAAGAGAGGCTATCAGAAATGAATCCAAATCTGAACTAGCCAAAGCAGTAGCATTTTCAACGACAAGTCCAAAATCACGGCAAGCAGACAATAGATTGTCCTTATTTTAAAAAAGCAAACGAGCTTATATGAGGCAACAGGGATCCCAACACCCAGATTGAAAATGCTTTTCGTAGCAATCAATGATTCAACCAGTATCACATAAAAAAAAAAAATGAAAAACTTACATCTTGAATATTTGTCATGAATCAAAGATCAGGATGACCGTATAAGGAAGTGGAGGTTTGAATGCTTAGAAGTTTTAGTTTAAAAATAACTTTTAATCCTGTGTGATATTATCTTTCAATCTTTAAAATGCATATTCAACATTTGCTTTGGATTAATGTTTCCTTCTTTTAATATTCCCTGGTATCAAATTATTTGTAAAATATAACTACATTTACACAACACTGAAATAATCTTGTCATGGTATTAGTTTCTACTGATAATGAACAGTACCTTTATAATCATATAATTTTTAAAAGCAAAAATACTCTGCAACTGAGTATAAATTTTTACCACAGGAAAGCAAAAGTTCATTATGGTCATTCGTGATGGCTTTAAAACATATAAATAAAATATTATAAAATACAGAATAACTTAGGATTTCAAGAATTCTGATTACTTATTCCTAAATCCCAAATATGACTATATGTTGGGAATTCAGAAACACTACAAAAAGACACATAAAAATTGTCCTAGAAGCTTTTCATAATAGATAAAGCTAGACCAACCCATTCTTAACGTTTTTCCCTAAACCCTACCTCTAATCGAAATGAGACGCACATCCCTTATCAGCATGATTCAGTGAAATACAGCCAGTCGGCTACAGGCCAATCAGTTCACACAGCTCTATTTTACCTAGAAAGAACATTAATGTGTAACAGCCAATCGAGGAAAAGGTCAGAGCACCTCCTCATCTCTACTTCCTAAGCTGCCCCAGCTGCTGTGGCTCCTGCCCATTTCACCTGAGGTCTCCTGGTTTTTTAACTGTTCTTTTGTCTGCACGATCAACTTCTGCATTTTAAAATTTTGATCTCATTTTATTTTTGACACAAGGAAGTGAGAAGACAGACAACAAAATGGCAGAAACGTGTGCCAATCATATATCTGATAAGGGCCTATGATTTTGAAGGCATTTTAAAAAACTCATACTGCTCAATGACAAAAAGACAAATAACTTAATTTTTAACACAGGCAAAGGATTTGAGGAGATGTTTCTCTGAAAAAGAGATCCAAATAGTTAATGAGCACATGGAAAGATGCTCAGGGATATTGGTCACTGTGCTAAGTATAGAAATATCAAATGAAATTTATCCCTGGCCTCCAGGGAACCATCAAGGGGCCACCTCTACCTGCCCATGCCCCTCACCACTGCAGGCCTAGGTGTGAAAAAGACCCCTTGGTCCAGTTATGCGCTCTCCCCAGCCCATGGCTCCCACTACCACCTCCTCCAGCATTTCAGCACTTACCTGAGCCAGGTGTGCCTCCCATTGCAATTCCTAAGACTTAAATTAGCATTTCTAAACCAGTATTTCTTCACTTTAAGGCAGGAGGTAAAGTTAACATGGGAAATCTGAGTTTCCATTATGGAAAACACCCAGGGTATTTGGGAAAGCATTTTTAGTTAACTTAGAAGTGGTGTCCTCATTCAATGGGAAGCTCTCTTAGCACAGACCCAACTGGGTCCTTATTTTGGTGAGTACTGGCCATGTACATAAGAAAATTAAGGGATGCATTCCTTATCATTTTCGGTAACTCCAAAAGAATAATACCTCTAAAATACATATTTCAGCAAGCATAATTTGTACATTGTTTCATCACCTTTGTTTTGGTTTGGATGTGAGTTGTCCCCCAAAGCTCACATGTGAGACAATGCAAGAAGGTTCAGAGAAGAAATGATTGGGTTGTGAGAATCTTAAACCAATCAATGAATCAGACATCTGATGGGATTAACTGAGTGGTGAGGAAGGCAGGTGGGGTGTGGCTGGAGGAGGTGGGCATTAGGGGCGTGGCTTTGGGGTATATATTTGTATATGGCAAGAGGAGTCTCTCCCTGCTTTCTGATCATCATGTGAGCTGCTTCCCTCTGCCACACTCTTCTGCCATGATGTTCAGCCTCACCTTGAGTCCTGAGGAATGGAGCTGGCTATCCTGGACTGAGACCTCTGAAACCGTGAGCCCTCAAGTAATCTCAAATAAAATTTTCCTCCTCTACAATTGTTCTGGTTGGGTTTTTTAGACACAGCAGCAAAAAAAAAAAAAAATGCTGAATTAAACAACCTTAGAAGATCACTTTTGTGATGAGTAAATAGAAGGCGCCATGCTTTAATCTCACACCAGCACCATGAAGTCTGCACCTGCACAAACTTTGGTTTTGTTTACATAGTTATGAGTGTGACACAGGATTGCACATGAGGTCAAAGACTGGATCTTCCTACTGTCTCTTACAGTAAGACACCTGTGACTATGCCTTCCTCAGAGACTTCATACCCTATACCAAGAGCAACCTGTCCTACCTTTGGGACAACTTAGCCAAACTACTTAGTGTTTCCATTTCTCAATATCTTCAGCATCCAAAAACCAAAATTATTTGTTCATCATCTACTGGAAAGAACATTCTTATACTAAGTTCTAGTCCTACTACCAAGAGACTTTAACAAATGATATGGTTATTTGTGCCACAGTTTCCTCATTCACAAAGTCTGAAACAGCATGACACTGACCCCTGGCCATGGCCAACTGGACAATTGTGGAGTGCTGGCCCTGTCTGGGAAAACCCAAGCATTCTTTTAGACCTAAGAGCCACTGTGAACCTTCATGGGTTGTTGTGTTAAGAACATATAAACCTGTGAATGAAGGGAAGGGGGATATCTTCCACCAGGGAAACCAGGAAAGCCAGTCATGGACAAGCGGAAAGCAGTATGAGAGACCCATCAGATCTACAGGGTCATGGTTCCAGTTCCAGTCCATGGGTGAGGTTCCGCTCACTGAACCCCCAGGCTCTGGAAAGTACCCATTAGCTTACATTCATGTATCTCTGATGCATTCAAGCAGGTCTCTATTACACAAAGTCCCGTGTTTCCTAATAACTAGTATATATCAGGACCACATCAGAAAAGGTGGAAATATCCAATTTAGGCAATTGAGAAAGTTTTTCATCAATGTGTTAGGGTCTGTAAACAAGTCAAGATGGCGCCTGGCATTTTGCCAGAGGGAGTGGTTTGTGAAGTAACGCCAGCGAGCCATTAAGTGTGGAGATTCCTTATTGGTTGACTGCTGTATCTAGTTTATGTTAATTAAAATAAGCTGTGTGGAATGTATATATACCCCTCCTGTCCTACAATAAACGGCTCCCACTCCTGCTGTATCAATGCACACAAGTTGCTCGTCACCCCCCGGCTATTTTGCTGCAGCCGGACTGCGGCATTAATGGACTATTTGCAAAGTTATGAGCAGGTTGTTGGGAAGCTACAAGGAACAGAGCAGTACCCTGGAGAGGGTACCAACTTCACCAGCTCTAGGGCTGGAATGCTGACTGGGTAGGGGAAGGTGACCTGATCTGCTTCTCTGCCCCCCTCTGTCTGGCCCTTTCACCACTGATCCCCACTGGCTGGACCCATCTGGAAGCCAAGAGCAAGCGAGCAGGGAGAGGTACAGAAGGGCCAAAGTGGGTGAAGGAGTAGTAAAGGCACCCAGTACTGGGGTGTCCCCCAGGCCAGGGCTGTTTCTACTGTACCTCATGCGTCTTACAAAGATAAGGTCTCCAGGTTCCCAGATCACTTTTTATTAACTCACCAATATTTATTTCCTGAATCCGATGTGCCTGGTATTATTACATTGGGTGACATAAATGCATTGACCTCAGGTTAGACCAGCTTCATTTCCACAGGGTCTGCTCCTATTCTTATGAGGACACTTGTTTAAAATACAGAGCTTCGCTGCCTTTCCGTGGGCTGGTGTGAATGTCCCTTTATCCTTTACATCTTATTCATGTCAGACAGCACTTGAGAGTGGTGGATCGATTGAAAATATTTTCAACAGTAGAAAATATGGTATCTTTGTCCATTTGTGCTTCTTTACAAAACTGAGACTGGGTAACTTATAAAGAACAGAAATTTATCTTCTCGCAGTTCTAGAGGCTGGAAGTCCAAGAACAACTTGCCAGCAGGTTCAGTGGTCTGGTGAGGGCTGCTCTCGGCTTCAAAGATGGCAGCTTGTGCTGGCCCTCTGGAGGGGAGGAAAGCTGTGTCCCCACCTAGTGGAAGGCAGGAGGGTAAGAGAGCTGAACACCGCAGGAAGTCTCTTTTATAAGTCTTAATCTGATTCAAGAGGAAAGAGTCTTCATGGACTAATCACCTCCTAAAATCCCTACCTCTTGAAATTACCACATTGGCCATTAAGTTTCAAAATCGGGATTTCGGAGGGGATACATTCAAACCATAGTGTGTACTTAGCTTTTGTAATTAAAGTTCTAATTTCCCAGTGGAAGAGGAAAGCAGTAATTTACTGTACACACACACACACACACACACACACACTCAATAATGTAAGTCACACAAAAATTTACATTAGAATTGCTTCAAGAAAAACTAATACTCGCCATGCTAAAGATACATTTACTGGTTAGCCTGCAAATGGTCTTACTCATGTTTTTACAATCTTCCTGAGTTTTGCCTTTTTGCAAGACCCATCTTGTCAGGCCTGTCTACGTTAAGGAATCTGGGTTCACCTGTAAGAAATCTGGCTTTTAATCCCACAAACAAGTTGTGATTTCATTCATCCATCTACTTATTCATTCATTTGTTGTCATCCATTTAACTTTAACAGCTTATCTAATATGTGCCAAGAACAAAATGAAAATATGGAATCATAAAAATGAGATGTTATTACACTCAAGAAGCTCCAATAGGGGAGAGAGTGTTAGCAAGGATAATAAAACAGCATTACAGGACTCAAAAGGAGCTGTGTAATGAAGCCATGGAAAGACTTGGAGGAAAATGAAGTGCACTAATTGCTAATTAATTACTAAGTGAAAGTCGCTAGTCAAATGACTACATAATGCAATTCCAACTATACGGCATTCTAGAAAATCTTAAACTATGGAAGCAGTAAAAAGATCAGTAATTATGGTGTGAAGGACAGGGAGAGGTGAACAGGCAGCATGCAGAGGGTCCTCTAGGGCAGTGAAACCATTCTGTACTATACTGAACGGTGAGCTCATACCATCATGCACCATCCAAATGCACCTGCAAAATGCACACCACCAAGAATAAGCCCCAGTAAACCAGGGACTTGAGGTAATGGCAATGTGTGGGTTCACTGGTTGCAGCAAATTCACCATTCCGGTTCAGGCTTCTGATATAGGGGAGTCTTTGGGGTGTGGAGATGCAGGGGATATATGGGAACTCTCTATACTTTCAGCTCAATCTTTCTGTGAACTCAAAATTACTCTAAAAAAAAACCTACTCAAAAATAAAAGCTATTACCATGTGTTTTAGAAATCGTGAGAGGAAAAGCAATTTATTCTGCCTTTGGAAACTGGAGAACAATTCATAGAGGTCATAAACGTGAGCTAAACTACTTACCTCCTTTTTCTAAGTTTCTTCAGTTTCCAAATACAATAATTATTTATTCATCACTCACTAGAGAACGCATGAACTTTAGAGGCAGACAATCCTTATTCTAAGCCCTGGTCACACCACTATGTGACCTTAGCAAATGACATGATTATCGGTGCCACCGCTTCTTCATGTATAAAGGCAGAAATGAATAATTGGAGGTAACACCATCTTGTACAAGTAGGTTTTCTCTTCCTTTTTTATTTTTTAATCAACACCTAACAGTCATAAATAAGTCAATTTTCCTAGGTTCTGGCTTTCTAAATTCAAGTGCCAAATTCCCTGTGATCCTGCCTTCATGTATGATTTTTTGAGGCAGATGAGATAAAAATGTGGATTCTCTCTCTGCTCCGAGTTAGAACGATACAGTTGACCTAAAGTCAGCTCCCAGCTGGACCCATCTCCAGGTCTCTCTCCAGCAGGACTTCTCTCCCTGCTCCACCAGGTTTTCCTCTTCTGTCCTTCCCTGTCTCCTGGAGCCCTGTCTGTTGAATCTTCTCGGAACATTCTGTTTGGTTTTCTAGGTTTAAAACGACCTATTTTGACCTCCCTACACCCTTGGCAGGTCACCCTACTTATTTCCTTTCTTTCAAGACTATCACCTGGAAAAGGCTTTCTATTTCCAATTCCTGTCCTTCCATTAACTCTCGAAACTATTTTGATCCGATTTTGTGGACTCTTCCCCAACTTTATCAAAATTGCTCTTATCAAGGTCACCAGGGACCTTCACGTGGCGACAGTCAGTGACTGATTTTCAACCTGGACCTTACGTGGTGGTGAATCTCTCCTGAACCCTCAAAAGACTTTCTTTGCTTGTCTTCCAGGACAACACACTCTTGGTTTTCCCTCCGACCTTGAAAGTTGTGCCTTCTCGGCCTGTCTTTCTGGGGACCTCTTATCCCCCTGGCCACTTAACCTTGGAAATCTTGGGCTCCTGCCATGGACTGGTCCTCTTGGTCTATGTGTTCTCACTGTTCCGGTGATTTTGTCCAGCTGCAAGACTGAAGTGGCACCTGTATCAGCATACATAATGCCAAGATTCACGTCCTCAGCCCTGCCTTCCCCCCATTCCATCTCACATCCAGTTGTTTCCACAGTGTCTTTGAAGCTTATCTTACAGATATCTCCCCTGGACACAACACAATTGAAGGTCTGATCTTCTCTCTCCAGACTCCTATTCCAGCAGCTCTCTCCATGTCATGGATTTTAACTGCAGGGTTCTAATGGCTGAAGCAAAAGAACAGACTTTGGGAATCATGCTCGCATCCTCTCTTTCTTGCATTTCTGACATTCAACCCCTAGCCAACCTCTGGCCCCGTCCTTAAACTGTTTGAAAAAAACTGACCCCTCTTTGGCCACCACCACCTTGTCTGTGTTGACCCGACTGCTCCTCCCTACTTCTCTGATGACTATGAGAACTCCCTAATTCTTCTACTTCCACTCCTGCCCTCCTTTAGGCACGACAGTCAGTCTGGGATTGTGAACGATGTGTCGGATCTTGCCGTGGCTCCGCTGGAAAAGCCTCCACTCCCTCCCATCTTGCTCCACGGAAAAGCAAGGGTCTCTTGTTACCTGAGAAGGAGCCACCTGATCGGGTTGTCCAGTTCCCCTCTTGGTTCTCTGCTGACCTCTGCTGTCCTCTGTATTCCTCTGTGCTCCCTGTACTCCAGCCACACCGCGGCCTGAAGTAACTGGTGTAGAAAGTGAAATATGGCACCTGTTCTGTGAGATTGTCTGATTGTGGAGTCAGGGTCTGTGGTGAGCTGGATAATGACTCCCCAAAGATGTCCACGTTCTCATCTCTGGAGTCTGTGGATGTTACTTGATGTGGCAAAGGGGGACTCTGAAGATGTGGTAAGTTATGGGTCTCAAAGACAAAGGGTCACCAGGGAACTTTCAGAGACGATGGGTACTACCACCCTGATGGAAGTGAGGGCGTCAGGGGTGTATGGGTGTGACTGAATTCATCAGATTGTAAACATTAAATCCGTGCAGTTCATTTATATCAGGTGTAGATCAATAAGGGTGTTCTGCTGTTGGTTTTAAGTTAAGGATTTTGAGATGGTGAGGTTCTCCAGGGGATGTAATGAAATCACAAGGTTCAATAGGTGGGCAGAAGGGCAAAGGTAAAGGAGGAGATGGGAAGGTTCTTATGTACTGCTGCTGGGAATCCAATGAGACAATCAATTTGGAAAAGTGTTTGGCATTTTCCTAAAGTAAAATGTACACCTACCATATGACCCCAACATTCAACTCCAAGTTATTTACCCAGGAGAAATGAAATGTCTTGCCCACACAGGAGCTGGCACATAAGCGTTCATAGAGCTTTATCTATTCCTGATGGCCAAGACACGAAACAACCCAAATACTCCTCACAGGTGAAAGGGTAAGTTGTAGTAGCCACACCATGGAATGTGACTTTTATTCTTTAGGAGCAAATTATTGATGCACACAACAGTATGGATAATTCTCAACAATTACTGAATAAATGAATCCTGTTTATGTAACTGAAAGCATATCAGCTGTAGCCAGGGGTGGAGACAAGGTAGTGAGTGGGAAAGGATCTGAGGGTGCATCTGAGGATGATGGGGATGATGGAGGACTTGACCACGGCAGTGGTTCCTGGATGTGCCGATCATTTTCTGAATCTGTGTCAGAGTTCATCAGATTATATTTTCAATTAATGCAGCTCACTATACATAATTATGGCTCCATAAAAGTGATTTTAAAACCTCAATAGAATGGGAGGACTGTAGATCAGGACAAAACTATCAAATTATATTACAAATATATGAAATAATTCCACTGAAAGGGGAAAGCTACGGATCTAAACGAGTCTTAAGACTAAGGTTAAAGAAACTTCCCATAGCATGTGCTGCACTGGATAAGGTTGTTTCCCACAGGGATTTGGGTTTTCAGTTCCAATGCTGCCATATGTACATGTGAACTGGAATTGAGCATTAAATAAATGGGTGGCAGACAGCAGGATCCAGGTTGTCTCCCTGCTGGAGTGGAAGTTACACATAAGCAAGGGAAAGGAGGTAGAATGGTCGTGCCACCATGGGTTGAGGTCAGTGGCATCAGTGGGAACCCATGTCTAGCTTCACAGAGATGGATACCTACAGAAATCCTCTACACCTGCGTAAGTACAGCTGGGGGGCACATGTGCATATGTTTCCTTGTTCTGTCAGCTGAGAGGGTCCAGAAGTAGAGAAGTCCATATTTGGGGTTCTAATACCATTCTTTAATAAGAAGAATCAGGCTGCGGGAGGAATGGTTGCTTCTTGGACCAAGGCAAGAAATATATGAGGTGAGCCTGGAGCACTTTTAGTGCCTGAAAGTAAGGAAGTATTAAAAAAAAAAAAAAAAGACTGGTCACATCCCTGGGGGGTTATCAGAGGAACACAGGAGCCAACAGAGAGTTCCCCAAATGCCAAAGCTGGAACCAATACCAACTACAAAGTAAATATATCAGTATCAGATTCTGATACACAGTGCAATACAAATACCCACAGCTCCATACTGATACAAATATGTTGAATAACTGGATAAATGAAAGATCATAGGAATCTCCTGTGCAGTAATGCGAATAATTTACATAAATCCCACACCATTGAGGGGATGGGACATGGCTCCCTGCTCCTTTAGTGTGGATGGCACATGGTGACGTTCTTCCAAAGAGTGTGGTGTGGACATGGGAAGTAAGCAGAGGAACTTTACAGTAGAGAAACCTGCAAACGCTACCTCAGCCAGGTGATCAAGGTCAATGTCAACAGGGATGAGCTTTCTAGAGATGGAGAACTTCATCCCTACTGAAGTTAGAGTGTGCACTGTTGACAGGATCTGCTGAGAGTAACTGTAATCTAGTCACGGAAAAAAAAAAAAAAAACCAGGTCAATTCTTATTAAACAACTTTCCACAAAATCTCTGACCCACACTCCTCGAAACTGTCAAGGTCATTGAAAGCAAAGAAAATCTTAGAAACTGTCAAAGTAGGCAGAGCCTAAGAACATGTTACAGTTGAATGTCATGTAGTATCCTGGAACTGAAAAAGGCAAAAACTAAGGAAATCTGAATAATTCTAAGGAATCTGGTCTGTGGTTAATAGTAAATTATCAATACATAAGCAGCTATTAGTAGAGGAAGCTGGATGTAGGATATATATTTCTTAGGAACTCTTGGTATTCACAATTTTCATATAAATTCAAAATTGTTGAAAAATAAAAAGTTTATCTTTTTAAAGTCTTCTTGTGTTAACAGCGATAGAGAGGGATACTACAAAACAATCAGGACAAACCATCAAAAAAGAGACAGTAATCATGACCGTCATGATCACAAACATGACCCTGAAACATGCACAGCAAACCTAACGCAAGTGCCAGGAACGTGGCACACAGCCCAGAAGCAGGGGGCTGGCTGTGATGCACGTCCAGCAGAGACAGAGCCATCCGGGAGGTGAAGTGACCTGACTTCCCCACCCCAAATTGTATGGAAATGAGCTAGCGGAAACCAGATGAGGTCTTTCCCCCTGTTCTTCTAGCAGGAGGGACTCACAAGAACTTGAGATCCCAAGGAAATAATGACATATGCTCCCCCATGAGGCAGGTCAAAAACGAGGTCCCCAGGTGCCAAGTAGCTCACATTGCCGACAGCTTCTGCAGAGCTGAGCCCCACACCCAGACGACTGGGTGCAGCCTCCTGCTTCCTTCACCCCTGGAAGCCTCCTTCCCACCCTGACCCAGGGGAAAGAAGACAGGAGAGGAAGAGGCTCCCTGTGGCCAGGCAGGAACTCCCCCTGCAGGCCTCTCTGTGGGTCATGGAAAGATGGGGTGGCAAGGACCCTGCTTCCCCTTGTATTTAACCTTGACCTCTGTCCGTCTTCCCAGTGAGGGCTGTTCGTGAATCATGTCTTCACAGAGTGATGTGACATTCATCCCGTACACCTGGTGATGACAGGTGTAGACGCAGCTTGGGACCCACAGTTAGAAATTCAGAAAAGATCCATCTTGCAGGACAGTCACCAAAACCAAAACTAAAATCAGTACTTAAGAAAAAAAAAAACTAACAAAATAAATAGGGCTATTGGAAAAAAATATCTATCTATCTATCTATATAAATATAAATATATATTATATATGTCAGCAATGAATAAGAGACCATAGTGACAGATACTGAGAATAAATTTATACCAAGAAATTTTAAAGATTAGATGGAGTGGAGTTTTTTAAATACATAAGTTTCTAAAATTGACTCCACGATGGATAGGAAAACATGAGTAATCACAACCATTTTAAAAATTCAATCAGTGCTCAAAGTCCCCCGCACCCATCCACCCACAGACATCAAGCCCAGATGGTTTTGTATACTATGTTTTTTCAAACCTTCAAGGAGCAGATAAATAATCCACCTCTTATTAAACTGTTTCAGAGACAAGAAGAAGATGATCATCTACCCAACTAATTTTCAGAGCAATTTTTAAGACTAGTTTTATGTCAAACTGCACAATTATGGAAAGAAAAATTACACACAAATCTCCCCTATCATCATGGATGAAAGGCCCTTACTTAATAAAAATATTTGGTTTTCTTACCCCTTCTTGTGTTTTGCCCTCCCACCCGAGTCTCCTGTGGACAGGCTCCTGCCCGTGGGTGTGGGGGATCAGTACAGTCCGGCCGGAGGACGGGTGCTGGGAATAAGGCAGGTGTGGTAAGGTCCTGGGTCTTTAGTTTGTCTCCACATTTCCTTGCTGCTTTAACTCATTTTCCTCCTTCTGGGGTCTGTTCTTACCACAGAGGATCCCACCTGATCCTTCCAGAGCCACATGGAGAAATGGCCTCACTGTCTGGGCTTCTGCTCAAAGCAGGGGTTTCCATCCTTCATTCTGAGCTCAAAGGCTTGTCCTAGTCCTTCCCAGAGGCAGGGTCAGGTCTTGGAGGCTCTAAAACTCTCAAGGCCTTCACCCAGCATCATCTGAAAGGTTTGATTTGCCTCGTGACGACTCTGAGAGGGTATGTGTCTGATGATGTTCACCCTTCTCCCTTAGAAGCCGTGGAGGAGTAGAGAGAAGCTGAGATGGAGGTGACCAAGGGCAACTTCAGAAAGTTGGTATCGGGGAGAGAGGAAATCACACAGGTGATAAGCTCCGACGGGGAAGCTGGAAAAGTCAGTGATCCAAATATAAATACGTGGACCAAGCTACAGAGACATCCTTTTTAGCTGACTCCGCCTTAAGATATCCTCTTAGGCCACCTAGAGCTGCTGTCGCCTGTTCCCTAAAACCTTGTGGGTGGCTATGGGACCCTGTAGATAAAAAATGACAGAGTGCCCAGTTCATGCAATTGATGGCCTCGTGGAACAGGGTGCTGCCCCCAAACCTCCATGCTTCTCACTGTGGTGCCTTGGGCAGAATAAACAGAAACCACGCTGCTGGCCCCCAACCTGTGAGGCCACAATACTTTTCAGAGCTCTTCACAAGCTTGTAGGCCATTGGAAAAGACCAAAACAGGACTATTGTACAGGATCCCCTATAGATACCAAAAAATCCAAGGATGCCCAAGTCCCTTATTAAAAATGGCAGAGTACTGACATACACCCTACTGACACCTTCCGGTATATTTAAATCATCTCTAGATCACCTACAATACCTCATACGATGAAGCTGCTGTGTGAATAGTTATTATGCTGCGTTGTTGTGTAGACAGTAATTACAACAGAGAAAAGTTGGCACAACACAGTAGCCATGCAAGAATTTTTTTGCAAATATCTTCTATCCATGGTTATCTGGATGCAGACATGGGGAGCCCTGGATGCAGGGCTGACTGTATTTACTTTGGTAAGGCGTGCTGAGACCTCAGCACCTAGGGGCTAGAAAAGAGGTGAAAAACTTCTGAACCCAATGAAGTAAGAGCTGTGGGACACAACCCAGCTTTAGAGGTTGACTCAGAAAAGGCGAGTCCCATAATCCAGGCACGTTTTCCAAAAGTTAAAGATAAGGTCCATGGAAGCAAGGGCTTTTTGTTTGCCTTCTCTCTTGTTCATTCCTGCATTGCCAGGGTCTACATCAGTACCGGGAGCAACATGGGTGTTGGTTACATCGTTGTTATCCAAATTAAAATTCTAATTCTGGAAGCAAGCAGGAGTGAATGTCAATTAGGTGTGAGAGAGCGATGCTGATGAGCGTGTCCTAGACAAATGACTAGGGACCATCCACAGGATCTCGTCCAGGTGGCCACTTCATTAGTGGTGGGACAGAAGCCACTAAATATTCTGCTATGCCAAAGAAAAATGATTCACAAGTGAAAATGTATCCTCTAAGCACTGACTGAATTTTTAAATGGTTGTTGATTATGCATGTTTTTTCCTATCCATCTCTGAGTCCATTCTACAGAACTTTTGGATTTTGAAAAAAAATCCATTCCATCTAAACTTTAAAATTTTTTGGTAGATTTAGCTCTCTGAAATTCTTTTGCAACTCAAATATATCTTTTAAGAATATCTCAAAAACTCCTTTCGCCATCCACCCTGCAACACATTTTTTTAAAAATCAGATTAACGTCAGACATCTCGCGCTGAGCCTTGTCATAAGATAATGAAAGCAAGGAGGCTTTGTCTACAGCAGGGTTTCTCAACCTCACCAGGTGATGCCTGGGGACACTGGCACACTGGGACACTGTCCTGTACACAGCAGGTTATTCAGCTGCTTCCCAGCCTCCACCCTCGTGCACATGCACAGTTGGAAACGATAAAAGAGTCTACACACCTGATCCAATGTCCCTCCAGAGACAGGGGCAAAGGGTGACTCTTCTCCCTTAAGAGAGTCTCTGGTCTACCGATTTGAGAGCAAAAATGATACTGCCCACCAACTTATCATTCAAATGTAAAGCCCACTGACATTTTCAGATTTTAAGCAAAGTCAAGTACACCATTCTGAAAGGGAAAAAAAAGAATTTCTTAAGGATATATTGACACCTACGAGGTCGTCAATCAAAAACATTCTGAGAATGAAGGGAAAGGAGAAGGGAGCTTGCGTAACAAACCACTGCAGCAACAACCCCCCTTCTCGCCGTGTGTCCATCTCTTTCCACTTGTGTCGCATAGGATTCAGGATTCAGAACATCTTAAACATGAAGATATGTCTTTCTCCAATTCTGGAAAATTCTTAGCTACCACCTCCTCGAATATTGCATGTTCATCACCACTTCTCGAATTGGACACAGAAGACATTCCTAGGCCTCGCTGCTGCCAGGAACTGCATGTCACTGGGTTTAGGCAAGCTAATGGAATCCTCCCACATATAACCCTCTCTCCTCTTCGCACAGGCTGGAAGCAGAATACATCAAGATCCGGAAGGACAGCAGCACCACGAGACCAAGCCTCTGTACCTTAGTCACCCTGTAAAGACGCACTAAACTCTCACATTGGGGGTGGTGTGTTAGTCAGCTTTTAATCACTGTGACCAAAAGAACTGAGAAGAACAGCTCAAAGCAGGAAGAGTTTTATTTTGACTCTGAGTTTCAGAGGTTCAGTCTGTGGTCATCCAAGTCCATGGCTCTAGGTCCAAGGTGAGGCGGAACAGCATGGAAAAAGGGAGGAGGAAAGCACACAGGACATCGATGCCAGGAAGCAGAGAGAAAGAGCACAAGTTCCCAGGAACAAAATGTAAACCCCAAGGAGACCCCCAGCAACCTCCTTCCGCCAGCCACACCCAACTGTTAATCCATCCGTTACGGTCTGGATATCTGGTGCCCCCCAAAAGCTCATGTGGGAGACAAGGAAAGAATGTTAAGAGGTGAAATGATTAGATTCTGAGAGTGAAAACCAACCAGTGGATGAATCTACTGAAAGGATTAACTGGGGGGTAACGGTAAGCAGGTAGGATGTGGCTGAAGGAGGTAATTCCCTGGGGTGTGCCTTTGGGATTTATCTTTTGTCTCTGGTGAACAGAGCTCTCTCTTTCTCTCTCTGCTTCTTGTTGCCATGTCCTGAGCTGCTTTCCTTTGCCATGGGCTTCCACCATGATATTCTGCCTCACCTTGGGCCCAAAGTTACAAAGTCAGCCATCTATGGACGAGACCTTTGAACCAAGAAAAACTTCTCCTCCTCTGCATTGTTCTTGTCAGGTCTTTTGGTCACCGTGATGAGAAAGCTCATGAAAACACCCTTCAAATGGATCAATTCACTGGTCGGGTTCCACCACTCATAATCTAATCATTTACCTCTATGCATTTTTGCATTGTCTCACACATGAATTTTCGAGGGACACCTCCTGTTTAAACCCTAATAGATGGAATAAGTTTTATTGTATGAATCAAATACATTTTGAAGTATGTTTGCTATAGCAGTCAGGATTACCTTAAATAAAAAAGTACAGGGTACAGTGTTAAGGTCTGTAAACAAGTCAAAATAACACCTGGTATTTTGCGAGGGGAATGTTAGAGTTTGTAAACAAGTCTGGATGGCGTCTGGCATTTTGCCAGGGGGAGTGGTTTGTGAAGTAATGCCAGCGAGCCATTAAGTGTGGAGATTCCTTATTGGTTGACTGATGTATCTAGTTTATGCTAATTAAGATAAGCTGTGTGGAATGTATAAATACCCCTCCTGTCCTAAAATAAACGGCTCCCACTCCTGCTGTATCAAAGTACAGAAGTTGTTCGTCACCCCCCCTGCAGTACAGAAAATAGGGAATCCCAGGAAAAATTTCTAGAGGAACTGCAAAAGAAGTCCCAGGATTATAACTGGGCAGTGATGAAGGCAGCAAAGCTAATCCTGATTAGAAATGGACCGAGATCTTCACAAAGGTGTCAGTAGAAAGGAAGAAAGAGAAGGAGAAGGTGGAGTGGGGCGGACAAGAGCTTGAACACGTGAAAAGCAGGGCGAGAGGTGTTTTGCATCGACAGTGGAGCACACAGGAGGAAATTCTAAGGAAGCCAAGAAGAAACCGGAGAAAATCTACTTGGGAAGATAAAAAGTTGACGCAGAAATGTAAACATAACGTCCTTTGTGGCTCATCAGGGGAAATATTTACACAGTCACAGTGCTGCAGATGCTGGATCCAGATCTAGGCGAAAAGTGTGTTAGATTCCTACCACGGGGATGTGTGTGAGAGACGTGAAGAACGCCAACTCCCCAGCCACCAGCCTGTGAGGTCGCCAGATGACGCAGATGAGGTGGGGAACGGAGAAGCAGAGAAACAGCAGCCTCAGTGTCGACTGAGGGCAATCGAGAGTCCGAGGAAGAGTTCATAATGGTAGGAAACAGCTGCCATCTCACTGGAAGAGAAAGTCTGTCTTCAGGACAGGGAGGGGAGAGTGAAGGGACTGTCCTTTGTCATTGTTACCACCACACTACCATTTGTGTTTTAGAAATACACATGTGCATTACTTTGATAAAAAAAAAAAAAATGAAGAGGTGGTTGGGCCCGGTGGTGAATGCCTGTGATCCCAGCAACTCAGAAGGCTGAGGCAGGAGAATCAAGAGTTCAAAGCCAGTCTCGGCAGATTAGGGAGGCACGTAGCAACTCAGCAAGACCTTGTCCCTAAATAATATAAAAAGAGACTGGGGGTGTGGCTCCGTGGTTAAGCATCCATGGGTTCAATCCCCGGTACCAATAAATAAATGAAAAAATGAATAAGTGTTTTTTTTTCTTTTTTTTAAAATAAGAATAGAGCATACTTGTATCAGGCTTTTCTAGTTCTCAGCCTAGATGTGGTACACATCTTTAAAAGAGGTTTATATTCAAAAAGGGATAAATTTACCTTCATTGCAGGAGGTTTAAAAAATTAATGTGCCTTTATTGTGCTTTTTGTAAAATTAAACAATTACTTGAACATATAATATATATTTTGGGTGTGGTGTGTGTGTGTGTGTGTGTGTGAGTGTGTGTGTGTGTGTAAGGAGGGTGCATGCATTTTAGCCACTAGAATGACACTTTAAATTTTGGAGAATAACTTGATGAATGTTTGAAGCAATGGTGAAATGTTACTGCAGTCTATATATTGAGGTGTGAAAAGCGTCTTTCTATAAAAAAGCAAACAAACAACTCTCCAGCAGGCACATCCACGCCTGCAGTGAGAAGCACTTTAGGACTCACCTCATCCCTCAGGAAAGGTCAGTGAAGAAAGGACAGATGTGCCCGGGGTCGGGGCAGGAGCCCGTCAACAACATGGCCCTTATGCCAAAGAAGCCAAACTCTCATTGCATCCCACGGTCAGAGCATGGAATGCACCTCGCGTCCAGACGGTCAGCTCAGGAGACGCGGCAGTGCAGGGCTCAGCAGTGACTGGAGAGGACAGGAAAGTCGGAGCTGGCGGGTTTCTGTGCACCTCGGCAGCAGCCAGGCCCCGCTTGAATCCTTCCCTTTACCATTCTGTTTTCTGCCCTTATTTGTCTACCCACTTATTCCTCCCTCCCCCAGTCTCTTAGCCAGGGGGCTCTAAGAAGGCAATAGGTCACTCTGGATCCTTTCGTTCGTCTCAACAGCTCCTGGGAGGAACTTTTGTTAGAGTGAAGGGAGTATCCTCACTGCTTCTGGGAAACTCCAAGGTTCCAGCTGCCCATCCCAGGCCCTGCCTGTGGAGTGCTTGGTGCCACTTTCAGAGCTCAAGTGTGCTGCCACCAAGCGAGGCAAAGTCAATGGGGTGAACCAAGAAAGTCTGCACGGCCGTCCAGACGCGTTGACACTGTGCTGCACAGGGTCACCTGAAAGTCAAGCAGAAGATAATGCCATTCCATCCTGGCCCAAGCCAGCTCACGCTGGCAGTGAGAAAGCAGTCGCCTTGGGAGACAGCTGCCATCTCCCTGAAAGAGAAAGTCCATCTTCAGTGAAATCTGAGAAGCTACTTTAATTCAGAGACACCAGAGAGCTTGCCTTCTGCTCTGGGGTGGGGTAGTTCCTTCTTTTAATCTGTAGGCACAAGTGCCCATATTGCTGAGAGAATGAAATGAGCTAATTCATATAAACCTAAGGACAGTCTGGGGGACGCTTAGTAGACAAGCAGATATTGGCTTTGGGGAAGTTATTTTCATAAAGTCCCCAGTATTCCTTGGAAAGCCTCAGGCCATGTGGCTAGATGGCACTGAATTTTCCCACTTCCAAAAGCACAAAATGAGTCAATCAAACCAGTCCATTTGGCCACAGAATAAGTTAAGCAATATTGTACCAGGAATCCAGCAACTCTGGGAAACAGCTTGCCAATTTCTGTAAATACTAAACATGCAACTACCCTAGGACCCAGCAGTTGCACTCTTGGTTATTTTCCCCAGCAAAATGAAGACTTTGTTTGGATGAAAACCTATACAAAATGTCTATAACAAAGTCTATTCATAAGAGACCCAAACTGGAATCCACCCAGATGGCCCTCAGTGGATGAATAGTTAAACCAAACTGTGGTTCACCCTATGGACGACCACTAAGCAATAGGAAGGACAGGACAGTGCATCCAGGCAGTCAACCCGAGTCTCCAGGGAGTCATGCTGAGTGCAGGTGCCAGCCGCAGGAAGCACACAAGGAACTCTGTTTATACTGTAATAGTGAAATGATAAAACTACAGAAACGAGGAAGAGAAGACAGGGAGTTAGAGGGATTGGGGACAGGAAGGAAGTCAGCGCGGCCACAAACAGGCAACACGGAGAGCCATGAGGCAGTGGATATGTATGTACTTTGACTGCAGCAAAGCTGATGCCCTGGCTGTGATGTTTAATTCATCTTGCAAGACGTCATCACAAGGGGCTCTGGGAAAAGGGTGTGTCTTTGCATTATTTCTTACAATTTTATATGACTCTATGACTTTCTCAAACTAAGTAGTTTAATTAAAAAGAAACAAATAATTCCCCAAGTGATTTGTACATGTCACCGAGGTTGAGGACCACAGATCCACTCCCCAGCTATTTGTAGGTCTTTTCCTATTCAGTTACAGCATTTTTAACCTCTAGATTCTTTTCTAGGTCCCAGTTCTCTAGTGAAATCTTCCATTTTGTCACCTTTTCCTTGACTACATTAATCATGATGATAATAAAATCCATATCTGATCATTCTAGTATTTGTGTTATCTACAGATTTGTGTGTATTGATTTAGCTCCTCTGTCTTGGCATGCCTAGTAAGTTTTTTATTGACTGCTGGGTATTATGTAGGCAAAACTGTAGCAGCTCTTGCTGCTATTATCTTACTTCAAGGATGACTCACCTTTCTTCTGTCAGGCAAGTAGGGAAGGGAGGATCACCTGCATCCATTTGGGAACTGAGACGATGCAGGGCGGTTTTCTAGTCTTTGTGAGGACTCTTCTCCTAGTTTGCCTTCTGTTCATGGGGCACAGCCTCAGCCTATGCAGTTCCTGCATGTTCAGGGTTTTTGCTTTCTGGAGGACACCCCCAGCTCAGCTCCCTGCTACCTCTGCAGATGTCCAGACCCCTCCACGTGGCTTTTACTTGGGTCTGCCCTCTCTGAGCATCTTGTGGCACTGGACTTTTCTACATTTGTCAGAGTCTTTCTCTCAGAGATGCTCTCCCTTAGGTAGGTAAGTTGGTTTAGTTACCATTTCAGTGTGGTTAGCTTTTAATATATCTCCATTGTAACAGAGTTTTTATCTGCATCTACTTTGCTGCGAGACCCTGGGAGGATAATGATTAATGATAATAATAATGTACTATGGGAGTTGAAAGAAGGATTAGGTTTGCTTTAGCTCAAGCATTTTAGGACTCCATGACTCTAGTGGTACACCCCAAAGGAAAAGTTTTGTTGTGTTAAGTTTGGACAGAGCATTAGTGAACATTCATACTTTTCAAAGGATTTAAAAGAATTCAATAATCACTCATTTTATCTGTTATCTCCCTGGTCCAGGATTTCACATTTAATGGTTTCAGCTACCTTTGACTAATCATAGTCCAAAAATATCAAGTGGAAAATTCCACAAATAAGGAATTACTAAGTTTTTTAATTGCATGCTGTTTTGAGTAGCGTGAAGAAATATCACACCATCCCTCCTGTTCTGCCTAGGATGTCAATCATTCCTTTGTCCAGGGTATACAGGCTGTATATGCTATCCTTCCATTAGTAACATAGGAGCTATCTCAGTTATTAGGTCAACTATCACAATATTTCTGTACTATGTTCAAGTAGCACATATTCTTAGTACCGGCCTCAAATCATAAGAGTAGTGATACTTCCAATTCAGATATGCCCAAAAAAAAAAAATCATGAAGTTCTTCCTTTGAGTGAAAAGGTGAAAGTTCTCAATTGTATAAGGAAAGAAAAAATATATGTTGAAGTTGCTAAGATCTATGGTAAGAATGATTTTTCAGTCCATGAAATTGTGAACAAGGGAAAAGAAAAAAGTGCTAGTTTTATGGTTGTGCCAAACAGCTGAAACTTATGGCCACAATGAATAGTGCTTAATCAAGTTGGAAAAGGTGTTATATTTGTGGGTGAAAGAAATGGACAGAAAATGTGTTCTATTGGTGGCAACGTGTCATGATAAAAAGCATTAGCCTATGGAGAGACTTCAGCCAGTGATTCCTCTGAAACACACAGCATCAAGCCATTGACTGTGGTAAGGGTTACTTATACAGACTCAGGAATAGGTTCGGACTGAAAAAAATATAAAAAGCACTGGAGAGTTTATATCTGCCAATGAAGAAGCTGCTGCCACATTCCCAGCAGACTTGAAGTATTTGATTAAGGAGGTCCCCAGTTATGATTTCCAAGATGAAATCACTCTCCTTTGCAAGAAAGCGCCCAGTCAAACTGACATCCATAAAAGATCCACCAGGGCAAAAGATATGGAAATGGCAACAACCTCCAACTAGAATGTTTTCCCAAAAGGTTTTTTCAAAAACCTCCAACAATAGAGGCTCCTCAGCCATCAACATCAGCTGCCCCTGACATCCAACCACTGACACTGACATGACTCAGGGATCCAGGATCCCTTGAAGCAAGTGTGCCATCAGGAGGTAAGTCAGAGCCCAACACTACGTCACCGTGCCTGTCGTTCACTTCACCTCATCTCGTCACACAGGCGCGGTGCCAGCTCTCGTCACCACAAGAAGAAGGGAGAGGACAGCACAATACGGTATTCTGAGAGAGACCACACTCATTACCTTTATTAAAGCACATTGTTATAATTATTTTATTATTATTTATTAGTTTTAATCTCTTGCACTTAATGCATAAGTTAAACTTTATCACAAGTATGGATGTACAGGAAAAAAATCATAGTATATACAGGACCAGGCATTACTCAGGGTTTCGAACATCCAGTGGGGTTTTGGGAACCCTGCAGACAAGAGGGAACAACTATACTTGAATGTGGAAAGTGATAGGAGCTTGGCACAGTTGTACATGCTGCAGACTCATGTATTCCAAAGGGTTAGGTCCGAAAGTCTACAGTAAAGAGGATATGGACCCTGGTAGGGTGTAAAATGCATGCTTGAATAGCCCTGGAGTATCCAAGAGAGTTAGGTTAACCATGTAGAAGACTGAACTTTCAACTCCATTCAGGTAAAAAACAAATCTCAGTTTTCCCCCCAACTTAAAACTTTCTGGGCTGGGAGAGCTCAGTGTTAATGCCCTTGTCTAGCATGAGTGAGCCACAAAACAGAAAGCAAAACTACTATTTCTTCAGCTGAGCAACAAAATATCTAGTTTCTATTTGGAGGTCATATCATATTTTAAAATGAATACTTAAACAATAAAGTCACATTGATGCTAACAGTGCTCGACAGGAACTGAGATTGTTAGAGAGGAGCATGACATTCCCCAGTCAGTGACACTGTGGTGGGGGGTGGGCTTCAGCTCATTGAGCAGCATGACGATGGAAATTACCAATGCTGGAGTTTTTCCCCACTTGTGTACAATTAAGTTCTTATGAGTTAAATGTGCATATTATGTGATCTCCACTGTGACAAATAATGAGAGAAGATTCAAACCATGATGTCATATACATATAAGTAGTGGAAAAGACTTTAAGTTATGGGTTAGAAATTATAGACTACAGATTCAGTTAGCCAGAGCACTGAAATTCCTACCCATACCACTGTTTGTTCAAGGATTTAACATAATAATCCTATGAAAAGATGACAAAGAAGTGGTCTCTTTTGTGCATCTATTAGTATGAAGTGTCATATTTAAACTGTCTCAGCAATTAGCAAGCTTTTACTAAAGAAGCAGAGGATCTAAGAGGGAGACCAGCTCATTGATGTGGATCTATTCTCTTCACCCAAGATGGCCTAATTCAAAGCTACCATGTTCTGGAAAGCTGTAAATGTGCTGAATTTGGGAATCTTCACTGTTATAAGCTCTCTGTTGTGTTTTGTTCTCTGTTTGAACTTACACATGCAAAGCAAAAAACAATAGTGAAGGTGTTGCTGACTGACTACCCACACATGCACACTTTGTGTATGTGTGTGCACACCTGTGTGTGTTAGTGATCTTTCGCTATGACAACACACCTGAGAGAATTCAATGTAAGGAGGAAAGACTCATTTTGGCTCATGGTTTCAAAAAGTTCGGTCCATGGCCACTTGGTTCTGTTGTTTCTGGGCCTGTGGGAAAGCAATCCATCATGGTGGGAGGCAATGACAGGGCAAAGCTTTTCACCTCATGGTGAACCAGAGAGAAAGAGGGGCCAAGTCCCAATACCTCTTCAAGGACACGCCCTCAATGACCTTACTCCTATCACTAGGCTTTACCTCCTAAAGATCTCGCCATCTACCAGTAGTACTTTGGGGATCATTAAGATTCAGACCATGATGTCATACACATGTAAGTAGTCATCATAAATATGAGAGTTGACTTTAATGTGTCAACTTGACTGGGCTAAGGGACGGCCAGAGAGCTGGTTTTACTAAACGTCTGTTATTTCTGGGTATCTGCAGGGACATTTCTGGAAGAGATTAGTATCTGAATGAGTCGACTGAGTAAAGTACATCACCCTCTCCAAGGTGGTGGGCTTCAGACAGCCGGAACACAAGTGCCGAGGAGGCGCAGCTTGGCTCTCCCTCCTGAGCTCCTCCACCCCCCACAACCCGTGACATCGCACACCAGGTTCCCAGGCTCTTGGGGACTTACAGCATCACCAACCCCCTTCCCCAGGCTTCAGGCCTTTGACCACAGGCTCCCCTGGCTCTGAGCCCTTGGATGCAGACAGACTCACACCACCAGCTTTCCTGCTTCTCCTGCTTACAGAGAGCAGGTCCTGGGACGTCCTGGCCACGATGATCACAGGAGCAAATTCCTATGTGAAACTGAGAGAAAGAGAGAGAAGAATGTGTTCTTCAGGACCTTGACTGATACAATCTACCTATGTATTATCTACCTCCCTATCCATCTATTTATCTACCTATCTCATGACACAGGCATCACCTTGTGACAAAAAAATGAAAAATACAAAAATAAGGTAACCCCCGACCCTTCTCCCACACCAGGCAAGGACAAGGGTAACCAAGTGGGAAGATGCTCTTGGCCTAGTGAGTGGAGCTGTGAATCCAAACACTGACCCATATTTATGATCACTAGAGCAACGAATCAGAGACACCACTGAGAAACCATCATGCGAGGGAGAGCCACAGCTCTTCGCTGCCTAAGTGGAGCTTGATTTAGACGTAGAATCACTGACAAGGTCATATCTCAAGGTGAACAGGCACATGCATACGTGACCGTGACCAAGCTTCACTGCAGCCACTCAGGCCGGCTCTTCACGTGTCTCCTCTGCCTGCCTGGATGCACCACGCCTTCCCTGGCCTCATCTAAATTAGGCTCCATTATACAAAATGGCATCTGAAAGTAGCAGTTGCTTCTGGGTGGTGGTAGCAACATAGAAAACACATATCTTGTGTGGGACAATTCTATGAAGGGACTTCCCTCAGTCTTTCAAATGGAGACGTCCACATCTTCCCCGAGCACCTGTTCTTGGGGGATTATGGCTTCTGGGTCTATTTGACATCATCATTTCCAATAAGGTGGATCTTAAGAAAGACTTTGGAAGCCTCATGGGATACTTACAAGCCAATAGGAGTGTCAGGTGGCCTGTGAGTGGCACTCACTCTACTTTATCAAATGATTGCTACATTGATGAAGATTTGTGATACAGGTAAAGATGTCAGTTAAGGGACAATAAAGTCATTTTATTCTTTCCTCTTTATTTTTTTTATTTGTTCATAAAAAAAAAATAGTAGGTGTTGACCAAAGCTGGGTCACATGCGGTATGACTGCATTCAATCATGCAGATGAATTTTCCAAAAGAAAGCTCTGTGTGGTCTTCTGTTGCACCTGCCTCCATGACTCCTCCCATCCCTTTAAGCACATTTGATAGATACTTTGCTTTCAGTCAACTTCAGTGTTAAAGTCCACTCTAGCTTTTCCCATGGAAAGCACTGAGGTAACTGGGTCCTCAGGTAAGTGCAGTTCACAAGCCAGCTTCCCCCCACAGGACTCAGGTTCCTGCCTCCTGCAGTTACGAGTCACGCCACCTGTCACAGACAGCTGCAGTAGCTCTTCTGCCTTTGAAACCTCAGGTCTACTGTGCCCATGTGCTGGATTAGGACAAGGACAGACATAAAAGCCACTTGCCTTCTGAGGCACACTGATTGGAGAGACAGATCTCCTCGCCACGTGGAGCTGGATGGGAGCCCTGCAGGGTGCCAGGATCCTTAACCCGCGGTAGTGGGCCAAGACTGAAGGGACGCCAGAGACGCCTCCCACCATAACACCACCGCTTCCTGGCTTTTCTGCTTGTTTCCTCCTTTTCTGTGGCTCCCTCTTCCTCCTGCATCCTCTTCCTTTTCTTCTTCCCCACCTTCCTCGCCTCTTTTTTTCCACATCTCTTTCCCTCCTGCTTGTTTTGTCCCCTCCCCCACTCACACCTCTTGTACTCCCTGCCCCGGGGCCCTGCTCAATGTGGAATTCCCTTGTTATTCCCTCAAAATCCCGTGTTTGTCCTGTCTTTGGACCTTTGCTTATCCGTAGCCAAGCACACCAGATGTTCCAGGAATGCTAAGACATAATTATGATGTGAAACCTTAGTTTACCAACTAAACACCAGTTTCACCAATTCCAAATCTGAGGTTTAGTAAGAAATAAAATATGGCAAGGGGGGGGCAGGAGGCCACCGAAATCTGAACTATTTACTGCTGAGGAATATAAATAAAATCTGTAAGTATGAAAGTCTCATGCCAGATATTTGTGAGATTTTTGGAAGAGGAGAAGGCAAAATAGGCTTTTGTTGATTTAAAGATTTCAGCAAATATCCGGATCATTGGTTTGAGACCAACATAAACCATCTGCATCTTAGCCTGACCTTTGGCGGTGTTCATGCTTGGCATTCTGGGGGAGGAGAATTTGTTGTGAAAAGACTGACTTCACATCATCAAAATTAAAAACTTCTGTGTTTCAAAAGATACCATTAAGAAAATGGGAAAAAAATGACCCATGGAAAGTGAGAAAATATTTTGTAAATTATGTATCTGAAAAGGAACTTGCACCTGGAATATGTAAAGGTGTCTTTCAACTCAACAATAAAAAGACTTAATAACCCAATTTAAAAATGACAAAGGACCTGAATAGACAATTTTCCAAAGAAGAATATGTACAAATAGCCGATTTTCATAGAAAAAATTTCATTAGTCGTCAAGGAAATGATAATAAAAACCACCAAAGAGAAAGATGCCCACTGGGCCAGCCGGAATCTCAAAGATACAAACGTGGTGAGAACATGAGAATTCAGGGTCCTGTCCAATTGCCAGTAGGCATGTTGGACATAGTGGAGCTGCTTTTGAAGATAGTCAGGCAGTATTTCAAAATGCTAAACATAGAGTTACAATGTGAACCAGCAATTCTACTCCTGGGTTAACACCAAAGAGGAATAAAACCATGTGCCCACACAAAAACTTGGAAGTTCATGACAGACATAATATTCATGATAGACAAAAAGTAGAAACTACTGGAACATCCATTAAATGAAGAATGACTTTTTTTTAATGTGATATATCCATATAATGGAAACTTATTCTGCAATTAAAAAAGAAATGGAATTCTGATGTATGCCGAAACAGGAATGAACTGTGACAACATTATTACTAAGTGAAAAAAGACAAAAGAACTATATATATATATATATATACACACACACAGTATGTGTATGCATGTATATATATATATATATGCATATATGTCTATATATGTATATATGTATATACATAGTATTTATATTTATATAGAATGTGTATAAGACAAATCTGAAGAGCAAAAATGTAGATTTGTGGTTTACCTAGAGCTAGAGATGAGGGAGAAGTAAAGAGTTTGATGGAAATACTTTTTGTGATAATGAAAACATTCTAAAATTGATTGTAATGATGATTGCACGAGTTTATGAATATACTGAAGGACATTGAATTATGTTCTTTAAATGGTTGAATTGTATGGTATTTGGATTATATTTCAGTAAAGTTTTTTTTTAAAAAAGACTTCCTGAGACATTATAAAACTGACCCTACAACCCCTCATCCCAAATGCCAGTAATACCTCTCTGCCATTGTGACCAACTGAAAAAAAAAATGTCTAAATTCCTCCGAAAAGGGGAGCATACATACTGATCCCTACTGAGAAACACTGAAAAGAATAATGCTGAACAATGGGCATATAAACACACACATTGGAGATTTCCAATGCTCCTGCCAAAAGGAGCTCATGCAATAACACAAGGCTTCTTTGCTGTTCTTTCTCTAAACATCAGGGAATGCAAATCAAACCCCTGCAAAAATAAAAGAAACTCCCCTTTAAAACCATCCTCCGTGATTCTTTCAAAAATGCATGAACAGGGTGACATTGAACATGACCTCACATTGATTTTGCCGAGGCTACTTTTACAAAATACCAACAGTTTTAGTCTCTGAATGGATGTGTTCACAAATTCAGAATCTAGAGAGGAATTTGTTCACAGGCTATACACGTGTCAAGGACAAAGTGCTTCCACAGATCTTCAATGGAAAGCCATCTAAGATGTATCCACAAACCTAGGCCAAAGAGAGCGTGAGGAAAGAGCTCAGCTCAACCTCATCAATGCTTACGCAATAAAAAATAGTCATGCATTGAATAAGAAAAATCCAACAAGTGAATTATTTCATGAGACAGAGCTAGAAGCTGCCTGAATGTGGTACCATTATCACATTCATATTGGTTTTGTATTTTTATTTTTGGAAAACAGTGAGTTCCATTGTCAGGCTTTGGAGTTTCATTTTTCAGGAGGAGGAGCATGAGGAGAAGGAAGAGGAAAGGAAGATGACCCTTTATATCGTCAAGGGTTCCAGATATAAAGCCCCATTCCATGCAGAATTGAATGCTGTAATTGGGGTGGGAACTAGGGTGGAGTCAGAGGTATCCCTTTATGTAGGACAATGGCTAATTCTCCATCCTAAATAGCAAAAGACCTGAGCAATATGTGTTTCCGTATGTGTGGTCCTCATTCGATAACTTGGGCTCCTCCTAGACCTCCCTACATCAGTCAAGGTCTCCAGCAGAGGCCCCAAGGTAGCCTGAAGGGCTCAGGAGGACGCCAAGCCCTCTCCTGCACACGGTGTGAGCTTGGGGACACAGGTGCTGTCTGGGCTCAGGGCAAGCCCAGTGACTTCCATCACGCCTCAGGAAACCTTTCTCAGGAAAGCTCAGCAGCTCCAGGGTGAGAACAGAGGCCAGGGAGAAAGACAAGCCACCCACAAAAGGGGAGGTTTCATCTCGGGCCAGCTGAGACTTCATGGCGCTCCCACCCCATCCAGCGCTCCATGGCCAGGCCCCCCCCCTTATTTGTTCCACACAGGGGAGGATGACTATTTTTTTCCAGCCCGCTGAAGGTATATTATGCTCCTCTTGGGGGCTATCAAGTGACAGGGCAAACTGAAAGTATTTCTTCAGGGACTTCACCCTGCAGAGGGAAATCATAGGAGTGCCTGTCAGTAAGCGCCTGAGGACACTTCACAACGTGCTTTGGAAGTTTCTTAGGCGCCCTCGGGGTTAAGAGCGAATGGATTTCCCGGACCCTTGACAGATGGTCAAGCCAAGATAGGGGGGGTCAAGTCTAAACTTGGAAGTTGCAATCGGACTTTTTAAAGGCATTTGCACAGCAACAAAGGTTTCGCTTCTGCTAAAACAATTAGAGGCCGGAATCATGTGTTTCAATCCAATTTTACTTATTAGGTCAGCATGAATTCCAGCTCTTTACCCGATGGAACCATCCTCAGCCATGAATCCATTTCCTTTCAGGTCCTTTGGTTCCGTAGCTCACAAGACCAGGAACCAAAGCTCTGCTTGTAAGAAGAGCAGGTGACAAAGTGCCAGCCACCTCTCACATGCCACTGGCAAGTCTGATTCACCTGGGACTCCCAAACAGATGCTTCTGACTTTAGGAACCATGTTTCTCGAGCTAAGGAATGTGAACTCATTTGGTGCTTCCAAGTTGGCATTTATAGCCACAAGCTTACCTACCCAGGAAACTTCACAAGTGAAGACCTGCCTCACTAGTTAGAGCTTTGACCCATACCTTAGGATCATCTCCCAGCCTTGGTATATGGAGCCCATCTAGTTTCTGTAGCCTAGACCAATAGTTCTCAAATTTGGGGGTTCAGGTCACTCTTTACATTCTTAAAATTAATTCATAGCTTCAGAAAGCTTTGGCTTATTGTGCTATAATATTCATCAATATTTATCATAAGAAAAATTAAGACAGATAAAATATTTACATATTTAGTAATTCATTTAAAAATAACAACAATGCATCTTGTGTAAGCATACGCAACACGTTTTTAAAATATGACCAATAGTTTCTAAAACAGTGACACTATTTTACATTTTTGCACACCTCTTCCTGGAAGACAACAGGAGTCTCACACTTGTTTCTGCATTTGATCTGTTGCAATATGTTATTTTAGTTAAACTATATGAAAGCTCAACAGATATTTAGCTGGGAAAGGAAGGAGTTTTCACGATCTTCTTAGATAATTGTAAGAGTACAAAAAGTTCAACAGATCATGGTTTCTTAAAGACATGAAATTGTGCTGATGAACTTCTGCTCAGAGATTAGTTTAACACCCAGAGGTCTGTTTTGCATTTTGAATGGGCCTTTTATTCATGCTCCATTTTACAACATCACACAGTGGTTGTGTGTAAAATATTGGTTCACTAAGTTATGAACATTTTCTAAATGTTGACACATTTCAATATTTCAGCATCAAAAGAATCACATTTGTTAATGTCACTGCTGATTTAATCAGAATTGCCTTGAAAGCTGGGAAGCTGTCAAGCTAACAGTGATGGATGAAGGCTTTTCAAAATTCTATTTTTCTTTGTCTGACATTCTCTGGAAGTTTTTTTTAATTTTACCACTCGCAACAAATCCAGTCAAGTTGTTTTCCTTGAAATGACCCGGGTCACCTTTTTCATTTTCAAGAAAATATCTACAAATACCCAAGTCTGAGTGACTGCAGTTTGTCAGCCATTCCTTCAAGTGAAAATGGTGTCCCATGAGGAAAGCAGCCAGTTCAGATCCACATCCTCGCAGGATGATTTCTTGGTACTCAGAGGAAGGGTCTCAGGTGGTTTTCCTATTTGGTCATCCAGAATATCGAAAAGATGTGTGTCAAAGTTCAACATTTAATACAATTAATGATTTTATTTAATTGCTTTGTCAAGAACTTTTCTAATTGAAACTGGCCTTTCTTTTCCCTGAGAGAATATTTACTAAAGAACTTGAGGACCATGAGTACAGTTTCATGCCACTCTCAGGATTCATGCCAAAGATTCATCAGAATTTTATCCACCAGAGCTTCTGCATCATCCTGCCAATATCAGCAGGTAGGAAAAGATACAGAATGCCTTAGGCTTATCATAAAAGCAGTGTTGACACCATAAGATCACAGAATCCCAGGAAAGGCTTTGGGAACTCCCTCCTTTCTTTGAAAACCCCTGGCCTGTGTCAAAGGATGGTCTAAGGGTGGCTCCATCTCCCTCTCAGCCCTACCTTGGTTCCAGAGTACCTGAGACGGAGGAAATGCAACTTCCTCCAGTTACCCATCGACATAAAACAAAGACTAAGAAAAGAAACAGAAAACCAAATGATCAATGGGACCCTAGGATCCAGAAAGCAAGCCCCAGGGAAGACAGAGCATTTCACTAGACTCCTGTCATGGAAAGTTACTCCTGAGCAAGACAACCAGATCCTTCCTGGGAACGGTAATGGACGCAGAAATCCTGAGCACCACCCCCCTCCTAAGGGTTATGACATCTCGATCCCATCCTGCACCTTTCTTCATCTTGTACAAAATGTGGTCCAAGGTCAATTAAGGGTGTTATTGTTCCCATTCAGTGAGTAATTTGCAAAGGACAAGGACGCTTCCTCCAAGATTTCCCTTTATCCTAAGACCAGCCTCTCAGGATCGTTTTCAAGTGTCTTTTCCACATTTCCCCAGAAGTCATTTTAAACATTTTCTTTTAAAGAGCAATTTTTTTTTAAATTTTAAAAGTGTATCCTGTATATTTCAAACACACTTAGAAGCTTTAATATAATTGGGCGGAGGAAGCATTAGATCGATCGAGATGGCTCCAGGATCTTGGGTTTTCATATAAGCAAACCAAAACCCCACTCAATGTAGGCAATAAAATAAAAACTCAGGTTTAACCAACAAAAAACTGCAAACTAACCTCTAACTAGAGACTTTACCAATCGGAAACAATCCACCAACCTACAACTCATTAGGAACTTTTCGGTGTAGCCAATCCAATTCTTTCTCTGCCTTGCTTCTGGGAGCATGTCTGACAGCCTTCCTTACACACTCCCTCCAGGGAGCTCTGGCCCCCTGAGGTTTCCTGTTGCCTGGCTCATGAGTCCCCAAATCCCCAGATAAAATTAAAATGTCAACGTTCCAGAGTTTATCATTTAACAGAAGGGAAGAAAAATAATATGTAGGCTCTCTCTGTATCCTTCGCCTAGATCAATAATCACTAAGATTTAACCCTATTTGCTTCATTTATCCCATTCCTTTTTTTCTGTGTTACATATTTTAAAGCAAATTTCAGACATCGTGTTATTTTACTGTACATAATTCCAAAGGTATCTCTAAAAATAGGGCCTCCATGTAACTGTATAACAAAATTAACAGCCATTCCTTTGTTTCATATAATTTCTAGTCCATTAAAAATTTCCCAGTTGTCTCAAAAATGTAATTTACATTTGGTTGAATCAAATCAGAATCCACGAGCTACCTTTGGCTCTCCTGTCTGATGTCAGTTTTAATCTAGCATTATCTTCTCTGGCCTTTTTCTATGCTAGTCATGGACAAGATGCAGGAACCAAATCAGCTCCCTATAAAGTGTCCCACGTTCTGAAATTGCCTCCTTGTGATGTTAACTGGTTTCTGTCTCTGTGTTTCCTGAAAATGTGAGTCAACCCTGTAAATTTAATTAGATTCGGTTTTTTTTTTCTGTACTTGAAGAATATTTCATGTTATGCTTTGAGCTTCACACTCTGTCACACCAAGAGGTATGGATGCCTAAATACTGCACTATGGTGATAAGTGACGAATCTATGGGTTCCAGAAGTGGCAATCTGGTCTCCTTCCCCCAACACAGCTATCAAGCTCATCGGCCTTTCAGCTTAGTGCTTCATCTATTGGTGGTCATCAACTGTTGTAAAAAGGTAATTTCATAATTCCACCCCTCCTTCATACTTCTAGTGGGAGACCTTCTATAATAAATGACTGTTCCCCTCATTATCTAGAGGATTCTGATAACCTTGATATAGCACATTGGGAAAGACAGAATCGATGCCTAATTCTTTTCCTCTGGTTTCCAGGGTTTTTTTTCCTTATTTTTATTGGTGCATTATAATTATCATAATAGTGGGATTCATTCTTACACATTCATACATACACTGACATCACAATATGATTTGGTCAACATTGTTCCCAATTTTGCTGCTCTGTTTCCTCTACTAATCTCCCTTTGATTTTCATGAGATCCTCCAACAACACCTTTTTTTCCACTTTTTCTTCTCTAGCTTCCACATATAAGAGAAAACATACAGCCCTTGACTTTCTGAATTTGGCTTATTTCACTTAACATAATGTTCTCAAGTTCTACCTACCTGCAGATGACATAATTTCATTTTTCTTTGTGGCTGAACAAAACTCCATTGTGTATGTATACCACATGTTCTTTATCCATGCATTCATCGGTGGACACCTGATTCCATACTTCTGTTACTATAAGTCATGCTTCTATAACCATAGGTATGCATGTATCACTGCAGTATGCTGACTTTAATTCTTTATGATAATTACCAAGGAGTGGTGCAGCTGGTCATATGGGGGTTTCATTTCTAGTCTTTTGAGGAACCTCCTTACTAATTTCCATGAAGGTTGTACTAATTTACAATTCCACCAACAGTGTAAAAGTGTTCCTTTTCCCCTCACATCCTCTCCAGCATTTATTATCGCTTGTTTTCTTGATGGCTGCCATTCTAACTGGAGTGAGATGAAATCTCCGTTTAGTTTTAATTTGCATTTTTCTAATTACTAAAGATGTTGAACATTTTTTTCATATATTTGTTGGTCGTTGCATTTCTTCTTTTTTGGTGGGAGAGGAGTACTAGGGATTGAACTCAGGGGGCACTCAACTACGGAGCCACATCTCTAGCCCTATTTTGTATTTTATTTAGAGACAGGGTCTCACTGAGTTGCTTTAGAACCTTGCTTTTGCTTAGTCTAAATTGGAATTCACAATCCTCCTGCCTCAGCCTCCTAAGCCACTGGGATTATAAACGTGCACCACCATGCCTGGCTGCATTTCTTCTTTTGGAAAGTGTCTGTTTTTTTAATTGTTTTAGTTCTTTCTATATTCTGAATATCAATCCTCTGTCAGAAGAGCAGCTAGCAAAGATTTTCTCCCATTCTGTAGGTTCTCTCTGTGCAGGAGGTTTTTAATTTTATGCTATCCCATTTATTAATTTTTAGTATTATTTCCTGAGCTTTAGGAATCCTACAGAGGAAATCATTGTGTGCACCTATGTGCTGGAGTGTTGACCCTGTGTTTTCTTCTAGGAGTTTTATAGTTTCTGGTCTAATTCCTAGGTTTCTGATCCATTTTGAGTTGACTTTTGTGCAGGATGACAGAGGATCTAGTCTCATTCTTCTATGTGCATAACCAGTTTTCCAAGTACCATTTGTTTAAAAAAGACTGTCTTTTCTATAACTCATGTTTTTGTCACCTTTGACAAGAATCTGATGACTGTAACTCTATGGTCTTTGTGTCTGTGTCTTCTATTCTGTTCCATCCATCTATCCATCTGCTTTTATGCTGGTCCCATGCAGTTTTGTTACCATATCTTTGTAATATGATTTTGAAGTTAGATAATGTAATGCTCCCAGCATTGGTTTTTGTGTTTTTTGTGGGGTTTTTTTTGGGGGGGGGGGGCTTATAATTGTTTTTATTCTTCCAAATGAATTTTAGGACTTTTTTTTCAAGTTGTTTGGAGAATGTCATTGGTATTTTGATAGGAATCGCCCAGGATCTGAAGATCACTTTTGGTATTATAACCACTTTAACAATATTCATTCTGCTTATCTACAAACATGGGAAGTTATTTCATATTCTAGTATCTTCTCCAATTTCCTTCTTCGGTGTTTTATATTTTCACTGTAGAGTCTTTTTCCTCCTTGGTTAGATTTATTCCTAGGGTTTTGGTTTTTTCGTCTCGTTTTTATTTTTGAGGCTATTGTGAATGGGATTGTTTTCCTGACTTCTTTCCCAGCAGATTCATTGTTGGTGTGTAGGAAAGCTATTGATTATTGATTTTGTATCCTGTAGTTTCCAGATTTTGTAGTAAGTTGTCTTTGGTCTAGCTACTTCAGGATGTATTCAATGAGTTTTTTTTTTTTAAGGATCATTTTGCACCCATGGGTTTTCATACAGTCAACATGTTTCAGCCAATTGTATTCCTTATTCACTTTAATATTTAAAGAATCCCATCGTTGCCAATGGGAGTCCCTTCTTGGTGGTCCTGTGGACACGCACTATTAGCATTTTATAGCTTACTTTGTGACACAATGGAACTTTCCAGGGTCATAAGGTACATTTCCCTCCTGACAACTGGGTACAACTCTTCTGTAGGATTCTTACAGCTTTTCTGTAGGAATAGTATTTTGAGATCATAATCTTGGTTGATGAAAAGTGCATGTTGATTATGTTCTGTCATCTTATTTTAGTCTATCAGTGTATAAATCTAGAAATAGGTCATTTTGACATAAAAATATTAAAGGCTCACGATAATATTTCCTGTTCAGAAATGACAGAATTTTTCTTGTATTCTTTAATTTTTATACTTGTGCCTCTTTTATCTTACACTGAAAATGTTGCTTCTAAACACTTTTAGCATAATAATCTACTTACATTATCTTTCACTAACAAACCATTGAGTAGAATTTAATAGTATTTTGTTTCTTTATGTCTCCTTAATACATGTATCACTAAAAATGTATAGTCAAAATGCAACGTTTTAAAATTAATTGAATTAGATAATTGTTGAGAGCCACAGCCGAAGGGGCCCCAGTAAACTGAGATGTTGAGAGCCACAGCCGAAGGGGCCCCAGCAAACTTCCAGCTGCCGGCTGATGATTGGCTCACAGCGGCCCCAGCAACATCTAGCTGATTGGCTCCTCTGTGGTGATGCTCATTGGGCTGTTTCCCTGCCCTTTCAGACCACGGAGCTGCTCATTGGGGGACTTTTTTGGCTCCGCCCACGTGACTCAGCCAATAGGCCTCAAGAGCAGGAGGATTGTGGGAGGTGGAGAGGCTGGTGTGGGGGTGAGAGGCTTGTGGGAAGCCGGTGGTGGCAGTTGGGCTCTGAGGGTTTTTCCTGAGGAGCTGTTTTGTTTGGCGTTTGTAGTTCTAAAAATAAAGTTAGTTTCTTTTGACAAGTGGCTCCTGAATTGTGCCCGGCCAGACTGCGGCAGATAATTATTTTTTTCTCTATGGTTTATTTAAAAACTACATGTTAATGTTCATTTTATCTTGTTTTCATTTTCTCTTATGCATAGTTTTTATAGATTTTTTAAGCAAAATTACATAATAAAAGATATATTCAAGGGTGTTTCACCTCCAGTTTTCTCACACATGCTTTCTTACTTTACCCATGGGTTTCTTGGTATTTATTTTTTCTTTTCAATGTTTCTTTATTGCTTATATAGCAAGCAAAGAATTACATTTGTATCTCTATCTTTTCTGGCTCAAAAGATAAATGATATGTACAATTCTACTCCTTGTTTACTGTACTTATCTATCTATAAAAAATAGAGATTACTTCACATTCATTTACAGAGTTCAAATCCATTCTTTAATGGCTGGATACTTTCCCATTGTATGGATGTGCCTTTCTTTATTGGACTAGTCCTTATCCACCTCTGCCAGTGTTATCCCATTCTGCATGCCCATCAGCAGTATATCAAAGTGCCTGCTCCCCTCAATCTTCCCAATTGACCATGTTTCCAATATTTGTATTTTTTTTTTCTGAACTTATTGATAGGAAGAGACCTGGTTTCAGTTTGTATATCCTTATTTAGGAGTGAAGTTGAGTACTGTTTTTCATCTGCTAATCACTTATTCATTTTCTCTGTGTATTCTTGGTTTGTATTTTCTTGCTCATTTTTAGAAACTCTTTTGAAAGTTTCTAATTATGAATTCACTTAAATGAAACCCCACATGATATTACACCTTAGTCCAAGAAATGCATCTACAATCCATTTCATTTCTTAAGTTTTGTCACTGTGCCAGCCATCTCCTGACAGTGAGTTATCTCCTTCACCGGCCGCCCTGTTCCGATTGCAACTCCCTGCCCTGCCCACAGCCTCTCTTCCTTCCTGGCTGTGCCCTTCTCCATAATCCTCCTCCTCGTCAGGCATGCTCTCTGTTCTACTTATTTATCTTACTCATTATCTATCTCCCTCCTCTAGAAGGCAAGACCTCAGACAGCAGGGACTTTTAAAAACCTGTATTATTAGACCAAGTCTAGCAGAGCTTCTGGCCTCTACTCAACCAAGAGCCTTGAATGGATGGGTGAATGAGTGGATTGCATTACATTAGAGATAGAAAGTTATAGAAAGCAGCAGTACAGGGAAATTTAACACCACAAAAACGTGGAAACTATAAAAGATCACAGAAACTAAGCAATGAAATTGGCAAGATTGACTCAGTAGCTATATACTGTGTATCAAACTTAAAATCATGCAATAGAAACTGTCCTTCACTTTCAACCAGCCACAGTACGTTTGCATTAACTAGTCACACGTTAGGCCACAGAATCGTCTAATATTTTTATTGGTTTGTTTGTTTTTGATACTGGGAATTGAGCTCAGGGGCACTAAACCACCGAGCCGCATGCCCAGCCCTTTTTTATTTTTTATTTTGAGTCAGGGCCTTGCTAAGTTGCTTAGGGCCTCACTAAGTTGCTGAGGCTGGCCTTGAACTTTCCAACTCCTGCCTCAGCCTCCTGAATCAGCTGGTATTATAGCATGCACCCCTACACCCAGTTTCAATGTATTTTTTAAAGGAGAGTTGGTACAGAGTATTTGTAAAATTGCTATAATAAAAATGAAAATTAATAATCAATGTATAAATAAAAAAGTATCCTCCCTTAAATAATTACTGGATCCAAGAGAACACCAAAACTGCAATTACTAATTATTTACAAAATAAAGCATCGAGAACATGACATATCAAAACTGATGAGTTTCTACCAAAAACATATAGGAAATGCTAACAAGGAAAGAATGAAAATAAAAGAACTCAACACTTGATTTTGGAAGTTATAAAGTAGAATCCAAAACAAACTTCCACAAAGCAGGATGAAATTGATGAAAAACAAAATATTAAACCAGAGTTGGAATAAAAAAAAAATTATAAGTAAATCCAAGTGCTAGCTCTTTGAAAAAGAATATAGAGAAATTTCCAGCAAGTCTACTTAGGAGAGAAGGTTTTTTTGTTTGTTTGTTTTTGTTTTGTTTTGTTTTGTTTAAAAAAAAAAACTCCACAGTTATATAATCTAGGAAAAAGAACCACAATTAAAAATTACAATAAAATGCAATGGTCCCTGCTTTTATATGTTAACACTTGCTGAGGGTTTCTGTTGGCAGGCATTTGACTTCCTTGTTTCAGCTGAGTCTCTCAACAGCCCAGTGACATTGCAGATGGGTTGCCTTATCTGCAGATTTACTGGGGAGAAATACCCCAGAGAGACAATTGGGAAGGGTATTGGAGGAGGCAAGGCAAGACATCAGACCAAGACAGGGAGAGGGGCAGAGAAGAAGGAAGGCACCCGGGGTCTGAGGGGTTTAGACAGCCAAAATGCAGAGCTAAGGGAGCCCCAACAAGGATGGAGAGACCTAAGAAGAAGAAATATAACATATAAATCCAGGGAGGGAGGGCGCCCACCAGAGGAGGACGCTGCAGCTCGGGACCTGGACGACTCTGCAAACCTGATTCATCCTCCTCCCAGCAGGACCTCTGAGGGGCACCTGTCGGGGCTGCCACAGACCCTTACAGAATGTCCTCTGGCTTCTGCTAAAGCTCCCTGCCCTGGGAGATGAACGTCTCCTTAAATATGACAAACGCACCTACATTTCTCCATATATTTCCAATATTATGCTCCATGTTGGAAGAAGGGGGCATTTCTCCTGAAGTCCACATCAAGACTGGGGTACCCGCTGTCTTTGCTCCTGTTTAATAGCTTATGAGGTTCTAGAAAATGTGATATGTAAGAAGAAGAAATATAACATATAAATCCTGGGACAGGGAACAAAATATTTGTAGATGACATGATCATCAAACTGGAAACATCCATCTCGCTCACTAAATTAGGTAAAGGTATGATGGATTGGTGAGATTACGAAACCAAAATTCGTCCAAAGAGTTAGTAACGTCAAGCTAGAAAAAATAGTTACATAAAATACAAAACACTCAAGTACAACATTAACAAAATATTTATAAAATCTATTTGAAGAACACTATAAAATTTTCCTGAGGAACATAAAAGACACTTAAATAAAGGGAGAAAAAGTCAAACTATTTCTAGATGAAAATATTTAATGAGCCAAGATTTTCAGTTCCCCCGACTTAAACTATTAATTTTATCCAAATCCAACAAAATATATAATATAATTTTTAGAAGGCTGGAAATCATTTCTAAAGTTTATTTATTCTTTTCCCTGTGCAAGAAAACTTCATAAGTTAGCCATAATAACTTTGAGCCAAAAGAAAAATTATTTTGGAGATTTATTCCACTTTATTTTCATGTATAAAAGTGGCATTTGTTAAAATAGTACTGGAACAGGAATAAAAATATAGCTTAATGGAACAGAAAAAGAAATCCCAGACAGAGGTCAATGAACAGAAAATATCATTCAATTAAAGACATGGATTACTCAAAATTAGTATCAAAACAACTGGTTGTAAATAAATAAAATAAAAAAATATTACCTCAATGGATACATCCAAATGAATTCCAAATGTAGAGCAGGAAATAAAATTCAAAAGAATCAGAAAAAAGAATAATAAAATATTTAGTAACTGTGGAGTAGAGGAAAACTTTCTCAACAGTAACCCAATGGCAGAGACGTTAAGGGGAAAAAAATACTTGATTTGACCAAATAAAATCTTAATATATCTGTTTATTCAAAACAATGAAATAAAAATAAATAAATGTAACAAATTGGGGGAGATCGTTCAAAATCTACTTCAAAAGTTAAATGGTCATGATATTAAGAGCAAGTATAACTGAATACACATTCTGAGACAACAAATAAGTAGTGGACAACATCACAAAGTAAGAAATATAATGCCAAAGAAATTATGTTTAATGTGCTTACCTTTCTATAAAGAAATATCTGCTAAACCAATAAAATCCATCATTGGAATTTGTGTTTTAAAAGATGAGACTATCCTGGCATGGGGAAGAGAAAACGAGTGCTCCTGATACACAGGTGAATGTGAAGTGGGTCAATACTCATACCAGCTAATTTGGCTGTGTATCTGAACAACCTTAAATTTTTAGATTTTCTCTGAGGCAACAGTTCTTCCAGTAATTCATCCAAAGCGATTAATCATAAATATATGGGGAAAAAAACCTTGCCTCTTAAATAAACATCTCCTCATTGTTTTTGGATCATGTATCAATGAATTATTACACATGTTTTAAAAAGAAATAGTCAAAGCACTCATTGCTCAAAATATAATTTAATCATGGGTATATTTTAAAATTTTAATACCAATACAGCCATTGAAAAGTCAATGGCATAGAAAGATGTTAATGATATTTTTTTCAGATACAAAAAGTAGATTACAAAAAGATTATATAATATTATAGAATACATATGGAAAGATAGGTATACATGCATAAAACAAAAATTAGAAAGATGGTTTTAATCTGAGTGGTGAGATTAATTTTAGTTTCTTCTTTTTGTTTCTCTTTGCTTATTTTTGTTTATTATTCCTTATAATAAACATATTCAGTTTTCTAAAAAGCCAGGATTGAAAGCATTTTTATAGATGTCAATGATTAAGGTGAGATCATACTAAGTTACGGGGGCCCTAAATCCAACAGCTGCTATCTTTGTAGGAGAAAAGACAGGGAGGCGTGGACATACACACAGTGAGACCATGGAGGATCCTGTGAAGGTGAGGTAGAGACTGGAGGGATGCATCTACAAGGCAAGGAATGACAGAGACATCAGGCAACCGCCAGAAGTTAAATTATCATAATTAACTGAAACACCTCTTTCCTGAATAGCCTATCTGTGATGATAACAATTTCAGAGCAGAGTGGAAAGGAAAAAAGTCCATCACCTGTCCAAACCAATCTCCCTTAGAATGCAGAATTTACAACATTATTGTCCCCTGGGAAACTTAGACTTTAAAAAAAAAATGGGACCTCCAGTCTCCAAATCTCTTGGTGCCACCCCCACCCTCAACTTCGTCTATTTTAGATTCTGTATCCCCCACTAGATTTATCCTCAGGTCTCTATGTTCCAAGCATGAATCAAATATGAGTTCTGTCCATAATTCTGTCTTGTGCATCTGACATCCACTCCTGCAAAAGTTAACTTTCCAAGGAAGTTGATGACCACACATTCCCACTCCCCACAGTTCATTTTCTGGGTTTTCTATGATATATCTAAATATGCTCTTCTTTGATTCTACACTGCTTACAATTTAATTCTAGAACAAGTGGATTATTGATTTTCTTCCACTTGGAAAAATTGTTCAGTCCTGGTTTTTCATATATTGTTTCTACCTTATTCTTTCTCTACTTTTCCCCCCTGAGATTTCAAAATATGGATATATGTATCTACTCTGTATTCTACATTCTCATCTCTATTTTCCATCCTTTCTTCTGTTTCAGTCTGGTTATTTTTTCTGATCTGCTCTCCAGTTCACTAATTCTCTTTCTAACTATATATGCTTATTATATTCTCCTATTATATTCCCCTATTATAGTCTCTAATCTTCTTAAATATTTAATTCCATCTAATGATGTTTTATCACAATGACTGTAGTTTTCATCTTAGATGGTGTATCTTTTTCTTCTAGGTGTTTGATTTCTGACTTTTTTAACATCTTCCATGTCTCTTCCTAACATGTACAAATTTTTCTACTTTTCTGAACACATGCACTTTAGGTTTCAATAACTTATTTAATACCCTTAGTTCTAGTTGTGTAATTTGTGTATCTTTTTCTATTGATTGGCTTTTCTTTTTCTACTCTTTTGCATACCTAGTAACTTTTTTCATTAGATGTTAGCCATTATGAACTGTAGCTTGTTGTATGGTGGATGGTTCTGTATTTCTAGAAGTATTCTTGACCTTTATTTTGGAACACAGTGAAGTTACTTGGAAATAGATTGATTCTTTCAAGACTTGTTTTTAAGCTCTGTTAGTGTGGTCTTTGGTTTAGAACTAACTTTGCTCATGTACCCAGATAACACCTTTCTAAATCTTCTACAGGATACCCATCATGAGGGTTTTTGTTCTAGCTCAGGGGATTATTCCCAACCCTTTAGGGGTGCCAGGGATTCTTCCCTGTATTCCTTCTGAGTAGAACTTTCCCTGCCATGGGGAGTCTCCTCACCTCCATACTCAGCTGAGGATCCTTCTGGAGATCTCCAGAACTCTCCATTTACCTCTGTCCTCTGCATATCACACAAGGTCACTTACAGCTTGCTTGTTATCTCCATGCTCCTTGCTCTTAGACCTCTGGGTCTGAGAATCCTCCCTGCACTGTGACCCTATCAGTCCTTTGTACCTAATGGGCCGGGAACACCATACAGTGTATCTTTTGTTCCCCTTTCTTGGGAAACCATTATCTTGTGCTACCAGATGTCTGATGTTTGAAAACCACTGTTTCATATATTTTGCCCATTTTTTTTTTTATTTTTACTTTTCCGGGCAGAACAATAGGTCTAATCTTTGTTACTCTGTCTTGGCCAAACACACAAGTCTTTACTACTTAGTGAGCCGCCCAGTGCCTCGGTGTAAATGTTTTTATGTAGCTATTCTAATTGTCTTGGCTGGGAATGTCCTGCCTGGTTTTGAAGTCCCCTGTGGCACTCACCATGGTATTCATCTCCCCTTGCTCTTCTTAAGTGTATCTGCCGAGTTCCAGCCATGGCTTAAATACACTAATTCTCCTAAGCATGCTTTGATCTCTTTATTTTCTCCTAAGATCTACGGTCAGGCATTCTGTCGGTCCCAGGGGCTCTCTGTCTCACTGATAGCTCTCTCAGCACAGAGCCTCTGTGAGAATGGCAGTCACGTTTATCCTCTTAGACTTCAACCTCTGACTTTTGTGTCATCTCACTTTTCCCTGTTTAAAACGTATTTCATTAAGATAATTTGTTACACCTATTTGCTTGACATGACACATCTGATTTCTCCTTTCTGTCTCTTCATCCATCTCTGAGTACTTTATCATAAGCATTAGCCACACTGTAACCCCCATGGGCACCAGACAATCCCAGCCCATACCCCAGGTCCTGAGTCCCCAGACACATCCCCACAACCAGAGGCCAGCTGAGTGCCAAAACGAAATGTATCCTCCCTTTCCCACTGACATCGGATAGCAGCCTGAGAACCTTCTTAATGCATAAGCCATGCTTGCTCACTGGGGACTGTGCTCACATGATTTATAGTTATTTTTGTAATTTCAATTACCTTTATGATCCTTCTTCCCGATTATTAGTCCTCTGTTTTCACAGCACCCTTCAGTCTGCTAAAGTTCTTTCTCAAACACTGATTCTTGTTGTGTGGTGCAGAAGAGAGCCCAGAACCCGGTTCTGAGCCCACATTCTTCAAAATTACACATACCAACCAGGACCCTAAGGAATATATATATTTTATCCTTGAGGACATTTGATGTAAAAGAACACTATGATCCACGCCGGGGCTTTGGCACACCCACTTTTTACATATCTGTACTCTTCTGGGAAATTCTGGACCTCATTTTACTGGGAGAATTATTTTTTACCTAGTTCATAGACGGGGCATAAGACTGCTCAAGACCGCCTCGGGTTCTGCCCTTGGTTCGGGCTTCCTCTTCTGAGAACTGGAAGGAGTCATGGGGGGAGTGACCGCCACTGGGAGTGACCGCCACTGTACCACATCAGCCAAGTTAGGAGTGAGCAATGATCCGGAAAGGAGAGTGATTCAGGAAAACATGGTGGCCGTGACAAGTGGGAGGCACCTTTGAGTCCCTGAATTCCCGCTCTGAGAGGGTCACCTCCTCACTTCAAGTTCCAAAAACTGTGTCCCCTGGTGCCTCAGGTAGGCTCCCGGCTCCCAGAGTGGGAGGGAGGGTGGGAAGCTGGAGAAAGCCTGGAGCCCCCTGAGGCTTCCAGAACAATCATTTCAGTGGACTTCACCTGACACTTGGAGAATCTTCCTGAGTGAATGAATCGAGAGAGGAATGGGCGGCATCGTTTTCAGAGATATCCAAAATATTTGAGTATAATCAGAAGGGAGGAAAAAACAGATGAAAGAAAAGAGGAGAGGAAGGAAAGGGGGAGTCAGAAAGAGGAGGAAAGGATAAAATTATGGAAAGAGGAAGGAAGGACAGAGGGATGGAAAGGTGGAACGGAAAATGACACTCAGGAACGGTACCATCCAAATGTATTTCCAGGAGCTTTGTATGATTTATGTGTTTAATGGTCACTATGGTCTTAGGAAGAAGCGTTCTTCTAAGGATTTCTCACATTACAGAGGAAGCAACTGTGTTGCGGACAAAGAAAATAATAACAGTGTTAGTGTGAAGGGAGTGTCTGCCCAAGGCCAGGCAATGGCAAGAATGTGGACAAGTGACTGAGAAGGCATGTGGCCATTTGGAAATGGAGGCTGATTGGTAGAATTTGGGCAAGAAAACCTGAAAAATGTTGGAAATGTTCAGAGGGACTTTAGGAGAAGAACAGAGAGAAGCCACAGTGCTCTCAGAGTCAGCGGGCAGGTCCAGAGCACCTCTGAGTTAGGGACTGCATCACTGCCCGTGAAGTGTATTCAAGGACAAGGGATGGACAAACCAATCCTACAAAAAAAATAAATAAATAAAAAAGTCCATTCCTTTGCCAGAGACCAAAGGAACTGGGAGATCCCCAACCTTATACTGGAAAGTGGAAAGAAGCAACATGAACAGTTAGCAGATGGACATATGTACAGGTCCATGGGATGAATATTTACTTAGGTAACAGCAGGAACTGGGCACCATGCTACAAAATGATCTTTGAGAGTAGCCCACCCAAGAGGAAAGTACAATGGAGAAGAACCTAAAATTCACAGAGAAATAGTTACCATAAGCCACACTTGAGTACTGTGAATCTGCAAACTACATCAAACTAAGTTACCACCTTGATGTTCAAATTCCTTCAGACTGTAGTCAATTTGTGAACTCGAAAGAGCAAACCAAATATGATCTCAGATAGCTTCCTGATTTATGTTGGGGATTATTTGTATAAAAGTTGAAATCTCTGCCTAAAGGATTGTGTCTTGTATTCATAAAATTTTTTAAACATTATATAACTCTTTATAATCAAATAAACAGTTGGAATAACTGAATGTGAGGGTCATTGATTTTTACTTAGGCTGGTAATTAAAGCCATTAAGCTCATCTGCTCGGTATGCCAAGGAGTGATGCATTGATTATCAATGAATCCTAGCACACATAACCTTCGGGTAACTAAAATATCCTAAGTAGAAGCTGACTGTCAACCTTCGGGTAAACTTGGGGGCTTCATCAAAAGGAACCTGTGAATTTAGAATCAACTGAAGAGGTTTTTAGAAAAAACACAGATTAAGTTCTGATCAAAAGCTCAGCCCTCATTATGGAAGCAAGGGAAGATGGCAACCGAATAGAGGAACCGGAGACAAGGGCCTGATGCAGAAAAGCAGGCGGGTGTGAACACTAATCACCTGACTAAAACTGTCCAGTCAGCGTGAATCACGAAGCCATATTATGTAAGTTTCTATTTTACAATGAAATAAGCCTCCCCCAATTTCCCCAGGAGCACTGCCAGCCACGACGCCTTGGCCAGGTTTAGATTACTTTGGGAGCCTAAAATACTAAAGTTCGCATCTTCTAAAAGAAAGAGCACACAGCAGAGGAGGGAGGCTGTGGGATTTGTCAGCTCTGAAAATTTGTTGCACAGAGTCTGGGAAGAGTGGAAAACTCAGAGTGAAGACGTTTGCATCCCACCCTAGATGTTGGTCTTTTCCCATGATCTTGCCTCCTGATGCCCCAGGATGCCATGGGTTTCTGTAGCCCGTGACACTGGGAGCAATGAGAACAACGGGAAATGAAGGTAACATTTGCAGAGGACCCAGCTTCGTGACAGGCACTTTGCTGCCTGCTTGCATCTGTGACCACGTCTCATTCTCCAAGAAGCTTGTGGTGGGCTTCCTTAGCCCCCATTTCAGAGATGAGCACATGAGGGCTCCGGGGGCCCTTCCTCCCTCATCTCATGCAACTCTTGTGAGGTGTTCTTGAGCCTCAGTTGTTTCAACTCAGAGTCAAGCAAAGGCTGAATATTTGGAGAAAAACCAAATTCTTCTCCAAAGAAAGGTCTTTCTGTTTCTTCCATGGAAACCGCATATAGTTACTAAAAGGAAGGAGCCAGAGGCTTTCTGCTGAGTGCCGGAACTCAGGCCCAGTAATGAGCAGTCTCCTCCAGTGGCCTGGCCCAAGAGGGTCAGACACACAGGACACTTCCTGAGCAAGGCAAGAGACACAGTGACATATGCAAGATCAAGTGTGGGTGACGAGGACTCCCCGGGGAGACATAGCATGCCAGGGCAGAAGCTCAGCGTTCCTGCATTTTTCTGGGGTTCATATAGGTTGTTTTAGGATCAATCACAAAGTAATTATTCACAAGGGGAAGTGTCTTTCTGAAAAATTGCTAGCAACAAATTGATCTTAAAGTGTCAGGAAAAATGGGACAACATGGAAAATAAGTGATGAACAGAAGCAAAAGTACTTCGATATTCTGTCCTATTGTGTGACCATGGTAATATTCCTGTGCCAGTTACAAATGACTTATTACTAATGCTGTTTGCTGGCTATGTCTTGGTGTTGAATTCATTTGCCTGTTGAAGTTATGGTAAAAGATCATTAGAGTCAGGTGTGGTGGCACATGCCTGTAATCTCAGCTACTTGGAAGGCTAAGGCAGGAGGATCACAAGTTGGAGGCCAACCCTGGGCAACTTAGACCCTGTCTCAAAATAAAAAGGGCTGGAGATGTAGCTCAGTGGTAAGGTGCTCTTGGGTTTAATTTCCAGTACCAGAGGGGTTTAGAAAAAGTGATTTGCAAAGAATAATTGCAATTATTGGTGTCTGTGGATAGATGATTCAATTCAAATATATTTCTTAGGAGCCAATAAGCAACAATTAATATTAATGGAATCTCCATCATAACTAAGCCTTTGTTCCACCAGTGCCACAGAAAAGAACTGACCATTTTGCTGGGGAGACCTACATAAACATTAAGCAGTAATTGAGCCCATTATCAATAGCATAGTCATTAACATTTCAGGAACAAGATGAAGAGTGATTCCCTAAGAGTTAATGAATAGTCCATTAAAGTGGTTCCAAATGATGTGTGAGTTTTAGAAGTGAAACAGAATTTACAGACTAGACTGTGGTGCACTGTGAATCTCCAAGAGCACCAGCAGGCAGTCTTTCCAGAATTGTTAGAGGGATGGAGTCTTTATTTATGAAGCATTTTAATGAAAACCACATTGAGAAATGCTAGCAATGGAAAATTTTTTTTAAAAAAATACAGAAAATGACAGAAGCCCAATGTGAAATAAGATAAAATTGTTCAAAAAATATATTCTGCCACTCTCAACACCCCAATTGTAGCCCATAAATCACAGAACAACATAATATAGCCACCACTGCAGTTTGCAGAATTTTAGGGTATTTTCATGACCTTGCTATGCCAGCCATTAGCATCAAGGGAAGCAATCTGATGGCTCATTGTCATTGGCTCTTGCAAAGCTATAAACATCCCAAGACCCCCCTCATCACCATAGCAACCTTATCCCTAATTACCAATTGCAACAGCTTTGGTGCAGTAGTCTCTTTTGTGCAAATCTCTTCTGCAGAACTATTCTGAGGCACCCAGAGTAGAAGTAGCAAGAGCACCATCTGCTGGACATGACTATCTTCTGCAAGCTCCTGCTGAATTGGAGGCGCACAAGCCAGGCCAGGCCAATACCCAGAGCTCCCAGCTGCAGGAATCCCACCCAAACTAATCCATCTTGACTAAGAAGAATCTGCACAGCACAAAACTTCCATTATTATCTCAATGAAAAAAGTCCCAAACCCAGCGGCAAATTATCAAGACCTAATAGAAAGTCAAGACAGGAAAGTAGCAACTAGAACATGAAAATATATTTTATCTTTAAGAAACACACTTGATCCCAGCGGCTCAAAGGGCTAAGGCAGGAAGATCATGAATTCAAAGCCAGCTTCAGCAACTTAGCAAGGCCCTAAGCAACTTAGTTAGATCCTGTCTCAAAATAAAATTTTAAAAGTGGCGGGGGGGGGGGGGGGGGGGAATAGGAGTGTGGCTCAGTGGTTAAGCGCCTCTGGGTTCAATCCCTGGTACTAAAAAAAGAGGGAACAAACACACGTGACCTGAAAAATAAGTTTCTACTTTAACTATATCCTAGTTTTCTGATCCCACAAGTTCCCTTTGATGCTTAAATTTTTTAAAGATAAAGTTCTATTATCTGTATCAAAAGGATACTTATTAATGCATTGTGTATTTTATTTATTTATTGACTGTTTATTTAGAATTTTTTATTTCTCTGTTTTCCTGTGCTTTTTGAGAGCATTTTTTAAGTTTGTATTACATTTGGCTTAAATCACGCACTCATGGTGAATATGCATATATTTTGTTCTAATGCATGTCTTGATTTTGATGCCCTTTTTATTTTCCTTAAATACTTCAGATATCATATGCATTTTCATATCTCTGTCTCAGCCAATTTTGTATTCATCTGATTTCTTATCATCTTTAATCTTCCATTTGGTCCATAGCTTTTTGAATTTTTGGAGACAAGGCAGACGCTACTTACAAAGATTTTCCTCTTTTTTATGATAACTCTTTCTCAAAGCAGTGCCAGGCCTTCCCATGCAACCTGATCTCCACAAAGCCTTATTTGGAGTGTCTGTCCATTTTCATGGAGTTAGGTTGGTTTTCCCTTTATACATCCTTGAACAAAGATAGTTCTATGTGGCTCTGGAATTCTTGGGTTCTCCCTGGGCCCTTTCAACATCTCTCTGGTTCTGTGTGTGTGTGTGTGTGTGTGTGTGTGTGTGTGTGTATGTGTGTATTTAGAATCCTCCTCACAGAGCATAAGCTAAGGGATTGGTTGATAATAATCAGTTTCATCGCTCAGAGAGTTAGGCAACTGAAAAAAGTCTTGGGGAGCCTCGGAGGCAAAATCTACCCTTGAGCCACCTCTTTGGCATGTTTTGGTGAAGTTTTCTCATCAGATCTTATCTTTGGTTTGACCACACCACGGGGTTACTGAGGGATATGGAAAATAATATTCCTATAGCTTCTCAAGAAAAATGTGGAGGGAGGGGAAATTAGCCCAACATTAGTAATGGGTCCTGAGGGAAAAAGCAAATTTTCACCTCTTCCCAACCACAATGGGTCCTGCAGGGAGGAGGCGAGTACCAAAACCCTGGGCCTTGGACTTTCACCCTTTCCCATTGCAGATGAATCCTAGAAGGAGAAAAGCAAATGGTGGAGCTCTAGGTCACAGTGGGACTCAGAGGAAGGAAGATAACCAGGGAACACTGAGTTGTGAGCTTTTCCCAGCGACAAGGAGTTTCAAACTTTCTACCACTGCCTTCCTGAGTTAAAACCTTAACCTGCACAACCAGGTCCCTGACTGTGCAAACGGCATGTCCACAGTCTCCAATGATTAATTTAAAACAATAAAATCCAGACTCCTTCCATGACCCGGGGCCATTTCCTGTACCCAGAAAATGAGCCCTCTCTTGCCTGATGGATGGACGTCACTGCAGAATAAAGGAAGCTTGCTGATCCGAGGCTGGCCTCCCACCTCCTGCCTCCGTCATTTGTGGGCCATGCGCTTGCAATTACCACGGACTGTTCTTGGCGGTCTTTCCTCCTTCTTTCCAAAACTTCTAGAACTTTCTGGCTCTGCTTTTCACCAAGAACTTGTTTGGGGCATGCAGCCTCAGGGAGATACACCATGCTCTGAGTCCCCAAGGGAAGTGCTTCTAGGAACCCTGAAAGAGACACAAGTGTCACCGCCTGCCCTTTCTCCAGAAGGGAACGGTAGCTGGCGCTCATACATCCTGTTGGTAATTTTTATTTGGATCTCTTGAATCTACCAGAGGAGAGTCTTAGGAAACCAGTGACTTGCCCTGATCTCAGTAGGGCAGGGATGAGCAATCCTGAGCCCCTGTAAATCATGGACCCCACAGGGTGACCGCGGTGGTAAAATGAAATGAGGTGGCAGCACAGGCCGCGTGTCCCATCTAAAAGGCCCGTGGAAGGCTCTTCCGGTTTGTTTTCCTTCTGTCCCTGGTGTGAAATGCAATTTCAAGATGACAAAATTTTCCTCTGGTGTTTATAAAGTATAAATCTCAAATTAAGTAGCTCACCATATACAACACTTGCAGAAACCCAATCGAAGACATTTAATATCAATCTCCATTAACTGACGGGAAAGCCCCATAAATAAATGGAGGAAAGTGTGAAGATCTCATTACAAACAGAGATAGAGACAGTTTTCTCCTTCCCTGAGGCAGAAAAGTTCCACAGTCTCAAATGTTTAAAAATTCACCTTGATCTTTTTTCTTTCATTCCTTTGAAAAATTTGTTCTGATAAGAGTCTTCAGCTTTTCTTCTCCAATATTTACCACCTGGAGTTTCTATTAAGCTTCTATTAACAACACACACACACACACACACACTCCCTCCCTCTCTGTTTCTCTCTCCCTCTTTCCTGCCTCCCTGAGTCCCTTGGTGAAACCTTGAAAAGATCCTGTGTGACTCCTCTGGAGAGCCCCTGCACTATTAGCCCCTGCACTATTTTATTGGTAACGGACCGTGATGTTCTGACTATGAAACTGTGATGGAGTCCATAACAGGTGTGAACAGCCTCCTTGTCTCCGTGCATCCTCCAAGAGCTCTTGGTTGCCTGTAAATGAAGTCCAGCTCCTTACTGGATTCTTCACACTGGCCCTGTCATTCCAGGCTGATTGTCTGCAGTCTCATCCTCCATGACGTCCTGTCCCCCTGGGTGACATACTAGTCTCCAACACCCCGGCCTTCCAGACAACGCTGTGGCCTGTGGCCATGGTGCGTGCTCCTCGAGGTGCCCTCTCTGAGCACCCCTTCTCCACTTGATGCCAGCCTTCTCATCCAGAAGCCCCTTACCAAGGTGGGCTGGTGACGCCCCCCTCATGCCCCCTGTGAAGGTCAGTCATAGAGCCTGCCCCCTTGTCTTGGTGGAGCGTGAGTCTTCCCAACAGAACGCAGGCTTTCAAGTAGTGAGAGCCTTCGTCTGTATCCATCACCCCAGTGCCTTGGATGCCTTGTGATAACCTCAGGATGTAGGAAGGGCCAGAATGTCATTTGAATTTTGTGAATGAGAACAGAAAGTATATCCAATGGGATTAGATCCAATTGTAATTGGAAACAAATTCTCCAAATAATGTTTTCTCTTTTTTAAAAGCCGAGGTAGAAGGTCTAAAGAGCATTTGGTGGCCTTGGGGCCAGAGAGACAGGGTTCTCCCACCCTGTTCCACCTCTGTGCAAACTGCTTTGCCAACATTCACCGGGGGCCCAAGACGGCTGCCCTAGCTCCATTTATCAGACCCACATTCCATCCAGCAGGAGATCGCAAAGGAAGAAAGATCCAATTAAAAACACTTCCTGGAAGTTGTACTTGCCATTTCAACTTCCATTCCAGAGACCAGCAAAATGACAACACTCAGCAGAGGACAGGCTGGGGACATAGAGCCTTTATCTGCAGTTGCTCCTGCAAACTAAACACATAGTCATGAAACACTCCACCAAGACCCTGAGTACAAACACTTGAAGTTCATCATGAGATAAATTAAGGCGCCATGAATTTAGCATTCATTGGTTACTGTGCCTTCAAGCGTATCTCCCCATACGTGTTCACAACTAGGAGTCAAGTTTAACTGAGTCGTGTGTTAAGACGTTGCTCCTGAGATCACGTCAGGATGGTTCTCAGCAGGCTTGCTCTCCACAGCTGTGGTTGTTAAACATAGAGCTCCACCGTCTCCCTGATTATGCTAACGGAAAACAACTTATGATCCAGTTCCATGACGTAATCGTAATCAGAAGTTGGCCTGGTCATGTTACCTAAAGACGTGGCAGCTGCAGTTCCCCACTCCCACACTGGGTCCTCCCCATGACCCTTCCCTCCTCCGACGTTCTCACCCTGAGACTGGCACCATCACCAGCCTGGTCCCCTGTTGAGACCAAGTTAAGATGGCGCCTGGCAGTTTGCCAGGAGTGGTTTGTGAGCCAACACCACCGAGCCATTAAGATGGTGGAGATTCCTTATTGGCTGATTGCTGTATCTAGATGATACTAATTGAATCAAGCTGTGTGTAATCAGTTAGGTATATATACCTCTGCTGTCTCGTAATAAAGCGGCTCTCTCCATACCTTGAGTGCCTGCTCAGTTCCCACTGAGTTTCTCTGCAATAAAGCAGTTCCCGCTTCGACCTTCAAGTTGCTTGTCACCTCCCGGTTGTTTGCCGATCCCGACTACGGCAGTCCCTAAGCTCTGCTGATCTGATCCTTCCCTTCACTCCATCACCAGGGTTCTCAGCTCAGGCTGCCCAGTCACCATACCTTCCCCGTCTCTGGTCACAGCCCCCTTCTCTGCTGTCAGAATGACCACCAAGAGTGAGTGTGCGGCTCTCCTGCTTTAGACCTTGCTCACCCTCACACAATCGGCCCTTGCTCCTAACTCCACCCCGCTAGCAAGAGAACCCTCTGGATTCTGCAGATCTTTCAGCGACAGGCCCTGGTGCTTCCCTTTCAGTGCCCTAGATGCTACTTTAGGGAGCCTTAGCCACTCCCAGAATTCCAGGAGGACACTGCTTTTCCTCTCTGTCCCATCCTCTTCCTGCCTTAGCCTCTCCTGGATGCCCTTCTCAGGGTGCTCGACATCACTCCCTGGAAAAGCTCCTTTGTCTGCCCTCCTGGGGAGCGAGGACCTCCTTTCACCACGCCCATAAAACACCTGCGTTCATGATGTACCTTATCACAACAGTTTAAAAGGACGCTATTTAATGAGTTCCTGTAGATTGCCAGACATTTAGGAACAATGATGTTTCCTGTTTTTGTTTGCATCCTCAGATTCTTGCACAATGTCTGGTACATAATAGAATCTCAATGGAATGAACAAGTAAGCCAATAAATAAGCATCCTGTTGCATTTATGCCTGCATGATCTTGTACAGATGAGAATTGTTGGATATATAATTCAATATTATGGTTTTGTCCTCCTTGAATACATAATAAACTTTTTAAAAGTTTCATATAGTTTGATGTATAAAATCAAGCACACCGTAGTCTTGATTTTTTTTTAGTAAACCTCTATCTGCCCCATACTTTCAAAATGTTTTCCTATTGCTAGACATTTGTATTAGCTGTATTTTTATATTGTACTTCAGACTTTGATGAACATCATTGCCCATAGACCTTTGTAATTCAAAGCATTCTTTAGAATAGGTTCCTAGAAGCAGAATTTCTAGAAAGAGAAGCACTAAGTCAATGGACATGGATGTTAAAGGTCATGGTGAATATTGCCAAGTGGCTTGTCAAACCCATTTGGATGCACACAAGCAGAGTATGAGAGTGACATCTCATTTTAAGAGAGGTCTAAGCTGGCCAGGAGGCATCCACAACAGAATGCAAATAACTGGAAGAATTTGTGAATCATCACACACAAGTCATTTTGGATGGCACATGGAAAGTTGACCCAGAGAGGAGTAATGAGAAACAATGATAGGTATCTTCACATACTTGCTGCACTAGCATGAGGAAGAGGAAGCAGACTTCAGTATCATTCCCCATGAACAGCGCTAAACATTTATTGAGCATTTGCTGTGCCGGGCCCTGTGCTATACATCTGAGCTGTCATAGTTACTGAGTCTTTATTTTGCAGATAGTTAATTAAGACTCAAAGAGCTTCTGTCACATCCTAATCACAATGGAAATCAGTAATCAATCTGATATCATAAATCCAAGTTGCAATGATTGAAAAGCTCATATTTTTAACCATGTCACCAAGACTTCCCAAATGCTTGCATCAAGGTGAACCTAAAATAGAAAACAATGAAAGCAGATTCTTGGGGTCTGTGGGGTATAGACAGAGATAGCCCTATTTAAGCAAGAAAATTTCAAAATTCAAAAATACTCTGTCTTCTCTTCAAATATTTATGTACATTTTTGCAATCACTATGGGAAACGATATGGCAATTCTCAAATAATAAAATTACTGTATGACCTGGCAATTTCACTACCGGGTATCCATTCCCAAGACCTCCAAGAAGGATGTAGGGATACAGTTTGCCATGACTTTAGCCATGTTGGTCAGGACTGCCATTTTGCACACCAGAAGACCCTAGTGTGCATCTCGAACCCTGAAGGACACACAAAGTCATAAGATACACAGGTGCGTGTGTTATGCCAGCCACAGATGCCTGGACTCCTTCTTGACATTGGACATATTTGTATTAGAGGAGAAAGCCAGGTACATTCCTGTAGGCTGCAGCCCACCTTTGTCTAGCTTAGCATAAAAATTCCTCCCTCCTACCTGGGCGCGCGGGAACTCTCCTGTCTTACTGCCACCTAAGACACTCCTTTGTCTATAAGTCTCCAGTAGGTGGCACTTTGGACCATCCTGGTTCTTTCTGCCTCTTAAGTCTCTCAGCATCTTCCACTTTGGGCCATCATTTCTCATACATCAGGACCAGGTCTTTCTGAAACGAAGTATCTTGAAGTCATATTTGCACACCCACGTTCACAGCACACCCACTATTCACAATAGCCAAGGCATCATGCCCATCAATTGATGAATGGATAAGCAAAACATGCTCAATTCATAGAATGGAATATTATTCAGCCTTTAAACAGAGGAAATTCCATCACATGTCACAGTACGGATGAACTTTGAGAACATGCTAAATGGAATTATCCATCAAAAAAAGACATCTGATTCCATTTATGTAAAGTAGCAAAATTCATGGAAATATAAGAATAGTGGCTACCAGGGATGGGGAAAGGGGGAGAGGTTTAATGGGCATAGAGTTCCAATTTTGCAAAATGAAAACTTTCCAGAGATCACAGTATGAATATACTTAACATTTCTGAGCCATACACTTAAAATGATTCAGATGGTGAATTTGATGTTATTTTTACTATGATAAAAACTATGTACATTTTTTGTAATTTGATATTATTTTTACTATGATAAAAACTATGTACATTGTGTTTGTCATAACAATGTTCCCTTCAACTTGCCAATAAAAGTTACCCTGTAGAAAGACGTGTGATTTTTATCTTGTAGCTTTGCTTGTCCCTGCATATCCTATGCCCAGTTGGAGGAGGATTCTCTGCATCATACTTCTGGGGAAGCCAAATCCATTGTTCCCCAAGGGGTCCTGTGATTTCCAGAGAAACAAGTAGCCACTTGCCTCCTACTTCACCACCTCTTCCATTTAAGGAATGATCAATAACTTAATGTCAGCCTTGAAACTTCATGTCTTTCAGCAGCAACTGGCTTTCTAAAAAGGAGATCCTAACCATGACATTCCTCCAGACCCATAGCCATAAGGTTAACCGGTAGAATGGGAAGTTCTGCAACTGCTGTTTTAAGCTTCTCAAAAATTATAATAAGGGCTTTGGTTTCTTCTGGCGCCTCCTCTCCCAGCCTGACTCTCAGTCTTTGTACTGAAGCATCTGGTCACTAGTCCACGTCTTTCATCAGTGTCGTGGATGAAAACATTGAGAGCATACACAGACACAACGCTGGGAAGGCTGCCAGACAAAGATCTAAAGTGACTTTGACAAGATGGAGTGATAGATGGGATCTGGAATTCAACGTGAAACTTACTAGAGATGAATGTAAAGTTCTGTACCTTCATCCCCAAAAGTCCATTGAAATGATGTGCAGGACTTCTAAGCCCCAGATAAGGTAGGAATTCTACATTTCCTATGGACAGAGCAGGCGAAAAGGGAAGGGGAGGGTCATCCAGAAGACCCCCCCCACCCCGGCCCAGTCGTATGCCTAATGGGTAATGGGTTTGAGAGATAGCTGTGTGTTTTAGTCAGCATTTTTGTTGTTGTCACCAAAAGACCTGAAAAGAACAATGTGGACGAAGTTCATCTGGGGCTTGCAGACTGGGAGGTCTCAGTCCATAGAGGGCCAACGCCATTGCTCTGTGTCCCGAGTGGGAACACCATGACGGAAGGGCATGGTGGGGGTAAGCAGCTCCAGACAAGGCAACAAGGAAGCAGAGAGCGCTGTGCTCACCAGGGACAAAATATAAACCCCAAAGATTCACCCCCAGGGACCTACTTCCCCCAGCCATACTCCACCTGCTACCACCCAGTTAACCTATTCAAGTGAATTCATGCACTCGATAAGTGAAGGTTCTCATGACCCAATCAGTTCACCTCTAAACTTTCTTGTGTTGTCCCCCACATGAGTTTTGGGGGGAAAATTTATATCTAAACCATAATGGAGGAACCAATCTCTTAAATATTTTATGTTTTAGTGGCTACAGTTATGTTGTAGTTGTCCCTAAGTTTTGAATATTTAACATCCATGGCATGTCACATTGAATCTCAAAATATATAAAATTTCAGTTATTAAACTCTCTGTGGGCATTTGTCTGTAATTAACAAAAACCAAACAGAAGAGCTAACCGTGGCATGTACTCTATCCATACAGGAACTGGGAGGATGAATGGTTTCTACCTACTTTGGCAGGCTGCATGTTGACCCTAACATTGGACTTGGATGTTTGAAGGATAATTTAGGGTATAGCCTTAAGTTACTGACCCCTAGTTCTTTGCTTGTGGCTGTAAAAGATATTGTCCCTCATATTTTTAACAGCCCCCTCAAAGTGAAAATAAGACCAAAAAACGGGGTTTCCATGAACACCTTGAACAGGCATCTGCATGGCTCCAACTTCAACAATATGAGTTCCCCTTGAAGAGTAAGACTTTGATTCAATGAGAGATGATTTCCTGTAGCTGAGCAGTGCACACCTGGTGTATATCCAAGCATGTGTGTGCATGCATGGGCTCAGGGGTTTCATTGATTCTGACTTATTTCCTCACTCTCCAGGGCTGGCATTGTCCTAGAGGAACTGAGGTGTATTTCTTCCTCCTCGGTACACATGCTACCTCAAAGTTACCCCGAATTTTTATTAAAAATGGATTCCAAGGAAATCCTTTCAGATTTCATACTCCCCAATGAGAAGGAAATCAGTTGACATTCTGATCCCATTTTGGTTTTGAGTCATTCTTTCCAAAGAATTTTGTTTTCCAGAACCAACGACTATTCATTTGCTATGATTTGGATATAAAGTGTCCCCCAAAAGCTCCTGTTAATACAGGAGTATTCAGAGATGAGATTAAATTATGAGAACTGTGACCTAATTAGACCATCCTAAGTTTGGAACGATTGACTGGTGGTCACTGTAGACAGGTGGGATGTGGCTGGAGGAGGTGGTCACTGGTGGTGTACCCTGGAAGGTGCACCTTCCCTGCAGCCCCTAGCATGTGAGCACGCGCGCACACACACACACACACACACACACACACACACCTCCACTTTCTCTCTTTCTGCCATGAGATGAGCAACCTTCTTCTGCTGTGGATTCCCCCATGATGTTCTGCCTTACCTCAGGTCCAGAGCAATGGAGTCAGACATCTAGGGACTGAGAACCCAGAAACCGTGAGCCCCAAATAAACTTTTCCTCCTCTGCGTTGTTCTTGTCAGGTATTTGGTCACAGGAATGAAAACCTGACTAAAACATTTCACATCTACCTAACTTCTTTTTTTCAAGTTACCACTGTTTTGTATTAGAGCTCGTAGCCAGTATAGCAAAGCAAGAAACAAAATTAAATCTTAGGAAATTAAAAAATCTGAAAGGAAGCTGTTGTCATGACTTCAGCCATCCTCCTTCCCCACCCCCACTTTATGAATACTGTTCTTATCCTCAGGAAACAGAAACTTGCCCGTCCTTGAGAGATAGAAACTTTCTGGTCTCTAGTCTCTGTTCTCTCCTTGAGAGATAAAGACTTGCCCATCTCTGTTCCCAAGAAACAGAAACTTGCCTTCTTCAAAATCAGGAGATGCTTGCCATGCCGGTCGCAAGGGCTACACCTGCCCTTAATGGGCGGCCATGATTCTGGCCTGTAACATGTAACGCTCAAGGGGGGTTTCTGCTGCTCTCTGTCTCTGCCTTGTGTAGCCTTATCAAGTGCCTGACAATAAATCTGCTTTCTGCCTCTGTCCTTGGTGTGTGTGTGATCAGTCCTTGATGCCAAGGTTTGGATCAGGCTCTCCCCTCCAGGGTGTGTGTGTGTCAGTGTGTGTGTCAGTGTGTGTGTGTGTGTGTGTGTGTGTGTGTTGCTGGGGATAGGACCCAAGGCCTTTGCATGCCAGGCAAGCACTTTACCAACTGAGCTGTATCCCCCACCCTCCCTTATGGTGATTTGAGCTGCTTCAGGACCCTGGCCTGAGGGCCCAGGACAGTCCCCACACGCCTCCCTCCACTCACCAAGCCATCTTCTGCATCCCTACCCGGGCCTCATTTGGGTAAGTGACTTTGCCCTTCCCCTCCCCTCCTCCTCTCTAGAGACAACAGTCAGCTTAAGTCTTGACTCAGCACCAGAACTCTCTGGAGACGGCAGTTAGCCTGGGGCCTGTGAATCCTGGGGTGGTGACCCCCCTTCACTATTGTCCCCTCTCACTCTCCTCTGGCTTCCTCTAAAGCCGGGGACACCTGCCTCTAGCCACTTCAGCACTTCAAGTCGCTGTGGGGACTCCCAATCCAAAATCCCATCTGACTCACCTCTCGGTTGCCTCCTGGCTCACTTAGACCCCTCCGTTTGGCTCCAGATCTAAAGACCCATTGACTAATTCGACTTTCCACTCAGTCATGGCCCCTCTGTGACTTGGACAATAAATCCAAATGGCCACCTAATGGCACCTTTGATCCCAAAATTTTATGGGATCTTTATAGCTTTTGCGAGTGCTCAGATAAATGGGAGGAAATGGAAGGAAGGCAGGCATTCTCTTTTCTCCACTCTAAGCCTTCCCTCTGCTCCTCTTACGTCCCTGCCCAGCTTTTACTTGCCTCTAAGGCTCCAGATTCCTCCAGAAACCCTACTCTTATAAAAACAAGGGACCCAGAACCGTCCTTCAATCCCACTGACGAGCCTCCCCCTTACAGAGTTCCACCCACCCGCTCCCTCTTCACCACCAGCCCAGCCACCCCTCAGCCCTCCGTCACCTGATCTTGCAGGCTGCTCAGGAACCTGCCCCTTTACTCCCTCTTTGTCCCTGTGCCCTTCTCTCAGTGATCTCTCCAAATCGAGGGACGCCTAGGGTCCTTGACCTTCAACCCTGCCACATATATACCAAGGAGTTACAACCCATAACACAGGCCTACAACCTCACCTTTCATGATATGCACATGCTCCTATCCAACACCCTCCTCCCAGAGAAGCGCAGACGAGTCTGGAAACAAGCCCACAGTTATGCTGATGAAGTCCACCACACTACACCTGCCCATGAGCACTGAGTAGGTCCTTACCAAAACCCCAATTGGCACTATAATTCTCCTGAGGGTCAGACAAGAAGGGACCAATTCATCACCTGACTACTGACAGGGCAGCTCATAAAGCCATCAATTATGATAATCTCTAAGAGGTCATTCAGGATGAAAACGAAAACCCTTCCTCCTATTCAAACCACCTGACTGAAGCCCTACTCCAATATACCAACTTAGATCCCCAGCCACCTGAAGGTCAAAACTTACTCATGACGTACTTTTCCCATAGCTTCCCAGACATTAAAGCCAAACTTAGAAGCTGCAGCAAAGTCCCCTCACCCCACAGGCTCAAGTACTTGAGGTAGCCTTCAAGGTGTACAATGGCAGAGATGGAAAATCCAGCAAGGTTAAATATCAAATGCTAGCCAAAGCATTTCAGCAACCTCCCACTGCTACCACTGCCCATACAACCCACAGAAAACCCTCCAGAACATGCCATAGGTGTGGTCAGCTGGGCAACTGGGCCAAATTTTGCTCTAATCCTTGCTAACCTCCCAGTCTCTGTCCTAAATATCACCAGGTGGGCCATTGTTGATTGCCCTCTTGCCCAGAGAGACAGGAGGTCACAGCCCCACTGTACCTCAGACAGACCTTCTGGGACTGGCTACAGACAACTGACAGGGTCCAGGATCCCAGCACCCGAAGACCACCATCACAACGCAGGACCCAGGGTAACCACTGTGGCAGCAGGTAGGCCCATCCCTTTCCTCTTGGACACCCAGGGTACATTGTCAGTACTTGTCCAATTTGGGGGACCCACCTCTACCTCCACAGCCTCCACTCTCGGGGTAGAAGGCAAACCATATCAACCACTAAGAACCCCACCTCTCACATGCTCCATTCACGAGATCCCTTTCTCCCACTCTTTCCTCATTATTCCCCAAGCCCCACTCCCTTACTAGGTCGACATCTCCTAAGTAAATTCGGCTCTTCCATTTCTTCTCTTGCGGGGCTTTCTCCCAGACTCTTCCCCACTCCCACTCCTCCTCCTTCTAGCATCTACAACCCCCTCATCAATACCCTGGCCCCTATCCTTGGTCAGTCCCAGGTATGGGACATCACTACCCCTCTGTAGCCACACAGTAAGATCCCATCCTCATCACACCCCAAAACCCATCTCTCTTCTCATCCCAATCCCAATACCTCAGGGGACTCAGACCCATCATTATGACCTCCTAGCCAAAGGCCTATTGCTTTCACTTTGTACAGATGCCCCTTATAACACACCCATTCTCATGTCAAGAAACCTCGGGTGCCTTCTGTCCAGTCCAAGACCTCTGCCTCACTGTAAGAGCCACAGCCAAGTAATATGATGCATGGCATTTTTGGTTGAAAGGTGAACACCAGCAAGCCTTTGAGATGATATGATTATGTTAAGATCTGCATTCATATGGATATCAGACCCCTGCTGTCCACCTTGGCCTGCCACGGGACTCCTGGAGAGTTCCCATTGGTTGGGGAAGTGCGGTAGGAGGGAATTCCGGAGGAGGGACTTCCTGTTGCGGTCAGGGAGAACACCGCCTGGGTCTGTCACCAATCGTCCCAGGAGTGTACAGGGCATTGGCGGCAGTTTCAAAAATAAAGTTTGTTCCTGCTTGAGTGGCTCGTGATTTTGTGCCCAGCCAGACTGCGGCACCTCACCATCTCAGCAGTGATCCCGTTACACCCCATTGCTCCAAGTCCATGCACTCTCTTGTCCTCCATCGCCACCTGCACAGCACACTGTTTAGTTCTAAGGACGCCTCCTTCTCCATTCCCTTACACAAAGATTCTCAAGAACCCTTTGCTCTTACCTGGCCTGACCCAGACACCCAGGTGTCCACTCAGCTTGCATGGACAGTCCTTCCTCAGGGCTTTAGAGATAGTCCCATCCGCCCATCCTTGTCAACATCTTTCCTCCTCAGATACATGGAAGACTGTCTTCTCTGCAGTCCCTCCCTATACTAAAGTAAAACCCCCACGGCCAAATTACTGAACTTCTTGGCCTTGCGAGGATATGGTGTCTTCCCCTCTAAGGTTCAGGCCTCTCTTCCTGCAGGGACTTATTTGGGCTTCCAACTAACCCTGTCCCACAAGGCCATTACGATGGATTGAAAAACATCACTTCTCACCTTCCTGTGCCCACTACCAAGGCTGAAGATCTCTCATTCCTGGAATTAACCGGATCCAACGTTCAGGCGTGGATACCCAATCACTCTTTGCTGGCCTGACCTCTTTACGTCACCACAAAGGGCCCCCTCGTGGAGCCCCTCATCACACCCATCAACACTCCCCTCGGCCTCCAGCAAGCCCCCCCTCAGGCCCCAGCCCTTCACTTGCCTGACCCGTCTCACCCCTTTTTCTGTATGTAACTGAAAACCAAGGATTCGCCCAAGTGGGACTATCCTGTGTAGCAGTGGCATTTCTCTCGGAGCGTCTTGACCCAGCAATATGGGGATGGGCACCTTACCTCCAGGTACTGGCCTCCTCAGGCATCCTAATCCAGGAGTCAAGGAAACTGACATTTGGGTCACCCACCAACTGTTTCTATTGGGCCAAATACACCCAAACAAGCTTTTCCTATCATAATTTCTGTCTCTGGTTAACTTCTGATAACTCCGACACATGCAACGACATGGATTGGAAGGGATGTTCCAAATGGTCCTGCAATGACTATCATATGGATCATGGATATGGCTCTTCCTAACAGACTGTCACTTTCCAACAGACAAACCCCCTCCTTCTCCAAACCCCTATGATAGGGTCCTGCCTTTACTTACTTTCAGGATTGATGATTCTTGAGACAGTAAAATGGGAAAAAGGAGTAACTGGTTCTATAGACCTTTATGTAGGAAACTCAGACCCTCATGGATCTACCCAGATAACCTGAACCTGTGACCAAACACCACACACCCCATTAGATATAGGTCATTGATATAGTAAAGGACAGCTCCTGTGAAATCTCCCAAAACTTACAAAAGAGACACCCTCAGACTTCCTAGCTCTAAATCATATATTATTCTCTTTCCCTCTTACACCATATAGTAAATCAGTCCCTTTATAAACAAGACTGCTTCGTATGTGGCCCATGGATGATCCACCTAGATCAGCCATTCTCCTATCCAATGTGGCCCTACCTGCTGAAGTCCAGCTACAGCAAAATAACCGGGGAATGACAAGCAACTTGTGTACATTGATACAGCAGGAGTGGGAGCCATTTATTGTAGGACAGGAGGGGTATTTATACATTCCACACAGCTTATCTAATTACTTCACAAACCACACCCTTTGGCAAAATGCCAGGTGCCATCCTGAGTTGTTTAAAGACTCTAACACCTACCCATCAACTCTTGTATCTCCATTTTCCAAAAATTCTCTGACAGCTGCAGGGCTTAACAGGTCTTACTGGAACACCCCAACTAACACCCACATCAGCCCCCTTGCTCTCTACATCATATCATCATGCGATCAGACTCTTCCATGACCTCCCAGGAACTCACTTCTTATGCCCAAATAGTTCCCTCACAATATGCACCAATACTTCCACCCCGGGCCCTTGCTCTTGATTGTCCTGTCTCCCAGCTCGCTCTCTATACTTCGGCAGAGATGGCTGTATTCATTTTCCCTCCATCATGACAACGCAATCTAAGTGGGCAGTTGTCCTACCAGACCTCCTAGGCATTAGTCTAACATCCTCAGTGGTAACCCTGGGGACAGGAGAGGGAGCTCTTGGACATAGCCTTAACTTGGCCTCCCAATTGACCAACTTGGCGAGGAAGTAGCCAGATCCATGGACACTTCAACTGAGGCTATCCGCCTCCTACAGGCTCAGCTCCTGTCTCTGGAAGAAGTCACCCTACAAAACAGTGGGGCAATAGACCTAATAATAGCCGAAAAGGGAGGCACCAGCCTTTTCCTTGGAGAACAATGTTGTTACCATGTCAACCAATCAGGAAAGGTGGAACAAACAAACCTTACAGAATCTAACAGCTACGCTCAAACTCGAGTTCTCTGGCCACTCCCTGCTTCCTCTCTCACCAGCCTAGAGAACCCATCCTTACTTGGGGCTTACCCCTTCTGGGATCTCTCTCTGCCATTTCTCTGCCTGACATTTTTGTTATCATGTGTTTTTAAGTGTTTACAGGAAACCATCATGAAAAGAACTAAGACCTTCACCAACCAAGTGGTCAATGAGACGCTTCTAAGGGAATATACTCTCCTGGCAGAAGAAACTCCTCTTGGACCTGCCTCTGCCCCTGTAGCCTGCCCCCATGCCAGCAGGAAGTAGCCAAAGAGGAAGAGACCTCCATCCATAAGCCACCCTAAATTCCCATATTCAAACCAAAAGGAAGCTGTTGGCATGACTACAGCCATCCTCCTTTCCCCACCCCCACTTTATGAATACTGTTCTTATCCTCAAGAAACAGAAACTTGCCCATCCTTGAGAGAGAAACTTGCCAGTCTTTGGTCTTGTTCTCTCCTTGAGAGATAAAGACTTGCCCTTCTCTGTTCCCAAGAAACAGAGCTCTCTCTCACTGTCTGCCTAGTGTAGCCTCATCAGGTGCCTGACAATAAATCTGTTTTCTGCCTCTGTCCTTGGTGTGTGTGTGTGATCGGTCCTGAGCCAGTTTTTTTTTTTTCCAGAAGCAATGATGTTACTATTTGTGAATGTCTTTATTGAAAATCCAAAAGTGTTCAATAAATATATTCCATATTTCTTTATGAACTTTCTTGTCTGAGACCAGCTCCAACAGGGGGTCTCAGGAGACGAACGGATGGTGAGGAGTCGGCGAAAGAGGGGGTGGAGAAACAACACAGACACCAAAGTGAAGGTGCTGATCCCAATCTTTACTTGTGAAGTTGGTCATATATACTTTTCATTTTGGCAGGCTCACAGTACTTTGTGGTTACAAAACAAGAATCATTATTCAAAGAAACAAAATATTATGTAGCTACAATTAGAATAGAAGAATGTATCTTGGCTTATGCATAAGCAAGGATTTGTACTTTCAGTTCACGTTTTGCTTTGAGCTGTTTCTGCTTAGTTAACTTTTAATAATAGTTAGAAATGTCCCAAACTATTGGCCTATACCTTGACTATTCTTTCTTGACTTACTGGCTGGAACCGGTGCCATGGTTATGGCAAGTGGTTGACTTGTTATTAATTTTAATCAAACAGGAGTAAGAGCACAAACCATTGTGCACAGGAACAAGAACAAGTTGCCCAGTAATAAGCACTAATCTGTCTTCTTAACATTAATTTTTCTTCTCTAGATTTTAATTTAATTTCTCAAAACTTCCTTGATAGGAATACAGGGAGTTTTTCATTAGACATTAACAATTTACACTCCACAGCTGAATCATTGCATTTAGAGAAAACAGATCTATTCTTAGAAGTATTTGCATTAATTGGGAAAGTCATGTTTTTTCCTTCATACTTAATGGTCATATGAGAAATCGCAACTATACTTATTAAAGGAATACAGAAATAAACCAGCCCATTCCCAGAAACATGCTGCGCTCCTCCAGAGGATCGACGCCTTGCGCCATCCGCCTCAGTAGGGCCTTGCCATTGCCTGAGTCAGGGGAGGGGCGCAGCACTTTCTTTATGAAAAGCTTTTGTAGTTTGTGTCTTTGGACAAATGGAATTTGTTTATTTTATCAATTCTCTCAAATTTATTGGCATCAAGTTAGTCATGATAGTCCCTTATTGTCCTTTCAATAATGTCTGTGGCCATATTCCTTCTTTCATTTCTGATATTGGTAATTTGTGTCTTCGGCTTTACATGTTCAACCTTCAAAATTCTCTCAATTGTCTTTATTTTCTCAATTGAATAGTTTTTTTGTTGTTGTTTTCAAAGATGTCTTTTTGTTTTAAATTTCATTGATTTCTGCTCTGTATAATTTTCTTTCTTCTACTTTGATAATAATTTGCTTTTCATTTTCTAAACTTTTAAGGAGAAAACTTTGGGTTTTAAGATCTTTGGGTACTGTCATGTGTAACTGATTTAAAAAAAAAAAGATCTTTGGGATTTGAGATCTTTCTCTTATAAGAAGGCATTTAAAGATATCCATTCCTCTCTAAGCAGTTTTGGCTACATTCCATAAATTTAGATACATTGTATTTTTATTCCAATTCATTTCAAAACATTTCTAACCATTCATGTGATCTATGCTTCATCTACATGTTATTTAGAGTTTATTATTTAATTCCCAAATATTTGGGATTTTCCAGCTATCTTTCTGCTACTAATTTCTTGCTTAATTCCATCATGATCAAAGAACTTAATTTATATGATTTTCATCCTCTTAAACTTTTGACACTGGTTTTATGGTCTACATTATGGTCTTTCCTAATGACTATTCTATATTTATTTGAAATATTATGCATAACATTCTAGTTTGTTAACTATTTCTCCTTTCAGTTCTATCAGATTTTGCCTCATGTATTTTAAATCTCTATTATTAGTTGTTCATACATTAGAATTATCATGTTGTCTTCATGAATTCATCTTCATGATTTGAAATCTTCTTTGTCTAATATGAACGGAGCCACTTCAGCTTTCTTTTCATTAGTGATTACATGATACATCTTTGTTCATCCTGTTACTTTAAATAATCATCCTATTTATTTGTAAAGTGAGTAACTTGAAATCTAGCAAATAGCTCAGTCTTGCTTCCTGACCCATTGAGATGGTCTATGTCTTTTAACTGGAGTATTTAGACTACTTAAATTTAATGTGATTATCAATATGGTCAGCTTTAAATGTCAGAGTGCTACCTGTTTTCTGCTTTTTACACTTGTTCTTTATTCCTTTTTTCTTCTTCACTTGCCTTGTTTGGGGTTGGGCATATTTTTAGTTCTCTGTTTTATCTCAAGTTAAAATGGCTTGTTATCTGCACCTCTTTGTTTCTGTTGCCATCCTTCTCATTGTTGTTTTAGCTGTTGCTCTAAGTTTTGCAACATATATATTCAATTTATTTCAGTCTACCTTCAAAAAATAGAATACCACTTCACCTATTGTGTGCAACTTTATCTAAGGAAGTTATATGCAAACGTGGTTGTGGGCCCCGGAGCATTGGGCCCCCCAGTCCGTTTTTTGGCAATGGAGCCGGATGCCTTTCTCCATGATATCATGGGTAAACACTTGGTCCTTGTCCGTTTTTTGATAACGGAGTACCCTCTATGGTGGTTTGAGAACCGCATTCATTAGCCCAATGTCTCCCTCTACGGCATCGTGGGCAAATACTTGGTATTCTATTTCTTTGATACCTAGCTTTGTTAAACCCTCCTCCTATGGGGCAACTCCTTTTAAAATGTCCTGTTTGTTCACAATTGTAGCATGTTTTGGGCCTAGCATCTAAAGCCTGTTGTACTGCAGCTGCCATGACTTGCTCTTGTTCATTAATGTCTCTACATAATTTAATATATGTGTTCAAATCTTCATGTCTCCATGGCTAATGACCTCTCTGCAGCAACGATTTGCTTGGTCATAAGCCAGTTATTTTATTAATGGCATTGCTTGTTCTGTATCCCTAAAAATTCTGGAAGCTGTTTGAATAAGCCTATCTACAAAAATGTCATGCATCATTACTACTTGGCTATGGCTCTTAGCATTATTACACAGAATTTTTCAGGTTGCCATACAAAGCTCCACAGAAATTTTTCTTCTCACAGTTTTGGAGACGACAAGTTCCAGATCAAGGTGTTACTAGAGTGAGTTTTTTCTGAGATCTCTCCTTGGCTTGTGAAAGGCCATCGTCTCCCTGTCTCCACGTGGTCTTCCCTCTGTGTTCCTGTGTTCTATTCTCTTCCTATGAGGACACCAGTCATATGGAGTAGGACCCACGCCAATGGCTTCATTTTAACTTAATTACCTCTAAGGTCTCTATGCATTCTGAAGTACTGGTGTTTAGAACTTCAACACATGAATTTGGGAGGTATATATTCAGACATGAGAATTGCTTTGCAACAAGAAATGTACTATTCTTAGCTTTGAGCCTATGTATGTAATGTTTTGTTTGTTTGTTTGTTTTGTTTTGTTTTCCTGTACTGGGAATTGAACCCAGGGCTTTGTGCATGCTGGACAGGTACTCTACCACCAAGCTACACCACCATAGCTTCTTTGAATATTTTGTTTTCCACTGTTTTTCAAGAATTTGCCCAAGATGTTTCTTTCAGAATGTTTTTTTTTCTGTATTTATTTTTCTTAGAGCTTGTTGAAATTTTAAATCTTTTTTTACTCTAGGAAATTTTATATATAAGTATAAAAGCCCTTACTTCTTTGAATATTTTTTCTGTCTCCTTCCATTTTCCTCTCCTCTACTTTCTTCAACACAGGACGCGTGTTTCTGGTGACTAGTTTAATGTGTGTCTGCAAATTCCATTGGTTGTTTCTGTGTTTGCTTCCATGGATATTTTATCCTAATAAGTATATGTAATTCTATCCTGCCTCTTTGTAAATCTGATAAATTTTTATTGGATGTCAGATATTTTAAATTTCACATTGTTGGGGCCTGGGTTTTGTTAATTTGTTTTGACTCGTTTTGTTTTGTGCTGGTGAGGAGCAGGTTTTGCCTCACCCTGAGTGATTCCACAATGTATAGAACAGTGGTTTTCAGGCTGTGTCTAACCCTGAGTTACTCCATGTTAGAAGCACTTTGCTATAAGTTACTCTGTTTTGAGTGCAGGTGCCAAGATAGAAGGAATTCATACCTTGTTTATGTAAGTAAACCATGTTGTGGAGCAGGTCACTCAGAAAACACCAAGTCCCCGTTTTGTCCAAATTGAAGAGTCGTTATCCTGACCAGCTGGGACTGCTCCCCACGGGACCAAGTTGTCTCTGTGGGAAACACCCTGGAGCCTCAGTGTTTTAGGTTATTTAAAGGCAAAATCTGCAAAAACCACATCCAGCTGCAAGTACAGAACCTGAATTGAGATATTAGTAAAACAATGAAACGTCCTTAATCATATTTTCATTCACATTCAGTTTTCTCATGGGATTTTCCATGATCATGATCAAAAGAGAAATGGATCAAAGTGACCCTAGCCAAATACAAGTTAAAGAATGGATACTAATATTTAATCAATTATTCCTCAATAAGGTATATTGCCAAAGAAAAATGGAGACTAAAGAGAACAATTTGACATTGTATAAGAACTGCTATTTTGTGTTGCCAAGTATGCTATGCTAAGCAATTAGTAATGGGTACAGAGGCAGGGCTTTCCCATGGGAAAAGTGTTTCTTACATGATATAGAGTCTCAGGGCAAAATGGAGGCTGTTTGGCCATTGCCCATACACCCTGGCCCATAACACAACCACCATCTGCCTGGCACCACCACAAGGCACCAATTGATAAATAACTCATACATACCACCTTATCAAACTAAACCAAGAAGTACCTGGATTCGTGGACATCCCAAATCATATCAGGAATGCCAGTCAGGAGCTTATCAACCTCACCAGACACAAGCCCTTCACCTGAGACCCAGAAAAAGAGGAGCCTCCTGAGACTGGACACAGCACCCTGACCCCATCCACTCATCTGTCATCACGAGCCTTTCCCAGGAAATTCACCATGACAAGGAACCTCCAATTCCCTTTTCCCATCAGGCTTCAGCAGAGTGGGACTTCTGCCCATGATGGCCTCGCATGGCCCACTATAAGACGGCCCTCTGAAGCTGAAATTGCCATCCTCTGGACCCTCTGCTTTGACAATTCTATGGAACTGGGTCATTAAATCCTTATCTGACCACATACAGTGACTCGTCATCTCTGCATCTATATCTCTCTCCACCTGGGCTCTAGGCACAGCAACCTGTAACCCTGCAGCTGGCAAAGTACTCCTTATTCTCAGGGCTCAGGTGGCATCCAGCCATCCCTCTTCTGCTGAAAGGGAAAGCCAGATGGTTTTGCCTTTGATTAATGTAATATATATATAATGTATATGACATATATATGAAGTGTTTAAGATATTAAAAATTAAGATTGGGGTAATCCAAGATGGCGGGCCAGAGGGAGGCAGCATTCTGTGTCACTCTGTGACCTGGGACTCAAGTAGTGAGAATACTGCTTTTCTGTCAGCAATATTCCTGTTCCCCGCGCAGGAATCATGGCCAGCCCTGCACGGGCTCCAGGCCTCAGCGTCTGAGTAGGTCTCCCAACGACTTGCCCACACAGGACTAATGGGTGCCTGAGTGGGACCATTGGCATCGGCCCCTGCCAGAACTTCCGGCCACCCACCCAAGCACAAATCCCAGATTCAGCTCCCATGCAGGACACCTGGCTGCTCCCCATACGCAGGAACTCTGGCCTCCACTCCCATGTGGACCCCCATCTAGCAACGGGGAGCTCCCCTGTCGCCTCCATCTTGGGACTCTGAAGCAGAGAAGATAGTCCCCTATGTGCGGTAGCCTGCCTGTACCTGGATACTTCACCCAGGCTCTGAAGACAGCTGACAGCCACACGCTGCACGTCACAGAGCCAGTCTCTGAACTCATCGTCCAATGCCATCGCCTGGCTCTCCCCACCCAACCGACACCCCATCTCTGAAAGCAATCGCCTCCATCTTGGGTCACCTTCATCACCACCTTTAGTGGGGGCAACTCCCACGTTGGAACTCAGGCTGGTCAGGTACCAGTTACTAACTGCCTCCCCCAGCAGTCTCTAACCTGGCACAGTGACTGCCCAACACAAAACAGCTCTTAGCAGGGCAGGTACACAGCACACAAGAGCCCCAGAGACAAAGGACTCTTATTAGGAAGCAGTAAGGGAGAGGGTGAGTGTGATGCAGTTTACAGGCTAAGACCAGGAACTGGGAGGTCTTCAGGTGAGGTAAAGAGAAAAGACCAGGCACTCACATCACAGGAGCAGGCCCCAAAAGAGATCCTTGAGGTGCAGTCTCCTTTTGGGGACTGAGAGGTCCCATACCCCACTTCCAGGTACCCTCCACCCAGGACCGATCCTTCCTCCCGGGTTACCTTCGCCATCCTGAGGGCAGAGATACCAGCTAACAACAAGCGACCCCACCCATGGGATGAGAAAGGAAGCGGGAAAGATACTGATCTCCAACAAAAACATCCTTGTTTCTTCCTTTGAGATTTATTTAAACTCAAGAATCAATAAACGGGATTGATTCAAACCAAAGAGCTTCTTCTCAGCAAATGAAATAATCTGTGAGGTGAATAGAGAGCCTACAGAGTGGGAAAATATTTTTACCACCTGCACATCAAATAGAGCGCTAGTCTCTAGGGTATATAAAGAACTCAAAAAGCTAAACGCCCCCCCACCAAAAAAGCCCAGTCAATAAATGGGCCAAGGAATTGAACAGACATCTCTCAGAAGGAGATATACAATCAGTCAACAGATATATGAAAAAAATGCTCATCATCTCTAGCAGTCAGAGACATGTAAATCCAAACTACTCAAGGTTTCATCTCACTCCTGTCAGAATGGCAGTTGTTATGAAGACAAACAACACTAAGTGTTGGTGAGGAACTGGGGAAAAGGCACACTCATACATTGCTGTGGGACTGCAGATTGGAGAAACCAATTTGGAAAACAATATTCAGATTCCTTGGAAAACTTGGAATGGAGCCACCATTTAACCCAGCTATCCCACTCCTCAGTCTACACTCAAGGCCATGACCCCATCAGGGGAAAAACCCAGGGACTAGCAGAGCTAGAAAGGCCAGGGTATGTTCAAAGGGGGTTGGGCACTGTTCTTACTGCAGAACTGAGCTAGGTCCTGTAAGTCCTGGTCTTGGATCATCCTGAACAGGTCTCTCATTTACATTTGGAGGTCAAAGGAGACTGGAGACACTGTCTGGTGCTCACATGGAATCCCAGGCCTCCACCTGCACCTTCTCCTGTCCTAACCAAAATTGCTGCCACATTTCCAACGTGATGTGCCCCCTGTCAGGAGTGCTACAGTTCCACCTAAGGTCATTGATTTAGGGCAGCAGGATTTAAAACACACCTCTACTTCAGTCCTCCCTTCCTCAGCCCCAGTTCCTCCTCCTGATGCATCCTAAGGGGGACCCCAGGCGCCCTTCCTGCACACACTCTTCCTGACTGACGACGGGTTCCCTTCTAGGGGGGCAGCTCCTGCCCCAGCGCTCAGCACAGCACCCACTGCGCCCCGGCCCGCCTCTTCCTATTGCTCTGCCTATTGGAAGTGTCCTTGTGCTCCCAGGCTCCCTCTTCCAGGAAGGCTTCTCCCACTCCAGTTGACAGACACCTGTCATCCTCTTGCCCTTGGATGCGTTGCCTGTGGCTGAGTTTTCTGTTGTTCAGAACGTTCAAACTGTGACCATCACATTGTTCATGATGAATCATATAATTTTATCTGTTAATTAAAAATAAATAAATACTGTCCTTAACAACCAATAAGAACAGATGGCTGCTGTCAGGCTTAGGTGACAGTCTTCAGAGGCCCCCTGCGGTGCCAAAATCCTTCAGCTCCTGGACTGTGGGGAGGCCCTGAGAATCCCAGGGAAGGGGCTGTGCAGCTGGAAGGGCCCGGTACGCAGCCAAACAGAGGGACACTGACAGATGAGGACAGGTAACAGCGGTCAACAACGAGTACACCAACTTAGTATAAGTCCTGCCAATTACCAGAAGTAATTTAAAATAAGATTTAATCTTACTAAACCATTTTTTAAAAGGAAAAAAACGGAAATTGATTGCTAAATTGTAGGTTCCAGGGCAGATGGGGTCCTCAAAAGACCCTATTTCAATAAGCCTAGTCAATTATTTTCATTTACAAACTCCCAGGGCAAAGAAATCCGTACTTTATCAAGATCTCAGAGAGATTTTGATGTAAATTGGAAATTTAAAAACCATGGCCTTGCCACTTAGCTTCCTGCCCCATTTGTAAACACTTTCAAGGCAGGATTTGTTTCCCAATGGTTTGAAGGTGCCCCATGCAGAGCACATAATTTGAAATTTCAGGGTCAGGTGCTGGGGCTTAGTGGACATCCTGTCTCCATGCTCATTCAAAGGGGTCTGATTGCCACCCCCAATTTAAATATATATATGTATATATACATACACATACATACATATATATATATGTTTTATGCAGCATGCTAGAAATACATACACAAAATCTAAAATTGAAACTCAATTAGTGTGGAAAAAAGTACTTATTACCTGAAATGCATTTTAATGTTTAGTTTTCTGTTCTATTCTGAAGGAAGGAAGATTGGGTAGGGCCAATAAAGTTGAGCTCACAATCCAATGAGTCATATCTCACAGTTTCAGAAACACTCATCTAGGACTCACGGCCTAGTTTGGAAGTGTCAAGAAGCAGCACAGAAAATAGAAGGAGGCCAGTAGAGTAGAGGAAGGGTGGGGGGAGATAGGGAGGGAAAGGATGAGGATGTTAGCCAAATTATAATGTTATATTGTGTGCATGTATGAATATGACAATGAGTTCCAACGTTCTGTATTATTACAATGAACCAATAAAAAGTGTTTTAAAAAGAAGCAGCACAGTGCAGTGGCTAAAAATACAGACCCTGGGAGCAAGCTGCCAAATTCAAGTCCCTGTTCTCCCACTTAACTCTCTTTGTGAATTTTGGCAAGAGTGATGCTTTCTATACCTCAATTTCTTTTCCTACACAATAGGATAATAAGAATAAGTTTCTCCTCCAGCCGGTGTGAGAATTAGATGAGATAGTAATATATAAGTTCAGAAAATTTCTAGGCATCTAGTAAGAGCGTTCAAAGCATTAGCTGCCGCCTCCTCCTTCTTCTTCATCACCACCATCAATGTTGATCCTCCAGTTTTCCTTTCCTAAAACAAGGCTAAATTACAATACCACTGGTGGAAAAAACAAAAGGCAATATCAAAGAGTTTATTTGCAAAGCTGTACAAAACTCCACAGTGTGCAGGGCAGGGTGTAGCGATGCCCTGGGCCCCGGGTCAAGCAGACTGCCCTCCTGCTCCTGTTTGCAGGGGAGGAGTGAGAGGGGCTTCTGTTTCCAGCCTTGGTGCTGGTCCTGGAGAACATGACTGCTGGTACTGAATGGCTCCTTCTGCCTGCCACTAGCAAACACTTTATTTTCCTGCTCACATTTTGTGACTCACTGAGAATCCCAAAGCTCCTAGGGTGAGAAAGGCTTCTGCCAGGGTCTGACTGTTGAGGTTCCCCCCAAATTCCTATGTCGAAACCTCCCCTCATGCAATAGTATTAAGAGGTAGGACCTTCAGGAGGTGATGAGCTCATGAGGGCTTCACCCTCATTTTACCCTTTTGCCATATGAGGACTGAGCGGAGAGCAGCTTTGACCAGAGGATCTTGGACGTCCCAGACTCCAGAAGTGTGAGCAATAAATCTCTTCCCTTTATAAAGGACCCAGACTAAGGTGTTTTGTCATAGCAGCCTAACAGATTAAGGCAACTTCTTTCTTAAAATGAATCCTGGGGACCATATGTTAGTCCATAGAAAGGAAGATTGGGTTTCTTTTCTTATCAATTCATTACACTCAATCCAGTAAGGAACAACCCAAAGGAAGGGTTTAAAAGAAGGGGAAAACAAATTATGCCAAAGGCCAGCATAATTGAACCAACCCCTCCCAGCACCTCAGATACATGGATGGCAAAATTAAGAGACACCTGCTACCAGATGGGAGGCGGATAAATTTCTAGAACTTTCTACCAGTCACCCCAAAAAAAAACAAATTCAGGAAATAAAGAACTGGAGACTTGTAGTAAATGTTTCATTGGTCATGATGATCAAAAGATGATAACACACACACACACACACACACACCTCATTCCTCCTGCTGCTAGGCAGAGCCACGTGTCTGCCTTGCCCTGCTCTGGCTGGGCTTCTTATCCTGTGGGCCCTGCAGCCACGGCCCTCAGGACTCTGCCCATCCTTCACCCTGAACTTCCACTGCCCCGGGTTCTCATCTTCCCTCAGCACGGTGCCTGGAGGCTGCTCTTCCAGGCAGAGCTGTGGAAATCACAGGCCTTGGTCGGCTGAGTCTGCAGTGGGTAGTGTCGCCATGTCCGTGCCTTCTTCTTCTCCTTTCCCAAACTCTCCTTCTCTCCCCTCTCCCACCCCATCATTGTTCCCCAGAAACAAATAGGATGGCTTCACTGGTCAATTCTTTACATGTACAAACACCAAAAGCAGAGGAAACGCCCCTGGGCCACCCCCCTCCCCCCAAACCCCAGCGCTGGGAGAGCAGCCGGCGGGCGAGGCTGGGGACCGCGAGCTGCGGACTGTCCGGCTGTCCTGGAAACTGCGTTGGCCTCTGGGCTTTACCTGGAGGCCTCTTCCTTCAGCTCCTTGTTTTTCCGCACCTCCTCCGCGTGCTTGTCCTGGGAAGAAAGGGAGGGACAGGGCAGGTCACACAGGCTGCCCGGCCTAAAGGAAGGCAGGGGGGCGAGAGAAGGGCAGCACAGGATGGCCATCAGGAACAGCGGAGCAGTGTCGGCCAAGGCGTCCTGGGAGGGGCAGAAGGCGGCAGGTGAGTGAGCCCAGGGACTGGTGCGTCCCAGCCTCCCGCAGGGCCCCAGCCTCTTTCCCCCTCCTCTGGCTACTGTGACAGCTGGACTGGTGGCTTGGCTTGACTTACAACAGGGAGCCGCTGGGGTAGCATGTGTGGGAGGAGCCTGCAGGAGAGCAAGCCCCTCCTGCAAGTCGCGAGCCTGCGACACCTGCCTGAATTCCTGGTCCATCCCCCTTATTGCTTATTGCCCACCCCTCTCCGCCTCCGGCTTTCTTACACTTACGGTAAGAGAGCCTTCATTTGTAGTCCAGCCCAAAGGCAGGCCCCGCCCTCTACGGCCCACCCGCTGCATGGTCAGCTGCATGGCAGGCTGCATGGCCTCAGCCGACTCCTCCAGGTGGGCCACGTCCTCTGATCAGGGCGGGGCCTGGAGGGCGGCTCTGGCACCTCCTGAGCTCGGTGATGGCAGCGTCTACCTGCAGCGCTGCGTCCTGCCTTTGGCAGGTGCTGGGTAAATGACCCCCCTTCCAGTCCCTGGTATAACCACGTTCAAATGGCAGAATTGACCTGAAGTAGACCCATTGAGGCAGCCCAGGCTCCCAAGCCAGACCTTAACCTAGAGCTCTGTCCCTAGAGAGGCCCTGGAACTTCCCATGGGTTGGAGGCAGAGAGCAGTGTAGGTCAAGCAGTGTTCTCAAGCTCCACCATGTGTCAGCATCACCTGGGAGCCTCTGTGGTCCCCAGAGACCAACCCTAGAAAGCCATGGTAGTAGGTCTGTGGCAGGGTCCAAGTATGTGTAGTTTTAAACTTTGCACCAAATAATTCCAGGGTAGACCATTGGTGACCCAAAGCCTGGCCCAGAAGGTGTTCGCACCCCACCTGCTGTCTCCTCCAGTGAGTAAAGGTGAGTGGGATCAAGGTCCCAGAGAAAGACGCCCTCTCAAATGTCTGTGCTGGCACCTTGCTGCCTGGAGTCTACCTTACCTCCACAGCTCATGTTCCCCAGTGTGAACCTTTCCCATTGCTTCTCAGGTGAGCTCCCGGGCCCTGGGTTTCCAGCCTCCCTTTCCTTGTCTCCAAAGGCCCTCTCAGTGATGAAAGCCTAGTGACACAATGATGGGCTGATCTCCCTAACACAGACAAGCAAAGAGCCACCTGGACCCGGAGCTGAAGCACTGGCTTCTAGTCCCAATTCTACCCGTGTTAGCTGTGTCACCCAGCGCAAGTCATCTGACTCTCTGACTGGTTTGCTCATCTGCATCAAGGATAATGCCTGTTCTGCTTACACCATGGACCTGGGAGGCATCAGTATAATGAGACAGAAGTGTTTGCAAACAGTCTTTCAAACTCTCTATCAATCATGGGACCAGCCTCAATTATTTGTTTTGGACTTGGCCTCTGAGCCCATGCCCCCTCCTATTCTGACTGCAGATTTTGATTTTTTCTTCCAGAGTTTGTCTCGAGTCACCCCCTTATTAATTGGGGAAGCCTGAAATCAGACCCAGATTGCTTCCCGCCCACAGGGTACTTGCTGCCCCTCATAGGATAGCATCAGAGTGAGGGGCTGGCACGTGCTGACCAGAGCCAGGGCCTGCACAATGTACAGATCCCTGGAGAAGCAACCAGATCTTTCCAGTACAGTTTCTAGGTGGATGGGCGGGAAGGAGTGGGGACCACGCTGCTCACCATGGGACGAGGCCACCGATCGGGTCCCGGGAGTCACCGCGCAGCAGGCGGCTCCTGGAAATAAAACACAGAGCTGGAGCTTCCCAGGAGCTGCAGGAGAAACTGGGGCGGCCTTGAGACTCAGGAAATGAGGCCAGCATGTTCTCCAGCGCAGCACGGGCTGTTATGCTGCTGACACGGGGGACCAACCCCAGTCTCTCACATTTCTCATATTCAGGTGACACCGTTTGGTTTATTGACAAATAGCCTCCTCGTGGAAAGAACCTGAGACTCACTTGGTCCATATCAAAAGGTCTGGAGAGAACTGTTTCCTGCTCAATGGGCGACTCAGCTTGTCCTACCTGGGACTTCAGAGTCAGCAACCTTCATTAAATCAGTTCATTCAAGGATGAAGCCCGGGATGCACAGCCATGTGTCTGTCCCTACTCCCTTGCCTTAAACAAGCTTTCTCCATTTAATGAAGGATACAAGGTCCCTAAGACCATGAGAATTTTTAGTTGTGTTACTGCAGAAAATCCCCTGAGGAAACCCGGAGCTTGGTTTGTGTTTCTTGCCTGTAACTTTCCAAAGCATCCCATTGAGCTCTCTAAGGATCCTGCCTAACAGAACTATTTCCATTACTGCTGAGGCTGCTTCCTCCTGAAACATATGTAGGTCCAAATACACTTGCCATGGAAGGGAGGCGGAGCACCCCAGGAGCCTCCTTTGGAATCCAGGACCATTTACCTTCTCTTGCAGCCGTTCCAACATGGCGGCGAGGTGGGCCTCCCGGTTCTCCTTATTGGATTCCATCTTCTGGGCCAGTTTTTCCTTAGCCATCTTGATGAAGTTGTTGTTTTCCTCAATGGCTTTTTGGATCACCTCTCGCTCATGCTCCCGTTTCTCTGCTAGGTGCTTCAGGAGCTCAGCCTCCTGGTACTGAGGAAGCACAAAGGGAGAGAAAGGCTCTTCAGGGTAAAATCCAGACTTCACCACCTTGGATTAAGAGTTTAGCACTCAGGACACGTGCCTGCCTCACTGAGCTTGCCTTCCCACCTGTGAGCAGGAAGCAGGGACCTTCCCGCACCCTCCCACCACCTGCAGAGCTTCCCACAGCCCTTGATGTTTCTCAGTTTTGTTCTAAATATCCTCAGGACCATCACCACCATCATATTAATTAATGAATTCACAAACACTAGATGATCTCATACTAAGTTCCAGGTATTATTCTAGCAAACTAGGAAAGAAAGAAAAGGTCTAGTAGAAATAAGAAATACCACCTAGGTGCCCTTCAACAGATAATGGATTAAAAAAATATATGGTGTCTATCTACAATGGAATATTATTCAGCCTTAAAGAAAAATGAAATTATGGCATTTGCAGTTAAATGGATGGAGCTGGAGAATATCATGCTAAGTGAAATAAGCCAATCCCCAGAAAACCAAAAGCCGAATGTTTTCTCTGACATGCAGATGCTAATTCACAATGAGGGGGTTGAGAAAGAATTGAGTTATCTTAGATTATGTATAGGGGAATGAAAGGAGAGGAAGGGGTATGGGAGTAAGAAAGAAAGTAGAATGAATCAGACGTTGTCACCCTATGTACATATATAACTATATGACCAGTGTGAGTCTACATCATGCACATGAGAAGTTAGACTCCATTATACATGATGTATCAAAGTACGTACTACTGTCATGGACAACTAATTAGAACACATTAAACATTTAAAAAATACATAAATAACTAAAACCCAGACTAGCATGTGAGAAGAGCCTTTAAGAGTGGAGAGGAAGTGCCCCAGGAGTTCCAAAGAGGAAAGGATTGTTTGCTGCTGAAGGATGAAGAAGAGCTTATACCAAGATGGCCTCAGAGTTGAGCCACGAGCATCAGTAGGGAACCCAGAAGGCCGACTGAGGAAAGGCACCATGGCCTTGTCCCCTCCCTCCCAGTGGAGAAATTCTTACCTTAAATCCCTAACATTTTTTACCGTGTTACTCTTGTCACTCATATAAGGCCACCTCTGGGAGACAAGTGGCACAGTGCGTTGTCCTCCTGACCAAGCTGTGAGCTCCTGCAGGACGGGAGCCCTCACTCCTTTCTTTCCCTTATTGGAGCCTCTTTCTCTGCCCTGTCCCCGGGAGGCCCTGTCTAGATATGGCCTTACCCCGGCTCAGGGCCACCACCCGTCTTCTCCAGCTCCCTCCTGCCCATGCTAAGATGGAGCGAAGAAAGACAGGGGAGCACTTACCTTCCTTCGTTCCTCGGCCGCCTCTAGTTTCTTCTGGATCTCTTCCAGGGATGGGTCTCGCCGCCGGGGAAGGGAGGCGTTGAACTCGGGCACCCCATCGAAGGAAGGTGGCTTCAGGATGACTTCGAAGGACTGGCCCGAGGTGCATTTGTTGAGTTCGATGACTTCCATGTCCGAGATGACGCACCAGTTCAGGTCTACTGTGTCTGCTGCAGGATGAGAGCGAGGGCTGCTGACCTGCTCAAGAATAGCTGGGCCCCCTAAAGCATGCACACGGACCCGGAGAGCTGGGTCCCCATGGCAAACCAGTGGCCAGGGGCCTGCTTCTGTCCTGAGCACTGCTACCTAAGGTCAGAGGGCTGATAGGGCCCAAGGCCCATAGCCACAGTGAGGCCCCAGGCTCCTGGAGTAGGGCCCTGGGGACATGTGAAGTCTGACACCAGCCACAGCAACAGCAGCTGCCTTGGCGTCTGCCTCTACCACCGGCCTCCTCCGAGGGTCAGCTCTTGCGCCCGTTGTCCTCGCTGGTGACAGACAGTGGTGCATTTTACCCACTGCCCCCCCAGGCCCCTCCTCGTCCCGCTACCCACTGACCGCTCGGCCTGTGGACCCTGACTCCTCCTACCCTGTTCTCTTCTTTCTGTCCAGTCAGCACTGTCTTTCCGCTGGCTTTGACCTTTCCTCCTACACTGTCTCCCACACCAGCCTAGACAGAAAAGACAATCCCAGGTCATCCAAACCCGCCGTCTCCTACTGCCAGGCCAACCCACCCCTTCCTCACAACAGGAAAGAGGAGGTGACCTGTCCCCCACACCCAGCAGGAGACCCTGGACCTCCAGTGTCTGGGAACCATCTCTGACACTGGCCCTGAACAGTGCAGCCACACAGCCCAGGCAGGAAGCCCTCTTCCCACCTCCACACTCTTGGACATCTCTCCTTCCCTAGGAGACCCCCCAACCACCCCGTGTCCCCTCTTCTCTTCTGGTTTGTTCCCGAGGGTGGACTCTCTGCCTGGTTCCCCTTGGTGTTGTTTGTTCAAGAAATGAACAAAGGTGAAGCTAAGGGGGAGTGCTCTCGGGAGGGCTGATTCAGAGCCCAGCGGCCAGCTAGTGCCCCAGGCTGGACCCCTGCAGCTCGGACCCTGGCACTCTGGGTAGGAGCATGTGCACGGCAAGGAGAGTTTCACGAAATGGGGGCTGGGGACTGCACCCCCATGCACAGGAGGGAGCCTCTACTCCTTTCTTCCCCAACTGAGTCCTCACTGACCTTCATATTTGTAAGACGACTTATTCAGAGGGTCAGCCAGGAAGCAGGAGCAGAACAGGGACACCAGTGGGAGCTCCTTCATCTTCTCCTTGTAGGCTGCGGAAACATCAGACAGGTGAAGTTGGGGACCCTGGCTGGCCTCAGAGACCCACGTGCACAAGAGTTGGCCTGGAGTTCACCCAAGCCACCTGCACCCACACCTCCCATGTCTGGAGCCACCTCCTTAGGATTCCGGCGTGTGATTCAGCCCCTCATCTGTCCCCTTCCAGAGCACCCAGTGGCCCCATCTGTCCTCCAGTATTTCTCCCCTCCTAGCACCAAATGCCAGGCACCCTCAGGTGTAGACCCCAAGTACCACCACCAGCCCCCAGCTTGACCCCGGGACCCAGCTGTCTGTCTCCCCACGCCCACCCTGGATGGGCCACTTCTTTGGCATTGGGATGTAGGAAATCCGTGCTCCATTCTACCAGAAGCACTGAGTAGTGCCACACAAAGGGTGGATAAGAAGACAGCACAGGGAGTCCGCAGTGTCCCTCTGCTGCACACCTTTGCTGGGTGCCACGTGGGGCTGCTCTTCCTGACCTTCCCAGCACAGTGGCCAAAGCCAGCGTGGCTGCTGTCCATGAGGCAGGAGTGTATCTCCACCACCAACAACTCCCTCTGCGTTTGGAGGTCACAGTTCAGAGCCGCCCGGGCCACGGGGTGACCCCTGTCCGTCCCTCCCCACTTCCCTGGAGCTAGTGGACATGCTTTTGTGCTCGGCATTCTCAGGCCTTCTCAGCAGCAGCCTGCCCAGCACAGAGCCGAGTGCTCTTCCCTGGTTTCCTTTCACAATTGAAAACGTAAGTGACTGCAGAAATACCACATGGGCATTCGAAAAACTTTAAAAGAAAAAATACACCGATGAGCAAAAGGAAGAAAAACTTCAGTTATGATCCCACCCACCCACCCCCCGGGGACTGAGAGGGTCAGGAGCCACCACGGTGCGACAAAGGCTGGGACGAGAAAAAAGCCCTTCCTCCTCGTGGGAGACACCTCCATGCTCTACCCCTGTGCTCTCTTCCAGGACCTGTGGTTAGATCCGCTAAAGCACAGAGGCAGAATGTTTGCACAAGAAGAAATTGTTTCTGGGGGGAGAGGGGGTGGCCAAAAACTCTAATTGCACTTATTTTTATTCATTTTCAAAGTCATTACGTTGGGGCCAGGCGTACTGGTGCATGTTCGGAAATCCCAGCGACTTCAGAGGCTAAGGCCAGAAAATCACAAGTTCAAGGCCACCCTTGGCAAATTTATGAGACTTTGTCTCAAAACAGAATATTAAAAAGGAGCTGGATATGTAGCAGTGACACAGCACCCTGGGTTCAATCTTCAATACCACACACACACACACAAAAAAAAAAAAATTAAAAATTTAAAAATCACTGATTTGGGAGATGGCACAGCTGGGCAATACATTATTGGTTTCCCACTAGTGTGGTTGTGGGTTATCTGACAGCCGAGTTTAGATGATGATGTTGGCCTGCATTACTTTTCAGAAACTTGAAGGCCTGTTTTCATATTACGCGTGTCTCCTTTTCTGCTTAACTTTGGGGTCAGATCCTACTTGGCCCTGCAAGTAGACACGTCTCTGTGCGTCCATAAATCATTATGTGCAGAGGAATAGCCCATGCTTCCGTGCCATGTGGGGACCTACCTGCGAGGGTCATGTTTGCTGGGATCTGGTGGCTGATCTGACTGAAAGTCACAGAAAGCGTCTCTCACCAGCTCAGGACAAGGTCACACCCTGAAACAAAAAAGAAATAGTTTACCACTGACAGATTATCAGCCTAAGGAGGGTCTCTACAACAGCACAGGAACCTCAGGGGTCCTGCTCTTGCTCTCACCCCCAGGTCCTCTTTCCACCAGCTCTCACTTCCCCAAACACCCACCCTCTTCCGCATCACTGGGTCAAGGTCAGGCACTAATGCCAGTGTCACCATTGGCTTCCTTGTCTTGAGGCCTGAGTGCGAACTTGAGTTTCCCAAGCCCCTGTGAACAAGGGGTGTTCCTCTGTCTCCCTGGGCAGCTCAGTGGCCTTCCCAAGGCAAGGATGCTGGTGAATTGCCTAGAGGTATTTTGAAAAATAACCACCCCTCTGAACTTCTGTCTCCACACCCCACCTGTGTCCAGCCAGCTCCGACACGGGGTGAGAGGGAGTTGGACAGAGATGTTAAAACCTTTTCAAGATGGCCTCTCTCTTGCCCGCCCTCCAAGAACCACTGGCCCAGGCCCTCCCTGACCCCACTAAAAACACCCCTGGACCACGAAAAGAGAAGGATCAAGGCCCAATGCCATCACACTTGGTTGATTCAGAGACACAAATGGACACATGGGGGCTTTGTGGGAGCCGGAGATGGGCTCCCTACTCAGCATGAGGCCAGGGGAGCCAGGGAGGGACCCCAGACAGAGCATAAGGGACAGGTCAGAATCTGGCAGAGAAGGCATTCTGCCAGAGAACTGCTCAGGCCAGGGTCAGGGTGAAAAAGCTCAGTGTTCTGGGGCTCCCTTGAGCTGGTTGCTGCCGGAGCAGAAGGTGAGAAGGAAGTGGGACAGGAAAGGAGGTGGGAGGAGCAGCGAAGGCACTGCCTGGAGCTCACTGAAGACAGGAACCGCAGCTCTGGAGAGTGCTGTCACCCAGGCCGCTCCATCTTTGACCACAGGTACTGGTCACTCTGCCAGTGGAAGGTGGCACGAGCCAGCAGGCTGCCTGCCCACATCCTCACGTGGCTAAGTGACACTGAGGCCAAACTGGAGCCCCTTCCTCCAAGAGCCAAGGTGCCTTCCCACTAGGGTCCAGGATCCGAGCTCCTGGGAGTGGCGGGGCCAGCTCTGGGGTAAGAGCTAGACCAGTGCAGAGAGGATGGCAGATGTCAGCTCTTGGCTAGTCGTGTCACAGGTCCGAACCTTGCTTTTCTCACCTTAACTCTGCACAGAGTTGTACCAATTATAAGAGAAAAGCCTCCGCCCTGCACCAGCACACAGAATGCGTCATGGATGTCAGGGGCCTTCCCTCTGCGTCAGGGTGGTCCTCCCCACAGCCCTGCAAGGACTGTCGTCTCCATTCTCAGCAGAGGAGAACGAGGCTCAGAGGGTCTGTGTGACTAGAGAGCACGCAGACTTGACCTAGATCTAGCTGCCCACGAGTACTCGGTCTCCTGTCTCCTCATTGTGCTGGGTCCAGAGGCCCCTGCCAGGCCTCTCCCGAGCCACACAATGGGCCTTCTTTCTCTGGTATCAGGCTGGTCCTGATGGTGCCGGGGGACCCGAGCGGGGAGGCAGGCCTAGTGCCTGGATGTGAAGTCCCCGGTCAAGAGTCTGCAGCCTGTACCATCTGCTCAGGGCCGGGCTGTCTGAAGGCGGCGGGCTGAGTGAGGAAGCTCTTGCCAGGAGAGGCAGCGGCCTGGGACCTTCACCTGGGTGATGGATCGGAAATGGAAGAGGAGGAGGCAGAGAAGCCCACCTGAAGAAAGAAGGGGAGCTGAGCAGGGGCAAGCACTTGGCCCGAGCAGGAATGAGGATGAGGCTGAGCTCAGGGAGCACTCGCACCCACAGCATCCCAGCTGAGCTTCACTGAGCCAGAGCCAGGGCCACAAGAGAGCCATCATCAGCTTCACTTTCAGAAGAGGAACCTGGGGCTCAAAGAAGTTAAGATGCTACACTAAAGTCACACAGCTCTGAGGTGGCAGAGCCAAGTCGAGCATCCCCATCTTGTGACTTCTAAGTTCCTCCCTAGTGGCCAGGGGAGGAACTAGATTCTCACTACTGCTTCCTCCGTGGTCCTGAGGACTCAGGGAAAGCCAGTCTGGCCGAGGGCTGTGGATTGATTTTAAAATGTGCTCTGTATTGACGCACATGCTACATGGAAGTTACTGTGCTAGGGGTCTGGGGAACATAGAGAATGTCAGGGAGACAGAGGAGGAAGACCAAGGAGGGAACAGGAGATGTCACAGAGGTGAGCGGCAGTGTGCATGGTCAAGGAATTGGTGACGGCCGTGGGATCAGAACCTGCATGATAAAAAAGGTACTCATCGAATGTTTGCCACGTACACACCCTTTTACTTTAGTTTTCATAACTGTGTGGTGAAGTAGGAATGCTATCTGCATATTATGAATGAAGAAACTGAGGGTCAGAGAGGCCAAGTGACATTTCCATTCAGTAGAGAGAGTTGAGTAAGATGCATCCACATCTTAATGCTAATGACTGTGAATGTGGTCTTATTTGAAAAAAAAAAAAAAAGGATTTCCTCAGATGTCATTAAAGATCCCAAAATGAGATCATCTCTGATAACCCAAGTGAGCTTTAAGTTCAATGGCAAGTCCTTATGAGTGACACACAGAGAAGCCATACAAAAATGGAGGCAGAGATTGGAGAGAAGAAGCCTCAAGCCAAGGAATGCCCAGGGTGACCATAAGCTGGAAGAGGCGGGGAAGGATCCTCCCTAGAACCCTGGAGCAAGCGTAGCCTGCTGGCACCTGGAGTGTGGAACCCTCACCACTGGTTTTGTGGTAAGGTGCTCCAGCCCTAGGAAACCAGTACTCTCAGTAAGTAACAAAACCAGGAGCCAAAGTCACGATGATTCTTCCACCGAATCTCAGCAACCAGCATTTGTACCTGGTCTGATTTGTTCCTCAAGAGGATCTGTGTACAAGTATCTCAGGGTACATGGGACCCTGAAAAATCCTCCTGCTAATTGCGACATCATTTCTATTTCAGCCAAGATCTGAAAGATCTGCTGCGCCTGGGATGCTCTGAGGAAAGACCCAGAAGACACAGGGGCAGAGGGTCGGCAAGACCTCCCGGAGAGCACAGCAGTGTCAAGGAGCACCCGGCCTGAGAGGAGCCTGGCGGCACCCTAGTTAGCCTCTGGCATTAGCGGTCAGTGGAGCCAGGACAGCAGCCTCCCCAGCGCTCAGCCTGCTGGTGTGACCTCAGTGTCATCTTGCACAGGCGGTTCAACAGTCATGCCATGTCATGCCACAGCAAAACACAGCCTCGTGCAGGCTCCCAAGCACCTTGGAGGAACACCGACTGGTCAGTCAAGAGGCCCCCCGGGGCTGGGCATGGATCAACACAGCAGGTGGGAGAGGACTTCAGCTTCTGCTGGCACCGATGCCAGTGTGGCCTTACCCCAGGTGACGAGGGGCCATCGTGCCATTTAGGTGGAATGCCTAGGGTGGTGAAATGACTTTGCATCTTGACAGTGGGATGAGTGGTGGACTGGGTTTGTTCAGAAGAGAGGGGACCCACTGGGTTGATGCAAGGTAAACTGGGATTGAACACTAGAATGGGACAGGGAACCCACAGAGGCCTCCACACCAGCGAAGGAGTCTGTATCTTGTATTCAGTTAGAGGGGCTTTGGTGTCCTTTGAATGAGAGGAGAGGGCAGGGTGAGGCTTACAGGGACAGCAGTAACCACGGCTGCCATTTCTTCAGCATCTACTTTGTACCAGGAAAAGCAAAGGCGTATCTCAATTTATTTTTGAAAACGAGGAAATGGCAGCTCTGCACAGTTGGGTAAAGGATACCAAGTCACACAGACAGTCAGAAGCAGAGTTGGGATTTGAGTCTGTGTGGGTTCCCTCGGGAAGCCTGCTCTGGGCGCAGGTTCAAGTACAGGCAAAAGGAGATTTAGCAGCAGTGTGGGCTTGGGGAAAAGATTAGGAGGGGCAGGCTGGTAGTGTTTTGTCCAGGCAGGCTGGGGACCCGCCTGGGCTGTCACTTCCATCCCACCCAGCACTGCTCTCCCACCTACAGATGTGACCCATACACTTCCCCAGCTCCAGCTTCTAAGCAGGTTCAAGTACAGGCACAAGGAGATTTTTCCAGGCATCCCCTGCGCCTAGAAAAGCAAGTGAGCGTGCCTTTTTATGGGTGGAATGAGCCATTAGCTTCACCGGTACATAAATTGGTGAGTGATCATCCCACCAAGCAGAGAGTCCGCCAGGAGGCCTCAGACACAGAGGGGTGAGTTTTGCATGGGGGAGGGCATGGCTGCTGGGGAAGCCCTAGAATCAGGGAAGATGTTGATGAGAGGGCTCTCATGGCAGGATGGTGGGATGGAGAAGATGCCTAAAGTGAAAATATCAGTACCTGCAATTTCCCTTGCACACCAGAATGTCAGAGGTGAGGAAATCACCGAACAGATGCGTGATCACAGAATGGGGGAGCTGTCTCGATCCTGGGGAACAGGACAGACTTTCTGATGAGCACGCGGTGAGACACAACAGGCCCAGGTAGGCTAAATGTCCTGCATCGCACACAACAATCCCACGCAGGAAAAATACCCCATCAGAAAGGCCAGTGACTTCCTCCTGGGGACAGAGGTCCGGAGGTCACACAGCAAGTTGCTGCCAGAGAAAGGCCAGAAGCCCAAGCATCTGGACTCCAGTGTTGGCACCTTGCTCCTTCACACTGCCCCTTCTCCCCTCCAAACACCAGGCTGGATGAGAGGAACAGCCCGCCCCGCCCCGGGGCCAGCAGAGCAGCATCCAATGAGAAGATGGGCCTGCAGACAGGACGCCACAGGGAGCCTCAGCAGGACCTTGCTCCCGGCTTTCTACAAGGTGGTTAGTAACAGGAGCAGGCAGAGGAGAGTGCTCAGTGCTCAGGCACCACCTGGCGCCGCCACCCGCCAGCGTGCACACAGCCTCCCAGGTGCTCCGACTGCCCACGTGGCACAGTGAGCCGCACTGTTCTTGTCACTCTTAAGAAATGCCCAAATAGCACTCTCAGGATGCGTCCAGGCCCACGCGGACTATTTTTGAGGGATAAGCAGCTAATGGATGCCCAAATGGTTTCAAGAGAGCTCTCCTTGGCAAGGGTCCTGGAGGCCAAATATAGGAACTCTGGCACAGAATTGGTACGGCAGCTTCACGGTGGGGGAACCACGAAGGCTGAGCCAGGTCCTCCAGCCACAGGCAGAGTGGGAAGGGCTTCTTCCAGCTGTGCACTGGACCGGCCTCTTAGGAGACCAGGTCATGTTCTGTGTTCACCTGGTATTAGCTGCGTAAGTGACCTCAGGGTCACATGTCTTCACATTGGACTGGAATCGTGCCATCTCAGAACAGTAACCTAGCGTACTTCACGCTGACCAGGGGCTCTGATGTCTGATTTGAGTTTAAAATCAAAAGGAGTTAAATCATTTTTTCATGAGTGTGGTTTTCAGTCTTTCCACACTATTTATTAAATATTGAATTCCATGCCAAGTCCTCTGTTAAGTCCCAGAATAACCCCAGGTGGGGAGTCTTAGGGAGTTCTGCAGGTGCTCTGCAGGTCTCCAGCAGGGTCCTCTGCAATACTGTGGACCATGTCATCAAGGAAGAAGGAGGGGATTAGAGTAAAGACCATTTAGGGACGAGTGAGTCAGAGAGGGGGCTGGCAGACTGAACGGTGTGTGATTCACTGGCTTTGGGGACTGGTAGTATCAAACCTCCCCTTAGGTTTGCTTTTCAGGGCTTCAAGAGGAGTCGCGGACGGTGGAGAGCTTCAGAACGCAGCATAATTGTGCTTCTAGGAATGACCTGCTGATGACAGCAGAACCCTGGAGGCCTAGGTCTGAAGAGGCCCTCCAGGTTCTAATGGCTATGCCGAGAGGAAGCCATTAGACAGCCCCAAATAATCCCCAGTGATGGGACTTCCCAGGCTATTTTTTAATCTCCTATTCAATATACACAAGAGACTCAGCATAGCAGAAGTCAAGTTCAGGGTGTGAATTTTTATTCAGGACAGGCAGAGAACTGGGTTTGTGAGTCAGGCTCTGGGTGGGGTCCCAGAGTCAGGAGCAGTCTCAGGCACTAGCGCCCGAAGCAAGCTCTGTAATTTCACTCCTGACAACGACATGGATGTTTGACAGTGCACCACGGTTGACCAGCAGCTTCCCGGTGCATGTGTGTGCTCATGCATCTTACACAAACTGCTTCAGTTGCAAACATACTAGCCCTGAATGTCAGAAAGATCTATGTGACACAGAAAAGAAAATAAGTACTTGCACCCTGGTGAGTTTACACTCTCAGCATTTCCTTGTGTTTTTTTTTTTCCTGTGCCTATTATGTTTGCAGTATTGTAATCCATGTGTATACGTTTTACCATTCACTCTCCCTGAAACCTATGAAGTAGATATGATTAGACCCATTTTCCCGATGGTCAGTTTAGCAACTTTGTTTCCCTGAAGTGGGACAAGGAGGAAGGGAGAGGCATAATTTGAACCAATCTTTTTTACACCAAATTTCATGCTGTTCCTGTCAAAGCTCCATGCTGTTCTCAAACCCAGCCCTGTCCCTACATGGGAGCAAGGACAGCTGCCCATGGCACATGGTTGAAGTTGACTATCTCCAAATTGCCTCCCTATCCTGGGTGACCTCATGCTTAAAATTCTAACCATGAAGCTGTCCTTGGGTTCAGCTATGGCCTCAGACAGTCCCCATTTGAAAGCCTACACCTAACCTATCAAGCATAATAAATTGAGTCATTTTCATATCTGGACAGAAAAAGCAAGAGGACTTGTCAACATCCCCAGAGGGTCAAGTTCTTTGCCCATTCTGCAGCCCCACAGGTGGAAGGAGTCATGGGGATCTCTAGATTTTTATTTCCCATCTCTTCTCAGATGAAGAGACAAAGGGTCTAGGAAATCTAGTGCCTGTCTGAGGCCCAAGGAGCAGAGTCCTCCTTCCAGCCCAAATTTAACTACACGGAAAGAAGCCCCTTCTCTTTTGCAACATCATTTTTTATTTCTTTGTTCTTTCATTCTTCTCCAGCGCTTATTTCTTACGTTACTTTAATTTTAACTTTAAATGGTTATCACTTACCACTATAAGTATACAAGTGAAGTACAAGTATAAAATGGTGTCCACTGATTTTCTTTGTGTGAGATAAAAGATTCAACAAAATTTTACTTTCTCTCTCTACAAACCTGGCTCTGTCAGAATGATCTGGATTTTTCAGTTTTGGGTTATCATTATCGATTTCTTTTTTTTTTAATGTTATTCACTCAACAAATATTTTTTTGAAAACCTACTGTATGCACTATGCAAAGTAGTAAGACTACATGATCACCTCACTCAACATATCCCTAGCCCAAGATATTTGACATTTTTTGCATTTGGCTTTGTAAATACGCTTACTATAATTAGACGTCTCTAAACGCTATTGTTCTGGTTGTTCATGACCATTATATGTCCTTTTTGTATTCAAGTTTTTTAATCTGATCATTTTTGACTATTTACAGTACTTCTTGGAGTAATTTTCTCCAGAAAATCCTCATGGTATGCTTCTTGGGAGTGTCTGTGTCTGAGATGCTGAAGGTAAGTGGCAGGCAGCCCTGACCCTGGGTCGGCAGTCCCTGTGCGTGTGCAGGGAGCAGTTAGCCTTGGATGCTGTCTGTCCGCTTGTTCTCACATATGCACTCTGCACTTTGTACTTCGCTCCCTTTTCTGGTCTGGATTTCAGGCACAGACCCCCTGCCCAGCCATCCACCGACTCCCAGCACACTTCCTGTCCTCCTTCCCCCAGATTCACATTCTCCAGCTTGTTCTATGAACTCTAGATTTGCCGGTGCCCTGTCATAAACCAGGCCAGCCACTGCAGGCTCCCGCCCCTTTTGATCTGTCTTGTTCTTCTGCCTCTCATCTCTGACAGCAGGACCCAAAGCAGGCAGGGCACACAGCTCTAACGGAAAGGAGCAAAAAGCTTTGAGCTTTGGTGGGGGAGAAAGGCAGGTATGTACATGTGAGTGGGGGCAGGTGGGACAGGAATATGTGTGGGGTGCATGTATCTGTGATCCTCCTACCTTCCTATTGGGACTATAAATGGAAAGGGTGATTTTTTGGATGGGGGGGGAGGTCCTTGTTCATTCTCAAACAAAAACAGAAAAAGCAACCTTTCCCACACTGTTACATTTCTAAATATAGCAAATGCTAATTTAATAAGCAAGCCAGGTAATGCAGGATGCATGTTCATTTCTCAAGCTAACAAAGAGTTCGGTCCTCTAATAAGCAATATAAAAATTGCATTTTTCCCCATTACATAATTCCACCCAAATTTCTATGCCTCTTCCCCCCCCCAAAAAAAGAATCATTTCTTTCCATCCATGACTTCAAACTTTCTAGGAATTCTGTCTCCAAATGAAAGTCCTAGGGTAAGCAGGAAATAATATAAAACTGTAAAAAGGGACATAGAAGGCAGGATCTTAAGTGTTCTGGAAAACTTAGTCTTTTCTTTGGTTATGATCTTGATAATTTGAAATCATATATGTAAAATCAAGAATGACAGATCTGAACATTCCTGTTCTTCTTGCGTGGTCAGTTGAAGGTGGACTCTGACCCCTCCCCTCCTCACCTGTCCTGCTTTCTTTGCCCTGTGTCCTTCTTTCCTGTTTCACTATCTTATTGGATCCCCATTTGTCAATCTGTGTTGCTCTGTTTTAAATACTGTCAATCAACCCTCTTTCCTCCTAGAGAAGGCGCGTGGTTTAAACTGCCTGGTCAAAGGAGGGAAGGTGGCCAGTCTCACCTGGCGCTCAGATCCCTTTCATGGAGCCAAGATGGAATCTAGATATGAACCACTCATCCAAGCAAAAATGTGAGGAATACCCCTACCCCTCCACCAACAGTAAAACCCAGAGTCCTGCTCACCCATGGAGACACATTCCAAGATATCCCACAGGTGCCTGAAATCCAGGATATACTGTTTTCTCCTCTACATACATACCTATGATAAGGCTTCGTTTATAAATAAGTCACAGCAAGAGATTAACAACCATAGCTAGTAATAAAATGGAATGATTATCAGTATATACTGATAAAAGTAATTTAAAACTTGCAAATGGCTAATTTCTGGAATTTCCCACTTAATATTTTTGGACTTAATTGCCCACAAGTAACTGAAACAGAGAAAAACAAAACCGTGGATAAGAGGGCACTGCTGTATGTCTGCTAAACCCTGGACCCTGGGGGAACACGCTGGACCAACCTTTAGAACACAGTATCTCACGAAAGAAACAGTCTCCCATTAAAATAACACTTGGAATGAACTGCAACTTTCAGGCACTCATTTGGTATCTGCCAATGAGACATATAGTGTGCAACATACAGTGTACATCCTGATCGGACACATACACGTGTACTCACAAATACACACGTAACTGAAAATGCATTACTAAGTAAAAAGGCACAGAATACATAATATACCCATTATATTGGCTGTGTTCTAATTTTTTTTCAAGTCTACCTTATCTCATATTATTAAAAGAAATACTGGTTATCATCCACAAAATTCATTTCATAATCTACTAAACAGGTCTTAGTGAGGAAGACTAAACCTATCTCCAGGGCAACGCAGAAGTCTCCTCTAATGCTTCTCTGCTGGTGGTCATCCCCTTACTTCTTGAATGGCTTCAGTGAGGGAAACTCACTTCCCACAAGGAAGCATGCTCTCTGGTGAAGCATCTAGCAGTTAAAGATCCTTGCTCACTCCAAAGCTGCAGGTGTGGCTGGGCGGAGCTGGGGATAACAAGAGGTCTGGGACGAGCTGGCAGGAGCTAGGCAGCCTCAGAGGGGCTGGAAGCACTGTTCCCAACAGCAAGGCAGGGGCTCCGTGAGCTACAGGAGAGGACAGGGCTCTGGGAGGCTCCGGTTCACTGCTGTGGAGCCACAGATCAGAACTGCCCCTTCTGCGTGCCTTCCACTCCAGCACTATGATCATTTCCACATCTGATGTATGATCTCATTCCCCCTGGCACCCGCCCGTGGGAGAGCTCTCCTCCCCCTAGAGGGGGCCTCAGCCTCCATGGAGACAGATTCCCCCACATTCCCTCCGACCTTCCCACCCACCCACCCCTCAGGGCTCCGTCAGGCCACTTCCAGTGTCCCCCAGTAGTGTTCTCTTGTCCCTGGGACACAGGGGCATCCCTGCCTGGGGTATGCAGACAAGGGCACCCCGAACACGTCTGACCTACCCACCTAAGACTCCCTGGAGACCTGCCCAGCTTCACGACCATGAGGCTCCCCCACACCTGATCGCATCTTCCTGGGAGAAATAAAACAAAGACAGCACCACCACGTGGGACTGAGTCGGCCACTGGACTTCAAAGCTCTGGGTCCCGGGTCCCGGGCACGAGAAAAGGAAAATGCCTAAACTCCTGGAAGGGTGGGGGTCTGAGCGAGGAAGGAGGGCCAGGGCGTGGCAGGCCTGTGCTCCTGCAGCCTCAGACTTTGAGCCCGCTGGCCCCGCCAGGTAGGATCAGGTTGACCTCAGGGTGGGGCGGGGCCAGGCGGAGGGGATGATCTCATTGCATCCTTAGGACCAGGAGGAGAAAGTAAGGTGGTGGAGAGACAAGGAGAAGGATGAAAACGGGAAGAAAGACCAGGAAAGCCGAAACTGTCAAACACAGGGCAGCTCCAGGCTTGAAAGGGGTCTTCGGGTCAAAAGCAGTTCCAGGGGAGACCAGGTTCCAAGCCAACCCTTTCTCCCTCAGCAACAAAACATTTTAATGCAAAAATAACTCACCAGGGACCTCCCTCCGACACTGCCTCTCTCCTGAGCTCTGGAACAAAAGTGAGGATCCCACCCTGGCCCCTGCCCCTCGCCAAGCACCGTCCCCTGCCTCGCCCTGCTTCCCCCAAGGCTTGACAAAGTTTAAATGACTGAGTGAAACCAAAGGCAACACAAAGGGCCCGGACCCTCGCCTCTCCTCTCCGTGGCTGCTGTTTTGCTTCTTTCTTTTGTTTGAAAACCTCCGACCCTTTGCATCTCATGTCTTCTTACCTGCAGTCCAGTTCGAAGCAAGCGAGCTGCTCTCTCCTCACTCCCTCAATTAGTGGTACCCTGGGCTTCTCTCAACATCAGCACCACTGCTCGCCTCTCGCCATGACATCACCTCCGAGCTCTCTGATTGGCCAGCAGTAGGTTGCTTGGCAATTGGACAGTCTCCTCTGGTGGAGCGGGGATTGCCTGAGCGAGTAACTCTTAGCAGGCCAGGGAGTGGGAGATGATGTCAGACAAAGGGCTGCTTTCCCCCACTGCCCGTGGAGCCGGGGAGGTAGAGAGTGAGGGTGGCGAGAGGGAAGGGAGGAAGTGGTAGGGGGAAGGTGGGGGGAGGCACAGCCCGCACACTGGGGGAACCATGAATGATTTTGGGAATCTTTAGCTCCTTCAAATCTGGGGGTGAGAGAATATGGAATCTAGAGAAGCAAGAAGATAGAACAGATGAACCCTAAAAATAGCTTCCCAAAAGGCTGGATGCCTGTTTCCAGCTCTGTCAGAAGGCTGGTGGGTTAGGACAGTGACTCACAAGGTGGGAAGGGGCTGCAGAGAGCCCAGGCCTGGAGCTGGCAAGGGCTTCATGCAGGGCTCCCAGGAGAGCAGGGCTTCCCCCTGGCGGCCCTCAGGAGGTGTCAGCCACATCTGTGTTGTGGCTTTTGCCCAGGACCAGTGGGTCCTCACAGCCCACATGACCAGCCTGGGTCTACCAGAGGGAGCCACAGGTAGGAGCCCAGACTAATCTTTACCCTGGAGGTTCCTAAATGTGGTGGGATCCTGGGGGAGGGGATGGTCATCTACAGTGCCTTCCGTGCCCTCGGGGAACCAGGGAGCCCCTGATGCAGGAGGCTCAGCTGCTCACTGTCAGCCTGTGGGCAGGAGGGGGCAGGTGCAGCTGGAGGGTTGAGGTGCCCTGCAGAGCAGGACTCCTCCTGGGGGCGCCTCCATGTGACCATCCTCGCTTTCTACCGCCCAACATTCCTCACTCAGTTTTCTTGGGAAGGACTGACTTTCAATTGTGGCAAAACATTCAAAACGTAAGTTTTGCCCTTTTTCCAGTGTGGGGAATCAAATCCAGGGCCTTGCACATGCTAGGAGAGTCCTGTACCACTGAGCCTCATCCCAGCCCAATGACATTGTTAAGTATCCCATTCATTCAGTGGCACTATATACAATCAGTGTTGTGTGACTGTCACCAACCATCTCCCGAAGTTTTTCATCTCCCCGACATTCATCAGTAACCATTAAAACTGCCCCTTTCTCCCTAACCTCTAATCTACCTTCCAACTCTATTAATCTGCCTGATTCTAAGTATATCATACAAGTGACATCATGTAGTGTTTGTCCTTTTGTGTCGGGATTCTTGCACATGACTTGATGACTTTGAGGATCATCCCTGTGTAGTGTGTTTCAGAATGACATCACCTCACCTCAGTATGACATCATCTCACCTTGGTATGACATCACCTCCCGTCAATGCCATCATCCTCACCCTCGACCACCACACCTCTGGTCACTGAGACTGCACATAATGATTAAAGGTTACCTTGAACTCAGCCCATGCTTTGACATCCTTTTTCTAACTACAACAGCATTGTCGAGGATCTGAAGGTGGCCTGCTGAATGTAGAGGACGTGTGGAATGTTTGCTCTGCGGAGACCCCGGCCTGCTTCCCACAGCTGGAGCCCAGGCCCTGCGGGCTTCTGCAGGAGGGTCCACATGGACATATGTCTCCCAAGACGACTCCTCATCAGGACTCAAGGACGCTTGTCAGGGGACCTGGGGGTGTCAGAATGACCGACAGCCCGGCCTGACGTTGGGGTTTGCAGCGCATGCAGCTATCCTCTCCTGAACTCTCCCCACAGGCTGCAGGGACAGCAGGAGAGACGTCATTCTGCTCCACATTCAGTGAGTGTCCTTGAACAACACACTCTCCATGCGTTGTCACAGGCCACCACCCAGGACCCTCAGGCCAAGCTGGCCCATGTCAGAGGGAACTGAAACGCCTGAGGGTAGCAGAAGCATTTCCTTCAGGGTGTGGAGGCAATAGAGGCCGCACCGCATGCCAAGCCGGGATCTAGAATCTAAGCAAACCTCAAAGGCACGTCTGCCCTGGCTGTCAGGAGCCCTCTCTCCTTCCCCACCTGCCTCTCCTCCCAGCCCTGAGGAGCTGAACTCCACAGATCTGCTGGCTCTGAAAAGTGAGGGAGGGGGAGCGGAGACAGGGGGTTGCCATGGTGATGGCAGCCAATAAGAGATCCTCTGCTGCCAGGGAGGGAGGCACCGGGTGGAGCCCCCCATCCTGACTGGGAAGGAGAGTGGGGTGGGGACAGTGGGGGTGAAGGGGAGCAGGACATCACTACCCGAGAGCAGAGACCAAGGGGGAAAGAGGAGAAGTGGGGAGGCCTGCTCCATTTCTCTCTAGCTGCTGTTTGAGTGCTAGGTTGTGGTGGGCAACACACACACACACACAAAATCTGTACAGGGAGCATCTACCCCATTTATAACAAATAGACACTCTGCAAACAAACTCACCTGTTAAGGATGAGGCCTCAATTTGAATGTTGGGGCAGAGAAGGGAAAATAATATTGGAAAGAGAGGGAGTGAGGGGTGGGCAGAGCTACTGCCTGGAAATCTTCCCAGTGGGAGGAGAGTCCTGGGGCTTCCTGGGGTGAGGCAAAGCCACCTGCAGCAGTGATGAATAGAAAAGCACACAGCTAGTAGGAAACTGGACAGGGACAGGCATCGGGGACAGGCATCGAGTCCAAAGGAAAGGGGTGAGGAGAGACCAAAGGAATCAGCGAGGTCAAAGCTAGGAAGCTTGCAAGGGTGGCACTGAGACCAGGGACGGAGGAGAGGCTGGGCAGGGGCTGAGCTCGTCACACCTTGGTGCTCAAAGCTCCCAGGAGCTTTGCTGAAGAAGACGAGGCCAGAGACTGTCCCTGCACCTGCCGAGTCAGTGTTGGGTGGGGCGGGTAGGTGTTTAATGGTCAGTGTTGGGTGGGGTGGGTGGGTGGTGATTGGTTCCCTAGGTGCAGCCTCTGGACCTGTCAAGGTGCGGGGGGGCCCCCCCAGACACGCAGATCCACGCCCCTGCCTCTGCGCAGACTCTCACAGCTCCTCACAGCTCAGGCTGCACTGTGGCAACAGCATTCAGACCTGAATCTCCACACACTGCCAGGCTGCACCGTGGGGACCCGATTCATTTATCTCTAACCAGGAATCCAAAGGCAACCGCTGCCCAATGACCTGATCACCCTGTAATCAACACTTGCAGCCACTGAGGCACTAGGAGCACCCCGTCCCCAAAGGGACCCCTGCCTGTGACCCAGGTAGTTCTACTGAAGACCAATTGGGTAGTCTCCCTGGGGATGTTCACGGAGCCTCTGACCTCTTTCTAACCCTCAGAAAATGGGGTGTTTGCCTGACTTCAGAAGACCTGATCAACACACGTGTGTCCCTATCACTGGCACCAGTGCGATTTGTAAAAACATATAACATAAATGGGTGTTTATTTTCTGCCTTTACTTTAGGAGGAGACAAAGGTTTGGGGGATTTATGTAGAATTAGTTGAACTGACAATTCTCAGGAATTTACTTAACACTAAGGAAAAACATGTACACATGACGTCACTTTTTGAAACATGAATGCTTATTTCACTGACTCAGAAGCCCCTGCGACGCCAGTGGCTTACATTTCTCTCAGTAAATTGAGACACAAATAAATGCAGTCAATTAGAATTTAAGCAATGTGTATTGTCCGTGCTGTTTGTTTATGCCAACGATTAGATTTGTAAACTAAATTGCATTGGCAGATAATGTTTATAACAAAATATACTCTGCTTAGAAAAACAAAACATTTATCAAGTAAGCTAAGACCTGGATGTCACTAGAGAACAGTGCCTGGCACAACTACAGGCTTAATAAATGTCAGCCATTACTGTGATTGTCATTAAGTACAACACAGACTACCTATAAGTCTCAGTCGTGCAAGTAGCAGAAGCCCATTTCAAATTTGTTTTTTTAAGAAAAGTTTATATTAAAATTTAACAGTAAAACATTTAAAAATACACAATCCTATTAGAAAATGGACAGTGGATATGAAGAGAGGTTTTATCAATGAGAATATACAGATAGCATATACACACATGAGAAGGTATTCAACAACACGCCAGTAAGGGAAATACAAGTGTAAGTCTCTGGGAGCAATCACAACATACTTATTAAAAGAGTAAAATAAAAGTAGTTGCAACACCAAATGCTAGTGAGTGTGCAGAGAAACTAGATCAGTGAGATGTTGCTGGAGGGAGTGGAAAATGGTACTCCAGAAAATAGTTTGGCAGATTAACACACACTTACCAGATGTGTTTGTCAGCTTTTCACTGCAGTGACAAAATACCTGAGATAACTTAAAAGAATGAAAGGTTTACTTTGGCTCATGGTTTCAAAAGGATTCCATCCATGGTTGGCTGGCCCCATTGTCTCCGGGCATGTGGTGAAGTGGATCATCATGGCGCAGGGCCAGGGTGGAGCAGAGCTGCTTACCTCCCTGCAGCAGCTGGGAAGCAGACAGAGTGGGGGTGGGCAGTAAGGTCCAGGGACAAAATACACCCTTCAAGAGCAGCCCCCGGGTGACCTGCCTCTTCCAGTTAGGCCCCACCTCCCAACATTTCCTCTACCTTCCAATAATGCCACCAGCTGGGGACCAAGCCTTCCACACAGGAAGCTTTGGAGGACATCTCAGATCCAAACCACAACACCAGGGGACCAGGCAATTGCTCTCCTCAGCATTGTTCCCGGGGAAATGAAAACTCATATCCACACAAAAATCTGTGTACAAATGTTAGAGCAGTTTTATTCATAATAGCCCCAAACAGGAAATAATCCAGAAGGCCCTCAAGAGGTGAACGGCTACACAAACAGTAGATCCACACCACGGATACTTACCGATGGGCCTTAAAAAGGAATAGACTCCTGCTGCAGTGACTTGAATGATCTTTGGGAGTTATGCCAGGGGGGGGGGGGGGGGGGGGAGGACGGCCTGTCTCAAAGGGTTACAAGCTATTTGATTCCATGGATAGAACAGTCACAAAAAGACCAGATGACAGAGGTGAGAAACAGATTGGTAATTATCAGGGCTTAGGAATGGGGGCGGAGGGAGACTAAAGAGGTATCAGATAAAGGAATCCTCCTGGGACGGAGCAGTTTTGCATCTTGAGGGTGGCGGCGTCTACACAAATCAATGTGGGGCCTGAAATGGCCCAGGACGCACTCTACCACTGTGGGCTCCTAGTCCTGACATGGTACTGTAGTTACCTAAATTGCAACCCTGGGGGAAACTGAGAGTAGGGAACATGGGGCCTCTCTGTACTATCTTTGCAAGTCCTTCTGAATCTATGATGATTTCAATATAGACAGTTACCAAAAAAGAAAAAGTAAAAAAAGGAGTCGAGACTATTTCATGGAACCCAAAGATGGTTCCACCCCAGAAATGAGTCAGGCAAGCAATCACGAAGCAGCTCTGCATCTCTGTCGCCCCCCAGCCCATCCCGGCCCGCTTGGCAGAGACGCCTGCTTCTCTGCAGACCACCTTTCTGCTGTTTGTGCCCATGGCTGCCACTGCTAAGTAGAGGCACTGGCATCTTTGTAGTCAGGCCACACAGAGAAATCCATTTGCTGTCTCCTAGATCCGATTCAAAATTCCCAGAAAAATAAAATCTTCCAGCCCTGCATGGGCCAGGTTTCCATACCAAGGTCCACGGCAGAAGGGCCCATGTGCATTTCTACCTGCCGACACCTGCTCCTCCTCGGCTCCTGTTGCACACAGAGGTGAGGCTTGGGTCCCAGGCAAGGCCCCTTTCTCCTCCAGGAGAAACTCATCCAGCCTGTAGAGGAAATGCAACCACCCACCCTGAGTCCCACCTGCTGGGAACCCTGGGAGGAAGGCTGGACACAGCCATATCGCCTTCCCACTTAAAAACAAAAGAGGCAACTCCAGGCCCACAGCCACGCGTTGGTCACCAACTTGAGGTGCACATTAGCTCTGGCAGGACACCTGACAAAGCTCATGGCCGTCTGCATGTTGACCCCTGCTGGCACCTGGAGCGGGTCCCTTGGTAGCCAGTGGTGCCAGTCCATCTTCTGTCCATAAAGATATTGCCCTTCTCCAGGGTCCTTCACAGCCACCCTGGGGCAACTTTGGGGCAGAATTAACTGGCTGTGGTTTCCTAACTCCTTCTGCAGGGAGCTGGCAGCCTCCAGGACTGGGCCTGTGCTCTCCCAAAGGCCTGAGATGCCTAGCAGTGCAGTTGTGTCCATCTAAAGACCCTGTTGTCCAGGCTACGGTTTTCTTGGCAACAAAAAAACCTGTAAAATCTTAACTGGCAGCCCGTCGATTTAATTTAGGGAGTCTGCGTTTGCTCAAAGCCGTCTCCAGACAGCTTGCTAAGCAGGACAGCCAGAGCTGGGCTGTGCCTGTGGGCTTCAGTTCTTAGAAGGAAGCTGGAGGGCTGTGCCCGAGTTCCCTGCCTAATGAATTTTGCCTTCGGGTGTGGAGGACACCAGCAAAGAAATTCTGCCTCTGCCGGGTTGGCTCTGTGAGCTTCCCAAACCAGGTCCTAAAGTACAGTCCATGGCGAGAGGCATCCCACCCTGGTCTTGCAGGAGGACACCACAGAAGGCGTCGGAAGCACATGGGAAGGATCAGGGTTCCCCAGGTCCCCCAGCCCTTCCTGGGTGTCCTTGTTCCAATTGCCAGAACCTCCGTTTCATAATTGGCGTGCCAATTTTAGTTCTGGATGTAGGTTGCTGCAGAGTGTAACAGCTGCAGCTCAGTCGGTCCTGTGATTACCTTCTAGGATGGACTCTCTGTGGTCTCCGATCCTATACCATGAGCAGAGAGGCCTTCAGGAGCAGGGTTGCATAACTGACCTGATTGTCGATATCCTTTTGCAGTGACAGTCTCAAACTTGACACTTCCCCGGGCACCTTGCTGAAGCCCCAGGGGGTCTCCAGCACAACCTGACATCCTTCATCCTGACCTTCTGAGCCCCTAATGCCTCAGTCTCATTAGAAAAATTCTCCAAGATCCAAAACCCATCCAACACTCATTTCACTAGTGATTTCTGTCTGATGGTCACCGATGGCCAGCTTTCTGTTCCAGCATCATGGAATCCAAGTGTCCCCACCCCTGAAATGGGTCAGCTATGTGGTCAAGTGCAGCTTCATTTCCTGGTTGCACCTTATTCCAAGTTCATTTGGTTATAAATGAACAGGAAACTACTCCAAATTACCATGAGCAAAATCAGAAAATTTATTCAAGTTTAAGGGAACATCACATAGAAACCAACACACAAAGGACAGCTGGGATGGAGCCAGGAATTGAAAGCTAACAGAACCTGGAAGTCCCAGGCTCTATCTCCCGAACTCGTGCTCTCCGTACCCTTTCATCCTGTGTCTAAAAGGCTATTTTTCCTCCCACCTCATGACAGCCTGTAAACAGGCAGAACTCCCCAGCCCTGACCATTCTGTGTTTCCTAGCTTGGAAAGACAGACCAGTCTTCTCTTTATCCCAACTCCAAAATATCCAAGCAAGAGAATCTCTCTGGCTCAGCTCAGGACAGATGCGTGTGTGTGGTGCCTGGGATTTGGGCCAGTGGGTTGGTGTCCTAGTGCAAATCTGCATGGAATGAGAGTCCTGCTCTGGGTGAGGCCAAGTGGGTAGTGGAGGGCCAGTAGGTGCGCTGCCTCAGGATTAGCAATCACCGATGAGACAGGAATGTTGTGCACATCATCTAAACGTCTTTGAACACAAGGTCACTGCAGAACACTTGAATTAGGTTGGACTGAGAAAACTGGGGTTGGGAAGAATGTTTGTAGTACCCGTGCCCTCATCTGTAGCTCTAGAGTTGCCTCTTTCCCCACACAAAAATTCCAGGGGCTGAACACTCCAAGGATGCAGAGCAGGCAGCCCACAAGTGACTCTTCAGCAGAGGGTCAGGCCCTGGGACATGAGGTGGCCACCTCCCCAGCCAGCCAGTTCTGCCTGTTTATACGTTTCTCTGTGCACAGGGTACTAGAATCGGGTGCTGGAATCAGCACTAGGGTCATCCTGACTCATTCCCTTCCTGCCCTGCTGAGAAGCACACAGAAAACATGGGGAAAGGGCCGACTTGGAATCCTCCCTTATAAAGGTTTAAGGACTTCAGAGACTTGGAGGATCATGAAAGCAGGCTTCAAAAAGGGCATGATAGAAACACACACACACACACACACACACACACACACACAGTTAACAAAAAGCCACTGTGACTTTCACTCACCTTCCGGTGTAGTTTAGGACCTGATCCTTTCTGTTCAATGGATCCAAAGCCAGTTTAGGTCAATGATAGATGAACTTAAGCACAGTAATCTTGAAAATATATTTGCCCATGAAAAATCAGCTCATAACCAAAAATCCAAGAAAACTAGAAATGATCATAAGCAGAACACAAGAGGCATTCTTGTATTCCAGCCAAATAAGTAGGGCATTAGAGGAAAAATAGAAACAGGTAAATTAAAGGAGGTGTGACGAGGGAGGAGGCTGGTAGATTTGGAGGTCACTGGAATATGGATAAAAAGTCTGTGCTTCATATCGTGCTTTCCAGAGAGAACGGTTATCAGTTTTCTCATTAGGAGAAAAAAAAAATCACATTTTCAGCTGATTTTCTAGAAAAATATCAGTGTTTTATTATCTGGACAGATTGTTCTTGATTAACTTGAAATTTGCGTGAATGATCCACTTCTGTGAGGTTCTTCTGGAAGTGACGAATCCCATCAGAAGGGATGGAAAAGCCATCAGGGGCTGCTTGGGGCTGCATCAGGGTTGAGCTTCGGTGAGGGTGGAACAGGAAGGGATTTGGGGGGTAATGGAAATATGCCACATCTTGACTGTGGGAGTGACTACATGGGTTTATATATTTGTCAAAACTCTCCAACTTAAAATGAATATTTTTGTTGTTGGTGGTGATGGAATATATCTCAATAAAATTGATTTGAAAACAACAGAATGCCGTGCAGTAATGCAATGTCTGTGTCTGTATCTAGACCTAGATCTACGATGAGAAAAGGAATGCTGCCCCAGGAGCACTGTGGGCAGCACCATCCTGAAACGGAAGAGCTGTGCCTTCCCTCTGTCCATTGAGGACAGCAGCAGAGCCAGGGGCACAAGACTCCACATGGTGGCCTGGGGCTGCAGGTGGGGATGGGAGGTGGTCAGTTATGAGATGAATGAGCTCTGAGGGTCTGCGATGCAGCACATGATTATAGTTAATATTTAAAACACTTAGCATGAGAAAGCACATGTCAAGTGTTGGGGGGTGATGGACATGATAATTAACTTGATTTCGGAACTCACTGGACAATGGACATGTATAGCAATTCACATCTTACACTTTAAATGTATATGATTTTATTTGCCAGTTATATCTCAATAAAGAAAAAAAAAAGAAAAGAAATGAAAGACTCTCCAAAGCAGACCATGTGGACAAGGCAGGTGGACTAAGGGGCAGGATCTTTCTCATGGCAGGGAAAGGAGGCGATTCAAGCCCTGAGACAAGCCTGGGCCCAGCCTGGAGGTTGACAGGGCAGACTGTAACGGGGGCTCACCTTTGTGCCTGGGGGTTGTGCTCAAATAACAGGGCACCAAACGACGGGTACTCAACAACCCGCACATCCCGCCAGGTTTGCAGCTTTGGCTGAAGTTACCAGTCCCACCCACTCTGACCCGGAGCATTTGGGGTTGGGGGCACTTCCCTCTCTGCCCTCCGCCTTGGCCCCTGCTGCTCCTACCCTCTGTACCAGGATGGGGGCTGTGCAGGGGGTGAGGGGGAAAGCATTGGTCTTCTGAAGATGCCCTCATGGGAATGAATTTGTCACTCCTTGTCATCCTCTGGGCCTTGCAGGTGTCTAAAGGTGACTATTTTTCTTGGAGCAAAGAGTCCTCCCCCATGTCCTGACCTTTCTTCCCCTGCAGGTCCCTTGCCGGGTGGAGGGGGGTGTTACGGTTTAGATGTGTGGTGTCCCCCAAAGCTCCTGTGTGAGACAATGCTAGAAAGTTCAGAGGTGAAACGATGGGGCCCTAAGGCCTTGACCTAACCAGTGCATGAATCCCCTGACAGGGATGAGCGGTGGTCACTGTGGGCAGGCGGGGCGGGACCGAGGAAGCAGGTCAAGGGGACGTGCCTTTGGGGTTCACAGTTTACCCCTGGAGAGCAGATCTCCACCCTCCCACCTCTTCCTCTCTCCCCTCTGAGGTGCTTCCCCCCACAGCACCCTTTTGCCATGATGCTCTGCCCCCACTTTGGTCCCAGAGCAATGGAGTCAGCGACCAGGGACGGACCCTCTGAAACCTTGAGCCCAAGTAAACTTTTCCTCCTCCTCTATGTTGTTCTTGCCAAGTCATCTGGTCATAGCCACCACCACCAAAAAAAAAAAAAACCTAAATCAGAGGGGTGAGTACATCTCCTCTAGCTAATCGCCACGCTCTCTAGCAGCCCCTGTGAGTTGGGGCGGGAGGTGTACACTCAGCTTCTTTATGTGAGGTTCCTCTTCTCTTGGGGCAGCCCCTGGGGCAGAATCTAAGTGTCAGGACTCACAGGCCACTTCTGCTTCCCGTGGGGATCTTAGACCCATGTTGCTCTAACAGAGCTCGCAGGTCAACCCAGCAAGGTGCAACCACATTTGGGGCGGCCTTCCTAGACTCTGACATGGGCACTGCCAGTCCAACACCAGCCCTCCGGTGTGATTCCTCAAGCCTTGGTCACACCGGTCCACTGTAACCTCCCAGCTCCCAAAGTCGCGCAGCAGGTGTTCCACGTAGTTCATTAGTCATGGAGCTGGAGAGAAACACGTCCTTCATTCTCCAAGGCTGTTCATGCTCAGGGTGGGAAGGAGTTGAGGTTGGTGGCTTGGGAGGAACATGGATCCACAGCATATCAACAAGGCTCCTTCCAGAAACACTCCCTCTGACCCCGGCTCTCCCCTTAGGTTTCTCCTCTTGTTATGGGTTGAGGAAGAGAGTTCATCCGCATCCCTTCCACCTTATGCTTCAGAGTCCCACTCCTCACTTTAAAACAGGAAAGCGGTTGGTCTTATTTTCTTAGAATCTCAGCCTGAAATGACACCACTAAGAGCTCGGACATACTGACTCCTGCACAAATCAGGTCCTCTGCTAAGTTCTTGACATAGATCATAGGTATCTTATACTAGACAAAGGCACCATAGACATATATTGGAGAAAAGATAGCCTCTTCAACAAATGGTGCTAGGAAAACTGGAAATCCATATGTAGCAAAATGGAATTAAACCCCTACCTCTCAACCTGCACAAAACTCACTCAAAGTAGATCAAGGACCTAGACATTAGACCAGAGACCCTGCACCTACTAGAAGAAAATGTAGGCCCCACTCTCCATCGTGTTGGCTTAGGAACTCAATTCCTCAACAAGATTCCTAAAGCACAAGAAGTAAAATAAAAAATTAATAAACAGGATGGTATCGAACTAAAAAAGCTTATTCACAGCAAAGGAAACAATCAAGAATGTGAAGAGAGAACCTAGAAAATGGGAGAAATCTTTGCCACCTACAACTCAGAGCATTAATCTCCAGGATATATAAAAAATTTCAAATAACTTCACACATACACAAAAAAACATAACCAATCAACAAATGGGCAAAGGAACTGAACAGACACTTCACAGAAGAAATATGATAGGTCAACAAATACATGAAAAAATGTTCAACATCTCTAGCAATTAGAGAAATGCAAATTAAAACTACACTGAGATTTCATCTCACTCCAGTCAAAGTGGCAATTATCAAGAATATAAGCAACAATAAATGTTGGTGAGGATATGGGGGAAAATGTACACTCATAAATTGCTGGTGGGACTACAAATTGGTGCAACCACTCTGGAAAGCAGTATGGAAATTCCTCAGAAAACTTGGAATGGAACTACCATTTGACCCAGTTATACTACTCCTCAATATATACCCTAAGGACTTAAAATCAGCATATAGTGACATGGCTACATCAATATTTATAGCAGCTCAATTCATAACAGTTAAGCTATGGAACAAACCAAAGTGCCCTTCAACAGTTGAATGGATAAAGAAAATTTGGCATATATACACAATGGAATATTACGACACCATAAAGAAGAATGAAATTATGGCATTTGTCAGTAAATGGATGGAACTGGAAACTATCATACTAGGTAAAATAAGCCAGTCCCAAAACACCAAAGGCCAAATGTTCTCTCTGATATGAGGATGCTAACACACAGTGGGGGTGGGGGGGGGCGGGGAGGGAACAATAGAAGTACTTAGGGTTAGAAACACAGGAATGAAAGAAAGGGAGGAGGGATGGAAATAGAAAGATAGTAGAGTGAATTTGACATCACTTTCCTATGTTCATACATGAATACACAATCAGTGTGACTCCTCATCCTGTACAACCAAAAGAATGGGAAGTTATACTCCATGTGTATATGATATGTCAAAATACATTCCACTGTCATGTATAACTAACTAAAAATAACAAATGAAAAAGATTTTAAATAAAGAATATGGTTATAGAACTTGATATGCAGGATGTCTTAGGTGTTCTCTAGAATGGAGAAAGTGGGTTGAGAGGGGGTTGGGCTGGGTCATCTCTAAGGCCCCTTTCCATGGTGTCACAGAGGCTCTCAAGGAGCCCAGAAAGCAGAAGGCAGAAGGAAGAGGGTGCCCACCTCTGACCCTTCTCTCCTTGGACTCTGGTGCATTTCAGTAGAAACCCAAGGGCAGCCATTGGGAATCGGCCCAGCAGGCTCTGAGCAAGAAGAGGGAAACAGAGAAGGTGAGGACTCCGGAGGACAGAGCCGGGGAAGAATTCACTCCAAGGCAACAGAAGCACACTTACTGCTTCATGGTGATGGGTTTCTAATTTTGCCCAACCACCCCCCAAATGAGCTCTTGGTCCCAATCCATTATAATTTAAGGTCCGTAGACTCTGAGGGAGGGTATAAGGAAGTCTGTGGATCTGCTTCTGGGATATATTGTGAAAATTGACTTCAGAGTGCACCAGAACCAGGAAAAGAGATTGTCAATCATCTTTCCCATCGTGGTGCTATTTCCAGCCACCCCTCAGCATCCATAGAGGATCGGTTCCAGGACCCGTACAGATACCAAAATCCACGATGCTCAAGCTCCTGATACAGATGGTGTATAATTTGCTATAACCTACGCCCATTTTCCATATACTTTAAATAATTTTTAGATCACTTATAATACCTAATCAATGCCTACATGGCATTTCATTTGGATGGATTCATTGTAGTATCCAGCCCATGGGAAAATTCAAGCTTTGTTTTTTGGAACTTTCTGGATTTTCTTTTTCAAATATCTTTGATTCACAGTTGGTTAAGTCCAGGGATGCGGAATCCAGGGATCCATGAAGGCCAGCTCTGTGTGTGTGTGTGTGTGTGTGTGTGTGTGTGTGTGTGTGAGAGAGAGAGAGAGAGAGAGAGAGAGAGAGGGAGATAGTTTATTACTTGGTTGTCATTTTTTATAGTGTCTTCACTGATCTGGGCCCAGTTCACCCTCTTGGACCAGAAGGGCCTGGTACCATAGAGATAAGTCACCACCTCCGACAGAGCTGGTCTGGAAAGTGAAATGAACCAAAGCCACCAACCACCGGGCCTTCCCAGCCTGAGGGCACACCCTCCCTGCCTAGAGAGAGTCCACCAGACACAGGCACAAAGAGTGCTGTCCATGAGGCAGGAGGATGCAGGCCACATTGGGCATGACATATCACCCTGGCTGGCTGAGCCTCTGAGGACTCTAACGATGTCTCAGACTCCAAGGGATGCTGCTGGACACATACTCCAGGGACTCAAGGCAGCTACAGGTCTTTAGGTAATGAGTTCATGGCTGCAGAAATCAGATGATTATCACAGCCTGTCCTCGTACAAAGAATGACTTCACTGGGCTGGGAGCCAAGAGAACAGAAAAAAGGAACCTGTTCCTGATCACATCTTGAACCTCCTCAATAACATTCAATGGAACCCTTCCTTCAAAGGAGGAGCATCAAAGAGAATTTATGAATCCCCCGTCAAAACAAACAAACAAAAACTCAAAAAACCACTACGTGGGGTATAGGACACTTTTTGAAAATTGGTTATATACAAAACCACAAAGCATCAGCAATTACAAATACTGGACATTATAGACTGTATTCTTTGACTTCAATGAAAAAAAAATATTTGACTAGAGTTAACTAAAGATAACCTCTAGACCAAAAAGTAAAATCTTCTGAATCCTCAGAAGAGACAATTACATACTCAGAAACAAAGCAAACAGACATACAATAAAATCTAAGAAATTTAGAAGTAAACAGAATTCATAATATAAAGTTGGCGCAAAATTAAGTCACCAAGCTTATCCGTCATGCTATTTCTTATAAATAGGCTAAACTTGCTTTAAAAAAGAAACCACTAATATATTTGATTGATACATGTAATTTTAGTTATCATAGCATTATTTGTAAAAGTAAATATTAGAAGTAATCCTAATTTCCTTTGAAAAATCAAGTGACCAAGTAATAAGTTCCATATAGTGGGACATCACACAACTCTTCAAAAGAATGAATTAACTCTACATGTGCTAAATAAGACATGCTCTCCAGTATGTATCGTGTTTTTAAAAAGCAAAATGAAAGTATTTGTAACCTGTGATTATTTTGTGGATTTTTTTTTTTAAGGAATGTGCTCATTTTTAGGATATCTCTGGAAAGGTCCACAATAAACCAGCATTGGGGGCTTGCTCATGGGAAGAGAAAATAGGTGGTTGGAAACAGAGGAGAAATGCTTTCACTATCCTCCTTTTGAATTTTGCATTTGTACCCAAGTGACTATTACTAATTTTTTAAAAATTTAATGAAGAAATTTTTAATAAACTTTTAATTAAAACTTTAATTATTTTAACTTAAAATAATTAAAATTAAACATTTTAATAAAGAATTGACTAATTGAATTGGATTGACTAGTAATTATGCATAATGTTTTAAAAGTGATCAAAGAATTACCACTAATGATGGCTCTGGTTCTTTAAATGTCCCAAGAACATGCCACATAAACTGTGCCACAGCAAAGAGGAAACAGGAACAAAAGTAACAGAACACTGGAGCAAAAGCCTGAGGATAAGATGTGTAGTAGAAGAAAACAGTATGTGCACCAAGAAAAGAGTCCAGATAATGCTGCTGGGTTGAAAACATAGGTCTTACAACGGATTGGAAAAAGATAATTGCTCTGATTTTGTTTAAATGGGTAAAGAACCCAGATAATCCAGAAAGAAATAAAAGAGGCCATTGGGTACATGAAAACATAATCAAAATCCCAGTAATGAAGGGAATGAGAAAAAAATAGATTAAATAGATTCATGGCTACCATCCTGTACTAGATCATCAAAGATGGAAAACAAGTCTCCTAGGGTATGAAGAACTGAATGTTCTAAGAGACAGTCTACCACATTTCTGAAGGGCAATTGGGCAATGTTTGGGTTTTTTTGTTGTTGCTGCTGTGTTTGCTTTGTTTTGTTTGCAGTGCCTGGGATCTAACCCAGGGCTTTACTGATACTAGTCAAGCATCTTCCCAGTGAGCCAAATCGTATCCCCCGGGGTGATGTGTATTTTCATCTTGACATGAGACTAAGAGTCTCTAAGGAATTGATTGGACAGGAGTTCTCACAATACAATTGCATTCATTACTGCCTTGTTTATGATAGTGACCTGGGCATTAAATATATATATATAGTATACCTAGTACAATTTCTTGCCAGTAAAACTGAGGACATGTATTTATATGCTGGTTAATGATGCACTTAGGAACTGTCCATTTGGTTGAAAATTCTGCAGCCACTAAATACTTGAAGTCTTCCTTCCCTCTGGTACTGAGGATTGAATCCAGAGGTGCCCTACCACTGATCTACATTCCTAGCCCTTCTCATTCTTTTATTTTTGAGACAGGATCTCGAATTCTTGCCAAGAATGCCTTTGAATTTGCCATCGTCCTGCCTCACCGTCCCCAGTCGCTGAGATTGCAGGCATGAGCCGCAAGGCTCCTACAGTAGAAGACTATTAAATGCCAAAGGAAAATTCTAACAGTAAATGAATAAAGAGGGCTACAAGAAATAAAATGTGATCTAATTTACATAAAAATCTTATGCTTTTAAGTTTTAAAATATAGGAAGAAACTGCATCAAAATGTTTTAAAATTATACCCTATATAGTAAAATTCTGGATCAACCTTTTTACAAATTTTAAATAGACATCCATTACATTTACCCACCAAGTGTGAGTGTGTGTCTCCATGTCTGTACCTGTATCTACAACACCTTGGCACCATTTGTTCTTATCTACTTTATTTCCATCTCTAACTCCTCACTTCTCTATCTAGGCAAAGAGAAGTCAAAAAGGAGGGACATCTCCGCCCCCCACCCTTCCAGGGTTTAGGAAGAGTTAATTAACCCCTAACTACCTCCTTAGCTTAGGCGGAGCAAGCACTGACTTTAGATTGGCTGATGGTGACATCATGCCAGTGGCAGCAGCCAATCGTGGCGTTCCTACCTAGGAAGTCCCAGATGCCTCGGTGTGGGGGAGGGGGAGTGCCTGGGCTCTGGAGAAGGGAGTCCCCCTGTGCACGCTGCACCTGCGCTCCGTGCTCCTGCGTCCCGCTTACCTGGACATTGCGGGCTCGGGCGTGCGTGTTGTGCGCACAGCCCCCGCCCGGCTCCCCTCCAGGCCTCGCGTCCTCTCCTACCCCTTCGCTTGCAGCTTCACCAGTTGCTTTCAGGCCACCGCTGTCGCTTGTTTTCCAGCGGGTGACCCTGGTTCCTAATCAGCGAAGGCGACTGCTGTCTTTTGTTGCCTGGCGCTTGGCCTCGTCTGTTGGGACGCAGCCCAGCGGTTCCGTCCCCTCCTGGCCTCACAGTTGTCAAAACAAAATCCCGTGGTGGCAGAGCACCAAAAGGCACTGCGTGGCCGAAAGTGACTCTCGTTTTCTTCAGGTTACCTTTTTCTGGCTGCCAGTTGTAAGCTTTCTCGTTTACAAGACAAAGGAAGAAGTTGGGGGGGGGGAGGGATGCATCAGCAAAGGGTCCCCAAACCTCCGTGGAGAACAATATTGACTGCTCCCTCCCTTCGAAAATACGAAAGATTGTACAAAGTTGGAATTGCACCGTCTGGAGTTCTGTGTTTGGCTTTCGTCGAGAAAACATTTCTTTATGTCTTAAATTTGTTTTCTTAAAGTGGCTTCATAGTGTTCCGTCATATGTAATAATTCACTTAAGTCTTCCCCTACTGGTGGATATTTGGGTTATTTTCCACTCCTATTTTAGGTCTGTCACGAACAAGGGAGGCTCTTTTGTACATTTTTCTTGTGCCAGTGTATGAATTATTTTCTTAAATACAAGTTTAGTGAAATTGTCGTTTTACCTAAAATATTTTGGTTAGCTTTCTTGTTACTCCAAATTAAACTTAACCTAATTTTAGAAACAAAATTATAGGTAGAGTTATGCCTTGTTCTGGATTGGATTGTGAATGTCCCTCAAATGCTAAAGGCCTGGTCACCAGCCTATGGGGCTTGTTGGGAGGTCAAATATGTCATCAAAGAGTTTTTCAAATGTAAGAAGAGACCAAATAAAAAATTGGGCTCAGAAAAAAAGTATTAATTTATAAATAAACGTGATTTAGACTTCACTTTACCAGTTTTGCAGTAATTCTAATGTTTTCAATTGGATCTCTTCAGTTTCTTGGCAATAATTATACCAGCAAGTTTGCAGTGCATGTGACAATGAACTATATATAAATTATTATTATCATATAAATACATATTTATATAAGAATGAATATAAATACATAAAAATAAATATATAAAATAAATATATTTTATACAAAATGTATATTTTTTTTACATAAGAAAATCCTTTTATAACTCACTTTGAATTCCTATCTGAAATTATTGTCAATCCTGTTTTCTTTCTGTGTGGCTCTGTATTGTTCAGAACCAAATTTCTTGCTACTGTGGTTCACTTGGTCATTTAGTTTGAAGTATTTTTGTAAGCAGTTGATTATAATTTGTCTTAAAACTCTAATTTGAGAACCTTAGTTTTTAAATAAGAACATTTAAAAAATGCTTATTTGTTGGCATAGCAACAATGACTTTATTTTGTGGATCTTTATTTACTTGATGTCAGTCTTAATGCATGTATTCTTTTTTCTTTTATATTTTTTTCATATTTTGGAGGTAAACTGTGCTATTTTAAAAGTCTCTCAAGTGTTTTAATACTCCCTTAAAATAAATGTTCAGTGAACTTGTTCCAGCATCAGAGTACAGAATAAAACAAAATATTTTTTTAAAAAATTCTTGTCCTTTCCACCCCTTTTCCTCTTTGTGAAGTAGTTTAGAAACTCTATAATTTCCTTGCCTCCAAATGTTCAGGGTCTGGTTAATATGACCTGAAGTTATCTAATCAGATCATTGTTATTAAATTATACTAAACAGTATACATCATTTCTTCCAAGAAATATTTTTTGACAAAGTTAAATTATTCCAAGTACAGTTCATTGGCGGTTTTATTTTCTAAACCTTTACATATTTGAAATCTTTTTTTTTCTTTTTGTCTTCACAAAACTCATCTAGGTATAAAATTCCAATGATTCACAATCTTTGCTCAAGATTCTATGCTTTCTTCCCCATTTATTTATTTTTTGGTAAACCAAACCCATTTTTATTCTTTTGCAAATAATTGATTTTTATTTTCTGCCTTCCATCTTTTTTCTTTCTTAAACAGAAAAGAAAAGCCCCTCTCCCAACTTCTGGCAATGCTGCCTGAATTTGCCTCCATGTTTCTTTCCCAGTTTCTGGCTTGTTACAGTTCTTCAGACGCTCCCTCCACCGGCCTTTTACTTGTAAAAGTATGTGAATTTCTTACTTGCCTTCTATGGTTTGGGTCTGGAATGTTCAGCAGCTCATTTCCTTCTATCTTCAAAAAAAAAAAATTTACAAAGTAAACTCTGCTAACTGGGAGGCACAAACAACACAACAAAAATTTAGTTATTTGCAAAAGAATAAAAATGAGTTTGGTTTACCAAAAGATAAATCCACTGGCCATCAGTAGGACCCATTGGATGAAGATATGCATAAGGCTGAGGGCAGGTGGATGCCCAGTACCCTCCCAGCTGCGCTCAGCATCAAGTAGGGTGATCTGTCTAGAGGTGGGATCTTCTGTGTCTACAGCTCTCATAACTATGAAAAAGCAGACTTATTAGATTAAAACATAAGGAGCTGGGCTGTAGCTCAGCGGTGGAGCGCTCGCCTAGCACGTGTGAAGCACTGGGTTCCATCCTCATCACCACATAAAAATAAAATAAAGATACTGTACTCACCTAAAACTAAATAAATAAATAAAACATAAATAGCCAGCTATAAGCTACAGACCTGCATGCATGCTGGTAAGGGTTCTTCCTATCTTTGTTCTACTGCTTTGAAGAAATTATACCTCCCAGGATGCTAGATGTGATCATTGGTTCCCTCTCCTCTGACCACCGTTTTCTTGGGCTTGCAGTAACTGAATGGATACAGCAAGACAAACAGAAGGGAACAGTATACCTGACCACTTAAAAAAGCAGTTCAGGGCTAGGGATGTGGCTCAAGTGGCAGCGTGCTCGCCTGGCATGCATGTGGTCCGGGTTTGATCCTCAGCACCACATACAAACAAAGATGCTGTGTCTGACAAAAACTAAAAAATAAATATTAAAAAAATTCTCTCTCTCTAAAAAAAAAAAAAAAAAAAAAGCAGTTCAGACAAAAAGTTGCATACAAGTAGAGAGTAGAAAGGTGGTTACCAGAGGCTGGGGATAGTGGAAGCAGGGATGGGGAGAGGTTGGCCAAGGGGGACTAAGTCATGGTTAGACAGGAGCAAGAAGCTCTGCTGCGCCATGCATAGTAGGGTGGCCACAGATAACAATGATATATAATGTCCATTTCAAAAAGCTAGACGAAAGGAGTTTGACTGTTTTCACCACAAAGAAATGATAAATGTTTGAGGAGACAGAGATTCTTACCCTGACTTGCATCTATTGAACATCTGTTCAGGGAGCAGCAAGGGACAGACTCCCTTCCCTAGAACAGGGCTGAATGGAACCTGGCTACCCTGGCCCTCCAACTCATTTCCATGTGCCTCTGTGTTCCTCCCAGGTCTACAGTGTTCCCAGACTGTCTGTTCTCTGCACTACATTATGCAAATCCCAGCCAGCCAGTATCCATAGAAACCAAATCTCCCATCTTCCCCAGCCCGCTCCCTGGCAAAGGAAACCCACCGAAGCAACACCCACAAACAAGGACAAATACCCCAGGGCAGGAAGGCTTCCCTTACCATCAGATTCAGTCCTTACTGACCTGTCTTCCCACCCTCTGGTTACTGTTGGAAGGAGCAGGTGGGACAAGCCAGGGCACAAAGTTCTGTTCTTTCTGAAATCCTGAAGGGAATATTAATAAGCTCAGTTTCTCCCATCACTAACGATTGTCTTTGTCCAATCCAAATCACTATCATTAAGATCACCTTCACTGGGCATGAGCCAGTATTTGACATCATCTTCATGCATACAGCTACATGAACCATTTTGGAACATGACAACACAATTTCATTGTGCATGATACGATGACTAATTTTATGATTTGTAAAGATCTGCTCCTCTCTAGAATCTTCTGCTATGCCTAAAACATTATGACTCTTTTTCTCCAGGCTCAAAACAAGGCAAAGCCTCTGGTACCACACCCAGATTCTTAAAGACTGTAGGCAGCTGTCCTCTCTTCTTTGGGAATGACACGGGTTGACCTGGGGAAAAACATGCAAGTGTCCAAGTTGCCCTCTTTACAGAAGTTCAATGCTCTACCAAAGCTTCGCTGGACCAGGGCCAGGAGTAACAATAGTGAACTCAGCTGTTAATATTTGCCCAACTTCCAGAGTTTTACACACTTGCTCCCTTAAAGTCTATAACCACCTTAAGAGACAGGAACTCTTAGGTCTTTTCCACATGATGACACCAAGAGGCAGAGGGGCTGTCTCCCCCCAGGGTCACAGTGGTGGTCAGTTTGAACTCTGGGCGCCCAATACCATATCCAGCCTTTTAACCAATGGACACCTTTGGGAGGACAGAGATTTAAAAAAACCTATGTTGAAGTCTTAGATTTAAGGTTTCCATTTAGCTTTTCTCCTCTTGGTTTTAGACACCAATTATAATGCAATATTTAAACAAAAACCAAAATCCACCAATTGAACTGAGTGCATGAAAACATCCCAGACAAACCTCCCCCTTGAGAAGGGAAAACTATTTTAATAACGTGCTTGGAGTTTTCTCCTCGTGCTGGGTTGCTTACAGATACAGTATGGGACAATCTACATTTTAATTATAGTGTGCTGGGCAGGGAGGGGCAGAATACTCTTGTAGGCTATGTGCCATACACAGAATCTCTCTGTAAAGATAAAAAACACTGATAGGAGGGACTGTCTACTAGGAGAGCTGAATGTGCAGAGGTGTGAGATTGTTCTAGTACATTTTGTACCTTTGGGTTTATTGCCATGTAAACAGATTAAATATACACAAGCACACATGTACGTGCGCACGCGACACACACACACACACACACACATACAAATTAAAGGCAAATTACTGCTTGCCTTTTTTTGTAAGTGCATTCCAGGTTTGTATGTTTAACTCTGAAACCTATTTTTCTTGGTTACTACAACCACTTTTCCACGTTATTGAAACTTTTTTCACAAATGTTAAGTTGTATAGACATACTCTTGTCAAAAAACTGAAGGAAAGTAAGCGTTCCCAACATAACTTCCACATCTCAGCTTCTCACTTTTCTTTGGGATTCATCGTGATTGTGAATCATAATTTCAACATGCAGAACATCCCACGTGCTGAAGAATTAGCCAACAGTAATAAGCCTATACTAGGTTTAGGGTGGAATACTCGGCATTTTTCCAAAGTCTGCCTCACTGGATCCCTGAGAAGCCTGAGGCAGGTACTGTCACCCTCTTTCTACTTGCAGCAGATGTCCAAAAGCCTCAGGTAGCTTCTTCATCGCAGGGTTGGAATCTGGGTCCAGGATCCTGACCCTTGTTCCTTACCAAATGCTGCCAGTTGTTTTGTGGAGTAGTTGAGGACAGCTTGCCTGACCTGCAGGTCATACCTCTAAAAGGTTGCATGTTGATTAGTGACAGAGATATGTTCTGAGATGTGCACTCTTCAGCTACTTTGTCACTGAACATTGAGTGTGCTTACCAAACCTCGATGTCACAGCCTATTGCACATCTGGGCTGTGTGGTACAGTCCCCGCTCCAAGGCTGCAAACCTGTGTGCACGCTATTGCAGTAGCTCAGTCAGCCACTGTGACACAGTACATATCTAAACACAGAGAAGGCATAGAAAGATGATAATCAGAATTTTTCAGCCCCATTATCATCTTGCCCCTACTTTGTATTTATGATCCGTCATTGACAGGATGCATCCACACAAGAACCACCTACAGTGGCCTGGGACATCCCTGGACCTAGGACAGCAAAGGTGATAATGATGTAGTCCCTACATTCAAGCAGAGAAGACAGTCAGGTGCCTTCCAGCAGGAGGGGCAACACGCAATAGCAGCCCGGGAACCCTGGGCAGGAGCTATAACAACAGAGGCAAAGTGGGCAGAAGCCTACTGGGGAGAGTTCTGTTAATATCTAAGGTGTTGGGAACACTCCTGCCGGGCACCATCATTAACCATGGGGCTTACTAGACTGCCACTGTTTTGATAGTTAACCAACAACAATCCCATTCTGCCAAAACTTCACCCTTCAGAAGCAAGAAGAAAGGAAGAAAATGGCTATTACACACTGAGTTATGACCAAGTGATCACTGGTGCCAATGAGCAAGTTCAAGGAGCCAGGGGGGACTCTCCTGCTATTTGCCTTGGCACTCACAAGTCTGCTCCCCAGGATCCCACCTAAAGGGCACACAATTAGGGGTTAGGGAAGATCTGCAGATGAGGACATCAGCCCAGGCAGGTAAGAAGTGTGCCCTGAGACATCAGCACACAGGTGGTGCAGCAAATATAACCAGAATAGTCCGAGTAACCAACAGCAGGTCACTGTGATACAAATGGCCCTGTGAGTACCAGGCAGTGTGGGTGTGACAGCCTGGTGTTCTGGAGTCATGTGAGATGGAGCCAGGACACCCAGTAGAACAGAGTCCAGCCACAGTGAGCTCTGAAAGCTGCAGTGCAGAAATGCACATGAGCAGGTCAGGAGTGGGGGCCACTCTGGGTGGCCATTGGAGACCAAAGGATGGTGCATCTGGTGGCAGCACATAGATGGATTCAAAAGGAGAATAAGACAGGCAGTGTACAGTGCGCTGCTACCTCTAGGGTGGATGTCGGAATGAGGAGTAAGAGCACAGGTGGGAGAGTATTCAAGGAAGACCCTTGGAGAGGGGCTTGCTGCCAACAGGATAGCTACTTTACCATGAGCATATCCAGATCCGAGGCCAGATGGTCTCAAGGGCAGTGTCAAAAGGAGGATTCCTAAGATCTGTAAGCAACCGAAAACAAAACAAAACAAAAAAACAGACTGGACAATATCCAAATTAAAAAACTAAGGGTTTCAAAGGATGTCACCAAGAACGTGAATGGACACACCTAGAATGAAGAGGAAAGTTTATAAGTTCTATATCTGAGAAAGGGACTAGTCTCTAGAATACATAGAGAACCCTTACAACTCAACAAAAAGACAACCCAGCTAAAAATGGGGAAAGGCTCTAAAGACAGTTCCCCCAAAGAGATATACAAATGGCCAATAAGCACATGAAAAAGCTACTGGGTATCAGCATCAAGGAAATGCAAATCAAAGCCAAAGCCATACCACTTCACCGCCACAGGAGGGCTAAGCCAGAACTCAGATCACAGTGCTGACAAGGGTGCTGTGCACCCGGAATCCACACACACTGCTGGTGGGAGTCAAAGGCTGCATCGGAAAACAGCTTGGCGGTTCCTCAAAAGGTTAAGAAGAGTCACCATAAGACACAGCATGTCTATGCCTAGGTGGACACCAAAGAGAAAGAGAGACAGATCCACAGAAAAATCTGTACACAGATGTTCCCCGCAGCACTACTCAAAACCAACAAAACGTGGAAACAGGCCAAATACCCATCAATTGGCGAACAATAAAACACAGCACATCATTTCAAACAACGGAATATTACAATAAGAATAATACTACCACATGGAAAAACTGGCTTTCAAGAACACCAAAAGAAATAATGTCAAAAGAAAAAGCACATCATTTTTATTTCTTTGAAAAGGAGACCTAGGGTATCCAAATTATCCTATATCTTAAAAAAAAAAAAAAAAAAAAAAACAAACAACTCGTAACAGCTTGGGTGAAAATAGTTTTAAACATTTATTCTAACCAACAAGTCAAGCTGATCATACAGAATCTGTACTTGACAGGTTAAACCCCAGCAGAGCGCACACACTCATAACTGCTTGGTTCCCAAAGTGCCTAGAGCTTTTTTGGGGGGCGGGGGGCTGAGAATCTGACACAAGTGAGCTCATTTGCCAACTGCCAAGCTGGCCCCAGTGGCATGTCACACCTGGTCCCCCCACTAGTTACATAACCAATGTGCACAACACACTTATAACCAGGACTCCTAATTGCTGTTTAGAACATCAGCTGTTATGAAGTGGGGGATCCAGGGTGGAACGTGCCCCTAACTATAACACGGTACCCACGGGACAGTGTCTCCTCCCATGTTGCCAGTTCCCAGGACACAGTGAGCTGGAAATTAGAAAGCATTTGCAGGCATGAGAAAGGAAAGGTGGAGGTTTACAGTGGAGAGGAGAAACAGGATGGAACCCAACAGGGAGCAAGCTGGCTGAGGTCAGTGACACACGGCAGTGAGGACGAGGGACACTGCTTTCCTTCCCACTGCACAGCACCTATCTTCCGAACGGCCTCCCTCGGACCACACCCTTCCTTTCTTCCTAACTGGAAGGGGCACCTCTTCCCTTCCCTTCTCATACTTTCACCAGAGGAAACTCACCCCACAGTAATTATGGGAGGACACGGTCTTCTAGTCCCACTGTCTAGTGTACAGATGAGGAGAGTGAGGCCCAGCGAGGGAACAGGTGCACAGCATGATTTTAAGTTTGTGAAGTGCTCTGGAGCTCTTGGTTCAGAGATTAGCTCTTGATGTACAACCAGGTAAACTGGAGTTGATAGATAGGGATGGGCAGCTTTGCCTCCTACCTTACAGGACCCCCAGGAAGATCCGTGCAAGTTTTAAATTAGTAACATAAAGCAGTAGCTAAGCTGAGCCCTGCACTGTTTGCTGAATTCCTGATGTTCCAGCACTGGAGTGACCGCAGCTCCTAAGCTAGCCAATCCCTAGACAGCCACCGGGCCTGACGGCTGCCTGTCCCGTGAGTCCAGCAACCTAGACCATGGAATCTCACCACTTCCTGTAGCAGGCTCTCTGCCAAGTCAACATCTCCTGTCCTAATCATCCTAAGGCAGGTGCAAAAAACGAGGAGCCGTCCTCACACGCCAGAACCCACTGCAACTACTCAGGACTGCTGCCCCACCCATTCCTTCCCAGGAAAACCACAACACAGGCTTTGCCAGCACCTTCCCCTCTTTCCCTTTGCATCTTGACTGACCCTAGTGCTTTCCTGTGTGACTCCATGTGGCATGGCTGGGAAATGAGTGACAGACTCTTTCCAACAGCAGTCATCTCCTGATTAATTGGCTTAACCATACCTGGAAAATAATAAAACCTACATTTTAAAACAGGCCTGTTCTGGAAGTAAACATTTTCTCCAGAAATTCTCAAATGAGGACTTAAAAATTCACACCCTGGGTAGAGCCTGGACCCAGTGAGGTACTTCCTGGATGGCTTTTAACTGAACAGAGAAGGGACCAAAAATAAAGACGAGGCATAGGGCCTAGAGTCACAGAAAAAGGCAAGACGGAATGGCAGAGGATGCTGGCACCTCACAAGAGAGTGGGCAGAGGTGCCGAGGCCGGGGGTGGGCTTCAGGAAGAGGCAGGAATAAAGCAGGCCCACGGCACAGCATCCAGCAGGCCTGGGCCCGTTCAGACGTCCAGCTCTTCCTTTATAGTGATGCGCAAGGGGCAGATGCTCAAGGGCTCAGGGGGCCCATCACCCCGCGCACCCCCAAGGTAAAAGTAGGGCCGCACCTCCCCAAAGCGTGCATGGAAGGTGTATAGGTGGCAGTTATGTTCAGCATCATAGAAGGACAGCTCGCCCTCTTCGCACTCCAGCTCCACACGTAGGCGGCGCGGGATGGCCAGGACCAGGGGCGAGGTGGCTGGGTCCGAGGTCACACAGTGGTCCCCCTCCACACCCTGCGTGCGGCACACGTACCAGAAGCCAGAGCGTGTGTCATGGTAGCAGCTGTGTGAGTGGCCTTCTGCACCTGTATCTGGCTGCACCCGCACCACACCCACCCGCCAGCTCTGCAGGTCACCCAGGGCCACCTCCCAAGCATGGGAGCCCTGAGAGAAGGTGCAGGAGCCCAGCAGGCAGGGTGCTGAGGAGAAGCGCTCTGGGTTTTCCACCTGCACGCGGTAGCCATGGTTGGTGACGCTGGTGAGGTCGTCAGACACCGAGAGCCAGCCTGCTGCAGTGTTGGGATCGAAGCTGAAGGGCACTGAGGGCAGAAGGGGGACAGTCAGCAAACCTGATACTCTCCCACCTGCCACACCAGGTGGTGTCCCCAGGGCCCCAAAATGACCACCTCAGTTCTAGTTGCCCTGGGTTGATGGGAATCATGGGTTCAAATGTATCCGCCAAAAGGTACGTGGAAATCCCAGCCCCCACCCAGTGGCCCAGAATGTGCCTTTATTTGGAAATGGGCGTTACTGTAAATACAGTTAAGACAAGACAGATTGGAGCAGGGTGGAACTTGAACCCACCTTAACTGTGCCCTTATAAAAAGGGGAATGGAGACAACACGAGGGGAAAAGCCATGTGGCAGAGGGCAGAGGGTGAGGTGCTACAGCTGCAGGCCAAGGGCAGCCAGGCCTGCCAGCCAACACCAGAAGCTAGAAGAGACACAGAGGGTCTCTGCCACAGGTTTCAGAGGACCACAGCCCTGCTGTCACCTGAGCATGAGCATCTAGCCTTCACAACCATGAGAGAATGGGTTTCTGTCATTTAAGGCACCCCGTGTGTGGTCCTTTGGTGACCTTGGACAGAGAAGGCCTTTCATCATACACGGTACAGTTCTGAATAGAGGAAGTATTTCTCTTTCTGAAGAGGACAGAGGGTCAGGGCCTGTATAGGAAGGTGGTCTGCCAGGAGCGGCTGCAGCCATCAGGTAGGAGGGCAATGACCAGGGTCAAGGGCCTGCTGGGAGGCCAGTGGAGAGAATGGGCAGAGCCTGGCAGAGTGGAGCTTGGCAGCTCTGTGATAGCATGAAGTACCTTCCCTGGGCGCGAACACCTCCCTGCACCCCCTTACCAGACTTGATGGAACTGATCATCTTCTTCCACACGCGGTACTGCAGGGAGTCCAGGTACCGGCAGGGGTTGATGAGCATGCCGGGCTGGATGGGCTCTGGCTCCACGGTGCAGAAGAGCCTGTGGAAGGAGGACTGGGCATGGTGGGTGCAGTTGGGGCAAAGCACCTGGGCTGGTCTGGGTTCACTGGAAATGGGCAACAGGCCTTGCTCCCTTGCCTCAGGCCTAGGTTTCCTGGCCGCCTTCCCCAAGACAAACCTGGATTGGTCCAGGAACCGACTGAGCTGCCACACCCTTCAGGATTCAGTAGGAGGGCTCATCCCGCCCCAGCTGGGAGAGATAGAAATAGGAGGTTCTCCAACACGGCTGCCATCCTTGTGGACAGAAATCACACTTACACATCTGCTTGTGGGATGTGTAACAAATTGGAAGGGACCTTAACAGTGCTCTACTCCAACAAAACCAAGAGGTCACAGTCCTTTGCTTGAGCACCGCTGGTGACAGGGAACTCACTACTTCCCCTACTTCCCAAAGCCCTCTTTTTTATCTTTGGACAGCTCAGACAGGGACATAGTTCTTAATTATTCATCCCAGAGAACCCAAAGCCATCAAGGCACACGAGTGTGCAGGACAAGGGCCTGTCCTGAAGCTCTCAAGGGAGGAGGCTGGTCAAGAAAGATGTCTAAATAAATGTTAGGTGGCCACAGAGAAGCATGAGCAGATGCATGCTGCTCTCCCTCCCCTCACAGTGGCTGGAGACCCTCCATGCCAGCCAGAATTGGAGAGCCTCAAAGAAAGGTCTCTCCATCTGGCAGTCCCCACCACTCCCTGCAGATCCCACCAGCTGGCTGCGTTACCTGCCTGGCCCTGGAGCCACTGGATTTTGCACCTTTGGTGTTTCTGCCTGCTCTTCCCCTCCCCTCTACCAGACTTGGCAACTTACCGGCGCTTTCGGCTCTTGTGTTTCTGAAAGACACAGACACAGAGAAAGCATGATAAGTTTCTGACCTCAAGAGGAGCCATGCACCCCATGTTTATGGATCAGAAGACTAAATATTGTTAAGACATCCATTCTCCTCAAGCTGATCTAGGTATTCAGCAGAATTCCTTTCAAAATCCCAGGTACTTTCTTTGTAGAAACTGACTCTAAATTTCATATGGAAATTCAAGGAACCCCAAAGAGCCAAATAATCTTTAAAAAGAAGAGTAAAGTTGGAGGACTCACACTCCCCAATTTCACAGCTTATTATAGAGGAACAGTAGTCAAGACAGTGCAAGACTAACATGTGGACAGACGGGGAGATCAATGGAAGGAACAGAACTGAAAGTCCAGAAGTAAACCCTCACATTCACTGTTAGCCAATTATCTATGAGGGCAGCAAAATCATTTAAAAGAGGAATGGTCTTTCCAACAAATTGTAAAAATTTTTAAAGTACACACTAACATGTCAAAGAATAAAGGTGGACCCTAACTTTATGCCATATTTTAAAAAATGACATAAAATACATCAAAGGCCTAAATATAGAGCTAAACCTGAGAAAGAACTTGTGCCTAGAACACAAAGAATTTTTAGAACTGACAAAGAAATGACCTAATTAAAAAATGTATAAAAAAGTAGAATTGATACTTCTCCAAAGAAGACCTACAAATGACCAATAAGCACATGAAAAGATGCTAAATATCGTTAGCCATCATGAAATGTAAATCAAAATAATGAGATACCACTTCAAACTCAATGGTATGGATACTTATATATATATATATATGAGTTGGCAAGGATGTAGAGAAAGTAGAATCATTATTCACCGCTGATGGGAATATAAAACAGTGCACTTGCCTTGCAAAAGAATCTGGCAGCTCTTCAAAGGGTCAGAGTTACCTCCAAGAGAAATGAAAACATGTGCATATAACTGGTATATTAGCTGGGTGTGGTGGCCTATGCCTGTCATCCCAGTGACTTGGGAGGCTGAGATAGGATCACAAGTTCAAGGCCAGCTTCAGCAAGTCAGCTAGACTCTGCCTCAAGATTGAAAAAAAAAACAAGCACTAGGGATGTAGCTCAGTGGTAAAAGCACCCTGGGTTCCACCCCCAGTACAAAGCAAACCAAAACCCTGGTATATGAATGTTTATAGCCCCATTCCCTACAAGAGCAAAAAGTAGAAACAACCCAAATAATCACAAATTGATGAACAGATAAAATGTAATATACAATGGAATAGTATCATTCGACCATAATAAGGAAAGAACTATTAGATGCTAAGACATGGATGAAGTTTCAAAATATGCTGAGTGAAAGAAACCCATCACAAAAGGTACATATTATATGACTCCATTTATGTGAAATGTGTAGAATAGGCAAATTAGGTAGACAAGAGAGACTGGTGGCTGAAAGGCACCAGGACAGGAGGAATAGGGGAGTGACAGCTGAAGGGTTTGGAGCTTCTTTTTGGGTGGATGAAATAAATCTGAAATACAGATTGTCATGATGGTGGCATAACTGTACAGTGCTGAAATCCCTGAACTGTATGTTGTAAATGAGTGACAAGCTGGGTATAGTGGTTTGGGGCTGTAGTTCCAATGACTTGGGAAGCAAGAAGGTCACTCGAGCCCAGCAATTTGAAGCCAGCCAAAGCAAGAGTGAGATCCTATCTTTTAAAAAACTAAATAACAACAACAACAAAAATAGGTGATTTACACAGTGCAATATATAAATTATATCTCAATACAGCTGTTATTTAGAAAAACAAAATCATAAACCAAAATCATTGGCAGGATGACGATTTCCTTACAGAATCGTCAAGGAAAGAACCAATTTAAATCCATTGAGTGATTCTGTAATCAGTGCCCTCTGGAGACAAAGCATATCATGGCTTGACATGAGGTGGTCAACCCACAAAGGTCCTCCCAGGATGGGACACACTGCTGGAACACAGTATTTGCCCCCTGTTCCAGAAGGTGAGCTGTTGTGAAGAGGATAGCATGTCGTCCTGATCATCCTGATTTACAAACCAGCCTTCAAGTAACAGAAACTTCTCTGTGGGGCCCAAGGATGCAATCAACCAAAGTGAGAAAAAATAAACTCAATGGCATTTGTTTTTTTAAGTGAGAATGGAATCATTCTCAAGAGAGAACAAGCCATATTTAAATATAAAAAAAATCTGATTTTGAAAGACCCCGTTTACTGGGGGTAGAGAGAGAAGAAACCAAGGATGGCACAAAAGCAAAGAGAACAGGGAGAGCGAGAGAGAGAGACAGGGAGGGCAGGGGAGAGAAGAGGCTGGAGACAGCACCCCCTCATGCCCCTGGCCTCTGACAAGCAGCACACCGATGCCGTCAGCCAGGAGGCCACAGGAAGACTGGCATGGTGGGGCTGGTGACCATGGTTCTCTGGTCCCTGAATATCTGGCCCCATTAAAGAACGTGGCGGCCGCGCTCCTCACCATGAGAAAAGAGACATCGTCTTCCTTCAGTTCCATCTGCAGCCGCTCGATCTCCTGGGCCAGCACCTCCGTCTCTTCTGTGAGTTGCTTCATCTTCTCATCGGCCAGGAGCTGCTTCTGCCTGGTCTCCTGGGCCACAGCGTCCAGAACAGCCTGCTCCTCCACCCTCAGGAACTCACGGAGCTTGTCGAACTCCTGCCGGATGCGACCTTCCAGCCACGCAGCCTCCACCTGCAGCAGAGAGCAGAGTCAGTGACTCAGACCTGGGGAGCCTCTGCTGTCCCCGAGCTGGTGACCTTCAGACTTTCAGAAAGAATCCTATGTAGAACCTTAGAGATGAAGCATCGATGCAAGACTTGACTAGCACAAATTTATAAGTTTAAATTTCAAATGGGAGGGCATAGAAGCTGTTTTGATAACTTTTTAGAAATCTCTGTTCAAGCACGGTGGTGCATGCCTGTAGTCCCAGTGATCTAAAACACTGAGGCAGGAGGGTTTCAAGTTCAAGACCAGCCTCAGCAACTCAGCAAGGCCCTAAGCAGCTTAGTGAGACCCTCTTTAAAAAAAAGAAAAAGAAATCATTGCTTATTGATGATAACCCTAGTCCTGCAACCTCCTCACACACAACAGTCTGTATCTCATTTGGATTCTCAATAGCATGGAAAACCCTATGTGACAGAATTACCCTATGTGTGAATTATTTCAAATAGCAAAAATTTTTAAAACTTGTTTGCCTTCAAATCTTTTGCCCTTAAATATGTCTGATCCAGAGGTTTACTAAAACAGTGGGAAGTATTTAACACTCAATCATAAAAATGTGGATATTCTAAATCATAATCACAAAAAATATTAAGAAAATGAGACCCAAACCATACAAATACTCAGAGAAAAAGCAAAGAAATACTTCTTGCCTGAGAATAAGAAAGAAATTGCTTAGCATAATGTGAAACAAAAAAGACTCAAACAATGAGATAAATGAATGTATATAAAAGATAAGCTTTAAATGGCAAGACCTTATAAGCAGGGTTAAATACATGTATGTAATTCCCAAATGACTACTATATAAATGACCTCCCCCCCAAAAAAAACCCTGAAAATAATTCATTGAAAAAGAAATGACAAACTGGGAAAAATGTTTGCAATATATTCAACAAACTAGTATTAGTCTTAATATACAAAGCACTCTAAAAATCCAATGGGAGAAAAGTCAAATATTCCAAGAACAAAAAAAGGATATGAATTGGCATTCACATCATTCACAGAAGAAATCTATACTGTGAAAAGATGGGCAAATGAGAACAGACCTCCTAAGAAGAGTTGACTCTACTGATTCTTCTCACACAGGACAAGAAAGGATGGAGCAAAGAGGAAAATTTGGCAAGAGCCGAGGCAACACTAGCCACTGTCACACCGGCAGGGACAGCCTCATGGTAAAGGGGTAAACGACAGAATATATACTCAGTGACTTGGATTCAAAGAATTTAACGGGAAAAGCACCCATCCAGCTAGAACTCTGGAGGCCTCAACCTGACCACCTTAAGAACCCTGGCCTCCACAAGAAGCCTAAGAGCTCTCTGCTGCCTGGCATAGAGAGATGGATGCACCCCCCTTTCCCCCAGTCCAGCCCCACACCCACAAATGTAGGTATTCTGATCATGGAAATGTACAGGGAAGCATTCCCCTGGTGAGCCAACTCCCGGGGGGTAACAGGCACCTTGTTTCCCACCTTTAGAATGCCCAGCAATCTCTCTTAGGATCTAGTAATATAGCTAATACATGTGCAATGTCTAGCTGGTATGGCAATGCTCTGAGAAGCCTCTGTGTTAGAGGCTCATCAAACCTCGACCTTGATTGCAGGCACATCGTTCCTAGGAATAAAGGAACTTATTTGCTAGATAACTACAATGTTTCACCAAGCTCTGCTGCTCCTGGAGCTGCCCGCCTAACAGTAACTTCAGACAATGGACCTTCTTGAGAACTGCACAAAGCTCCTACATTGCATACTATAACTGTAAAATATAACTGCAGAATAAGCAACCTTACTGATACTCTAAACAATAATGTAGTTATGGTACTAATGACCAAACATTATTGGTATAAATAAACACTACCACTTGGACACCTTCCCTGCCTCTGTACCTCGTCTCTGTGTCTCCCTTTATTATTTCTTTACACACAAAACCAGCCAAACAGCTTTGGCCATGACGACATGGGTTACAGGGCAGAAATGAAGCCTGATGACTCCATGACAGCACCAGAAGAACACCACAAACGGTGTCCTCTAGCAATGGCAGGCTGCAATCTCATTTGTGGACTGGAATCTCAAGTCTGTACTCATGGCTCTGATCTAAGATGATCAAATAGTGCCACTCTGTCAACTCAGCTTCTTGGTCTCCAAAACATGACAAACGTTGAATGGCCTCTCTCTGTGGGCACTCAGATGCATTACCTTATCTCAAAGTTTCACAAAAATCCTAGGAAGAGGGAATTTCTTTCTACAGGTGAGTGCATGAGTTTGGTGGGGGCCTAGACACAGGATTGGATTTACAAGGTCAGCCTGCAGCTTACTACCCTGGCCTCTGTATTTCACAGCCCCGACTCCTGCTCTGCTCCTCCAGCTTGGGACAGGCTGGTTTCTGACTGTCTCGCTGACCCTGGCTCTGGTCTCTCACCTTCTGAGAGATGACTGCTTCTAGTAATTACCACTCAGCTGCACTCATCTCAGCCACAGCTGACACACCTGGTTTGGGCTGCTGCGTACTACAATGCCTGAGTGGCCAAGGACTGGGCTAAGGGAAGCCTCCTAATATCTAGCCATGGAACCAGCCACAAGCTCATTACTGATCCTCTACAGGTGCCCAGAACTTCCAGACATTGGGAATGTGCTCACTTTCCTTGTATTTTGATGAGAGGGGACAAACTAGAAAACAAGATAATGAAGTGTCTTGAAGAAAATGAGGGAGACTAAAGCAGGGTAAAAGGGAAGGGCTAGTCTGGGTAGCAGCAGGGAAAGCTTCCCAAGGGATGTGTAAGCTGAAATTTTAAAGGCATCTTTGACTATAGGGCCAGGGGAACAGCTTTAGCTCATTTAAGGGACAGAGAAGGCCACAGAAGTGGCAGAAGCACAGAGCACCAAGCCACAGAACAGCAGATGAACTTGGGGCAGGCAAGGAGCAGATGACAGCCTTGGCCATGGGAAGGAGTCTGGACCGCAGTCTGGGGCACGAAACTACACTAGGCGATTTTAAGCAGAGGAGGCACAGCGATGTGCTTGGAGAGTGGAAAGAACAGAACAAAGAACAGAAAACCAAGAACAGAAGCAGGGAGCAGGCCAGGAAGGAGGCGCAGCAATGCAAGTGGAGTTCGATGGACATGTATGGTTCAGAGACAGGGAACAGGGCTGTGGTGGTGGATTGGACACGGCACTGAAAGGAATCACAGGAGCCCAGTCGGCGGGGGCCTGCATGGAGTGAATGGCGAAATGCAGCACACACTGAGGTTATTCTTAAATGACAGTGCAGTGGCATGGGTGGCTTCTTAGGCCATGCCTGTGCTGCTGGCGTGCCATGCCCAGGTCTTCAGTGAGGCAGTGTAGCCCAGACAGCAGCTGAGAGCAAGGCTATATGAGACTTCCAAATCCACAGCTAGCCCACAGGCAGCATCAACAGAGCCAAGGCCAACCCTCCCCTGCTTCTCCGTGGCTGCACGCTGGGTCCAAGCACTCACCTGATTGTGCTTGGCGATGGCCTCGTAGGAGCGTCGCATGGCCCAGAAGGCCTTGGCTTTCTCCCGCAGCGTGCACTCCATGTTTCTACACTTGGCCTGATGTGGGGAATGAGAAGAAGGCAGGGAGGCAAATTAGGACTGGAGGCCAGACAGGGAGGACAAACACCACATTTATAACTGGAATTCCACTTTGACAAGAGCATGAAAACAGCATTTACTAAACCTGGTCCATGCCAAGCCCTTGGGGCACAGCTGAATGTTAGTCCTGATCTCAAATCATTCCTTTATAATGCTAAGGGCCCTCACTGTCCTGTAGCCCAGCTCCTTTGTCCTATGCCTGGTACAGGGAACAGGACTGAGGAGGTAGAGGGGCCTGTTGTCTCTCAAGCTGGCCATAATGCAGCACAGAAGGGTATCCTGCTCAGCCTGGGACTGGTCCAGGCTGAGCTCTGAGTCCCTGAGCTGTGGGGATAAGACAGGGGGAGGGACCACAGGCTCCCTTTGAAATTTCCCAGACTGTACTGGTCTGAAGTCACTAACCTTAGGGGGTCTGACCTGACCCCCTTATTTCCCATCAAATGAAGTTATTTCCCATAAGGCCTTCTCTAAACACTTCCCTCCAGACCCCTCCTTCTCCTGATATTCTCATATTGCTTAGATCACGTGACAGACTTTAATTATCAAATTCAAATATTTATCTCTTCAGTAGTTTTGTTTTTTAAATTTTAATTATTGCTTCTGAACTTTCTGGACTCCCTGAAGAACACTGTGAATTTTAGGTTGGATTCCTACCTTTTCATCTACATTGTGAGAAACCTTTTCATATATTTTCTTTTGGAAAAATAGTAAATATTCTAATAATAATAATCTAATATTACTAATATTAGATTAATTCTAATAAAAATAATAATGATTCTAATAATAGTACTGGTAAATTACCATCACCATTTATGGAACACCTACATGTAGCAGGGACAGTGCTAATTACTTAATACCAGTTTCCTACCCGATAAGAGAGATACCACTATGGAGCTCATGGGTTGACAAATCAGTGCATGTCAAGGGCTGAGAAACGGGCAGGCACACAGTATGTCCTGCAAGGTCTAGCTCTTAGTACCAATAAGTGCCACTTGTGAGCCAAGAAATTCTCCTATCAGATGTTTCAGGTTTCTTAATGTACAGCATAAATGCTAAGACAACCTCATCTAGATCTCATCCTTATCCAACTCCAATTTGTTTTCCAGATCTTTCTTCCCCCTTGATATGCAGACTCATCACACAATAGGTGTTTACCATGGTACCTACTGCTAGGACCTCTTCATTCAAGAGCCACAGTGGGCAATTGAGACTCCCTCTCTGCCGGGGGCACAGGCTTAACAAAGAGGCAATGAACATCCTCTATTGCAACTAGGGATCTGCCAGGCTTGAATTGAAAGCTGAGGACCCAGAAAGTAGTGAGTAGTTAGGAAAGGGTAGAAAGAACTAGAAGGGGAATGTCTTAGTCCATTTTCTGTTTGCAGTAATACAACAGCATAGGTTAAACTATTAGGAAACAGGCTGATTCTGGCTCAGAGTTCTGAGCTGAGACTTAGGGCCATGTCTGGTGATAGTCTTCCAGGATAGCTGAGTTCCAGTATGGGTGAGGGCATCACACAGTGGGAAACAGGAAGTGCATGTGAATCCTGTTTCTTCCCCTCTCATAAAGCCACCAGGATGGTGGGAGCTCTGACACTCCTATCTAATCCTACTCAAAGGCTCCACCTTTAAACACCAGTCACATTAAGTATCTACCCTCTTAATACCTTGCAATGGAGATTAAATGTCAACCTTTGTTTTTGGAGAGGATGAACCACATGCAAACCATGGTGGGGAGACCTCTGAAGGTGGCTAAGAGTAATTGGAATCCCTTGGTTGATACTTCTCAGGCTAATTCTGAGAAGGTAGCCCCGGGCAGGGGACCAAGGCTTCGGGACCTACGTCAAAGTCCAGAGGCATGTATAAGAAAGGGGTCCAGACAAGGCAGTTAGAGGCCTGGGCCTCCGAGGGAGTTTGGAGTGGGTCTGGTATTAAAAACACTAAACTTGAGTTCTGACCCAAGAATTTTACCATTTTTACCCCAAAGCTGCAAGAAGTGCATGAATTTTCCCAAGTTTCCATTTTCTCATTAATAAATGTAACTATCTTCACAGTCCCCTGGAAGGGTCTGTGTTTGAGTACTTTGTGGATTTGCAAGTAGTCTAAGAGAATTCTTAGTGTTTTCGTTGAATGAGGAACCAAAAAAACCCACCAAGGTAAGCCCATCCTGAGTCACCTCATACACAGTGTGACACATGCTCTTGGTTCCTACAACATCAGCACCAGCATATGTAAATATGTTAATGATTACCAGGCACTAGTCTGTATGAGTGTCATGGTCTTGGCCTATCGAGGGAAGAGCAATACACTCAGCAGGTAGAGGGTGTATGGGTGCTGTAAGCTGGCCAACCATGTGCATCAACTGAGTTTGAGTTTCTGAGCTCTTCAAACAGGGAAGCTTTGACTCCTGAATGAAGGCAGCACTTGGAACACAGTAAAGAGAATCAATCAAAAGGATCTCTGCCAAGAGTAGAGATTTAGTTTCAGCAAAATAAAATCTTGTAATTAATACTTTAACTGGAATTGTATAGATCCTAATTTTGCTTAGACTTAATCTGGCAACTTCCTTTGGTTTATTGCATATCTGTGATATAGGCAAGAGCAATTTATATGTTTTGTGTTTGTGTGCACCTACGTGGTAACATATTTAAGCCACACTGTTGGAACACTTTTTCCTTTAAGAAGAGCAAGCATGTTGTTCAGGTTTGAGAAACACTGCGCTCCAGGACTTCCTAAGGTCCCCCAAGCACTTGTGTTCTTTCTAGAGCTCTGTTTAAACATTTCTGTTATATTCCAAAATCTCCTAAGTCCTTCTGGTCATATCTCACTGTATTGAGGACACCAGGCAAACTCTTTAACATGCCCTTGGATGCCCTGTGGGATCTGTCCCAAACTTCTTCATTCCTCATGTAGAATGTCCTTCGGTCATTGCAGGCCCCAACCCAATGCCCCCACTACTGCTACTGGCCTTCCCTTACTCCTCTGGGCCTTCAGGTCTTGTGAAATCAGTTCTTCAGAGGCTCCTTCCCATGCCTCAACAGACGAAAAAAGCAGGCTTTCCTCTTAGAATGTCCCATCTTTCACTGAAACTTCAATTATTAGTGAGAGTATTCAACTGTGCCTGTCAACTTCACCCAGGCAGGGTGTCTAGAACTGGACTGTATTCTGCTGGACACACTGTGCCCAGCACATTGCAGGTGTTCAACCTATCTACTCTCCGCACATTGACAATGATCAACAGCCACCCAGATGCCTGCTTATCCAAACACAGTTGGCTGCCCACAGCTCTGGGAACAGAGCACCAGCAGCACTGAGAAGGCTCTCTCAAAACCCATGACCAGAGCAGGGACCAAACTAGGCCCCGGGAAAGTCTAGCTACTAGTTCTGTGACTTTGGCAGTTACTTAAACTGAGACTGTCTTTATACTGTACCTCATTACACTGTAAGATAGGGATAACGCTACTACCTGCAGCAAGCTGAAATGCCCCGCAACCCTGCAAAGCCCAAGTTCTAATCACTACAACCGTGAATGTTATGGCAAAAGGGATTCTGCAGATGACGGAATTAAGGATCTTATTACAGGGAGATTCCTCTGGATCATTTGAGTGGGTCCACTGTAATCACGAGGGCCTTATGAGAGAGGTGGTAGTCAGCCAAGGAAGGCAATAAGATAACTGAAGCAGAAGTCAGAGTCATGCTCCCTAAAGATGGAGAAGACAAGGTAACATGTTCTCCCCTGAAACCTCCAAAAGGAATGCAGCTGTGCAGATAGCTTGAATTGGGGCCTTCTGACCTCTAGAACTACAATCAACTTATGCTTAGATGGTGGCCAAAGTGATCTGTTTTCTTAAACATCCTATCTCATCACAACCCCCGTCTGAGAATTCCACAGGGCTCCCCACAGCCAGCAGGGCTTTTGACCTAGCTCCTTCTCACATGGCAGTGGGATGGGAGGGGGGATCCCACACTGCTCCCCCCAGAACCACCACGCATGTCCAACCATGCAGAACCATGTCTTGTCTACTAACTCCTGACTTCCCCTCTAAAACATGAACTTCATAAGAAAAGGGGCTATCTCAGGGACCTGGGCACCCAGAACAGGTTCTGGCACACAGGAGGCCCTCAGCTGACTCATGTTTGTCTGGTAAATGAATGAGTCGCACCCTGCTTCAGGCGGCCCTGGACTAGACCATTCCCTGCCTCTCAGGCATCACCCTGAGGGCCCACTGGCCTGACACAAGGCTCCATCTGCATCTCCATCCCGATGTAACCACTGATACTCTCTAGGTGCCTGGAAAGTCAGGTTTCCTCACTTCCAGACCCTTCCAGACACTACTGTCTCTGCCACATACCCTCACTCGTTCCCCTGGCTAATACCTCCACAGCCCTCAGGTCTCTCCTGGAAGCTCCTTGAGGGTGAGCATTCTCTATCTCATCTCCTGCAGCTCTTCTAGGACCTAGCAGGGCAAGACATCTGCTAATTAAGAAAGCTGTCATGGAACCTCATGCTTCCTGGCCCCAGGTTCACTACTCTTGAATCCTGGCTTGGGGCTTGGCTCCAACCTGGGGAGTCTGTGAGTGTTCCTGGCCTTGACTCCTGTCCATCTCCTGATCTGAAGCTCTGCCAGCCCCATGAGAATTAGTCACACCTTGACTCATGGTCCCACTACCTAGACCCCAGTTCCCAGTGAGCCCAGCACTTTCTTCATCTGTCTCAAATCAGTATCTAACACTTCTGCCAGTGGGAGTGCATAGGAGTCACAGGGTTACTCAATCAAACATGCATAATGATGGCACTCCTGAGTTCTCTTTTACTTGTCTATGCCAAAATGTGTGTGGAACTATAACAAACTTAAAATTATTCCTCAATAAAGGCACTGCAAAGAAAGGAGAGGGGGTGTGTGGAGTACCTCCTGGACACAGCTTCCTGCCAGCTAATCAGTGTTCTCCAAACTGTTGGTCTGATACATGCATTAGTACGTGATAAAACAAATTTACTGCTTCTTTCCTTTTTGAGTGCTGGGGATGGGAGCCAGGACCTCACACACGCCAGCAAAAGCTCTACCACTGAGCCACATCCCCAGCTCCAAATTTTAGTGTTTTCACATTGTGTAACTTCTTCCAGAGTACAATGGGCATTTCCAGAATTTTACTTTTATTTTTTTACTATTGATACATATATATGGGTGATGTAGGGTGCGACTCATTCATTCACAGACAAACGTGCCGAAAACGAACGTGTTTCTAAGGGCTAAAGTCTAAATATTTCTGAAAAACTCTTAGCTAGGTTAACCCTTATTTCCTAATCACTTTTTCCTTTCTATAACAAAGACTTCTCCACATTACTTTTACCCTGTAAGTTGTTCCCTGGTTTACAGCTATTGGACCTCTAGGCATTAAGATGGTAAAAGAATGATAGAGAATCAACCAGTGGGCCTGAGCCAAGGGCCTCTCCCCGCAGTTACACAAACTTTGGGATCAGCTGAGGACGGTGACTGAGCTGCGGAAACCTTAAGGCTCTACATCCCTTGCCAGGTCCTGGGCTCCTCTCCCACTTCTAAACTGAGGGTTCGTGGGCTACCCACACTGGTGCAGCTCAGAGGGACCTGGCCACCGCCGCTGGCTGGGCCAGGCCGCTCAGAAAGGGGCGGGGCTGTCTGGAGAAGGTCGCTGACCCTGTCTCCCACTTCCTGTTTGCACTCTCTGACCCATCCTGGGCCGGCCTTGAAGACGGCAGACCCAACAGATAACCACATTCGCGGTGGGGGTCTTGAGGAAGCCCCGGAGCTGGAGCGGGGAGCCCGGGAGGCCTGAGCACGCGCCGCGCTAGCAGGCTGGAGGGCGGAGCCCGGGTGCAGGGATGCGGTCCAGCCCGGGCCACCACGAGTGCGCTGGATCACTGGGCGCTCACCGCCACTCTTACCCGAAAGTCGTGGGCAGTGTCCTTCACTGGCTGCATGCGATGTCCCCGGTGGCGGGGGTCGGCCTGGCATGAGCAGCAGAGCAGCTCCTTGTCCTCGAGGCAGAAGAGACTCAACTGGCCGCGGTGCAAGCGGCAGAGGCGCGGGGATCGCGGGCCTGCCCAGCGCGCGCCCTCGGCCTCCTCGCGCAGCAGCTTCTCCACCAGGTTGTTCAGGGTGTGGTTGGTGCGCAGGTCGGCGGGCGACGCCCGGTCCTTGCACACGGGGCAGGTGGGCGCCACTTGCACTTCCCAGCAGCGGCTCACGCACCCGCGGCAGAAGTTGTGGCCACAGTGCAGCGTCACCGCATCGCGGAAGGGGTCGTAGCAGACGGCGCAGAGCAGCTCCTCTTTGAAGGAGCGGGAAGGCCCGGGGGACGCGGCGGGCCCGGGCTCCATGACCCATGAGCTGCGGGATCCGGGACCCGTAACTTTGGCTGGGGTCCCTCCTACCCGCCAAGCCGCAGACTGCGGGGCGGTGGGCGGTGCCCCACCCCTTCCTCTCGCGGCGGTGAGCGGCGGCGGCGCTGGCCAATCGCGAGTGGCGTGCTCGGCTGGTTCCGCCCCACTTCCTGTTTGCGCGTGAAGGCGGGAAGAGCCGGTCGGGCTGCGGAGCCGGTTGTAGCCGCCCTCTGCCGACGGGCGCGTGCCCTAGCCGCGCTACGCTGCGCGCCCTAGTGTCACTGGACGCCTGCGTCCTTATTGAAGTGGGAAATGAAGTCTAGGAACCCCTTCCTTAACCGAGTCATGGAAACCTCTGGCCCGCGACATGGGAGACACCTGGGATCCTGACTTGGTTCCGAAGTCGTGGCTTCCGTGGGCTCGCGCTTAGAGTGGCGGTGCCTTCGTAAAGGCCTGTCACTCAAGCCCTCGTCCATCACTTCTTTTTGGCCAGTCTTGTGGCCTGGAGGCAGCAGGCGAGGAAAGCGGGTGGTGGGAAGACCTCTGAGAAGACGTGGTTCTCGCCCCGGGGTTGAATGAGTGTTTCAGGCTGTGGCTGCTTGTGAGGATAATGACTGTAACTTACCTCGTCCCTATGCAGTGTGAGGCTGAAAGTGAGGTAAGTGTGGAGCGTGCTCCTGACACCAGGCAGGTCTCCCTTAAAGCAAAGGAACCAGAATCCAAGCTGAATTCCTGCCGGGTTTGCCGGGCTGAGCCCCTGCGACTCCCCTTTCCTGCATCAGTGTGATTATTTTGCAGCTTTCTCATGTAGGATGCTGTTCACATGCGGTGCTTCTATTCCTGGTTTCTGGACTCTTGGTGTTGGGCATCTGTATGTCTTGAGAGCAGAGGCACTGTCTGAATTTTCCAAGGATGTTTCTATGGTGAACAACTTTGGAGGACAGAAATAATTTCTCCTCCAGACAAAGTTCTGGCAGAAGTAGTCCCCATTATTGGTTCCAGTTTCCTAAATTTGGGAGTTTCTCTTCTGTAATGCAACCTACTGGGGCCCTCATCACAAAGACTTGTGGGAATTGAGGCTCAGGAAATTGGTCCAGTAACAATGCTGACTACACTTACTGCTGTTAAGAATTGTCCTTTGTCTCTGACCCAGTGGACTCATATCTCCTACCATCGTTCATGAATCTGTAGCAAGCTAACTGCTTGCAAGTAGGATAAAATTTCAAACCCTTTACAGTTCTAGATAATTTTCTTCCAAATTTTTTCAGAATAGCCCTTTCCTCATAGGGAATGCACATCACTGATTTTCATTGCCTTCAGTATTTCTTATATGTGATCTATATTCACCTGGGGTGCTTTGTACATGGAGATACCCAGACCCCATTTCATCCTTCTTACCTGTCTTGGCCAGGAATCTGCATTTTCATGTGATCACCATGTAATTCTCAAGCACACTAAAGTTTGAGAGTCATTGTTCTAGATCTTCTCACCCAACAAGTTGTCAGGTGTCCAGTGATGGTTAGTGGTTCAAAAATGAATCTTAGGGCCTGGGGTTGTGGCTGTGCAGTGGAGTGCTCGCCTAGCACTTGTGAGGCCCTGGGCTCGATCTTTTAGCACCACATAAAAATAAATAAATAAAAATATTGTGTCCAACTAAAAAATAAATATTTTTTTTTAAAAAATGAATCTTAAAAGCAATATCTAAAGAAAGCCACAAGATGGGGCTGATAATCTTGTACTACATTTACCTCCCTAGAAAATGCTGTCATTTTCTTTCATTGTGTCCTTTTACCATTTGTGCCACTTGTTCTGTGAAACTATCTATATTGCTATCTGTGGGTTTCATTCTGTTCTTATATGATTTTCTTTGTTTTGTTGCTATTTTTCTCAGATTCTGAGTGGGACCACAAATCAAAACAAAGATGTAGAGTAGAAATTAACACGTACCTTTTTAACTAAAAATCAAAAGTTAACACTAGAGCAATGAGGTTCGCCAGTCCTTTTGAAAATAGGGAAGGGTTATATTCCAGACTCTAGCACTAGCCAGGGAGGGACATGACCTAGGGCATATATTTTACTTTTCTGATTTCCTTTTCCTTAACTGTATAAGGAAAGGTAACATTAATTGCTCCAAGTGTATACCAGATCAGACACTGAAACTGTCTAATTCTTTACATAATTTCAGGTAGGAGTGACAAAGATTTTATCTAGAGATCAGAGAAAAGATCTCTAGATAAATTTCGGTGACTATAACAGTCTGTCACCAACTTTTCTTTCAGTAGAAACACTTTATTCAGAGGTATTTATTAAATTTCATGTCCTCAGTATAGTAACTAAACTACTACAGTAATCTACAAAGTTCTCATTTTCTCTAACTCCCCCTACCACATGTCCCAAGCCAGGCACAGCTATATTTCCAAACTCCTTGCCATCATCTTGTAAATCTATATAGAGAGCAACATTTTTTTAAATGTTGTTAGGGTATAAAGAGAAGAAAGACTAATGTTTTCTGTTGCTATAATTGAGTACCACAGACTGGGAAATTTATCGAGAATATAGATTCTTTAGCTTACAATTCTGGGGGCTGAGAAGTCCAAATTCTGGAAGCATGGTGCCAGCCTGATAAGGGGCCTCTTACTGCATTTTAACATGGCAGAGGGAAGCAGGGCACACATACCAGTAATCCCAGTGACTCAGGAGGCTGAGGCAGGATTGTGGGTTCAAAGCCAGCCTCAGCAACTCTGCAAGGCCCTAAGCAGCTTAGTGAGACCTTGTCTTACCAAAAAAAAAAAAAAAAAAAAAAAAAAAGCTGGGGGTGTGGCTCAGTGGTTAAGCATCCTGGATTCAATCCCTGGTTCCAAAAAAAAAAAAGTGGCAGAGGACATCACATGGCCTGATAGCTCAGATCTCTTCATCTTATAAAATCCTTATCTAATCTGAATTACCTACCAAAGGTGCATCTTCAAATAACATTGGCATATGAATTTAGAGATTAAGTTTCCAACACAGGAAATTTTAGAGGACACATTCAAACAGAACAGAGAAGAATGTCCTCTTTTCTTTTTAAAGCAGTGAACTAGAAAGTAACTACTGCAAATAAAAGGAAGAGATTGATTACATAAAAAAGCAAACCCTAACTATATGCTGCCTACAGGGAACGCACTTTACACATAACATACAAATAAAAGTACAAGGAAGGAAAAAGATAGACCATGTTACTGCCAATCAAAAGAAAGCTAGCATGGATGTGTGTATATATAGGACACAGCAGCTTTCAGATCAAAAAATTATTACAAGGATAAGGAACCCAGATGCTGAACAAGGAAGGTAGTGGCAGGGCTAACAATAGCACCTTCAGGGACAGCCAGCCAGAGCTGCGGACCTAATGGAGCTCTTTCATCTGTTCTCAAGGACATCTTGGTGGACAGCATTTTAGTCTGAAACTTGGGGAGAAATAGTGATGACTTAGACCTTGGACCTTCTCTGAGGACTACACCATGGAAACATGGAAGATATGGGGCTCCTAGTTGATCTGAATAAATGCAGGGATACCTTCCATGACAAATATGAGTGTTTGGGGCTGGGATTGTGGCTCCATGGTAGAGCGCTCACCTAGCACGTGTGAGGCCCTGGGTTCGATCCTCAACACCACATTAAAAAATTAAAGATACTGTGTCCAACTACAACTAAAAAAAAAAAAAAAAGAAAGAAATATGAATGTTTAATGTGAATGACAAGGGAAATATCAGCATAATAAACTGCTTGCCTCCAGATTTGGCTATAGATATCTTTTATTTTATCCATATGTTTTTCATTTCTTGATCATTTATCATCTTTTAAGATATGCATTTGTAATATGTGACATGAAATATTTTAATAAAGGGATGGATTATCTCATAACAGGAAATCTGGAGGCAAAAAGGCCTCAGGGTTGGTTATGTCAGTTCCCTGGATTCTTCTCATCTTTCTAGTCTGCCTGTGGCTCTTCAGGTTAGATAAATAATAAAATGATAGCAGCAGCTCCAGGCATCTTATCCTGATATGAATCAATGACAAGAAATTGAATTGACCTATTTGTTCCCAGTTATGTCTCATTTCTAGAGCTAAGAAACCTTTCCTAAAACCATCTAGAAGACTTCCTCTCATACCTTATTGTCCCGAACTAGGTCACATGCCTGCCTCTAAATTCGTCATTGGTAAGGGGAGTCAGATCTGTATGATTAACTTCAAATTGCTGGATTGACCCAAGTCACACTGCAGTAAGAAAAGGAATAAAGATATGTAGAAAGGAGATAAAAGAAAAGGAAAAAAACTATAATTGTATATCTGAAAGCTCTATGGTCAGATTTACTCCCCAAACCTGTTTTTTTTTTTTCCCTCCAGGAAAAAAAAAATTTGAGAAATCTACAAATCTTAGGGTTACTATAAATTCACTCATCTGTGAAAACTGTCTCATTCTGATTAAAGCTGAAGGTCACTACACATGTATTTTCAGATTAGATAAAGCAAAAGTGGGTATATTTTAAGGCACATCCCACATGTTATCTAAATAAGAGACAATATCAAACTGAAGATCCCAGGAGAAGACAAGACTACCATGAACATCTTGCAATCCATGATCAAAGTACTGAATTCACCAGACTGAAGTCATTTCCATATACCTTCCCATGCCTACTCCTACAAAGTTTCCCGTAAAAGAAGAGACCGGGATCCCCAAAGCACTTCTTGCTCTTGAGAGAGTCTGCACTGTGCTCTAAGAATGCGTGTCTTTCCTTTTGCCTTTCAAATAAAGCTCTTCTTCTTTACTAAAACCTGATGTGTCCTTCAATACTTTTAGGTGATGTGTCAAGAACCTAGAAGGTTCGAATAGGCATCTCTGCCCCTGGATAGACCTCTTTGAACCCCCTTATGGTGACAACATGATGAGGGGGTGGTCATTGAAAAGTGTTCACTTACTATGAAAGAGAGAAAAATCACTTTTATGCAGGTTTTAGTATTTACTTAAGGGGTGTTTCCCTTAAAAGCTCATGTGAAAAACAATGCAAGAATTTTCAGAGGTGAATTGATTAGATTATGATTGTGACCTAACCAGTGAATTAATCAACTAATATGGATTAACTAAATATTAACTGTAGGCAGGTGACTAGAGGAGGTAGGCCACTGGGAAATGCCTCTGGGGGGTTACATTTTTCCTTGGTGTCCTTTCTTTCTGCTCCCTAGTTGATATGTCCTGAGCAGCTTTCCTCCACCATGCCCTTATGCCATGATGTTTTGCCTCATGTTGGGCCCAAAGCTATGGATTCAGCTGACCATGAACTGAACTTCTGAAACCATGAGCCAAAATAAACTTTCTTCTCTATGTTCTTGTCAGGTCTTTTGGTCTCAGTAATGAAAAGCTAACTAAAATAGAAATTGGTACCAAGAAGTGGGGTCATGCTATGACTAACCTGACTATGTGTTTGAAAAGCCTTTGGAACTGGTTTGCAGGTGGGGGAACTTTGAAACATTTTGAGATGCAAGCTAGAGATGCTTTAGAATGTTGTAAATGGAGCTTAATGGGTTATTCTGGTAGAAGCTTAGAATGTTGTTAGGACTATATATACTGAGCTCATGATGTTTCAGAGAAGAGAACTCTATTGGAAATTGGGCTGGAAACCATTCATGTTGCATTCTGGCAAAAAACTTATCTACATTTTGCCCATGTCTTGAGACTTTCTGTAAAGCTGAATTTAAAGGTGATCAACTAATTAATCTGGCAGAGAAAAATTCCAAGTGTATACCAGATCAGACACTAAAACTGTCTAATTCTTTACATAATTTCAGGAAGGAGTGACAAAGATTTATCTAGAGATCAGGGAAAAGAAATTTTGGTGACTATAACAGTCTCACCAACTTTTCTTTCAGTAGAAACACTTCATTCAGAGGTACTTATTAAATTTCAAGGGGGCTGGGGATGTGGCTCAAGCGGTAGCGCGCTTGCCTAGCATGCGTGCGGCCTGGGTTCGATCCTCAGCAGCACCACATACCAACAAAGATGTTGTGTCCGCCAAGAACTAAGAAAAAATAAATAAATGTTAAAATTCTCTCTCTCTCTCTGTCCCCCTCTGTCTCTCTCTCTCTCTTAAAAAAAAAAAATTAAATTTCAAATCCTCAGTAGTAGCAAGTCCTTCAGGGGTAGTATGAACATTGCTGTTGGCTTTTAGCCAAGTTACTATGATAATCAGGAACAGAAAGATTGGAAAATCTTGCAGTTTGGCTGTGTGAGTAAAATTGGGGCTAATGAAAGTGTGTTTGTTAAAGAGAACATAACCATTAAAGAAATACCAAGTACTTTATCCAGAAACAATTAGAAAGGTGGCTTGAGGACATCTCAGGAATTGATAAGACCACAGCCATCTCAGGCTCAAGAGTATAAAAGTATAAAATTGTTTTGATAAAGACAATGAGGCACCCTGCTTGTACAGGGCCTAGGAAATGTTTTCACCATAGTCAGCCACCCAGGCCCTCAGAGGATGCTGCAGCCATGGCTCCTACTTGAGATGATGGTGGACCTTGGCATCATCCATGTGGTGCTGGATCTGCAGGATGCTGGAGTTTAAGAGCTTCTGCTGGGATTTCAAAGGAAGGCCCGGGAAGCCAGGCAAAGTGTAGCAGGGTCATATCCCTGTGGGCTGCCCCTGAGGAGGTGATGCATAAAGATGTGAGAAGGAAGCCAAAGCTGCAGTGAAGACCCTTGGGATTAAGAGATGTCAGTAACACAGGACACCTACTGAAGGGAGCTGCAGGAATCAAGCAGAAACAAGCCAAGAGAAAGGCCACGTGGGCACGACCAGCAAGGCCATGTGGTGAAGTTACACAAGCCCTTCAGAGAAACAGTAAAGCACCCTGTCCCCAGATGCTGGATGTGGAGCGACAGGACTTGTTTGTTCAGCTTTTGTTTAGATTTCGATCTTGCTTCAGTCCTGTCCCTTCCTTCTATACCTCTGTTTCTTTCTTGTGGAATGGAGATTATTATGGTTTGGATGTGAGGTGTCCCCCCAAAAGCTCATGAGACGATGTGAGAAGGTTCAGAGGAGAAATAATTGGGTATGAGAGCTTTAACCCAGTGAATTGATCCCCTAATGGATTAGCTGAGTGGTAACTGAAGGCAGGAAGGGTGTGGCTGGAGGAGGTGGGCACTAGGGGTGTAACTTTGGGGTATATATTTTGTATCTGGTGAGTGGAGTCAGAGTCAGTCTCTCTCTCTTTCTCTCTGTCTCTCTCTCTCTGTCTCTCTCTGTCTCTCTCTCTCTCTCTCTCTCTCTCTCTCTCTCCCTCCCTCCCCCCTCTCTTTCTCCTCTCTGATCTTCCTATGAGCTGCTTATCTCTGCCACTCTTCCGCCATGATGTCCTGCCTCACCTCGAGCCCTGAGGAATGGAGTTGGCTGTCTGTATTCCAAGACCTCTGAATCTGTGAGCCCCCAAATCAACTTTTCCTACACTAAAATTATTCTTGTCAGGTTTTATAGTCGCAGCAGCAAAAAAAGCTAACTAAAACAGGAATGTTTACTCTGTGCCACTATATTGGATATATATAATATCCAATTTGCTCTTTATTGGGGAAAACATCCGTGAGTTTGCCTTGAGTCTCGGATGAGATTTTGGACTTGGACTTTGGGGTATTTCTGGAACTCTCAAGACTATGGAGACTCTTGGAAATGGTCTAAATGTGTTTTGCATTGTGAGATGGGCATGAGTATGGGGGTGTAATGTCATGATTGTGATATGAGGTATCCCCCAAAAGTTCATGTGTGAGACAATACAAGAATCTTCAGAGGTAAAATGATTAGATTATGAAAGGTATAACCTAATCAGTGTATTACTCCACTAACATGGTGGTCACTACAGGCAGGTAGGTATGGCTGGAGGAAGAGTCACTGAGAGTATGCCTCTGGGGTTTATATTTTGTGAGCACATCTCTTTGCTTCCTTGATGTCATGTCACATCCTAAGCTGCTTCCCTCGGCCATGCTCTTCTGCCATAATGTTCTGCCTCACCTGGGGCGTACAGCAATGGAGTAAGCTAACCATTGACTGAACCTCTGAAACCCTGAGCCAAAATAAACATTTCCTCCTCAAAGTTGGTCTTGTCAGGTTTTTGGTCACAGTGATGAAAAGGCTAACTAACACAGCAGGCAACTACAGGCTCAGGACAGTTGCCAATGTTTACAAATTGGAAGATTTCACATAAAAATTTATAGTTCTACCTTTGCACCTTTGCTATTTTTTTCATTTTTAGATTTTTAATTGAGATAAAACAGCAAAAATTTATCATCTTAATCATTTTTAAGTATGTAGTTTGGTGGTATTATTTTCTCATTCTATGCAACTGGTCTCCAGAACTTTTCACCTTGCAAAAATTTTCACCAAAACCCATTAACCAACTCCCCAATTTCCCTTTCCCACAGCACCCAGAGACAACCATTCTACTTTTTGTCTCTAAGAATTTGACCATTGTAACTCACATAAGTGGAATTTATGTTATTTATTTTTTTGTGTCTGGTTTATTTCACTTAGCACAATGTCCTCAAAGTTCATCCATGCTGTAGCCCCTATTGTTTTATCATAGACTGAATAATATTCTGTTGTATGATATATGAAATCAGACTCCCACATGCAGTTTATCCACTCGTCTGTTGATGGACACTTGGGTTGCTACCCATTGTGATTAATGCTGCTATGTGTTTGGGTATATAGATGTCTCTTTGGGACCCAGTTTTCAATTCTTTTGGGTATATGCCCAGAAGTGGAATTACTAAATCATACAGTAATTCTATTTTTACTTTTTTGAGTAACCGCCATCCTGTTTTCCATAGTGACTGCCTTATTTTTCATTCCAATTGCTTCACATCCTTGCCAACATATATTACTTTGCAGTTTTTTTCCATAGTAGCCATCTTTTAATGAGAATAAGGTGATATTTCATTGTGGTTTTGAGTTGCATTTTCCTAGTGATTAGTGATTCTGAACATCTTTTTAAATACTTCTTGGCATTTAGAAATCATATTTAGAGAAATGTCTATTTGAGTGTTTTGCCCATTTTTAATTGGATTATTTGATTTTTTTTACCAGATTTTCAGTATCTTTAATCACAAATCAGTATTATAATGGTCAGTTTGGATGTAATACCTATGATAAAATAATTATGAAAAGTATTGTATTTACAGTAAAACAATTGTTTTATATAAATGAGTCATTGGATATGTAACTTCCTTCAGTAACAACTGAGTGGACCCAATTCTACTCTCTAAATGGACCAATTTTATGATTCTCCTGGAAGTTTTGAGTTGGGCATAGTTCCTTGGTGTTCATTTCAAGTGATCAAAGCTTAAAAGAAAATCCCTAGAAACCAATAATTGGAACTAGACCTCCTTAGGATGGAGTAGAGGTAAGAGTGGGGGAAAAGGACACTAGATATGATGCCAACAGGATGATGCCATCTGCTTGGCTTCAGAGCATTCTGCACTCAAGGTCAATCCAGAGCCTATACATGTATTGTCACCTCTCAAATGCCCACAACTGCTATATTTATCAGGAAAATGAGAGAGGGGGCCCAAGGAAGAATCAGTCCCAACAATCATATGAACACTTCTAAATTTTCAATACCAAGGATTAATTTCTGAAGTATAAGCTTATAACCAGAAGCTGTCCAGTTAGCCATTAACTGGAATGCATGTGCATCATCGCCAAGGAGCCCTTGGGCTTACAAAACCATATACATCTTATTTGTCTCTGATTTTAAAATAATCCATTCCCTTGTTGGGTATGCAGGTAAGCAGTGGATAAAGTGGTACATCTGCAATACCAGCTGGTGCTAAGGATTTCAATGCTTCCAAAAATGTGACCTAGAGAAATTTATTAGGCACCAGACGGGTTCTTTCCTCTAAGTCAAGATGCCCCCATTTAAGTCACTTTTGAACTCTGTTTCAAGCTTACATTATGCAAATTCTAGTTGTGGTTGAGGACAGTCTCCAAAAGTTTTCTTTTTCTTTGGACTCTGTCTTTTTCTACTGTGTTTTCCTGAATGATCCTTGAATCCATATTTACATCTAGTCCCAGTCATCTTTCCTGTAGAGGTGTTGTAGAGTTGTGATTTTCAAAGGTCTTATTATACTGTTAAAAACAATAGTCTGAGAGAGTCCAGGTATCGACTTCTCAGGTCCACTTTCACCATCTGATGGTGTTTGCTAGCAACTGCCAGTGCCTGACCCAGAGGGCAAAATGTTCTTTAGCAGGGAGGAGGGGAAGGCGTAGAGAGTCTGCGGGTAATGCAGCATGGTTGTGGGTTGGTACTGATTTGGCTTTGTACACCTTGTTCCCCAGGCAATTCAGACTGCATTCTCTTCAGCATCTCTGAAGCTGACCGTCACATTTTTCAATGCTCTCTGAAGAATTTTCTTGAATGAATGTTTGAATTGTTCCACATCAAAAAGATCAATGTCTTCATCTGGTTCTGTACTCATCTGAGTTTGAGTACTTCCCAAACTTTTTGGTGCCAATGAACTTGAGTATAAATGACATCTGCAAGGGCTGCCTCCTTGAGACTCAAATACTTCTCACACAGCAGAACCAAGTCTTGAACGAGACATTCCTTTCTCTGATGGAACTTATGGTCTGCAGTTGGTTAACAGATTAAAAAAAAAATCCCAAGCTTTTAAGATTCTCATCATTTCATACATGGGGATTTTCAAGATGGTCCTCCTGATAAACTGGGTAACAGTCTCTTCCATCTCTTGGGCACGAACCCCATCTCCAGCAGTGCCCTTAGCAATGGTGCCCACCAAGGCACCTTCAAAGCCACCAATGGCAATTCCCAACACCCTAAGGCTCCAGGGTATAAGGTCCCACAAGGGCCAAGATGGTAGTCTGTTGTTGAGTAAGAGATCTTTATGTATTCTAGATTTTACCCCATGTCAGATATATGATTCCATATTAACTCCACATCAAATATTTTCTCCCATTCCATTGGTTGTCTTTTTGGTCTGATACTTGTGTCCTTTGATGAACATTTTTAAGTTTGATGTATTCCAACTTATCTTTTTTATTTTATTGCCTCCGCTTTTGATGTCATATCTAAGAAAACATTGCCAAATCCATTGTCATGAGATTTTCTCCCTCCATTTCCTTCTAAGAGTTTTATTGTTTGACATCTTACATTTAGGTTTTTGATCCATTTTGAGTTATATTTTGTATTTGGAATAAGGAAGATACACAAATTAATTATTTTACATATGGCTATCCAGTTTTCTTTTTAAAAATTTATTCTTTCTAGATATATATGAGTATATTTTGACATATTATACATGCAAGGAGTATAACTTATTCTAATTAGAATCCCATTCTTGTGGCTTTACATGATATGGAGTTAATACTGATCATGTATTCATATATGACCATAGGAAAGTTATGTCCAATTCATTCTACTGTATTTTCTATTCTCTCTCCCCTATTCATTCCCCTTTGTCTAATCCAATGAACTTCCATTTTTCCCCTCCCTACTCTTCCTTGTTGTGGGTTAACATTCACGTTGTCAGAGAGATCATCCTTTCCCCATTGTGTGGTCTTAGCACCTTAGTTAGAATCATTGACCACATAGATTATAAGTGTTTATTTCTGGGCTCCTTATCCTTTCCCGTTGGTTTGTATATCTGACCTCATTCCAGGAGTATATAGTTTTGATTGCTGTAACTTTATAGTAATTTTTGAAATCTGAAAGTGTGAGGGCTTCAGTGGTGTTTGGGTTTTATAGATTATTTTGTCTATTTGGGACCCCTTGATATTCCATATAAATTTTAGGGTTATTTTTCGATCTTTGCTTAAAATGCTACTGAGATTTTACCAGGTTATGGGGTCCTGCAAGGGACTGCATTCAGTCTATTAGTTGCTTTGAACAATGCTGACCTCTTAACCATATTAAGTCTCCAGTCTACAAACACAGTATGTCATCCCATTTTTCTAGAATTTCTTTCAGCAGTGTTTTATTGTACTCAGAGCACAAGTCTTTCACTTCCTTGGATAAGTTTATTTTTAAGTATTTTGTTCTTTTTGACGCTATTGTAAATGAAATTGTTTTCATAATTTCCTTTTCAGATAGTTCATTGTCCACTTTGCTTTTATTTAAAAAGAAGAAGAAAATCTGGCTCCATCAGCTGACATTCCTGCATGGCAGCAGGTTTTGAGCTGATCAGCAGCTGCTCCTTGTAGGAGGACATTTGTTCTCCAGTTTGCTACAGCCCCTGTCTGGCCAGCTTCCCCTCACATTCCCTGCCTGCCCCCTGCAGGCATTTGTGCCTTCTACCCCTTATTTAGATCATCCACAGCGGTGGGTACACACTGCTGCTATCCATTAGGAAGGAGCTAGAGTGGTGGAACACTCTGGAACAGGCAGGCACCTTGACAACTGAACAAAACAAAATCAAATCTGATTTTCCATGCTCCTGAAATGATCTGTAAGCACCCAATTAATTTATTGCAACCATTCAGAATAGAAAAACTTCAGAAACATATTATGTGTGTTTTTCTGTACAACAGAATGCAGGATACAAAACTATTCTTTGTGATTTAACAAAATAGACAGTAATGACCCCATCCTGTGCTGGGTGATAAACTCCCTCAGGAGTTAGTGAACTATGTAGAGTTGTTTATCATTGCCTCGTAAATGGCCACAGACACGCGTGTTCCAGGCTCTTGCATTTGCTAGGGAATTTTTGTTTTTCTTCCCTTCCTAGAGGTTCTTGCTACCAGCAGTACATCTGCCTGTAGCAGTCTGCCTCCGCTTAGTAGCTGATGCTTTCAGCACACTGTGGGCTGGGACCAGGCAGCGAGGTTTACTAGAACTGTCAGAGTCAACAGTGGCAAAACAAGTTTCCTGTAGTCTCATCATTGCTTCACAGCTTACCCATGAGGTGGGGTAACAGAAGAGCCCACCCACAGATGAGGTAAGGGACTGAGAGTCAAGAAGACCAAAGCCACAGAAGTCATAGAGCTGACTTGGAGCAGGCAGGACCCTGCAGCTACAGTCCTCTGGCCAGCTGGGGAGCCACAGGGCTGGAGGCACTGCCCATCACTATGGGAGGCACTTGACCTCTTGGCACTGAGCGCACTCTGTCTGTTCTTTAATGGAGAAATAAAAAGCACTTCTGCCTTTTCTGTATCCCTCTCCCTCTTGGGGGCCCAAATCAACAGCTCAGCAGCTTAAATACATTTTCACTTTTCCCAAGGAATTTCATTTTCGATTACATCCACGAGGCACCCCCTCCCCTTCATTGCTCTGTGGGAAGATTTTTGCTTTGTTCATTTATTTTAGATTTTTCATTGTGAACATTTTAAAATACATTCAATATTTGGAAAAGACCAGGATAATTAACCCCAAATGCCCATCATTCATTTTCAACTTTGCTGTTTTCTTTCGTCTCCCCCCTCCACCTTTTTCTTTCGTTCCCCTGAAGCCAGAGAGGTGGAACATTTTAAAATAACATTGTTTTGTTTTCAGGAACCCATTTTTAACAACAGGCCATAATCTCCATGGATTGTCATGTATGAGTTATAGTACTAGCAAAGAAATGTACATGCACCACTTCTCATCCTTTTAACAACCCTCAAAGGTAAATCCCCTTTTAGTAGACGAGGACATTGAGGTTCTGCCTTAATGTGTGGCTAGAACAAAGGCTACATGATGGTGTATTAGTTGGGTAACTCTGAAGGAAAAAGCAACAACATTGTTTTCTTCTTTCTACTCTCAGACCCCACACACCAGTCACTTTGGACAGCAGGTGTTAAGTCTCCCTACCAACAACCATTCTCTGATGTAGGACACCAACTGGATGTCCTCTAGTTCAACCCAATGTTGATGCTCACTAACTGGAGATAAAACCAGATCCCGAAGGTTGAGCTCTGGGACACGCAAGACTGCTCCCATTTTAGATGCCCAGCTGCAAGTCCCAGGTTGTGGCCCATGATTCTGACTGTAGACCAGGGCTCCTATGATCCTTCTCCATGTGTTCCATTAATTTGCTAGAGGAGCTCACAGGACCCAGGGACTTCCATTTGCCCATTTATTGTAAAAGATAATACCAAGAATACAGATGAACAGCCAGATGAAAGAAATGTGAAGAGGCACAAGAGAGGAAGTGTGGACATTCTAGGCCCTCTTTGGGATGCCACCCTCCAGCACCTCTGTGTGTTCACCTACCTGGAGGCTCTCTGTCTTTTTGAGTGTTTAGGGAGCTTCATAGGCATGATCAATTCCATCAACCAGTTACAACGGCCCCAGGTGATCACCTCAACTTTTCTCTCCTATCCAGAGGCTGGGGGAGGGCACCCAATGTCCATCCTTCTATCCTGCCTCAGTCTTTCTGGATATAGCCCCCATCCTGCATTTATTTAGGGGCCTCCTACCACTAGTTGTCCCGTTTGTATACAAAAGACACTTATTATTTTGGAGATTCCAATGGTTTTTAGGAGCAATGAGCCAGGAACCCCTGGGATACCAAATACGTATTTCTTACTTCACAGTATCACAGATGCAGTTCCGGCTATATAACAGAAAGGTCCCAAATGTAGTATCCTGAGCATGTTAAATGTTTCTCTCTTTTAAAAGTTCACCTAGGTCCAGATCTTGCCCAGGGTGAGCATGTGGCTGGGTAGGGACCCAGATCTCATCTCACCTCACTCAGCCATTCTCAACATCATAGACCAAGATAGCTGCTCCAGGTTTTCTTGTCAGCTGGAGGTGGAGAAGGGAATATTGGACAGTGTGCCCATTCCCTTGAAGGGCATGATCCTTAGGTTTCATGCATAGTTTCTACTCACCAACCACTGTCCTGCATTCATCACATGATCACACCTGTGAGGGAGACTGGGAAATGTAGTCCAGATTTTGGGTAGGCTGTGACCTAACAAAAATTTAAAATTCAATTATTAAAGGGAAGGGAAAGAAAATGGATACTGGAGATTAGCAAGCAGTACTTTCATGAGTGGGATAAAAGGGTTCTTTTCAAGTTCAGAATGTGGTTTTGAGTTCTTTATTTTGGACTCAATTGTGGCCCATTTTACTAAACTCAGTGGTTTCTGGTTAAACTGGAGATAGGCATCCCTCGATTAGGGACTTGAATCATTTTGCCCTTGTCTCCATGAGTATTTGCTTTGTGCATTTCTGTTCAGAACATTTATAACTATACTTTCCTTTTAGAATAAAATTTATTCTAATAGTAAATTTACATTATGTAAATTAAATTCTCTCACTCTCACTGGAGAGGCTCCAGTTACATAGTAACAGCCCCTCCAATGATGGTTTTAGATTCAGCTCTGCTCTTTCCTACTTTTATGGCCGTGGACACATTTCTCTTCTCCAAGCCTCATTTTTCTTTCTGCAAATAATTCCATCTACCTCAGCTATGGTTGTAGAGGTCAACAGAGGATAAATGAAGGTTCTTAGCACACAGTGAACATTCGGTAAGTTTTATCTGTGTTCAGATATGTGTATAATCTCTCCCACTAACTCTATGCTGTTTAATTCCTATCATTTCTAAAAATAATAACTATAGCATTTTTTAGCATTTTCACAGCTATCATATTTAATTTGTGCTTTACAATACCTATGAAATAGGTAGATGTGTTAGTAAGCTTCCCATCACTGTGACAGAATGCCTGAGAAAAGCAAGGAGGAAAGGTTTATTTGGGCTAATGGTTTCAGAGGCTTCAGTCCGTGGTCAGCTGGCTCCATTACTTTGGACCTGAAGTGAGGCAGAACATCATGGCAGGAGGCTCTATTGGAGGAAAGCTGCTCACCTCCTGGCAGCTGGGAAGCACAGAAAGAGAGAAGGAGACGACTGGGGACAAAGGTCCTCCTCCAAGGACCTACTCCCTCCATTTAGGTTCCACTTTTTACAGTTTCCATCACCTCCCAGCAGTCCCTTCAGCTAGGAATCCCTTCATGGATTGGTGCATTGATGAGATCCAGGCCCTCACGAGCCAATCACTTCCCCAAACTTCCACCCCTGGAGGTTGCTGCATTAGGGATCAAGCCTTCAACACAGGAGCCTTTGGGGGACACTTCCTATCCAAACCATAACAGTAGAGCAGATAATACTATTCTTCTCATCTTCTAGATTAGTAAGTACAGTAGGCCCCCCTTATCCAAGGAGGACATGTTCCAAGATCCCCAGTGGATGCCTGAAATCACAAATAGTGCTAAACCCTATATAACCTTTCTTCCTATCCATACATACATGATACATATGTGAGAAACTTTAATATACACATTAGTTAGGTGAGAGATTAACAATAATAATAAAATAGAACAATTATAACAACACTATAAGAAAAGCTATGAAGGAGAAAGTTATGGTCTCTCAGAATATCTAATCATGTCCTCCTCGTGCTTCTTTTATTGGAAAGTGCAGATAAGGGGCACAATGTGCACAAGCTCAGAGAGTTGGATTCAGTTGCTCAAGGTTGCAGCCTCTTCCCTCTTGGTGGGTCCTTTGTTACCTTAAACCAATCACAAAGCGGCCCTCTCTCAATCCTCCCCCAATTTCCCCATGACAGCCAAGCTCTTCACAAGAGTTGCCAGCATGTGCTACCTCCGTGTCCTCTTTCTGATTCTCATCAGCGCGCCCCATTTAACTTGTGCCTCTGCACAATTGCTCCTGGATAAAGCCTGACTGGCCTCAAGCTCTCTGTTCTTCTGACTCTTGCCCTCAACAATCATCCCTGTGTTTCCAAATGCCATCCCCAAAGTTTGTCACCTGTGCAGGCTCCTCTGGTCTTGATGACTCCCAGGTCAGGGGTGGGAGCAGGTTAGAAGAGCCCTTTCACAGAAGTCCAGACAACAAAGAGGATCTGAGCCAGGGTGGGGATGACGGAATTAGGAAAAAAAAAATTTAAAAAACAATGATGCTTGGAAAGATTCCCACGATGTGGAGACTACATGGCTTTGGGATTCCGAGGGAGTCACGGATTCTAACAGTGGGTGCTTGGGAGACACTCAGGGATAGGACTGCAGGGGAAGCTATTGGGGCGCGTCTGATGCAGGTTGTAGACCTGAGCCTGTAGCGAGGGAGGGACATCTAAACGGAAAGCCCAGTGGCTAAGGAATGTTTGCTCGGAATCCTTTTCCTGACACTTTCTCTGCCTAGTGACGCAGGCACCATCCCCACCAGGGCCTCCCACATTGGCAGCAGAGTAGATAGAAGGAGAAATGTTGCTTCTCCATGATGTCGGTCATTATCACATCTACAAGGAGCCGTGGTAGTGTATTTTAGAGCACCAATATAAAATCATAGAGTTCCTGACAGGTTGTTTAAAGGATAGGGGACAGGTGGAAATGTGTGACCTGTCACCTTTGAATCTTTTGGCTACACAGGAAGAACCTAAGGAGACCTGAAGGAAGAACTGGTCACCTTGGGAGTTTCTCAAGGTCTCTATATTTTAAAAAACCCTATACTCCTATGCTTCTTGGAGCTAGGTTTGGAGCTACAAAGAAGTTCTGAAGAATTGAACAACTGCTGAAAGCAATCTGAAATCTCCCTGAATTAGGTCCAGTAGAGATGAAGTTGTAGTTAACCCCCATGGCCACATAGGGGCAGCACACACAAACGCACCTCTTCATGAAGTGGTCCCATTGGCTTTGGTCTTATTCCCACTGCACCATCTACCCTCCCGCAGACTCTCAGAGCCTCACTCAGGGATCTAACTTTCTTAGCACCTGGCCTTCAGCCTTCAGCCTTGTATGCTAGGATGGGAGGGCCATCTACCTCCTGATGCCCTCTGGAGTCTCCAGGCCGTGTTGTCAGTTACCACCTCAACGTCCCAGCACCTTCCTTCCTACTTTCAGCTTGCCCTATCCACCTGCCTTGTCTCTCCAAGTCCTAGTCAAAGTCTTTGACCTGACAAGCTTTTGACCACTGGCAGCCATAGCTTTATCTTTAAGACTGCAAGTGATTGCACAGAGTGTGACAAATCTGTGAGCATAATGACTAAGGAGAGGAATCCAGCAGCTGCATATAATGGGTTTTGAGTGCCACCATGGGGCACATTGTTCAGGCACCCGATATCCAGTTGATGCAGAGTAGCATCCAGGGAAAAGCCACTGGTTGTCCATTGATAGGCTTTGAAAAAAAATGTTGACTTTCTGGTTTTGTTAACAATCAAGTCTGCCTTTTAGTCTCAGAAAATGGGGAGAATTCAAGGCAATCATGTGGCATGAGTGCTTCCTTAGCACAGTGGTCACATCCCGGACATGTTTGCCAAAAGCCATTCCTCCTGGGATGTCTGATCTACTTAGTTCAGGGAGGAAATGTCTTTGAAGTAGCCATATATGCCTGGCTGTCACAGGTGGCTGAGCAGCATGACACAACTTATGGAGTCATGGGGAAGGGACTCTGAAGAAGAACTCTGAAACTGTGGGTGACAATGAGTGCATGCCTGCATTTTGACCTTCTGCAGAGTCCAGTTCACCTCCTCCCACTCTGGAGAAAGTCTGGGATCTTTCCAGAGGGATGAAAGAAGTGTTGCAAGTTGCCCTTGAGTCCCTGCTTCAAATCCCTCTGTCCTGAGTAACCAGGTGACCATACCCTTTTTTTAGTTATCCAAGTGAACTGGCATGGGGAGAGACCCCAGGAGAAAACTGTCTGGCTCCTCTGACACTTCCCCCTCTGGCCTCTGAGCCTGCTAGTCTCAGCTCAGGCACTTGGTCCTTAGTATTTAGGTAGGAACTGAACCAGTTTTGACAGCGCCCTGGGTATTCACCTGATCTTTCCTTCCTGCAAGGGGCTGAGCCTAGTGTGGATGCAGAGACTGGGTGCTGAGAGCGTGACAGGTAACCCTCTTCTACTGCAAAGCCAGCCAAAGAAGTGTGGCCTCCAAAAGGCCACCGGAGGAGTGGGAGGAGGAGGGAGAGGCGGTAGGAACCGGGGGCTCTTGAGGAGCCCATTTGGGTCAGGGGGACGGCAGAGATGGCCCCAGGTCAGCCCGGCAGCTCGGGGAATTGGCGGCAGCGTCTATTTCAGAGTTTATGGTAAGAGGCTGGAGCAGGCACAGACTGCACACCCCACCCTTTAAGGAAGTGGGGAGGAGAGCAGCAGGGGTGTGGTTAACGACTGGGAGGCGGAGGGGGAAAACACCAACCTGTCAGCCCTCTTACTCAGCCACAGCCTCCGGAGCCACCGCGCCGTACCTGTCGCAGACCCCGACTCACCTGAACCTGCGCAGCCCCCGACTCACCTGGCCGCGCCCGAGAAGCGGTCTCCGGAGTCCGCGCCTCGCTCTCGGTGAGCTTCCTCTCGCGATTCGCGGCTCAGCGCCGGCTGGAGACTCGGAGGCTTGACCGGGTGGAAGGGGCTAGAGCGGGCGGCAGTTCCGGCATCGGGGTACCTGGTACCAGGAACTAGGGGTTCCAGGAAGACGCGCGACTGACCCAGAAAGTGGGAGTCGCGGTGCGGTGCACGCCCCGAGCTCTCTGGCCTTCCGCTGGGGGCCAGGGGTTCTATTTTTGGAGTTAATTTGAGTCTCAAAGGTGTTTCCCCGTTCTGTGCTCTTGACATAGGCAGGGGAGCTGGGGCCACCGGCACGAAGGAACGGAAAGCTTGTGCCTCTAAAGGTCAGAGTCAGAGCCGAGAGCCAGTTGGGGGCTTGGGAATCCAACTTAAGCTCCGGCCTCGGACCTCGGCCCTTGCCCCGCCCTGCTCCATTCTCCCGGCCCTTCAGCACCCCCTGGGGTCACATTCTTCACCCACCCCATCCCACTCCACTCTTCCAGGTATTTCTTGTCTCCCTCCCAGTTTTCTGAACCCAGAGCTCTGACTGGAAGCAGGCTGGGCACTGCAAGGGGGACTCAAGCCTAACTCCCAACTCCGGGTGTGTGTGCTTGGTTCTTTCTGAAGCTGTCTTCCAAATACCCCTCAAGGGTTAAGCTCTGGGCTGCTTGCTCCTGCTGTCAGGCTGTGCGTGGGCAAAGCTTTGGGTGGGTGAATATGGAGCATATGGGTGATGTTCTGAAACCCACCAAACGCTGCCACCTGCCCTAACCCTGGGCCATATGACACCAGAATGTCCCCACTCCCAAGGGGCAAGCTCCAACTGAGATCATTTAAGGAACCAAGTTGGGACCTAGGGGTGGCCTTAGCCAGCAGGACTTGGAAAACAGAGGCAGAGAGGTTTAGGCAGACCTGCAGCTAGGCTGGCCTAATGAGGGCATGAACAGGGTAAGGGGTGCCAGGAGTTTCCTCCATGTCCTAGCTGTTCTCTGCTCACCTGAAGGGCTGTTGCAGACCTAAGCACTGCTGGGGGTAGGAGGGCAGGGGAGAGCAGGATGCAGCAATGAAAAAGTGACTCAGGACAGAAGAGAGAAAGGAAGCAGTCACTCAGAAGACCCAACTTTGGCAGGACAGTCTGCATTCATTCATTCTCTTACTGGCTTCTCACCTGCAACCAGGTACTGAGGCTAGGTGCAGGAAGGCAAGGTGAGTCTGACATGTCCCTTGCTTGCCAGGACAGAGTGGGGAAGAGCAGGGCATGCCATGGGAAGAGACAGAGTGCAGTCAATCCAGTGCTTGGGTGGGAGAGCAGAGCCAGTCAGGGATGGCCAGGAAGGGTTCCTGGCACAAGTGGCGCTAAGTCAGGACTGAAGGATCCATAGGAATTTGCCAGGAAAGAGGAAGAGGGGGAAGAAGACAGCACAGAGGAGGGAAGTGCAAATACCAGAGGCCAAAAGCAGCAAGTTAGAAGCAGCTTGACAAATGGTGGAACTGAAAGTAGCTTGGTTAGTTGGGAGCCTAGAGAGCGCAGGGGCGAGGGGAAACTGTGAGGTAAATTGAGACAGCTCCCCAGAGCCTCTGAAGGCATGCTCAGGCTGCCATGGCAACTCTTGTTGGAGCAAAGCTTGGGACCTGGAGCCCAGCATGAGACTTCCCAGCATGCCTTCAATTCTGGGATGAAGGTGCCAGATTTAGCAAATAAAAACATGGGACACTCAGAATTTAATTTCAAATAAGCATATTTGAATATTTGTTTTCAGTATGTCAATTCAACTATTTGGGACATACTTACACCCATACTTATGCTTATTCACCATTTAGTTGCAATTCATATCTAACTGGGTGTCCCGTATCTGTCTGGCAACCTTTCTCTAAGTTGGAGTTCTTCTGGGAAGTCAAAACTGGGAACTGCCTTGCTGCCCTGAGACCGTCTCAGGATACACTTATCTTGTAACCAAATTCTCCCGGATTCCATTTTGGAGTTCCATCACTGAGTGACCTCTGATGATAATGATGATGATGGTAGGGAAGAAAATCCATTCCTTGGTCAGCTCATTTGTCTATAGAGCTGGAGGAGGGTGGTGCCTCAGAAAGAAACTGGGCTTCAGAGCCCTCTAGGGCTGGATTCAAATTCATGGAAACCAGTTAACTTCTCTGAGCCTCAGCTCCTGCTTATGGGGAGGATGGGTGATAGTGCATTATGGAAAAAGTGGTCCATACTAATTTTTATGACACATTCACAGAGGGTGACCAAAACAGCACCCACAGAGTACTTGGAGCATCCATGAAGCCCTCAGACTATCCTGATTGGGGGGATAGTCCCTGGGCAGGGAGGGGGCTGGTGTTATTTTCTCAGGGCTACCATACCCATCTACATGGCCTGTTTCAAGAAGAGGAGATACCCAGGCTTGTCCTTGGAGGGTGGCAGGTAGGCCAAGTGGGAATGACTCAAAGCCCAATTAGCTGAAGGGAACTGTGAATGAATTAAAGGAGAATCCACATCAGACGCCTAACAATGCCTGATGCTGACAAATTCTTCATAAAATGAGGCTTTGATTATTCGTAGTTTTATAATGAGCTCCTTATTAGAAAAGTGGAGCTCCGGGATGGAGGGAGGAAGGGTGCCTTGTAAACCAGGCTTTGACTTTAATAAGACCATTTGTAAGGACAAATTAAGGGTTTCCTGAAATGGATCCTGGAGGGACTTAGAGTCTGTTAAGAGAAAGAGGAAATGGAAAGTGTGTCTACCTTGTGGGAACTGCTGGGTTATAAAGTGTCCCTCTTTCCAGTGGTAAATCTCCCCATCCCCCTGCCCAGCAATAAGTATTTTTGTCCCTAGTCTTTTAGGGCAGCATTTTCCAGGAGTGTTCAGAAAGACTCTGTGCCATGAGATAGTTAGAGGTGCCCCATTGGCAAAACATTCAAATGAGGTGTGTCATTCATACTGGCATGGTCAAGGTTATGGTAAGTGATGCTGAGTAAAGTACGCGTCACTGGTTTTATGCAAGCACTCATTGAAGGCAGCCTAGAAACCTTGAAAATTTCTAAAGGACGTGGCATTAGGCATGTAGCGAGTGTGGATGGGGGCACAGGGCAGGTGTCACACAGGACTTCTGAAGGTATTGTTCCTCCTCTACCCAGGACCAGCCTGTCTCATCCTGGACTTAGTTGTGTCCACCTCAGAGATCTTTGGGGAACAAGCTCTTGTGTGCGACTCTCCTGGCATCACCATCCTCCCTTGAGAGACTCTCCCTGTGTTGTCCTAACTCTTCCCCTGCAGCTTATGCCCCTGTCCCTGATAACAGTATTTCCACATCCCTAAAGATGCTGATAAGGCTAGGGGAGGGGGTATGGTGGTCCTCCCATGGACCCGGTGTGGGGTCTCTCAGATCTAGTTTTCCCTATGTGGGCCTGGCCCCTGGGTGAATGGTGGTTACACAGGGGAGATGGGAGCAGAGAAGCACGGGAGCAGAAGTCCTTTGTTTGAGGGTATGGTCCTGAGCAGTCTGGCTTCATGACCATTCCTCGTAGAATGGACCAGTTGCAGGGCACAGGAGCGAGAGCAGGGGCACAGTCTCTACAAGCCTCATGTGTGCTTCCCTCCTAAGCAGGCCAGTGGTCAACAGCCCAGGCTAGGAATCAGCACGCCTGGATTCCAAGCCCAGCCCTGGGACTCTCTGTATGACCCTGGGCAGGTCATTTAGCTGTAGTTTCCTCATCTGTAAGATATCCCTATCTTATGGGGCTTTGGAAAGGCTGGGGTGAGATAGTATACACTGGGGGCACACACCAGAGATGACACTAGCATGACCCTAAGCAGATGGCTCAGGCACTCCGCTGTTTCAGGATCACCCCAATAGTGCCAGATCAGGGGGACTATGGGGGTGGAAGAGGCAGGTCTTCAGGGGGCTGTGACATGTACCAATGAGTACAGACTATTATTTCAACATTTTGACACCCAGAGGGCCTATTCACAATTTAATATCCTCAGCTGCACATGAAACATTCAGTCCAGTAACAGGCACATGGTGGGTGCCCATGAGTGTTAGCTGTTCTGTTTTGGCTTGTAGCTGTATCTGAGCTTGTGGGAAGCACTTTATTTATTTAGTTAGTTATTTAGTTCCTAAGGCTATGGGCCACCTTCTTGGAGGCAAAGACATCTTCCCTGGGAGCTGCCTCATGGGCACACATCAGGCACTTAACAGTATTTACTCCTGCCCGTCCCCCTCCCAGTCCACTGCACCTTGGGAATAGACAGGCCTAATTGACTCTTTAGCCAGCAAAGCACTGTCCAGCGATGCCCATCGGGAACTGGAGCCCCAGTGATCATTGAAAGTACTCAGAGAGCTGACAGGAGAAAATGGTGCCTGTCCTTTCTGGGCCTCTTCATACTGTGTGCAAAGCTCTGAGCTGTGTGAGGGGGTGGGTTGGGGGAGGGGACAGCTTTTTGAGTCACTCTGCTGTTTCCCAAGGTATAATTATTACTCACGATGACAGTTTGATTAAGAGAGCAGACTCCAGGCTGCATATTCTGATGCACTTTTTACCTAGATGCAATGGGCAGATGAAGAAAACGGCATGGTTTTATTTTTAAGAGACTCTCCAGGTGGGCTGCAGGGATGGGCACTGCTCTAGGTTTTGGGGTCTTGTCCAGCTCTTCTCTTTTACCCATGTTAAGGGTGGGATTGGAGCCAAGATCCACAGCCACCAACATCCATGGAAGGAAGAGGGTTCCCCTTTTGCATCTTGGCTAGGGTCACTAACATTTCCCCCCTCTCCAGTAATCTCTTTCTTTAATGTTCTGAGTCCCTACCCCTAGAATCTGGCAACAAGAAGATCACTCACTGACCACAGGACAGGTCTCCCTCCACAGTGGGCCAGCCCTCCCACCCAGGCTTAGGGCTCTCCATTTTCCACGCTCTTTCTCTTGCGGAGGGTCTTCCACCTGACACTCTGAGACTTCCCCAGCTAGGGCAGTCCCTCTGGTGCCCACAGGGTTCAGGAGGCTCCTCTCAGCCCCTCTGGGAATTGCACCCAGGGTGGTTTTGATCTTCAGGGGTTCCTGTCCCAGCTGTGTGGGAAAGGCCAGGCTGCAGTCCTGGCCCCTTGAGGAGGTAGCATGCCTTGTCCTGGTTTCTAGTTAGTGTGCTTTGTTCTCCTGACCACTTCCTCAGGCACCCAAGGCTCCTCTTTGTTCTGCAGGAGTGTGTAGCTCTAGAATCTTTCCATGGGGCCTCACCACCCACCACCCCAAGTGCCTGCTTCTTATGGGTTCCACGAGAGCTGATTCTGCTGCACTCTTGGCAGCATCCGGTCTGTCCCCTTGCTGTGGCACAGGTGGTTGGCGCTGATGTACAGAGCTGTCAGTTGAGGTCTTTGCAAGGGACTCACCACAATTCCCATTCCTGAGCCCCATATTCCACTGCAGCCACAGGCGGGGCTTTCTTGGGAAGTGGAAGGAGGGTCCTGCTCACAGCCTGGGCACTGGCTTCTTCTGCCTGCTAGCTGTGTGACCTTGAGTGTCTCTACTCTTCTAAGCCTCCCTTTCATGTTTGAAAATGAAGACTTTGTCCCACCTCTTTTATGGGGTCCTTAAAAGAAATATACTACTTGTGTGATGATGCTCCAAAAAAACTCATGGGAGTTGGTTCAGGGAATTGAAAGAGTTTGGGGACAGAATGATGTGCGGGCCTGAGTCTTGACTGATTTTTCCAGGTAATGGAACTGCTCTGAACTGTCCTCTCCTCCTGGAAACTCATTCTAGCCCTTCATTGAGTGTCCCTTCCCTGCACTCTCAGAGTTCCATCTTTTCATCCCAATTTGAAGGAGTCTGTCTGTCCTCGCAGGTTTACAGTCTGGCATGGGAAGCAGCGTGTGGAGGTGAATAACTGGCAATATGTGAATTTGCAGTGGCATTACAGGGGCACAGGGTGCTATGAAATTAGACGACAGGAAGACTGGTTAAGAAATGTGACAGAGCCTCAGGGGGGTGGCATTTGGGAAAGCTCTGAAAGGACAGGTAGGATTCAGCCGTGGGAACTTGGGAGGGTGATGTGGTCAAAGAAGAGTGTAAATAAAAGCAGAGGTGGAAAGGCCTGGTCTCAGTGACTCATTTGGGGCGGAGCCCAGGGTGGCAAATGACAACAGAAAATGAGGGTGGAAGTGAGGTGGCTGGATCTGGAGGTGGAGGAGTGTGGGACAGCATGGGATTTTATCGGGAAAGCGGTGGAGAGCTGTTGGAGCTGTTGCCTTGGGTAGAGGGGCCTCGGTCAGATTCAGGAAGTGGTGTGGAGTGGATTGGAGAGTCGGGAGCTTGCGCTTGCTGGATAAGGGACTTCGCAGTGGCTCAGGTCCTGAGAGTGAATATGTTGTGTGGCTTGGGTTGATCGTGGGGTCTGGATGGTTTCTGTGTATCAACTGGAAGCTTCTACTTTCTCAGAGCCGAAGTTGGTTCTTTGACGAATTAGAAAACTATAGGCTCGTGGGAACATCAAGCGGTGTAGGCTCTATAGGTAATCTCCCAGTTCTCCTGAATTCTCTCTTTCTTCCATGTTCTCGATTCACACCTAAGTCCCTTTGCGGAACCTCACCTTGGAGGCGCTGGGTGCTGATGACTCCCAGGTTCCGCCTCCCCCAGGCCCTCCTTGGCCTCACTTGAGAAGCTCATCTTAAATGCTGCAGCTTGGAAATGAGACTTGTCTTTCTCCCCAGAGCATGTCCTCCTCCTGCAATCTGCCTTTCCCTCTGCGTGCTTGTTCTCCCACAGGCTGGGTCGGAAACCATGGCTGTCTCTCCCTACCTTTCTGCCTTTGCTCTTCTCTGCTCATATCTTCCCCATCACTAAGTCCCACAGATTCTTTCTTCATGCCTCTCATTCCTTCCTTCCTTACTCAAGCCCAGGCCTTATTACCTCATGTTACTAAATAGTTCCTAAGGGCTTCTCTTCGGATCCCTCGAAAGTTCCCCAGTGCCCCTAGTCAGATCTAGATTCCCTTAAACTTACCCTAACTTTAATATCCCCTTCTAACCCAGTGTCCCCATACTTTCCAAAGGAAGCCCTTCACCCCAGCCAGCCTGCTGTGCTCACTGGTGACCATCAAACCTCTGCAGAGTCCTGGGTCCTGCCTGGAGCACCAGCCCTGTCTGTGTGCCCCAGCCCCCAGTCCTGCATACTCATCCCTCAGGACTCCGTGGCAGGCCCATGCGTTCAAACCCGAGCTCCACTGCAGCCTCCAGGCTTCTCTGTGTCCCCTGAACTCCCAACATATATATCAACTCAGCCGGCTGCTAAATTCCCCCAAGACAGGGAAACACTTTTCATGTTTTTCTCCTTCCTTCTGTCCTCAAATTGCCGGGCTAGGCGATTCCATTTCCCTGGGCCCAGAAGTAGGACCCCGCCCCCGCTGCACACTCACGCCTGCTCACCTGCACAGACACCCTCAGCCTCTTCCGCATTCCCTGCACTGCGCGTCACAACAGCCAGTTGCGACATCCACACGGCAGGGACCGTATCCCAAGCCTCTTGAGTTCTCGCCCCAGGGACAGGATGCCCTCCTAACCCCTCCTGAAGGCGGAGACTTCAGTAGCCCAGAGAGGAGTCATGGGTCTGCCCCCAAGTCTCCCCATCTGTGAGGTCCTGCTCTCTCTTCTCTTTTGTCCTCTGGTTTCGAGCCCTTCTGGGCCCTGGTGAATGACAGGAGACAGGAAGCGGGTGGGAGTGAAATTCACCCCAACTGAGGGTGAAATTGCAGTGGGAAAACAGGAGAGAGACTCCTGGGGATAGGGAAACAAGGTTTTAGTGACTTGGACTTTGACCTAGCAGTGTGCACAGACTTGCCATGGTCCCTGGACTCTGAGCCCTCAGCTCCTTCATTCCCAAGAGGTGAAAACACTCCATGTACATTAACTTCCTTATCTACAGAGGAGGCTTCCATTGTCCCCAGTGTGACCGCTGGGCCCTCTGCCTCCATCTTTTCCTGACTCTCCTTCGCCCATGTGCTGAACACTCAATCCCCACCCCCACTGGGTTCTCACCCAGGACCCCTGGGGACATGGGTCAGAGATCTCTGGGTAAATGGCTGCTTCCTGGCCATCCTACCACAAGCTCCTGGACGGGTCACCTGAGAAAGCCTGAGTGAGCCTTAGGATTCTCATTTGTGTACATGATAGGGGGGTTGGGGACTTTTTAACAAGAGGAAAGCTTTCTTCACAGCAGATCGTAGGTGGAATCCCAGTATATAACCCAGGTGAGAATAGACCCATCCAGAGCTGAAGTGGGGAGAGGAGATGCCCCAGCTCCTCTCCATAGTGGCCCCTGGGGTCATCTTATGAGGTCTATGTTGAGGGGGGGTGTATACATTGTTAGGGGTTCCATTAATTATGGGGGGACTATAAATGTTGAAGTGGGGTTATATACATTGTTAGGAGTAGTGTACATCATTGGAAGGTTGTATGCAATGTTTGGGGTGCAGTATGCATTGTTAAGAGATCATTTATTTTATTAGGGGTACACCATTATTGGGGGTTTGTATATATTGTTGGGAGACTGTATACATGAACCTCTGAAAGTAAATACTTTTTACCTCTGGGCAAATGCAAAAGTTCATAGCTTTCATCTGACTCTCCAAGGAGCGTGTGATCTTTATTAAAGATTAGGAAGGCCTCTTATAAGATGTTATCAGCATTACAGACCATTCATACCCATGGCCATAAACTTGGGCTGCTCTTTAATTCCAGGCTGAAAGCCCAGTGGACGACAGAACCACACTGTTCTGATGGCCATGATCGCCGCCCCAGGATGTAGCCTGGTGCCAGACACATGGGCGTCATTCAATGTATACAGCATGCACCTGAGTGTTCTCCTAATAAGGAGGGCTTTTTAAAAAAGAAAAACATTAATTTGAATATGTAAACTTTTTAGGATAATATTTTATATATTATTTTAGTGATGGACCTTTTAAATCACACACTATATAAAATAATACATCATCTTAAAAATACTGCATTCCCCAATGCTCCCTGAAATGGATGGCTTTGAGCAGTTTGCCCATCTGTGATGCCAGCATCCATCTCAACACTAGAGTCCTCCTATATCAGCTCTTGGTTTGCACATACCTCCATTCCCATAGTCTAGGGAGAACTGGCTGTTTCTTATTAATCCAGAAGGTGTTTATTTTTTAATAACAGCCTTTTTGAGAAATAATTCACATTCCATAAAATTTACCCTTTAAAAATGCACAATTCATTGGTTTTTCAGATTGTGCAATCATCACCATTACTAATTGCAAAATGTTTCATCATTCCAAAAGAAACTCTGTCCCATTAGCAGTCAATCTCTCCAGCTGCTGGCAACACTAATCTACTTTCTATTTTTATGGAAAAACCTTTTCTGGTCATTCCATGTAAATGACCTTTTGTGAATGGCTTCTTTTATGTATCATGTCACTCTTTTTCATTGATGAATAATATTTCATTGTATGGATATGCCACATTTAATTTACCTTTTCATTCACTGATGAACCTTTGTGTTATTTCCTCTTTTTAACCATTATAAATAATAGGTCTATGAACAATCATGTGCAAGGTTTTTTGTTTTCATTTCTCTTAGTTATATACATAGGGGTGGAGTTGCTGGGTAACATAATAACTCTGTGCTTATCATGTTGAGTAATGACCTAACTATTTTCCACAGCATTTGCATTATCTTCTCTCTCCACCAGCAGTGCATCGTGGGTCCAATTTCTCCACGTTTCTGCTGATGCTTTTTGTTGTCTGTGATTTTGATTTTAGTCAAAGAGGGATCTTAGTGGGGATGAAGTGTATCCTATTATGATTTTCACTTGTGTTTCCCTGATCACTAATGATATTGAGCCTCTTTTCATGTGTTTGTATGTCTTCTTTGGAGAGATGTCTATTACAATTTTTTAGAAAGTTTTTATTTTTATCCCAAGTGCCCCCCCCAAAAAAGAGGTTATTTTTGATGCCCATAATCTAACCACTTAGTTCATTGCTTTTACAAAATGCCCTTCTATAGGTTTGTTCATGACATTTAGCATTGGTTTTGATAAAAGTCACTGAATCTATATCATAGTAGTACCCGACCTGCTTAAAAAAAGACAAACCATTCTATCAAATGACCTTTGTAAGCACCCCAAACTAACAAAACTACTGAAGTGGTTCCAGGCTAATACTTTTCCCCAGTCTATTTTTGTTTAAGATAAAGCAGTTGAGAAAGCAACCCATAATATGAAAGATCTGTAAGGATTGACTATAGAATTCCTCATTTCTGACAGACAGTTAGGGAAGGAGAGGTTTATCTTATATTTTACCATATGTGACATTGAAACACAAATGGGGGTTGGATAGAAGAATGTGGATGTGGGTGGATGGAGGGATAGTGGGTGGGTGGATGAATGGATGGTGGATGGATGGATGACAGACAGATGGATGATGGACAAGCAGACCAATGAATGAATGAACAAGAAAAGGGATGCAAGCCAGTAAACCAGTGAGTGGAACAGCCACGGCAGTCTTTCCCTCTTTAGTCAAGATTTCCTGGGGGCTGGGGCTGTAGCTCAGTGGTAGAGCGCTTGCCCAGCACAGGTGAGGCACTAGGTTCAATCCTCGGCACCACATAAAAAAATAAATAAATAAAATAAAGTTATAAAAGATGCTAAAAAAAGGTTTTCTAATATCCACTTAGAAAACTGGCCTTAGCCTTTAACTTACATTTCATAGAACTGTATATAAGAGTTTTAAAAATAGATTTGTGGTTACAGTTTAGAAGTAAGATGCATTTTCTGTTGCCTCATATATCTTGACTATGTTCCTTTAAAATGGGGGAACCTGAGGCTTCCCGGTTTCTGGATGTGGTCAAAACTCTGTGATCAAGTGATGTAGCTTCAGATTCTTTGTCACTGGAGAGGACCTTGGTGTCGGTGATTCACACAAGGATGTTGGGTTTGTCTTATTCAGGTCCTGTCGAGGACTTCTGAGTCCCTGCTCTTTCCCCAGGCCCCTTTCCTTCTCCCGCCTCGGCATGGGACAGTCTGGTCATCTCAGAGACCAAACTCACCATGATTCACCACCAGTTTCCACAGAGAGACTCCCTTCCCGTTCTTCCCCTTGGTCCTCCCGAGAAGACATATGGGAGCTGGCAAAGGGAACTTGAAGTCTGGGGTGAGAGTGAGCCAAGCAAAGAGGAAGAATATCAGGCAAAAGATAAGAAGGGAGCTGTGGCCAGACATGAAGACGTGGCAGACATAGTCCCACTCTCCAGAGATGACTTTTAACGGCTCAGACCCTGAGGGAGAAGAAGGGACGACAATATGGCTCTCTGGAGAAAGCTTGACGAAGCAGCTTGAAGGGCAGGTTCCTGTGAAGTTGGTGCTGGGAGCCGCGGTGGGGGAGCAACTGCAAAGGGCAGCTGGACATGGCCGGGACCCCTTCCTGTTCCAGTGGGGTGCAGGGGCTTGGAACTAGGGCTTCAGATGTGCGTGGATCAGATGAGCACCCAGACCCTTTCCGCAGGACTTTAGTCCACTTCTAGGTAGAAGTGAGTGTGTTCCAGTGGAGTGACAGCTAGTCCTTCCATGCTATGTCAGAGTGTCCGCCTGTCCTCCAGGTGAATGTTTCCCTGGGTTTTGAACATCTGCAAGGAAAAAGCCCTTATTCTTCCCCAAAGTCATGCTTCCTTTTTCAGGGGTGTGGAGCTGGTGGCTTTGAAGCAGTGTGTCTGGAGACCACCGCATACCAGTCAGCCCTCTGTTTAGGTGGGTTCCACATCTTCCAGTTCATCCAACAGTGGATGTAACGGGGCCTACGATGTTCACATCTGTACAGAAGGTGTGCACATTTGTTTTCTTGTCAGTACTATTTTAACAATGTGGTGTAAGGACTATTTACGTAGCACAAACACTGTATTAGGTATTATAAGTAATATGCAGATGAGCTGAATGTACAGGAGGATCTATACAGGTATGCAAATATGGAAATACTGTGCCATTTTATATACGGCAAGGACTTGTGCATCCATGGGGTTGTTATCAACGGTGGCAGGGGGGGGGTGTCTCAGGATCAGTGTCCTGTGGACACCAAGGATGACTGTATTTACTACAGATCAGGAGCTATGCTGAACACTGGGGATGCAGAGGGGAGCAGGAAATTCCCCTCAAGATGAAATAGCCATGCACACAGTCATGTGAAAACCAATTGTGCTGCCAGACAGCGGTGCAAATGCCATGGAGCCACCAGGCCAGAGCTACCAGTGTCCCCAAGGCAAGGCTCAAAAGGCATCACAGATGAGGAAAGGTTGTGAAGAGGTGATAGAAGTGACCTGGAAAGAAGAAGGTGGTGAGGTGCTTTCTAGAATGAAAGCACACGTCCTACTGGGGACGCTGTGAACAGCCCAGGGGGCTGGATCTAGCAGGACCATGGTGGGAATAATACTGGTGGGATGCAGACAGGCCTTCTATCATGGTGGCTTGCCATTAACATTATTCTCCAGCATCAGGGAGCTGTGGGATGTGTAGGATAGGATATGAAGCTGTACGAGTTTTCATGCAGAGGAGAGTCAGTGTTTTGTTTTGGAGAGGAGGACTCTGGCCCCAGGCCAGAGGAGTGCTTGTGCCAAGCACAGAGAAGCTCTGGGTGGGAGATCTGCAAACAGGCATTCTGGGGTGTGGCCAAGGGCAGCAGGCAGGGCCCGGCCTGTGCACAGCCACAGGAAGTGCAAGCCCTCCAGGGACATGGTCAGGTCCACAGTGCCTGCTGCCTGCTGCCTGCTGCCAGAGAGGCTGGTGATCAGGGCTGGTCCCAAGGAAGAGCCCACTTTCTGCTTTCTTCCCCTGTACTCGTGTTTGCAGTAGGGGTATGGAGAGAACAGCAGGCTTGGCCAGGTGAGCAAGATGAGGCCTGCCTCCAGCAGGAGGCACGGAGGGTGAGACGTGCTTACTCCACAGGATGGGGAACCCACAAAGAGCACACCTACCTGGAAAGCAAGGGGGTGGCCAGGCATGTGTTTTTGCCTGAGAGTTGGAAGGGCAATTGCATAGGAATGCTGAAGCCAGAGGATGTCCAGGACAAGGCTCTGGGAGAGGCTGAGGGCTTGGGCAAGGACAGAGGCTGGCATCCTGCCTGCCCTGCCCCCTCCCCGAGCACTTGGCTGCTGCATCCAGTTGTGCCTGGCACATGTTTTCTTGAGATAAAAATTATTTTTCACAAGTACACGCCTTGCTAAATGGAGCGGTGGGAAGGCAGGGGCCTTGCTTTGTGCCCTTTGCCTCCTAATCCAGCAAATGTAGAGATTCACAACTTGCACTCAGGGAACGTTCATCCAGATCTGAGGCAGTTTTAGGGAAAATACCTAAGAAAAAAGTACAAATGTGGAGATGGTTTCCAGTCCCTGTGGGAACAAAGGATATCCGAGGGATTCAGATTCAAACAAGATGCACAAAGTCTCATCAGCTGCTGAGGGGAATGCAGGCACAGGGGAGCCCTGGCCCTGGGATGAGGCCACTCAGATGGAGAATGTCCCAAGAAAGCATATGTGATGACCCAGGGGAGCAGGAGGCAGCGATGGCCACTTTACTGACCACACAGTGCCATAAGGTCCTCCAGTGTAGAATGGGGGTCATGCTTCTTCAAGGTATCAGAATCACCTGGAGGATCTTTAAAACGCAAGTCCACAACTCCAGCTCCAGGGCTTCTGATAGCATGTGGAGGCTGGGGCTGAGAACTGTACTTCTGACAGGGTGGCAGGTGGCCTGAGGGTGACACGTTGGGAACCACCTGGGCACAGGCCCTGTAGGACAGCACCTCAAGTACCTTTCCACTTTCCTTCCTGGGAAATGCCCTTCTCACATTCCTGTGCCTGTCCACGGAAGGACTCAGATGGCCACGTCTCCCTCTTTCACTCAGGTTTGCTCCTAGAGTTCCAAAGATGGTTCTGACGCCCATCCTGGTTGAAACACTCTGCCAACTGTCTGCCCACGGTGCCCTGATCACCAGGGCAGCTGCCCTGGATTGCCTTTGTCCATAGTGTCGCCTCAGTCAGGACCCCTCCCCTGGATTCCCACCTTCCCCCTGAATGGGTTCCTGTTCCTGACTCTGCTGGGACTTTCCTTCTGCCTTACTGAACCCTATATTTTAGATATGACTTTCCCAGTTAGATGTGGAATCCGGGGGTCAGAGTCAAGGGCCCCCGCCCCTCATGGGTCACAGTGGAGACCATGTTCCACGAGGGTTGGCTGACCGCAGAGAGGAGCTGAAAGCAAACCAAAACCAGCCAAGAGCAGTTTGCATTGGCCCTTGCTGGCCACCTTCTGGAGAGTGACCTACAGAGGCCTAGGTGATGGGGAAGGGGTGGCCATTGCAGAGCCCACCATGAGATGAGGTGGCCCAAAGCCAAAAGGGTGGGCTCCTCAGCCTCGAAAATAATGCAATTACTAATCTTCTTACTCAGGGAACTGCCACCCCCAGAGCTGTATTAGGAATGTTTTCCTCAGGCAAAGAAATGTGCTGTCTTTGGTATCCAAGCCTGCCTCAGGAATTTCATTTTATGATTGATCCCTCTTTTTTTAATTGTTGACTTTTTTCCCTTCATTCCTGTACTTCTTCCAGATCCTTTCCTTCCGGATCTTTCCGTCAACACAGCCAAGCCTTCCCCTGCATCCCTTCAACACTCACATGACTTCCAAACATAGTTGCTCTGCACCAGGCCTGTCTTCATTTCTTGTCCCTCATTCCTCACCAGCAAAGCCACCATGTCCTCCAGGTCCAATGGTATCCCCTGACGTGCAGACCCCACAAGACATGAGTCCCAGAAACCTGAAAGGTTCCAGATGCATCTCTGGGACACCTGTCTAATAAAATGGCAGCGTCATCTTGGAGAGAATTCAGTTCACATGATGTCCTTGAACTCGTTTCAATTCAGCTTCTTCACAGAGATGCTCTTGGAAACCGCCCTTCACCTTGTACCTAATTCATTAACCATTAGCATTGTCCCCTGAATTCTGGCCTTTCTCTTAAAAAAAAAAAAATCCCTCTGAGTACATGACTCAGATTGGAGAAAGGACTCTTAGTCTTGGTTTCTGATCCTGTCTTTCATTTTCCAGGAAAATGGCATGTGTGTCCCCTCAATTATTTGTGTGCCCGCTCTGCTATGTCCCTCAGGGCCTCCCTGCCCCAGCACAGAGTTGGAGCTGATATTTTTGCTTTTTAAAATGTGGATCAATAAGTCTCCCAGTTTGGGGTGGGGGACATTGGTTTTCACTTAAGCAGTTCTCCAGTCTATCAGGGAGGCAGGCCATAAGGCTTGGATCGGACTCAAGCTCAAGGCATGGCCCCTCTACTTCCCAACCATGTGACCCTAAGCACTTCTCAGCCCCTCTCAGCTCAGCTTTCCTACCTGCTAAATGCTCGTGGTAATCATGTTTTTCCTACAGCAATATTACAAAGATTAAAAGGAGATATTGGCATTCATAATGCATTATACGGAATAGGTACCCGATGCATTAGCTATTCTGTGTTTTGGTGGCCACCACATCACTAGAGGACAGAAATGTGTGTACATGAAAGGTCAGTGGGGCGTGCCCCTTGCCTAGCTGACCACATTTGGTGCAAACCCCAGCTCCTCAGCCGGTGTCAGCCCCAGGGCCTCATCGTGCTGGTTCTAGGGCACTTCCTGCTCTCCATCTCTGTACTGACCTCTTGTTTAGCCAAGTCACTCCAAGGTGCACAACTCAGCTTTTTCACCAGTGACCCAGGAAGTCACAGACCAGACAGAACACTGATGATTTTGTGGGCTTCAGAGGAGAAAAGGAGAGAGGGAAATGTGTGATGTGAGAGCGCGTAGCAGTCACCACTCCTCTGGCCCCTCTCTCCTCCTGCCTTTCCCTCCTTTCACAGAGCAAGGCACTAATTACCCCCCACCCCGGCTCCTGGAGCCTCACCTTCTAGCTTTAATAGGGCAAATTTCTACACAAATACTTTTCTTCCTAGAGGGACTTCTGTCCCCATCTCCTCTTCATCTCTTACAAGTGTTTAAATAAAGATTCTGTGTCCTTGAGGCAGAGAACCCCGTGCTGACATCTGGGTGGACTTGAGAGGCAAGTGGCAAGGTGGCGGTGAGGAGCTGCCCGTCACCGGGATGGAGGCCTCAGTGGCCTGGAGAACAGCCACCGTCTGGAACTGACATCCTGGACATTTTGGCAAAGTGAGCCAAAGTGGGGTGCAGATGGCTGCTGCTGTTTGTGAGGGGAAGGGCTGCTTTCCCCAAACTGCAGACCTGACTTTCCGACCATGGGACTGGGTAACTTATTCATAAAGAATCATAGCACTGACTTTCTGGTGAATGAGGAGATGGAGGAGAGGTAGGCTGGGAAACAAATGAGACCTCCGGCAGGCCTGACACGATCACGGGAGGGTGAGTCAAAGAACTGCAGCAGGAGCCGCAGCTCCAACAGCTCCTCGGAACCCAGGGGCCCGGGCCCTGGAGGCCACAGTGAGGGCTGCAGGCTGCATCCAGGAACTTAGGGAAGCCAATCACCGGTTACAAAGTGACTGAGCCTGGCAGGACCCTCTGGTCCCCAGATGGTTTTCACCTCTCTTTCCTCTGTCGGAAGAGGTATCTCTTCTACCCAAGCGTTCCTCATCCCCTCTTGCTTCCTCTTTATTCATGTTCACTCCTTGAAGTCCTCCCCAACTTTCCGCCATATCACATCTGTGAGGCTGCTGGCCCCCTCTTGCCTGGGTCAGATTTAGTGGCCACAGCAGGCACCTTCCTCCTTGTCTGTGAGTGAGCCTGCAGACAGCCTTGACTATCTTCAAATCCATTTTCAGCCCTGTCTAGTGACCTGGGCAGTATCTGGCACGTAATCAGTTCTCCACGTAGCTTTTAGACTCCATTCAACACGTCATGAAGGGTGGTTCACTGCGATCCCGGCGTCAAGGACCTGATTCAGCTACATGTCCGGTGCTCAAGGCCTTGGTGGGTGTTGGAAGCACTTCTCCACTTGTAGCTCCAGTGTTCCATTTGCAGATGGGAAAGAACCCAAGAAAGAGGCTGTGTGGGTCTCATGTTTAGTCTGTTCTCCTAGAATTCTTTGTTACCTGCTCCATGCTGCCATAGGAGAAAGTAACATAGAGTCTCCTCTCGTCCCAGAGAAAGGGAGTGTCACAAAGGACTGGAAATGTCCCCAGTGAACAAAGCATCTGGGGGAAGAGAGTGGACTGCTCAAAGTCAGCTAGTGCGAACTCCTTCTTGGAAAGAGGTTTTATTTTCCTTCAGTGCCTGCTAGAAAGTTTCGTCTCAACCATGTATACCATTGTTGGATGCTTCTTACTGCTAGAAGGTTGTTCCTCTCACTGAGCCGAAATCTCACATGCCCTAGTGTTAGAACTGCACTGTGCAATAGCCCAGGATAGTGGCTGCTCCCTACGACAGCCCTCAGAGAGATAAGAGGGCCACCACCCACTCACTCTCTGATCTCGGCTTAACATAGAAAGTTGCTCCCATTTCCTTGTTTGCTGTGGTGGTCCAGATGCCCTGCCTCTGTGGTCCTCCAGGGCTGGACAAATGATTTTGTTACCATCTCGAAAAGTCCTAGCCAGCGATAGACATAACCACAAAAAGCAGAACCTTTCAGCTGGTGGTTTGCAGCCTCCTGCCATGGCGAGCTCCTATCTTCTCCTCTATACGTGAACTTTATGTTCTGCAATACTTTTTTTTGCTAATTAAGTTTAATAAGTAAAATGCATCTACAAATCCCTTCATGTTTGAATTCCTCAGCCTGACATTTATGACCCTGCAACTCCTCTGCGGTTCTCCTCTGGCCCATTCTCCCAACCTTGCTCCTCATCAATCCTGTGTTAGTCAACTTGTGCTGCCATAACAAATCATCACACCCATGGTTTCAACAGCAGACCTTTACTTTCTCCCAGTCCTGGAGGTTGGAAGTTCAAGGTCAAGTTGTCTGCAGGTTTGCTTCCTTGGAAGGCCACTTGCCTTGGCTTGCGGATGGTTGTCTTCTCCTTGAATCTTTCCATAGTCTCCCTCTGTGTGTGTCTGTGTCCTAATGCCCTCTTCTTCTAAAGTCACCAGTCAGATTGGACAAAGGACCTGGACCCACATGAACTCATAGTATCCTAGTCACCTCTGTAAAGGCCCATCTTCAAATGAAGCCGTATGCTGAGATACTGGGGGTGGAACATATGAATTTTGTGGGTCATAATTCAGTCCAGAGCTCTCTGTTCTACTTTCATTTTCTAGTTATGCTGACCTCACCTCCTCTTTTCAGAGCACACCCTTTATTTCCATCTCTATGCCTTTGTCTCTGCTACCCTCTTGTCTTCCAGGGATGCTCTTCCATTAATCTCTGATGCTAAGCATCGTCCAGTCTGCTTAGATGCCCATGGAGATAGACAGACCATTTCTCCTGATGTGTCCCATTCTGCTTGCTTCTAGAGACTCACGTCATAGCAAGGCTGTCTTGTTTCACAAACTGAAGGTGCTTTTCTTTCCAATTCAGATAAAATGATCTCTAGATAAAAAGAGACCTGAGTAGCATATGAAAAAAAAATAAATAAATAAATTCAAAAATCCTAGAAGGTGAAACCTGATACCCTGAAATCTGTCTATTGGAAGGTAATGCTCTTGGGGAGCAGTTTTTTTTCTTTTGAATTGCTTCTAATTAGTTATACATGACAGTGGAATGCATTTTGACACATTGTACACAAATGGAGCACAACTTCTCATTCCTCTGGCTGTACGTGGTGCAGAGTCACACCAGTAGTGTAATCACACATGTATATAGGGTAATAATGTTGGTCTCATTCTACTGTCCTTCCCATCCCCACAGCCCCACCCCTCCCCTCACTCCCCTCTGCACAATCTGAAGTTCCTTCATTATTCCCCACCTACCCGCCTCCCCTTATGGATTAGAATCTGCTTATCAGAGAAAACATCTGACCTTTGGTTTGTTTGGGTTTGGCTTATTTGGTTTAGCATGATATTCTCTAGCTCATTCATTTACCTGCAAATGCCATAATTTCATTCTTCTTTAGGGCTGGGTAATATTACGTTGTGTATATATACCACATTTTCTTTTTCCATTCATCACTGAAGGGCATCTAGGTTGGTTCCATAGTTTAGCTACTGTGAATTGAGCTGCTCTAAACATTGATGTGGCTGTGTCACTGTAGTATGCTAATTTTAAGTCCTTCAGCTATAAACCAAGGAGTGGGATAGCTGCTCAAATGGTTGTTCCATTCCCAGTTTTCTGAGGAATCTCCATACTGCTTTCCAGAGTGGTTGTACCAATTTGAAGATGATGGGGAGCAATTTTAAGCAGAATCTGGCCCTATTCCTGTGCTGCAAATACTCAAATGGTTCTTCATTTGACCCTGATCATTCAGCAGTCCTGTGATTTCTACCTGTTTCATCTGCAAGACAGAACACTCTTAAACAGCACTTGCCAAGACCTCTCAGTTGAAGCAAAATCAATAGAGCCTACTTTTCTTATTTCAAAGTATAAATCTTTATTTTATTTTCGATTTTTATTCATTCTGATTAGTTATACATGACAGTAGAATGCACTTTGATACATCACACTTAAATGGAGTATAACTTCTCAATCTTCTGGTTGCACATGTTTAGAACCACACTGGTCGTGTAATCATGTACGTACACAGGGTAATAATGTCTGCCTACTTTTCTTACCACTTCACTTTCCAGCTCTTCCCCAGCCTGTGCACACCTCCTAGAACTTCAGCCTTGTGCATCATCTCAGTGCTGTTGCCTAGTAACAATATGCTTAGCAACCAGTAAGGGAAGTGTGATCACACCTCCCAGCATTGTACTTGGAGCACTGCAGACAATACAAACAGTTCCCTGGTTTCTCTCTGCAGCTAGAGGAAGGTAACTGTCAGAGGTGGCCAGCATTATGCTCCAGAGATAGTGCTCATCATCCGGGGGCCTGAATTGGTTGCTGTTTGGCTTTTACTTGGCATTGGGTAATATCTTTGTGGGGGCGGCTGGGTAGGTGGTTCTTGAAGGGCCGGATCTCTCTGCTTGCACTTGTTCTCAGGATGCTTGCGATGCGGGCAGGGCAGCTAGCAGAACCCTCTCTGCTCCCACGCAGCCCTGCCCTGCATTAAGCCTTTGACCCACCACCCCCAGCTGCCTTGCTCCCAATGTCTCATCTACTTCCAGGGAGTCCTTCTGAGCTCTGGCACTGCCCGGCCCCTGCCTGGTGGCTCTCTTGCTCTCCCAGTGCCCTGGGTCTGCCTTTTGGATGCTTCTCTGTGATGCTGGACAGCACCAACCTTCTGGTTGAGGCATGTCCTTCCCTCTCCCTTCCCTCAATTCATGTGCATCCCAGCGCCCAGTCTTTGGGCCAGACAGTATACAAAGTGAGATGAGGCCCCCCACCTCCTGCTATCATTGGCATCATGATTAAAAACTGGAGACTTCGCTGGGGATTCCTGGGAGTCTGTGGTGTGACACAATATAGAAAGGCAGAGTGTCTGAGTCTGCCATGTGTGTTCTATATCCAGATATTTTCCTTTACTGCCCCTTTGACTATGTAATTTAGACCATGTTTTATTAACCTAAGTCTTAATATTCTACGGGAATTAAAACATTTTCCTCACAAGGGTAGGATGACTACTAAATAAAGTAATAGAATGAACCCAGCAAAATACATGGCATGTGGCTGCTGAATTTTTTTTCAGTTGACAAATTTCTGGAATATTCCCTTCCTTTCCTTCCATCTCTACCTCCCCATTCTTCCCTTCATGCCTGCCCTCCCTTAAGCGAGACCAGATTTCTGGCTGGATGCCCAAGAGCAAGTTCAATGCCGTGGCCACGATGCTCAGCTCTGGCTCTGCCGTGTAGCACCTCTGATCTTGGGCCCCATGCTCAATGCCCCAGAGGTCCCCTTCATTGGCTGTGGAGTGGAGCTACGGGCCTCTGACTAGTCAAAGACACTGAGTGGTTGCAAGGTTCAAGGAAGATGGCATGCACCAGTGTCCTCTACACATTTCAAGATGTTTACAAAATTTAGAGTCATTTTCTTGAACAAACCTGTTGCTGTTTTTGTACCTGTGTAACAGAGAAAGACTCCAAAATGCCTAAAGTTCCCTTAAACTTATCTCAACTTTTGCAAACTGAAAGATGCAGACACTGGCCCTCTAAAGCCCTCAGCGGGTAAACTAAATCCTTCTTCACAGGCAGTATTTGTCGTGTGGCCGTCCCAATGGATTGCAGCAACACTTCCCCTCTTGTTCCCTGAGGTCCCACGACCAAGATGGCTGGTTATCACCTCGTCAAAACCTCAGTCCAGACACTGGCTAGAGGCTGCTTCTTCTTCTGTGTATTGTTCTATCCTCGCAGTAAGAAAAACACATGAGTCGGAACATGCCCAAGGCAAGAGAGCAAAGTGTCTGGAGTTTATGGCATGAGTACTTGCACAGTAGTTAAGAGTTTAGAAGTGACCTGAGCAAAAGCTGGATTCACAAATGACCAATACCTGGAGCCAGAGGTATTCAAGTAAGTGATGTATGTGAAGTCAAATGAAGGAGTAAGAAGTAAATAGAATTTGGATGTTGCTGGATATGGAAGGTTAGGAGTCTGGCCAGGAATGAGCAAACATTCCAGAAATTGAACTTTCTTTTCCCGGGATTTCGGGATGGTTTTCTTGTGACAGAGAATACTAACAGGTAACATGGGGGATGTCAGACACTCTCAAGTCTCTGATTTTGCCTGAAATATCTATTTTAAAGCCCTTGGGAGGAGGGGTGCATCTTCAGTCAAAGACTTGGCTACCACCTATTCTCCAACCCGTGACTTCTGGGGCAGGAGAGATGCACAGAGCCTTCTATTGTAAAGCCAGGAACTCCTTCTTCATAGTAAAGTTGGAGAACGTGCATGTGATGCAGGGGTCAGCTGTGAGCTGCCTTATAGCCAGCTTTTAGAAGATATAGATATTGCCGGGTGTGGTGGTGCATGCCTGTAATCCCAGCAGCTTTGGAGGCTGAGGCAGGAGGATCACAAGTTCAAAGTCAGCCTCAGCAACTTAGGGAGGCCCTAAGCAACTCAGTGAGACTCTATCTCTAAATATAGTATTTTTAAAAGGGCTATGGATGTGGCTCAGTGGTTAAGCACTCCTGGGTTCAATACCTGGTATAAAAAAAAAAAAGAAGAAGATAGAGGTACTTGGTATGGAGCCGTGGGAAGACAGATTTGATGTTGATTTGCCTTGGCAGATAGATGAGTAAGACATAAAATCAAAGAATGTTAAGCTAGAAGAGACCTTGGCAATCACCCACCAATCCCCTAGGTACAGGTGAGAAAATGGCCCCTGAGACCTCAGCAAGGGTTAATTTGGGATTTTGAAAGTATTTCTTTTCCTTTTCAAACAAAAATACAAATGTGAGACACAGGCAAGCAACTGGCCTGAGGTTCTGCTGCAGTGTGGAAGAAGCACTTGTCTGGTCCCCAAATCCGTCTCCTTCCATCCCTCTACTGGTCCCAGCGGGATTCCATCCGAGGAGAACTGAGTCTGGAAAAGGATCTTTTACGATAGCAGCGTAATCATGCTGCCAACGGCTCTTCACCATTTAAAACTTTAAATAATCAACACTTCACAATTTCCAGGATAATTTCAGGAACAGTATCTTTTGAATAAAACATAGACTTGTTCTATGGGGGATGTTAAACATGAAACGTCAGTGGTAAGCCAATCTCCAAACACACCTGGTTCTAGGGGGTTAAAGCCACCTGCTGGAGGGCCATGTGAAGGTGGCACTTGTGTCTGATTTTCGTCAGCCACATCCCACGTAGCCCAGCCACTGGAGGCAGGGAAACAGCGCTAATGGGGTGGTGAGAGCGGTTGGAACGCCGTCCCCCGCACAGGCTCCTGTCTACAGCTTTTGTTCCCAGGGTCTCTTCAATAAATATGACTCAGTCTGCTGCTGTTCGGGCTGCACTTCCTCCGGGCTGGGAGCTGACAGCAGCAGCTCTGTGGGGCCAGTCTGGCTGACTCAGGGCCCACTGGCGGGGCTGCTCTCCTCTCCACTCTGACCAGCTTCCTCTACCACGGCAGCACGGCTGGCCCTCGGTGTGTCTCCCCAGCCCCATCACACACAGGCTTGGGAAGCTGCCAGCTAGCTCCTTCCCACCCACCTCCTCACATATAGGATTCCTAGTCTCTTGTGTATGCATGAGGCATGGAGGGCCAAGTACGGGTCAAAACATCTTCTTGTGAAAAACAAAAACAAAAGGCAGGAAAGGCCTCCCAGCTGTTCTCCCTGTCCTGTTCTGGATACCTGTCGGAGCAAGAGTGGGGGAGTGGGGGGTGGGGGGGTGGCGGGAAGGGGCGGGGAAAGGGTCATCTGGGCCAGTTCACACTTGTGAACCTGCCTTCGCCCCAAGATTCAGCCAGGATAGGAGCTTTTGTGTATTTGGGTGTTTTCTAAACTCAAGGGGGTGATTTCTAGAACAAGGGCCGTAACATATTCCACAACGAGAATAATAAAAAGCAAATGCATAAGAGGTACGCGGTGTCCTTCCCCTAAGCTAGCGGAGACCGTAGTCACCACAAGGGCACACAAGCAGAGAGTGGCATGTTCACAAGACCGCCTGCCTGGGTTAAAGAGGACTCAATTTCGAAAATATTTATTTAGCAAAATAAACATTTTTTTCCTAAATAAATCCAAAAAGATTCCACAAATATTTATTTAGTACCCACTAGGAGGGAAACCCAGACAGTCTGTAATACAGATTTTCCTTGAGCTGTGCTTTGGCAGACTGTTGATGGTAGAGGCTGTGTTTTGTCAGATACTCATGACACGGAGGGTAGGACAGCTAGGGGCCACCATGGTGAGCCTGGGAGTCCCCTTAGCTCTGGGGACTGGCATGCCCTGTCCAGGAAAGTGCTACTGCGTGCCAGGACATCCTAAACGCAGTGCCTGTTGCCTGGCCTCTGCTGTACGATTCCCTTCCTCTCCTTTCCTGTGGTAAGGAGGGGCCCCGCGTGGCTTGACCGTACCCGCACGTGTTGTCCTGTGGGTCTGAGTACCCCGAGTCACTCACTCAGGTGTGTTCTCCGTCTCTCATGTAGACACCTGTAGTAGTTGGATCCTCAGGACACATGTCTCTATCCACCCCTCCTGGCAGACCCAGGCCACATGGGGCGCTGTCATGGCTGAGCAGTTCTAAGTGATTCCGCTTCAGAGGCGCGATTTCCCAGGGCTCAGCTGTGGGAAGGGGAACAGCCTGGGGCACCAGCTCATTTCGCCCCTTGGACCCGGCTTCGCGTGGCTTTGCACAGCACTGTAGGAGCAGGAGATTCGGCCCGGGCAGCAACAGGCCTACTGTGGGAGAGGAAGCCAACACGAGGCATCACCGCCGGTGGACTGTCACAGCACTCTTGGTTGCCGGTGTCAGAAACCCCAAAGGGGGGGATCTGCTGGCTTGTGTATGCAAATTAAATGAAGATCCAGAATCAGCTGAACCCAAAGAGGACTGGAACCTGGGACTTAGACGTGGCCAAGAACCTCTGAGTCTGTCCCTCTGCCTCTCAGTCTCCATCTCACGTTCCTCTGTGACTCGCGGCACACTGGCTTTATTCTTTCAGAACAGCATCTGCCATAAGCAGGACCATGGCTGCTCATTGTGTCCGAGCTCCAACCATCCCTCACACAGAGAAGCGTCTTTCCTGAAGCCACATTTTAAAAATGCCAGGGAAGAACTCTGATGGTGTGGGCTAAGACCATATGTCCATTTCAGGAGTAATCCTCACGGCCAGGAGGGAGAGGTGCTATGTTTGCTTTAGCTCAGTTAGTGTGTCCCATCCTGTGTCCAGACCCCAATGAGGAGGTGGAAGAGATGACCTGCCATGATGGACAGCCTCCACCAAAGGTATGAGGTGGGCGCTAGAGGAGGAATAGTTCCCATCAAGGAAGTGAGTGAAATTCTCTGAAGCAAGGGGAGGAGGCGTTGAAGGCAAGGGAAGCAGTTGAGGTCCCCTGCAATAAATCTGCAAGCTTTGGTGGCTTGTGTAGCAGATAATGATCCACAGATGCAGGTATGGACCACTGCTGGGAGGACTGTCAAACTTGAAAATGGAGACCAGTGGTGACATCGAAAGTGTTTGGAAATTGGGCTGGGGTGGTGGCTCAGCCTGGCATGTGCAAGGCCCTGGGTCCCATCCTCAGCGCCACATAAAAATGAATAAATAAAATAAAGGCATCATGTCCAACTACAACTACAAAATAAATATTTAAAAAAGGAGAAAGTGCTTGGAAATTGGCCACATTTTGTCAGTGCTGAGGTCAAGTAAACCTTTGCAGGAAGATGGGTAACAAGGTCGTGCAGTGGCCCTCAGTGAATCAGCTCTGGGCTGCTGTGCTGGCCGACGTACCGCTGCAGGGTTTGACAGCAGTGGCTCGAGGAAAGAGGTGACCGAGCTCGCCCTCCTGCTCATGTTGGCCTGTTTGTGGAACGTCACAGCCAGGTCACACGTTTGCTCATTTTTCCGCCGTTGCTGAACTGACTCAGGGTCAGTGTCTGTGACGTCCCATGGAATCACCCCTGGTTCTCAAGGATGACTTTTGTATTCTATGGCTTATGTCTGAAATTGAAGAACCACCTCGGCCTGTCCCTTCCGTCTTCCAGTAGGAATGCCACCCTGATGACCTTACTCTTAGGATTTCTGACCTCAAGAACTGTAAAATAAATTGGTGTCTTCTGAGCCACCAAATCTGCGGTTAATTCACTACACCAGCTGCAGGAAACTAATTGATCTGCCTTTCTGGAAAGCAACTGGTCATTGTGGATCCAGAAATAGAAAAGAGTTTATGACTTTTGACTCAGTCATTCTACTTTTACACTAAGAGATTCATTATATTATTATCTTTAATAGCAAAACCTTGGAGTCACCTGAGAATCCAGTGGTTGTCCTCATCTCTATTGCAGTGACAGCGTGGCTCGAGTTAGATGACGTGACCTGCTCACTCATGGCCACCGCCCACTGATGACGTTGCCTCCAACAGTGTGTCGTGATCACAGGTGGGAAGGGGCGGCCTATATTACAGAATAACTGTGATGGTAACTTTGCTGTCAATCTAGCAATTTCACAATGACCATGCCTGGCATCGGGCCAGAGTTGAGGGTAAGAATAATATGGTCTGGTCAGAGTGTTATACCCATATTCATTTCCTCGTTTTGATGTTATAGTCCAAAATGTCACTATCAGGGGAAGATGGATCATGAGTTCACAGGATTCTGTGTGCTATTGTGCAATTCCTGTGTGTCTATAATTAACTCAAAATGAAAAGTAGAAAGAAATAGCTACAGGGTAAAAAATCCTGGGAAGCTGCATGAATCTGACCATGGAGGTGGTTATTAATATAAAGACTTCTCAGAAAAGGTGATGTTCTTGTTGAAGAGCTGCAGTCAGTAGCAAATTTTTAAAAATGGAAGTAACTCACATGACCTTCAGTGGGTGACTGGTATATCCATTCAGGGAAATACTACTCAGCAATATAAAAGGATGGAACCACAGAAACACATAAACACCTAGATAAATCTCAAGTGCATTATGTGAAGTGGATAAAAGTCAATCTTGAAAGGTTATATGCTGTTTGATTCCATTTATTAGCATTCTTAAAAGGACGATATTGTGGAGACAGAGAACACACGATAATTGCAGAGATGAGGTGCTGAGTGTGACTATAAGGGAGTCCTTTCATAGTGATGGAGCAGTTACGTGTCTTGATTGGGGTGGTAGTTACATGACAATGCCCGTGAGATGAAATTGCACAGAACTACATGCACACACATACATGCACACAAACAACTCCATGTGAAAAGTGGTGAAAATGGAATAAGGTCTGTGGTCTGGTCAGAGTGTTATACCCATGTTCATTTCCTGGTTTTGATGTTATAGTCCAAAATGTCACTATTAGGGGAAGATGGATCATGAGTACACAGGACTCTGTGTGCTATTTGTGCAATTTCCTGTGCGTCTATAATTATTTCAAAATGAAAAATCGAAAGAAATAGCTACAGGGTGAAAATCCTGACATTTCTGTCCCCTGGGCTTTTCTTACCACCCAGATAGTTCCTCATCTTCTTCCCATCATGGCCAGACATCTGCTCATGGACATGTGGAGAGGGAGGTGAAACCAGCCTCCCACCACAGAGGGGAAGGGAAAGCTCATTTCCTCCCAGATCCTCAGTGCTTCGGGCCATCTCGTGCCTGCCTGCTCCCTGGCCAACGTCCGGGCACCATCTCCCAACCACCAGCCTAAAGTTGGCTGTGTTTGTGAGACACCGGTGATGCTGCGCCACGTGTCAGGAGCCAGGCTGTCTTTCTCTTTGCTGTCTCAGTGCCAGGCATCACTTTGCGGGTTGTATGAGCGGGCCAGGTAAAAATGGCAGCTGGTCTCATGGAGATTACAGCAGGTGGTCTGGATGCAGACTTCCTGCCTCACCTCTCCTGTGACCTCTGAAAATCTCTTATTATCTTTGAAGCTTAGTGTTTTGTTTGTTTGTTTGTTGAGGGAGGGGTTACTCATAGCAATTGGATTAACTAAACCAACCTTCTTGGATCCCTGTGCAGCCACATGAGAGGTTTCGCCTAGTACTAAGCACCGTGTCTTAAATAGGAGCTGCTCTGTGTTCTCTCTAGGTTTGCCCGTCCTCTCTGCACTCTGCTCCCTTAGGCACTGCCCAGAATCGTCTGAATTCCAGCAGGTTATGCACAGGGCTAAGGACATAGCTCAATATGGAAGGTTCCTTTGACTCAAACACGGCACAGTTCTGCCAAGCTCAGGCCAAATGAAGTTGTGAAGGAGAAAAGGAGGAATTCTTTTTGTCTTTCTGTTGATATTTGTGTCATATTGTTTTGAATTCTCTGTGCTCTGGTGCATATAAGTTTATGATTGTAACTTCTTGGTAAATTTTTTCCTTTTTAACATCTTAATTTCTCATGACTGTGCTAAATGGTTATTTTATATATATCAACTTCCTTTCATTTAGTAATGAACTGATTTATATTTTTCTACCTCTTTCTTTCAACTATTTTGTTTTAAGATTTTAGATTTAGTTCTTGGAAGATTCATGTTTAATTCACAATTAATCCAGATTTTTTAAAAAATACTAAATCTAAAGATCTTTATATTTTAATGGGAAATGTAAGCTATTTATTTTTAAAATTTATTTATTTTAAAATAGTTTTAATTTTATTTACTTATTTTAAAAATTCTGATACATTTGAATGTCTCTCCTTTATAATACACTTGTCACCAATGTGGCAGTAGTAAGAGATGGTGCTTTTAAGAGGCATTGGGCTATGAGGGCTACTTCCTAGTTAAGGCCTTTTCAAAAGAGGCTTCAAGTAGCTGCTCCCATGCAGCTTGCCAACTTGCCCTCTGCCTTCTCCCACATGTGTGTGGGCCCTTGACTTTGGACTTCCCATCCTCCAGAACCAAGAGAACAAATCTATTTTTTATAAATTTCCCAGTCTCGGGTGTTTTGTTATAGCAGCACAGCATAGACCAAGACAACTTCTCATATATTTAGTACATTCCTACTGTATTATTTCACATTTCTATTAGCTGTGTTTTATATTAGACCTTCCCATGCTCTTGCTTTTATTGGATTGATTGTTATTATTTCCTCCTCTTATTGGTTCTACTCTCTTGGTGGTTTTATGATTTTGAACATGGACTTGAATTGAAAGTCTAAACATGGGTTGATTGCATTCTCTTCCTCCTCAAGGTGGAATGGCTTGGTGAGACCTTGACTCTAGCCTTTCTGCCCCCTTCTTCTAAGCTATTGTCAACTAGCGTTTGAGTGTGGCCTTCCTTTTCACATCCTCACTCCAGGTTAGCAAGTGTTCTGCCTCTCAGCTGCCCTCCAGCTCCTCTACTGGCTTTTAGTCCTCAATGGCTCTGCTCACTGCAGTTCTTGATTTCGACTCTGGCTTGTGTCCCCTGCCCCTTCCTCAAGGTTGGCGGAGGACACGTGTGGATCGTAACTGTGAACCGGGAAGGGAGTGAACTTTTCACGTATTTTTGATTGTGGAAATGTCCTACCCAGTGTTCCTTGTTCCTCTGCCTGAATCGTTTGTCGCCAATTCCGGATTTGTTTCTGTTTTAATTATTTGGGTTGGAATTCCCGCTGCACTGAGCAGAATAGCACAGACTTTGGTTCTTAATTTTTTTTCTTTCTTTTTTTAACGGGGCCTGGCTAGAGGTCAGGCTTCCCCCCCTGTGGGGAACTGGCAATCAGTGTGTCTAGAGCCCGACTTTGTAGGGCAGCTGTTTGTTCTCTGTGTTCCGTCCCTGCCTCTCAGGGATCTGAAGTCTGATGTCACCATTCTGTGTGCACATGAGTCCCCAGCCCCAGCTCCTGGGGATGATCCTCTGATACCCCTGGGGCCTCCCCAGCTTCATCGCCCACCCCCTGCTCTGACTTTGAGTGTCATTTCTGATACCTGGAGATTTCCTCGGTGCCACCTGGTTGTGACTGAGGCTTTTTTGTTACGTCCGCCCCCACCCTCCGCCTGCCCCGAGCATCCATGCATTTGGAGGAGAGAGGCCCAGTCTGCATAAGGTCCATCTGTCAGAGCCACCGTAACCCACACATGCCCACACACCATGGGTGGAAGTTCACTTCATTAATTCAGGCAGCAAATGTCACTGAGGGAACTATATCCTAGGGCTACCGGGATGAGGCAAGAAGAGACAGAGTCCTCCCCACCCTCCCAGAATCCCTCATCCGGAGGGGCACACAGAATTGACTCCAATAGCCTAAATAAATGTGACTCTGCAGCTCTGGAAATGCTTCCAAGACAGTACCTTCTGTCAGGGAGACCTGGTCTGGCCATAGGTCAGGAAAGAGGCAGGGAGAGGTCTCAGAGGCCAGGACGGCTAAGGAGGGCCAAGCTACAGGGCCCTTCCTCCTCCCAGCCCTCCCACCTTTACCTGGGAGCTAACCTGCTCCTGATCAGGGAGAAGAAAGCCAGGGTGATTAAGTCTTGAAGGGCAGGGTCAGTGAGGGGGCAGGCCTTGCCCAACATGAAGCCCAAACGCTGTGAAGCAATGGCACGGCTCACGCTGGGTTAAGAAACAGAAGGATGAGCAAACCTGCGGGCGCTGCACCTGCCAAAGCTTGACAAACGGACTGGGGTGTGGGGATTAAGACTCCATTTCCCTTGCCCTCTGGGTCTAGATTTCGGGATTTCTTCTTCCAGATGATATCAGGAAGAAGGAATCTTAGTTATTCTCTAAGTACAATGTGTTGGTCTTTGAATTGTCTGGGAGGTGACGAAGGAAAGGGCAGGCAGGGTTTGAGATTTTAGAGGCAGGAGAGTCCTGGACTGGGAGGGGCAAAGCTCACCCTCTAACTGGGGTGGGACCCACCTTCTCTGTAAAATTGGGAGGGTGTACAAAGACTGGAAGGACCCTCTATCTCAGCACCCTGCATTTCCAGGGCTCCCAGGGTTGCCTCCTCCCTGGGCCTGGAGCCTGACAGCCCCCTGCTGCCTCACCCTCCCATTGTGTCCGGAGAATGCAATCTGTGTGCTCTGAAGGCACGTGCAGAGTGTGTTCATGGCTTACTAACCTGGCCAGGTCTGCATGACGGGAAGGGAAGCCTGGATCTCACTTGGAACTGCCTTTTATGCATACAAATTGCTGACCAATCCCCAGCAGCCTGTCCTAATCCAGGTCTGGCCCAGAGCCTCTGATCATTTTGCTGACCCAGTTCGTCATCCTGGAGGCAGGGCCTGGAGTTGAAGTCAGAACCTCTGGCAAGGCCAGGATCCTGCCCACGTGTGTCTCCTTCTCCCCTCCCTCTCCAGCCCTTCCCTGAGGCCACCTTCTCCCACTCCGCTTCCGGGGTGTGATTCACGGGCAGCTCCCTATAAGCATGGCAGGTATGTGTCATTTCCGTATGCCAGAGAGACAGAGGCAGATGGCACTGTCGACCATTCCCGCTACTTCCCTGGCCTGAGCAGGGCTGGACAGTCGCATCCTCCTAGGGATCTGTCCTGTCCTCGGCACCTGTTCCCACCGGCCCCTCCTTCCCTGACACCTGGAGTCTTTGGCAAACCAAGACCCCACCCACTCACTCCCAGCACTGTCTGTTTCCCCACCAATGCTCCCCTGAAACCCTTTGCCCTTGCCCAAAGCCCTTTGCAGCGGCCTGTCCCATGCTGAAGGAGAAAAAGGACCAGTTCTCCAAGTCCCCTACTGGCCATCTCTCAAAGGAACTCAGCAGACCAGAGTGAAAGTGTCAGATGTGGGCAGAGAGCCAGCCCCACACGAGGCCTTGGAAGTGAGGTTCAGTAAGCTTTGTAGTGTCACAGATCAGGAGCATTGTCCCAATTCTTGGTGGCAAAGGACACCTGAGATACCCACATGGCCAGAGGGGGCTGGGAATTCTTGTATTTCTCCTGCAACAGCGTCAACTCCTGCCCTGCTCACGGTGGGGAGTGGGAGAAGGCTCGGTGCCTGTTGCTGGCTGAAGGCCCTCAGTCTGTGGGGTGTAGGACGTGGGCCAGCTCCTTCTGTCATGTCGTGGCACTTCTGTGCTCTTGGGCCCAGTTCTTAAGATCCTCTTGAACCCACTGCAAAGGCTTTGGGGCAGCAAAGGTGAAGGACCTGAAGAGGACATCTTGTGAGAACTCTTTGAAGGATTTGAGGCATCTTAGAATGAAAAAAACTGGGAAAGCAGATGAGCGGTTTTCTCATAGCTTAGGTGGCCACGTTGGTCCCCAAGGCAGACCCAGGAAGTTACAGAGAAGTATTGGTTGTTTTTTTTTTTTACATATTTATTTTTTAGCTTTTTAAGTGGACACAATATCTTTATTTTACATTTATGTGTGTGGAGGATCGAACTCAGTGCCTCAAGCATGCAAGCCCCCTACCACTGAGCCACAACCCCAGCCCCCTACGTTGGGCTTTCTAAGGAAAGCTTCCTAAACCTTAGATCTTGGAGCCCGTGGAAGAGGCTGAAGAAATGCTGAGACAGTGAGTCCCCTTTGTTACTAAAAGAATTCAAGCAGAAAGTGGCCAAGAGGGAATGCCTGTCTGTGCTGGGCTCAAGTGTGGCCAGGGTGACCTCTGACAGCCCTCTCCTCTCTGAGCCTCTGTGACTCTGATTGGGATCTAGCAGAGCTCTGTAGCCAATCCCTGCCTTTCCCATCACAGACTTCCTCTTCGGAGCGAGGCAGAGGCCCAAGGTGTCACCCAGGCCTGCATCTGGGGTGGGTTATGTGATGACTCTTGGATGAAGCCCCAGGAATGTCTGCCCTGGGCTGAGCTGGTACAGTCACTTAGCATCTCTGGGACATGGATGTGTAAATTCTAACCGGTCGTTTCACCACCCCCGGTCCTGTGGGTCACGATGACTCTCCCTTGCGCTGCAGAGGAGGAAGTGAGGAAATAGCCAGGCCGCTGCAGAGCTAAGATTAGAGAGCCTGCTGCTGTTGCTGCTCCCAACATGCTCCTGCGTGCAGAGTAGCCAGGTGCTTGCAAGCTGCCAAGGGTCCTGGGGCCTGGCGCTCTCCATACGGCCCACATGTATCCAGCTGGCTTTCAATCCTCATGACTCCGAAACAGCTGCATTAATATTGCCTTGTTATAGGGGAAGAAGCCCAGCCTGGAACCGTTGGCAAAGGGCTTGTGACATGGCTGGCCAGGGGTGGAGCTGTGGCCTGCCCCCAGGATGCTCTGTCTATGCTGCCAGCTGCCAACAGGAGCTGGAAGTGAGCATCCAAGGAGGGTCCTGTGCACCTGCAGAGCACAGCTCAGGGTCTTGGGCAAAGCCCATTCAGCTCCTCACTCACCAGTGAATGAGAAACTCCTCTGGATGTTCCAAGTCCCATGCCATATATGACTTGGAAGTATGTCCCATGCTCTTCCAATTTATGAGAAACTGGTAGCCCCAGAGTGAACGTATCTGCAAGTTGTACCATGAAGGGTGCAAGAGCTTATCCTACTGTGGGTGTGAAGAAAGGCTTCAGGGCGGAGGTGGCACAGTTAGGTGGACTTGCAGAAAGGAGCCCTGGATAGGCGAGAGATGGGGTGAGGGGAGCAAGCTGCTGCATTCAGGGCTAGAGGAACCAAAGAGAGGTTTGCCATGAATTCTTGAGCTAAGGGAGCACTACTGACTTCCCCACTTTCTCTGCCCTTCCATGGGTGGCCCCAGCCCCAAACAGAACTTTCCAGACCAACTTCTCACCTGACTTGACGACTGGCCTAAACTTGGTCCCTCATTGGCTGATGCTTCTCCCCCAGTCAGCTATGGATTCCTGTAGATTCCACCTTGGGAATCTCCCTTCACCTGTCCCTTCTTTCTCTTCAGTGTTGTCCCCATTCTTGGTAAGACTCTGTTCTTGCTAAAATCAATGCACGGGCCACCAAGATGCTGCCCCAAGGGTCTTTTCCTGCAAGTCCATTCCTTACTGTGGGTAGAGTCCCCATAACCTTTGTAAACCCTGGCACTTTTGACAAAATTGTTAGCAAGCCCAGAATTTCCTGCCACCTTGTCCCCATTCACTCCGAGTTTTGCTAATAGCTTTGCCACCCTGCTCCTCTTCTTTACGAGACCGTCCTCCCTGAAGGGCTGGGCTCAAGCAGTGCCACTCTCCATGAGGTAAGATTAACTGCTTGCACTTGCACGGCCCCTGTGTAATCTGTATCTCTCTTGTACTTTCCACACTGCCGAGTGGCGTTATCTGGTGGAAAAGTCTGCCCACCTCCATGTTGGTTTCTGGGTCATTCTTTCCTGGTCTTTGTATTCTCTCTTGTCCACCCACCAGGTAGATACTCAAGAGTGTTTGTTGAATTGATTGTCATCTCAATCTCTTCAGTTCAGCCGAGGGAAGGCAGGAGGAGACAGGAGACCATACACATCACTTAACCTTGGCAGCTTTTTGGTCATTGTTGTTGTTGTTGTTGGAAAAGAAACAATTAGCAAGAACAGGGACCTGCCCAAGACCTGCTTGCTTTCCTCCATGATCCAAGGTATATGCCATATGTCTCCTTCAGAGATGGTACTGTGTGCCAGTTAAGGACAGAAGAGCCAGATCTGCCATTTCATAGCTCTGTGATATAAGACAGTCCCTTTGATCTGTCCATGCCTCACTTTCCCCATGTGCATCATGGCTGGAAAACAATAGTACCTATCTCTTTGCTTTGAGAAATAAATGTATTAATAATATTTGTCATTGGCACATTTAAAAAAGTATAAAATAAATGTTTATTATCTTAAGGTTATTATTATCAAAGCCTGTGTCCACTCCTAGACACAACAGACCCACAGCTTAAAACTGGAAAGGCTTGAGATGACCCTGATGATGGGGACCATCATTGGCCTTCCTCCCACCAACCTGAACCTCAGGATTGGAATATGGAGCAAGATGATGAGGGACTTAATGCTTACAGTCCTGGGGAAGGACACCAAATGACACACACATCATTCCTTGTTCCTTTTTATTTTCTTTTTTTTTTTTCTTGGGGCTGGAACCAGGAGCACTTAACCACTGAGCCACATCCCCAGCCCTTTTTATTTTTTATTTTGAAACAGGGTCTCACTAAGTTGCTTAGAACCTCACTAAGGCTTGTTGAGGCTGGCCTTGAATTTACAGTCTTCCTGCCTTGGCTTCCCGAGTCGCTGGGACTACAGGCATGCACACCATGCCTGGCCATCATGCCTTGTTTCTGTGCATTTCCCTTGACACCGAGACATTGGAACCTGGCTGGCCTGCCTTTTATGACTTCTTTCCTCTGCCACATATACCCTGGTCCAATCAAGCTTCTTTGTCAAATAGGACATGACCTATCTGATACTCTACTTTTCTTTGTCAAATAGGACACGACCCACCTGATACTCTACTTCCTGTGATTGGCAGGAAGTCTGAAAACCCAAGAGGTGACTCATACCTCTCTGGTCTTCGAGTGACATAGAGCTTGGAGTGACTCCATCCCATGCTCAACCTGAGAGTTAGTTCAGCTCCCCTGGCTTCAGCCTCCTCAGCACCCCTCACACCCCCGTCCTCCATCTCTTCATCCTGGGGGTGGCGGCTCCTTCTGTGGGGCAGGGCTATGGATAGCTTCTCCACTTCCTTTTATGCTAACCTAGTTTGTCTCCTGTGTGGACAGCTCAGTCTCCCCAGCAACGTCCAGCTTCCAGATTTGAGTGCTGGTGGTTCTTGTGGTGGTAGGCCAGCCTTCACCCAATCAAATCTGGGAAGTCTTTCCACCAGCCAGATCCTGCTCTGCCCCAAATCCTACAGGGTCAGAGGCCAGGATCAGAGCAGGCATCTGGGCCTGGCAATGGTGTCTAGTGCACTGAGTTCTCCCCTACCAGCTAACCTCCTTTTCCCAGGCAGATATTTCCTGAGCAGGGGTCCTGTGCAGGTCAGTCTTTGCAATATGCAAATTGCCTGGGACTGACCTATATGTCCCCTGAGAATACAGGAAGTCTCATGTGAAACAGAGAACATAGAGTAGAGATTGGGAGAGGACCGGGCCTGAGGCTTCTGCTCCCAGTATGTCATGGGTGTTAACGTTTGTGTGTGACAAGAGCAGGCACTAATGGGCAGGGACAGGGGTGGGATATGTACAAAGGGAAGCAGTCAGGCAGCCTGAGAAACAGAACGGAGAGGAGAGAACAGGAGGGAGGGAGGCCATCCTCTGCTTGCTTGGCATTTGCAAGCTCAATTTGAGGAGGTAGAGAGTGCTGAGAACAGAAAGTTCCAGAAAGGTCTGGACTACTTCCATTTTTAGAGGCTCTCTGGGTTATAAAAGAAGAAAAAGAAATGCCAAAATAGGGCAGCAGACCGTGTGATGTATTTTAAATGTTGACTTTTACCAATTAATAATTTTATGCCCACATGCACACACACGCGCACACAGACACACACGTACACAAATTGACTTGAACGGTTTCATTTAGAAAAAATGTCCATGCTCATCTATTCCATGAGCCAGAACCAAGTGGCTTTCTGGTTTGGGGAGTTGCCCGGCAGCCTCAGCCTGAGAGATTCTTTAAGGGACATAGGGAGGTGGGTTTTTTAGACCATTAAAGGAAAAGTCCCAGGTGCTGTGTCAGGATAGCTCCTGGATCCTCATGACCCGCTGGGGCCCAGGAGGGGCTGAACAATCTAGGTGTGGAAGCGTCTGGGCCTTCCCAGCTGGGTCCACCCAGTCAAGTATCCATTTCACCAGGGAGACAGGCTGTGGGCCCCCAAGAAGACACTCTCTCCCTCTAGGCACCCTAAGTCAGGCCCCTGCAAGTGCAGAATGTGTTGCTGGGGAAGCTCCTGTCAGGGTCTCGGATTCCTCATCGGGAGCCAGGAGACAAGCAGCCCCTACAGAATGGAATGCCGAGGACTCAGGCCAGGCTGGGCCTGCTCTGGGCCCGGGTTGGCAAGCCCAGGCTGCCCTTGTTTCCACCTGCCACATAGCCTTGGGCCGTTCTCTCCCTCAGCTGCAGGGTGACCGTATGACAGTTGGGGACTCATCAGAGCTGATGCTCACGTGGGGTGAGGAAGGGAAAGAGCTGTGTCCCCAAACACACTGCTCTCTCTACTTCCCTTCCACTGATGAGGATGTCCTCCATGGCTAAACTTTGGCTCCTTGGAGCCCTCTTCTTGACCTGCTAAACCCTGTTCACCCTGCTATCATTGCTGCCTAACCAAGGTCCTCTTAGTAACTGTCCATCCTGATTCCCTCTCCCTGCCCTTGGCTATAAGTCCCCAGCTGCTCCTCTGTGGTTGGAGTTCAATCCCCCACAGCAAGTCTTGGCTTCTTAGTAATACTCTTGAAAAAGCCTCTCCTGTTGAACTCCATCTGTTGTGATTTCTTGTGCACTCAACACACGTAAACTATTAACTCAGGTGCTTCACAAACTTTCTTCTCTCCTGCTCTCGGAAAAGTTGCTTGGAAAGGAGATTGAGGTCTGTGGAGACATCACGTGTCCCGCGTGGCCAAGGCGTCCCTGTGAGGGACCAGCTGGCCAGGCTCCCTGGGTCCTGGGAGTCACTTTGCTCCCTGGACCTCTGGAAAGATAGACCAGGACTGCCTTGAGTGGAGAAAGTCGGGGAGGGCAGGCGGGAGCTCTCAGGAGCATCTCGCCTCTCCTGGCCCTCCTGTGCTCCCATCCCTTGGAAAGGGCTGTTCCGAGCTTGGTTCCTACAGAAGCGTTCTCTGTCATTAGAGGCGTTTCTCAGCATATCTATTTTGGAGCTGCAGCTGGTTGCTTCTCAGAATAAACAGAACTGTGATATGGGGATAAAAGAAGAAAGGAACCTCATCTCCTCTTTGTGTTTTTGCTTGTCCCAAAGCTTCCCAACCTCCTCTTCCCTCTTCTTAAAGGTCTTGCCCCAATACCCCTTCCTCCACACTCCCTGCTCTATAGCTCTTCTTCTACCATCTTATAACCATAGGGGCCCTTCATAGGCATGTAGGGAACCCTGCTGTGGCCAGGCTGTGTCCTGGGCTCCGAGGCTCTAGGCATGTCTACCTGCAAAGACCCCATGTCAAGTGACACAAGGATTCATATACAGATTGAGTGGTCCCTTATCTGAAATGCTTGGATGCCAGAAGTATTTCAGATTTTGGAAGGTTTAGATATAAATAAGGAGTGATCCTGAGAATGGGACCCAAGTCCACAGGTGAAATTTATTCATGTTCCACGTAGACCTTATACTCACGGTTCGAAGGTAATCTGAGACAATGTTTGAGTGCATCTGCATTTTGACTGTGACCTGTCACATGGGGTTGGACGTGGAATTTTCCACTTGTGGTGTCGTGTCCATCCTCTAAAGGTTTTGGATTTTAGAGTGTTTCAGATTTTGGGATTTCAGACTGAGATGCTCAACTTGTACTAAGGACTTCAATGGAAGAATGTAAAAGCTGACCCAGCCTCTTCCTGCTGCAATGAGGCCACTGAGGTCCCCTCCTGGGACTGCTGAGAGCTCAGACAGGGCCATAACACCTGACCACACTGGCTTTCCTTGGGCCTCCCTCTGTCTTTATCAGCACAGCTGTGTTGTATTAAAGTCCTAGAAAAGGGAGCCGCAGGGGACAGAAAGATAAACCAGACTATTGTTTGTCTCAGACAAAGCTGGTTTGCCTTACCCAGGGTATTTATGGACTGAAATGGCTCCCAGGGAAATTAGGGATGCTTTCCTGAATCTGGAGTGAGAGGTTCTGGTCATGAACAAGCAAAGGAATAGACTTGTGTGTAGACACATCTGAAGCCAAGTCATTTGTCATCTTCTAGCACCTTCTACAGCAACTGGGTCTGGCAGCCTGTGGGGACATGTGAGCTTCTCACCTCTGCGTTGGTCCCAGGGTCCCCTGCCCCTGTGCTCAATGTGTTTTTTCTTTGGTGAGTTGTGCCCAACTCCACTCACTCCCTGTCCCTTCTCTGCTATCCTGCCCTGTGGCTTTCCCCACAGGCAGCTTGAGAGCACAGGAGGTGGTAGTCCTGGACACTAGACATGGGGCCTCAGACCCTTGTCCCTCCCCCGGAGTGGTCAGCCTCCTCTTGCTCTGTGGTCTCACTTCTCGTCCTGAGCGTCAGGTGGCCCAGCTCCTCTGCTACCAAATGCAACTCAATGTGAAGGGGGCAGCTTGGACTCGTGCAGTGGGTTTCCTCTCGTGGTTTTGTTTTATTTTTAAAGATGAAAACTGTGGTTGGACTTCTAAATGAGCCTTTAGAAACCTCAGTGGACAGGTCATAGCAGAGCTGTCTGTCTAGAGGTGGCCATGGCTTCCTGAGTTGCAAAGGGCCACACTCTGGGCATTTCCACTGCCTAGGAGGGTCATAGGTGTGAATTTCAGCGTCAGTGGAAACAAGACTGACTCTTGCATGTATAGTGGGAGGAGAATGTTGAGACAAGAACGTGGCTCCTGCCACTCTGGAAGGCAGCATGGAGATTCCTCAAAAAACTAGGAATGGAACCTCATTTGACCCAGTTATCCCACTCCTCAGCAGGTATTCAAAGGATTTAAAGTCAGCATTCTACAGTGACACAGCCACATCAAAGTTTATAAGAGCACAATTCACAATAGGTAAGCTATGGAGCCAAGTGAGGTATCCTTCAACAGATGAATGGATAAAGAAAATGTGGCGTATATACACTATGGAGCATTACTCAGCCATAAAGAAGAATGTCTTTATGACATTTGCTGTTAAATGGATGGAGCTGGAGACTATCATGCTAAGTGAAATAAGTCAATCCCCCCAAACCAAAGGTTGAATGTTTTCTCTGATATTTGGAAACTAATCCATAATAAAGTGGGGAGGAGAAGATGGAACTTCTGTGGATTAGATGAAGGGAAATGAAGGGAAGGGTGGAGGAGGGAATCAGAAAAGGAAAGACAGTGGAATGAATCTGACATAACTTTCCTATGTACATATATAAATACACCACAGTGGATTTCATCATTTTGTATATCCACAAGACTATAGTCCTAATTAGAATAAGATATATTCCATATTTATAGAATTATATCAAAGTAGACTCTACTGTGATGTATAACTAAAAGAAAGAAAGAAAGAAAGAAAGAAAGAGAAAGAAAGAAAGAAGGAAGGAAGGAAGGAAGGAAAGAAAGAAAGAGAAAGAAAGAAAGAAAGAAAGAAAGAAAGAAAGAAAGAAAGAAAGAAAGAAAGAAAGAAAAAGGGTTCTAAATTCAAGTGAATTTGGGAGCATCAGTTCCACCATTTCTGAGCCCTGTGGCCTGAGACCTTACACTAGTTATTTAGTTTCTCTGAGAGTCCATTTCTCCATCTGTAATATGGGGATATTAACAGTATCAGTTTTAAAGAATAGCACATTTTTTTAACTCAATGCATCACTTTTCTGAGCACCTTTTCTGCACCATGTTCTGGTCCAGGAGTGGCTTACAGCCTGGGAAGGACTGTCACAGCTCTGTCCTGAGGAGGCTTGTAAGTTCTGCTTTTATGTGGAATTCACAAGAAAGCATATAGGCATTGCTTAGTACCATGCCTGACACATAAAAGGTGCTTGATAAACAGGTGTCTTTAATTCTTTAGATTAGAAGCAGGAGAGATGGGCCTTAGGATGAAATTTTCTAGAGCTATAGAATAGTGAAAATCATGCCACCTCACTTCTGAGCACCTGAGGGAACAGGGAGTGTGACGTGGGACAGGAAAAACCTCCAGAGAGCTCAAGGCTACAGCTTTTAAAGATCTGAAGAAATGTCACATTGAAAGGGATTGGAGAGGACAGATGTCCACCCACCAGCTAAGAGAAGGCAGGTTTGTGCTGGAGGGAGAAAGGCTGGGAAGGAAGGCAGTGAAGGCCCAGGCTGAAGGGCAGCAGGGGCTAGAGAGGGCTTTGTTGTTAGCCTGCAGGCTGCTGGGGATGGGTTCCAAACTTTTTTCATACATGCATAAACTCTGAAAATTTTGCATAGCACACAAGAGGTAAACTGGAAGGTATTTGGAACCCCAAAGAAGACTGTGTATAAGCCCAGAGTATCTAGGATTAGTTTCAATCAGATGCTACAAGACTCGAAAATGCACACACAATGTCATGAAGGAGGAAGTCACTCACAGATCCCTAGTAATAGGTGCCACACAGGTCATGTAGGGACCCTGTGTGGGTCAGGAGGCTGAAGGAGCATTTATTGCGGTTTCCATGGGAAGGAACAGGTACAGCAGGGTGAGTAGGTTTAGGATTGGCTGGAGTGGATGATTCGGGCTCTGGGGAACAGGGGATGTCCCCAGTTGCCTGGTACCTAGCTGGAGTGCTTAGGGTAGGTGGAGATTGAGCCAGAAGTGACCTTAGAGTTCAGCCTGACTTCCTCTTCAAAGAGACCTGAGCCTAGGAGAGATATGAACCACTCTGTTCAAAGTCTCATGGTTAATTAAACCAGGTACCTGGAACTCAAGGCTTTCCCAGCATTCCACGAGGTTGTAAGGCACTGGAGGGAGCGGGCATGGAGACCTCAGTTGTGGGAGTGCATGGACACTGCGATACAGAGGCTCAGAAATGCCTCCCGCCAGCCGTATTGCAGCTCCCTGAGGCACTAGGAAGATGGGGGCAATAGGAAGGTAGGGGCTGTAGGGCAGACCCTGCCAGACTAGAGAGGCTGCCCTAACTCCAAACCTGGCCTGGACACACAGGGAATTCTTAGAACCCAAGGTCTTAGAGCCCGGATGCAGCCTGGGATGAGACCTCTATCCAGTCGCAGCTGAACCCTGAACCAACTGCTTCTGCTGAAATTAGGCTCCTTTTCCCACCCATTCATTCTGACTGGTAGGTCTAGGGTAGTTATGTGTTTCTAATGATTTTATCGAAGAAGCATCTGAACTCTGGAAACCAGCAGACCAGATGCTCTCTGAGACCCTTTGGTCTGGGCTAGTCTACGTGGGTAAATCATCACCGCTGAACCACAGAGAGGGCTGGACAGAGGAAGCTATGCTTGAAGGTCACAAGCTGCTAGGCCCCATGGGCTGAGAAGCAGAACTCCTGCCCCTGGGGCATTGCTCTTCCTCTGCCCTGCAGCAGCCCCTTTCTCCCCAGCAATGAACTGGGGACGCCCACTGTAGGTAAGATGTGCCTATTCACATGGACATCTGGTGCAGCATTTGCCCACATGACCTGTTTTTTCCCAGAAGGGCAGTGGGCTGTGGTGGTGAGCAGGGAAGCCTGTGCTCTGGATCCTCCTTCCCCTCACCTGGCACACAGCCAGGCAATTAGACACTTGACAAACGATGGCGATGTTGACAGCCGAGAATAGAACACAGAGTGGGAGGTTAGTCTGCTCAGCCGGTGCTGTGGGCACAAAGTGGATGTGGTTGCCACCTCAGCTGGAGGATGAGCAGGGACCAGAGTTCAGAGTGGATGGAGCACCGGACAGGAGCCACACATGTGGGCTGCAAGACCATGGATAAGGGTCAGGGCACGTGACCTTCAAGGCTCATTGAGCTATCAAATCCAGAGACCCCAAGACCTAGACCAAGAGAAGAGGACAATTAAGGACAGATTCAGGCTGGGCAAGTGTGGACAGGGCCACCAGGCGTGGCTGTCTTCCTGGTCCCTCCTGGGAGTGGCCTTTCAAAGCTTCTAGCTGCCGTCACTGATGTCACCAGATCTCATCAAAATTGATGCCTAGAGGTATCTTGAGGTTGGGGCTAAAATGCACATGAAAAGCAGATGATCCTGGTACAGAAAGATCTGTGAACCCCAAATCCTTGTGTTTTCTATGGTTTTGTGTTTAGAACCAGAGACTGGCCGTGCAAAGCCAGAGCAGGGAGGGCCAGACCCAGACCCGGCATTCCAAGGCAGCCTGTGCTGGAAGTTGTGGAAAATTCCTTCAACACGTTGTCGTGAAGACCTCTCTGGCACTGAAAATGGTTTAGCAGTGGCATAGATGGGCTGTTCTCAAAAAGATGGATCCCTCCGTCCAAAGCATTTATGCAGATTCTTGAAGGAACCCGAGGATCTGTGATCATGACCAGTAGCTGGCATTGGAGACGTGTAGTTTACAAATAAGTGCTTTATATACATGAGTATTGCTAACCTTCCCAACAGTTCTAGGACAGAGTTTCACATGCCCAACCTCAGTGGACAAGCACACTGAGATTTGGGGAGGCACCAGGATTTGTCTCAGAGGAGCTGACTGATGAGTTCCCTCCATGCCCAGAATGTGGAACTTGCCCTATCGAGAGTCCCTCCCTAAGCAGAGCCCGAGAGGCTTCTTCTTGCTCAGTTTCTGGCTCCAGTTGAGTGTAGGTCTTAGCCCTTTCTGAGCCAGTGTCTCCTCCCTATAAAGGGGCCAGCATCATCTCCAGAGTTGGGAGGGAGGAGGGAAGCTGCCACATGCAATGTGTGAGAGGGACAGCATTTGTACTGAGGCCGCCCTTAGACGAAGACTCAGGGTCTGGGCAGGGAGCACATTGGCTCAGGCCGGGAGAAGCCTTGCCCAAGGGGGCAATCCATGAAGGGCAGGGCAGGGCAGAGAGATGCTGGATGTGGTAGAGAAGCTTCTGGAAAACAGCCCTCTTCTGTTTAACTCTGTACCTAGGGTCATCTGTACAGTCAGCCCCGAGGGCTCACATGGTCCCCAGCAGCCACCAGGGGCAGACATGAGTAGGTGGGCCTCCTGACAAGCTCAGAGGTCCTTTGTCCTATGGCAGCAGAGGACCCCGACTCTGTTCCCTAAGGCCTCAGCTTTGTACCTTTGGAAGTCACGTAGCATCTCAGCTTCAGTCTCACCTGTCAACAAAGGAAGTAAAACAAATGATCTGGAACCCCTTGAAGCTCCAGTTCCCACTCTCGGGGAGCTCGCAATCTTCGTTATTTCCCCCCTTGTCTATATCCCAGTATCGCACATCTTTCCTTTCCTAACTGCTCCCTCGAGTCTTTTTTCTCTTGCCTAATCTCCTCGATTCTGAGATGAGAAAGACTGAGTTCCAGCAGATGGACAAATGCGATGTCTTACCCAAGTTATCTGAGTGTCTTTCTGGAATGTCAGTTGGATGTGATTCCAAAGAATGTAAACTCTTATCATTTTCATGACTGTGTGTGTGTGTGTGGGGGGCACATACTAGAAAATTCCCAGTCAGCAGAAAGAGAACTTACTCCCTTTGGTGGTTCTCGAGCACCTGGATGTGGACCTACTCCGCCCAACCCCCCACTCGCCTCTGCTTGCTCCGCCCAACCCCCCACTCTCCTCTGCTTGCTCCGCCCAACCCCCCACTCTCCTCTGCTTGCTCCGCCAACCTTGTCTGCCCCGGAAGGCGACCCACATGCAGTCCCCTGAGCCTCTGGGCTCCGTTCTCTCCCTCTGGCCTTCAGACTGTGGTGAGCTGTGAAGTGGGCTGCTGTTCTTTTTTCTGACTTCCTGTGTTCTTCAGAAACCTCAATGAACGAGAGCTGAAGGAGGAAAGGCCAGGGACCGTTACACCAAACGCCAGCTTAAATCTGATGTGAGCTGAATCCATGACTTTGACAGATAAAACCCATGATTCTGACTACTCTGTCCCCAGCTTGGCTGCAGGGCAAATGCAACTGCTTGGGGGCTGGAAGTAGGGCCTAGGACCCTCATTATTTTCGGACTTGGGTCAAACTTATCTAAAAGAGAGCTAAAGTGATCCTTTACCATGGAAGCCAAGCCAGCATTGATGGGAAAAACTTAATTTCTTCTCTACTACAACTGCTTTAATTTCTCTATTTCCTCTTACTATAAAACTCAGTTGTAAATATGCATGTTGTCAGCTTTTTGTCGCTGTGACAAGAACTCGAGAAAAACAACTTAAAGGAGGAAGAATTGATTTGGCTCGCAGTTTTGGAGGTTTCAGTCCATGGTTGCTGGCTCCATGGCTCTGGGCCTGAGGTGAACTAGAACCTGATGGTGGGAGGCTGCAGCACAGGAAAGCTGCTCAGCTCAGGGCAGCTGGGAAGCAGGCAGAGATAGAAGAGAAGGGGTAAGACCCAGGGATGAGGTGTAGTCCCCAAGGACATGTCCCCAAGGACCCACTCCCTCCACCAGGTTCTACCTGCCACAGCCTCCTCCACCTCCCGGGATCCATCCAGCCATCAATGGATTAATTCATCAATGAGGTCATCTTCCAGTGACTTCCAAAAATATCCCACCTCTGAACATTACTGCACGGGGTTCCAAGCCCTCAACTCACAAGTCTTAGGGGGACGCTTGATATTTAGACCATAACACCGTGGGAGTACATTTATATAGTGACTGTGCATATAACACTTGGAGTTTGCATATTCTTTTAATTGAATATGAATTACTTTAATTGAACTGTCTGCTTATTAATTACTTAATTATGAATGAAGCTGTGTACCCAGGTGAGATGGTACTATGGCAAAAACATGATGTTGCTTCTTTTTTTTTTTTTTTGGAATGATAAGGTATCTGTCCACAAACTCCCATTCTCAGGGTCTTGCTGTCAAATTGTGGTCCACAGGCAAGTCTAAGGGTTGGTTCTTTCCTACCCAGCCCTCTCCAGGTCTAAACTTTTATGCCTGGCTCTGGGTCCATGTGATCATTTTCTTCTATAATTCTTAAAACCCCAAGAGTTGTCTTTCTACTGTTCATGTTCAGGAGAGTGTCAACGAGATTTTCTCTTTTATTTCACTCTCTAATCAGGGAGGAAAACTACTACTCAGCTTGAGCAGTGGTGGGGAAGTTGCTGGAGAAGAGCTTTGTGCTGGGGGGTTTCTTGGGTCTGTACCCAGACTCTCCACTTGGAACTTTCACGGCTGGAGTTTCAAAAGACCAAAGTTCCCCCAAATTTTCTAAGCTGTGAACAATTGAAACTGTTTTTTTTTTTTCTCTTTCTGCCCATTTCCCAATAAAGGGCTTGTGTAACCAGAAGAAACTGAAATAGAAACCAGCACTGTACTCTGCAATCAGAGGCCCAGAGACGCACAGGCATTTACCAATTGTAACCCATTAAGATCCGTTGCAACACCAAGCTTGGTGCAGACACCACGCTGGCACACTGAACGTGTGGTTTCGGAGGAAGGGATACACAGTGTGGGGTCTGCCACCTGGGAACTGGGAGACCCCAGTTCCAGCTGAGAGCCTGCACCACTTAATCTCTCAAACTCAGTTCTCACCAGTGAGGCAAGGACCAGAGCAGTAGCTCCTCATTCTCACTGGGAAGGGCATTAGCATCACCCCCTGGAAAATGGGGAGATGGTTGTCAAAGGAGACAGATCTTCTAGAACACGGAATTAGTAAGCACTAGAGGTCTAATGTACTGTGATTAATCACACTGAATTATGTACTGGATATTTGCTGAGAGTGGATCTGACATGTTCTGACTACACACACACACACACACACACACACAGTAACTCTATGGAGAGATGAATATGTTAACAACCTTTATCGCAATTTTCAGTTCACTATGTATATGTATATCAAAATATCACACATTGTACGTACAATTGGACATACAATTTCAACTAAATTTAAAACAAAAAATGAAGCTGGGCATGGTGGTGCACACCTATAATCCCAGCTACTTGGGGGACTGAGGCAGGAGCAACTTAGTGAGACCCTATCTCCAAATATAAAATAAAAAGGGCTGGGGGATGTAGTTCAGTGGTAGAGCACCCTTGATTTCAACCTCCACTACCACAAAAAATTTTTTAATTTAATTAAAAACTATTAAAAATCAAAACCAGGCTTGATGGCACATGGCAATAGTCCCACCACGTGGGAGGCAGAAAGAATTGCTTGAATCTAGGGATTTAAGGTCAGCCTGGGCAACAAAGGAAGGCTGTCAAAAAAATGTTTTTTAAAATCACAAATAGAGAGGGCTGAGCCCATCCACACAGGTCTGCCCTCCAGTAGGGAGCTCAGACCTGGGAGGTCGGAGCCTCACCTCTCCCGGTGACACACTGAATGTGGTTGGGGGAGGGATGCACAGTGCTTCTCTAGGTTTTGTTTCTAACCTGGAAAGTTTAGAATCCAGAGCCTGCAGGGCACTTCTCTGTGTGTGCTGTGGGGTGAGGCCTCCTGGGTGGACAGGCCTGGACTCTGGCTTACTGCCAGGCCCTTCATCACTGCGGGGCCGGGCGGCAAAGCGCCCTCGTCTGGAGCCCTGTCCAACTCCATTGGAGTCCCATTTCTGCTCTTTACTTGCTGTGTGACCTTGGGAGTTACCTGCTCAGCCTCTGTTGCCCCGTGGATGAGACAGGGGATACCGGCATCTCCCTTTTGAGCTGTTATTAGGACAGAATGGACTCATGGTGCAGGTGAAGTGGTAGGCTGGTGCAGGGCGAGGGAAGCACTCTGTATTATTTCTCAGAAATGAGGCTTTGACATCAGGGAGGGGTGAGAGAAAGGCCCAGGTGGGGCTAGGGTATGAGGGCTGGAGAGCGACCCACAGTCGCAAATGTAGGAAGGAATCTTGAGCCCTTGCAAGACACTCTGGGCTCCTGACGGACTGTTTAGAATCAGGGACCACTCCTATGGTCTCAGTCTCTCCCGTCAAATTTCACTGAGATGTCTCTCTGCGTTGTTTACCCCAAACCTGATTTTTTGATAGGATCCAGAAATTTCCATTGTAGGTGCCATATGGGCTCTCTAGTCTAGCTTTGTGGCAAGAACATTGGCCACCCTCTCCATGGGCTGCATGGAGAGCACAGGAAATCAGACCACAAGAAAAGGCTCTAGAGGCAGATGCACAGGAAAGGGGGACAGCTTTATCCTTAGGGACAGACTGTACATATTTTTAAATATATTTAACCAGTATAACAGTAAGAGAACTAAGATCTTTTAATTGCATGTAACTTTAAATATAGATGTGTTTTATGTAGTTATAATAAGTATGTAAATCCCATTCTCTGTCACTTTACATTTTTATATAAATCTTTTCATGTGCAACTATTCCCCCTATTCTTTTCATAGTAAATCATGATTGGTATTGCTTAGCTTTTCCCCTGAGAATTTCCCTGAGCACTTTGTCTGGGTTCTCATGATTTCACTCTGATCAGTGGTACAGGTGTGAACATCTTCATGCAAATGACCCACACCCGCTGTGGGGTATGTTTTCCACAGGTGGAGGACCAGATCGACATGTAAGTTATTTTACATTTAACTAAGTTGTTCTTCAGGAAGCCAGTGCTAGGTTCATTGGCAACTGTACCAGTTTCATCATAAGCCATAAATGTAGGTGTTTTTTAAATATTATTTGTCTTTAGGTCTCTTGGCTTGTTTGAGGAGTTTCTAGTGATTCCTTAAAGTATTTTTTTCATTTGCAGTTTTAACCCCTGAGGGGTTTCCCATGTATTTTTAATCTTCCCAAGTCTTTCACAAACAGGCGGCATCCTGTTCGCTTGATAGGGCATCTAAATTGGTGTTTTATCCAGCTCTTGTTAAAATGAAGGCTGACTGCTGCAGTGTACAGATGGGGGTATTGTCAAATTGGATGTTTTCCGTGTTTGTTTACATGAAGCAAGTTTTTGGTGTAGACTGCATTTGCAATGAGTGGCAGATTGGAGGCTGGCAGGTGGAGTTGCTTGTTCAAGGGATGTTTGTGTTGCTTCTACGGTGGTGATGGATGCACAGGACAACACCTGTGCTGTTAGACCATGTTTGTGCTTTTGGATTTTAAAAAAAAAATGTACTGAGTCCTCTTTTAACCACCAATTGTTTTGAGTTGTTTCTTAAATGTATCCTATGAGATGCCTTAAGAAAGCTCTATGCCTCTGACATTGCCCACACCTATTAATAGTGTTGAAAGCCCACATTTCTTCCAGGGCCACATGGCTAGATGCTGATGAGCTTACAGAGAGAAGTTTGGGTTCTATCAGAATTCTGGAAAGCAGGTTTCTCTTGGAAAAAAAAAAAAGCAAGCTCCTCTTGGGCACAGAGACAGAAGCGCAGGCAAGCTGAAGACTTAGATCCTGTAGGATTGTGGGGTAAGATGGGAAATCTGAGTTCTGGTCCAGGCTCTGCCACTTAAGAAAGGAGGCCCTAGGCTGGCTGGCTTTGTTGGGATTTTTCTTATCCTCAAACTGGGAGGGACATCTTCCTTGGGAGACATTGGCAAATTAGCAAGGATACAAACATATTAATGGGCAACTGTGATTCAGTTGGCCTTCCGTATCTGAGGGTTCTGCATCCATGGGTCCAACCAAATGAGTATTGAAAATGTTTGAAAAAAAAAAAAAACTTCACCTGTACTGAATATGTACAGAGTATTTTTAACTTGTCATTATTCCTCAAATAAAAGAGTAAAACGACTATTGACATAGCATTTACATTATATTAGGTATAAGTCATCCAGAGGATGTGCTTAGGTTAGATGCTAGTACTGTGCCATTTTATATAAGGGACTTGAGCATCCTTAGATTTTGATATCTGCAAGGGTCCTGGAATCAATTCTCTGCAGATATTGAGGGACAACAGCATACATATACAAAGATCTTCCTCCCTTCTTTCCTCTGTGTGTTGCATTTTATTTTAAACCTTGACCTGTTTGAAGAAATCAGATTCATCTTTTTTTTGACATGGCAGCCCAACCATCATTGGAAATCTGTAATCCATCCTGCCTTCCCCAGACTCACTTCTCCCTTTGGTCTCAGGGGTTTGCATCCTGTGCCAAGGTCCCTAGGCTCCCACGATCCAATTTCCACACCTAGAACACAGTCTCTTAAGCCTCTGGGCCCATTAGTGGGCAGTGCTGAGCTGGGTCCAAGTGTGCAAAGCCCAGGGGAATTACTATTCTCCTTTTAGGGGTTTTCTAGAAACCCCACACTGCATTAATGTTTTTGTTTTGGGCAGCCACATCACAGTGACTAACAGTGAGTTTACAGTTAGCTTTAACCCTGTATTTTTAAACCATACTGCTGCTCACACCACATCTTCCTCATCAGAAACTGGGGAGAACTATTTGTTGCTGTTTGCCTTTAAGAAGTCCTCATTTATTCCACTTTCTAAGTTACATTTTGTTACAGTGGGAATGTCTTGCCAGCTTGTGAGGACTTCAGGGATCCTTTATTTATTTGTTTGTTTGTTTATATTTTTTTAGTTGTAGATGGACAAACATCCTTATTTTGTTGATTTGTTTTTACGTGATGCTGAGGATCGAACCCAGTACCTCCCACATGCGAGGCAAGCGCTCTACCACTAAGCCACAACCCCAACCCCAGGAATCCTTCTTGATCCATGGCATGAGTCATAACTTCTCCCAATCCTGTGTTTAACTTGTTGCCTCTCATTTGATGACTACAAACTCCTTCATACCAAGTTAAAAGGTGTACACGAGGGGCATTTAGAAGAGTCGCTCTTTCAGGTTAGCATGGACATTTGATCAGCAGTCTTGGAAGAAACCATTCCACCACTTATGAATTTTCCTATTTATCATCTGGCCTTCTCCTTAACTTTTCAAGCAAATGGGGAAGAACTCAGGCAAAGATCCAGCCAAAGCATTGATTCATCACGGCACCAAATTTCCCTGCCTGACCACCAACTCTGAATCCCACTCAAAGAGGGAAATGAGATTTTTTTCTGAGTTTGGTGGCAAAAGCTGAAAGCATGATTCAAAGTGGAGAGTCTAGTTTGGGGTTAGAGACGACAAAGAGTGTGGCTTTGAAAATTACAGCTTCTAGGAGATTGGACAGTAGCAAGTTCCTTGCAGAAGGGCCACCTCTTGAGTTGTGAAGCTTCTGTGTCTCCTGTACTTCACTGTCTTGCAGTGCTGGGTGATGACACCACTATAGGAACAAATGGACATCAAGGGTCAGATGCTGGCTGGAGACCAGTGACCCAGAAATCTGCACTCCTTGCCTGGGTTCTCTCACTGTCCTGGCAGTGGTGGGCTGTAACCACCTCTCATGAGTGGTTGGTGCTCATTTCTCTCCAATTCTGCTTTCAGTGAGGTTCCTCTTATAGCTTAAAATTGGCCAGAGAAACTTACACCAGAGAAATTGGCCAATGCTACACATTGAGGCCTCCTACCTCTGGTTTGCCGGTGGCTAACACGCACCACCCTATCCTAATGGTTTCTACTGTCTCCCAGCTCACCCTGGTGTTCATCTGTTGCCAGATTTATATTTTTTAAATGAAAAATCTGCTTTTCGGCAGAATGAAGCTCAAATTTCTTAACATGTTGCCATCTTCTAGCCTTATTTCCCGGAGACCCCTCCCTATTCTCTTTCTCAGCCTGACATGGGATCATTTGGTTTCCTCATCTTGCTGGGTCATGTTTTCCTGAGGTCTCCAAGCCGGTCCTGAGTTCTGTCCTGAGGTCCTCTCGTGCCGTGTCACACTGTGGCTGGTGTGTGAGTGTGTCGTCTTTTCCCTCTGTTCTGGATGAGAAGGGTCTGCCTGTTAGGCAGAGACCCTCTTCCCTCTTCTGCTTATCCTCATATTCCCAAGCTCTGGCATGACTCCTGAGACACAAGAGGGTAGACAAGGAGAAAAGGGAGGAGAGGGCACAGGGGAAGAGGAGAAAGAATGCAGGAGGAAGGAGAAAAGCCATTCGTGCGTGAACTGCCAAATAAAGAGCAAGGGGATTGTGAATTTTTGAAGGGTCTGGAAAGCAGTGGAACCCAGAGATCAAACAGGAGGAGAGCTGAATCTGGCCAAAGGCCTTGAACTAGCGAGGGAAGCAGAGGTCCCCTCAACAAGGAAGAACAGGGTAACATGTCTCATTGCTCCCCTCCTGCCCTCCACAGAGCCAGCCCTGAGTCAGCTGGCCCTGGGTGGGCTGTGCTGGCAGCAGAACTACTCCTGGTGGATAATGGGCCCCGGGGTGGGAAGCCAAAGACGTGGTAAAGTCTCAACAAATGCTTTTAGAATTATTCTGAATTATAGCTGGCAGTAATCACAACCTTTCTGGCTCCTTCCTTCACAAGGTAATGGGGAGGGATGCCTGGAGAGGAGGGAAGGGATTAGCCCAGTGCTGGGCTCAGGGGCTGGCAGCAGAATGCCGCCCTGCTGGAACTGGGGACTGAAAGGGCTTGGGCAGTGAGGGGGCGCCGCATGGAGCCAGCAGGGCCCAACCTTGCCCAGAGACACAGGAACGGCTCCCTGACGCTGCAAGGCCACTCACAAGGAGTTAAGTGGCTGCACCCAGCAGGCCTCTGCAATAGGAAAGGCCTGTGTTCCCCATCGTGTTGATGGGGAAATGGCAAGGGAAGTGACTCAGACAGAGTGGAAATCAAGCGTGCCTCTCGTGACACTCTGACTTCAAGCTGGACCCGAGGGACTGGTGCTCCGTCTGTCTCCTGTGAGCTTCCTTCCACAGAACATGCTTCTGAGTGCTCAGGCCAGAGCAGTGGCCTGCATGTGAGCACAGCAGGAGGGAGGGTGACCTTCCTGGGTGGCGGGTGGAGGGAGGGAGGAAGGTGGGCTTTGGGGTGAAGGCAGCCTCCTAGCTCTGGAAGCTGAAGAGGCTGCGGTGACCACCCAGTCCCTCACTTACAAGACCAGGTGTTCTTTTAAGAAAGGGTCTCTGTAGTACATTTCCAGTTCTTTCTTCTGCCAATTTATAAGCATTTTAAAAACATATGAGCCAGGGAATTTACTGAAGTAACCTCTGATTCTCCAGAAAAATTCTGAAGAATTCAGCCTTATGCCCCAAGAAAGGAAACCAAGGCCTAGAGGGGTCAGTCACCTTGTCCAGATGCACAACTGGTAAGTGGCAGATGTTTCCAGCCCCAAATTACCAAAACCTGTTGTTCTCCTTTCATCAATGAATGAGCATCGTAAATCCAGGAAAAGGTGGACAGCATGATGTGAGAATAGGACTGTCCTTCACATTGAGCTTTATGATGAATTTTCTGCAGGGTCCTTATTTTTTTCTTTTTGCCTGGACACATGAAAACATCAAGGCCACCATCAACCTACCAGCCACTGTTGGGGAGCCTTATGTTTCCAGGCGTCAGAGCCAGTTAGCGGCAGAGCTGTGACATTACCCCATAACCGAGGTAGCAGGACATGACACCCGCTCCCAGCATTTGATAATTAGCATTAATGAGAAGGGAGGTGTGACGTCACGGAGAAGGTTCACACAGCTGATTCATTCAAACCTGGATTTAAAACCGATGTCCTCGGGGCCTCCATGACGCATCACTAGGACATTACTGTGGACTTTGAAGTCAGGCAAAATGCCTGCCACTTGCCACCTGAGTGATCTGGACAAAACTGTAGGCCTGTTTCTTCTCTCAGGCATGACAAGAATATGACCTACCTGCAGAATTTTTCTGGAAAATCAGAGATTATTTATGTAAACTCCCTGGCACACAGTATATGTTCAGTAAGGCGTAGCATTACCCTACAATGTCTACAAGGGCACGAATTCTCTTTTTCTGAGATGTTTACCCCTGTAGCCCTAACATCTTCCCCAGGCCAGGAGCTCCAGGTACCATGACAACCTGTGACATCTCCAAGGTCTGTACATCCTGCCGCAGTCGCCTCTCCTTCAGGCAGGTCAATGTCTTGCCATTCAGGAAGAACATAACTTATTTTCTTCCTGAAGCTTCTTGGACTCAGAGATTCAACAGCCTCCTTGAGTACCCGTTGTAGGTTAGGGCCAACAAGTTCTTATAGGCAATCAAGACCTTTCCTGTTTCAATCTGGGCCCATTTCCATGTGTTTGTTATTCTTTGTGACTTTGGCAGACCTGAGGGCTAGGAGGCAAGCTGGCGCCCAGCATGGCTCAGGGCCAGGGATTTTGCTAAGGCCACAGCATATAGGCGCCTCTGACACCACTCAGTGGATCTGGGGCAGACCAGGACAAGGGAGGAGCAGGAGCCAGGGCTGGGAGAGCCAGGAAAGAGGTCTGGAGAAAGGGGCGGGGCTTTGTCTCACACATTGAGGGTCAGAAGACTGCAGTTATGGAAAACCAGAGACGGGCTATTGGTGAGAAATTCAAAATTCAGGCAAAAGTCAAAGGAACAAGCAAGATCGCTTGTCAGGAAGAGGAGCTGGAGCCTTCTAGAGGATTGTGCTTACCTCTACCTGACTCAGCATTCAATGATAAATGTTAGAAGCTTGAAATCAGCCATGGAGGCAATATTTACACCATGGAAATTGGCAAATGCTGATAATCAGAACTTCTTTTTTCTTTGTAGAGAGTTATTGGCAGGAGGGAATATGGGAATTGTTTTAGTCAGCTTTTTCACTGTTGTGACTAAAAGACCTGACCAGAAAAATTATAGAGGAGGAAAAGTTTGTTTGGGGCTCACAGTGTCTAGAGGTCTGAGCCCATAGACAGCCAGCTCCATTCTTTGGGGCTAGAAGTGAGGCAGAACAACACGGCAGAAGACTGTGACAGAGGGAAGAGGCTCACATGAGGATCGGGAAGCAGAGAGAGACTCCACTCACCAGATACAAAATACAAACCTCAAAGGCACGCCCCCAATGCCCACCTCCTCCAGCCACATCCTACCCACCTTCAGTTACCTCTTAGTTAATCCCTCTCAGGGGATTAATTTACTGATTGGGTTAAGCTTCTCAAATCCCAATTATTTCTCCACTGAACCTTCTTGGATTGTCTCACACATGAGTTTTTGGGGGACACCTCACATCCAAACCGTAACAGGCACGCATGCAAGATTTTGGAAAATAGGCAACTAATAACTGTGATGAGAGAGACTCTCTTTTGGATGCTGTTAATGAACATCAATTTATGTTTTCCACTTCATGGTCACAACCTTTCCAAAAGGAAAATAGAGCAGGTAGCCGTGTCCCCATTGTGTAGATGGGGAAAATGAGGCAGAGAGAGGTTAAGCTACTTGAGTTAGGTCTTGGAGGTAGTCAGAAAGTGAGGTGGGACCCAAACACAGGCAGAGTGAGCATGGGGAGTGTAGAGGGGTGAGTTCTCCAAGACCCCAAGGATAGGTAGCCTGGATCTTTCTTGTGTGACTCCTCTCAGGTACTCTTTTTCTTCAGAGAGTTTGGGGAGTTTATTACAGATCTGTATCTACTAGTGATAGTTTGGGGTATCCTTGAAGAAGCAAAGTGCATAGTTTACACTAGGCCTCACTCCTGATGCTGTACTTCCTATTTTTTGGACAGAAGCATAAATACCTGTGTCCACCATTACACTACCATAGTGAATAGTTTCACTGCTAAAAATTCTTCATTCTCCACCTATTCACCTCTCCTTTTCCCCTAACCCTGGAAACCATTGATCTTTTCACTGTCTTTATACTTTTACTTTTTCTGCAATGTCATACAGTTGGAATTCTACTTTGTAGCTTTTTCGGATTAATATTTTTACTTAAAAATAAATATTTAAGGTTCTTCCATGTACTTTGTGGCTCCACAACTCATTTGTTTTTAGTTCTTATATCTCATTGTATGGATGTACCACAGTTTGTTTATTCATTCACCTACTGAAGGACATCTTGGTTTCTTCTGCTTTTTGGCAGTTATGAGTAATGCTTTTACAATTATCCCTGTGTACATTTTTGTCTGGACATGTGTTTTCAGTCCCTTTGTGTAAATACCAAGTAGTGTGATTGCTAGATCTTATCATAAGAGCATGTCTAGTTGTGAAGGAAACTGTGAGGCTGTTTTCCAAAATGGTAGCATCATGCTGCATTCCCACCAGCAGTAAAGGGGAGTTCCTGTTGCTCCACATTCTTGTGTCCTGTTTTCTCTTGAGTTTAAAAGCACTCTCTGCTTCTGTACCATCAGCTGTAGCAGCTTAGGCACAGAAGCACCTGCAGGTCTAATACTGTCCCCTCAGACTTTGCCCTGTCCCTATCCCAGGCATGGACTTGTAACTGTCCCACACCACTCTGCTTCCACACTCCACCTGCCAGTCGATACATAGAACACTGAAGATGGAGTTTCCCCAGGTCCTACCAGTGAGATCTCTGAATTCTACAGACATTTTATTCCTAAATATTCTCTCTCACATTTTTACCAGGATATTTTAGGAAGTCACTGAAGCGTCTTGTGTGTGCTCACTGGAGCATCCCCCTTTGGTAAGAATGCTGGATGAGTTGAGGTGACACCTCTTGGGGCTCCCAAAGCTTCAGAAACACCAGTTCCCTTCACGGAGGCTATCTGGGAGCATGCGGTATAAGCAGCAGATATGGGTACGGTGCCCTGCTTTCCAGCTCCGAGAGATGTTCTGACGAGCATGACATTGCAGCATTTCAGGCGACCAGGTTTCCCAGTGGCCATTGGGGAGCCAGGCTGTCGGCCATTATACAAAGTACCAAAGACTGGGTGACTAGAACAACAAGCTTTTATTTCCCACAGCACTGGAGGCTGGAAGTCAAAGATCAGGTGTGAGCATGCTCAGGTTCTGATGGGGGCCTTCTTCCTGCTGACACATGTGGCAGAAAGAGGGTGACAAGTTCTCTTGGGTCCCTTGTAAAAAAGACTCTGACTGATCCCATCCATGAGGTCCACCTTCATGGTGTCATCACCTCCCAGAGCTTCCACCTTTCCAACACCAACACCTTGGGGTTAGGGTTTCACACATGAATGTCAAGGAGCACATCAGTGCATTGCAGGTGCTGTCTAGTCCCTGGGGACAGACACCATATGCCACTCAACTTCCTCCTCCTGACACCTATCTCAAATCTTCCTCATAAAGATTAATTCATACACAGAAATGCCCAATAGACACAGCAGACCCTGAAGCGAGGGCCAGCTTCAGGGTGTGTAGTGTTTACCTAGTTATAGGTGGTGACCTGTTCTCATCCCCATTTGGAGTCTATGCTCTTTAGAGACAAGACATCTTCTCGTCTTCACACCCTCTAGCAGCATTTCCCTCTTCTCCTGGGGTATCTCCTCGGGCCTCACTGTTTCAATGTTCTCCCTCAATTCCAAGCCGCCACCTCTGCATCTTTGTTAAGGAATGCCTCTGTTCTCCCCTGCATAGAACTGGCTGGAAATGCTGGGGACAATGGCTGGACGAAGCAGAGTCTAAATGTCCCAGGTCTCTCACTGTCTGGGTGGGGTGTATTCCGTCAGGCTCCTGGGATTCCCAGGAGAATTAATTAAGCTGTTCAAGGATCCCTTGCCAGACAGCTCTTTTGTGGCTCTCTTGCCTTCCCTTCACACATTCTGTACTCTCCGAGGGGTATTTCCTGGGGTCACCTCTCAAACATCCCCCCCTAGATTCCTTGTGGCAGTTCAGGGGGAACTGAGATCCATCCCACTGCACGGCAGACACTGGCGCCTGGACGTGTTCCGTGATGTCTCTGGGAAGATGGAGTGGACACTTCCGTGATGCTGGGTGGACGGTGTGTAGACACATACATAAAGATATGCATGTATATTGGCTGCCCTGAGAACTCTGAGCCTGGTGTGTCCCCTTGTCCATCTGCCCCTCAGCTGAGGGACAAGCCCTGCTCTTCCCCTCATCATTACAATATCTCTTTGAACCTTCCTAGTACACATTTGCTTTTTAAAATAAATGGTTCCTCAAAGCTGCTGACTGTCTAAATCTTTTCTTTTTTTTAACTAGTGCCCAGCATAGTATGTCTAATTTTTTTAAAAAATCATAGGCTGTAATTCCACTTTTTAAATGTTTGACCCCACATTTGTTTTTTAATATGGCCAACTCCATCATGTTTCCCCCAACTTCTGGTCCAGAAATTTCCCCCCACCCCAAATCATAGTATCTTTTGAGATCTTTTTCTGAAAGGGTAGGTTTCACCATGAGAGCTGAGCTAACGCCAGGTGAATGTTAGGACACTCCTAGAAATTTAAAATATACTAGTGTTCAAACCTCAGTGGCCCTTCTGCAGACAGGACCCAGAGTTAGTGCTCTTTAAAGCTTCCCAGGTAACCCCAATATGGAGCTTCAGTTGACACCATCAATCCAAAGCGTTTCCATCACTTCTTTTGGACACACCCTATTTAGACCTGTAAAAAGTAGGTGCTTGGAAGTCCTATTGGATCCAGAGGACAGGCCCAGTTTTCTGAAATTTGGGGTGAACTACAGATTCTTAGGATTCTTATAGCTTGATCTGCATCAAGCTAGGCTATCATGAGAACTGGATTAATCTTAGAGTCCAGCCCCTCCCACCCTACAGAATACCCTTTCATACATACTGGGGAGAGGGTGGGAATTGTCCTTCGTGTGCTGAGGCGTGCTCTATTTGGTGAGTCCCTGGGATCCAGGCTTCCTATCATGAAAGCTCTGGCTAGCAGCTGAGGCTGTGGACGGTCAGGCCATCATTCAAGAGCCAGGTTCACCACCTAGCCCCTCTCTTGCCTTCTCTGTTCCAGGTCCCTCGGAGCTGTCCATTCTCCAACTCTGTCTCTTCTCTGCTTTCTCCCCCTTGTCCCTGTTTCTTTCCTGCTATTTTCTCCTGTCCCACTTCTTACTTTTCTGCTCCTCTGTGCCTTGGAACCAGGCTGTGGCCGCCTCCTCTCACAGCTGCATTTGCTCCGTGTGGGCCCCTTGCCTAGGAGCCATTGTTGAGGGGGAGAAATGGGAGGTAGAGGGGGCTTCCAGAGGAGAGGGCTGGTGTGCTTGGGAGCTCCAAGTCCAGATTTTATTCCTGAATGTTCATGCATCCTGCTTCCACCTGCTGCAGCTTCTCAAGAACATCCAAGAACGCTGGATGCCTTTAGGGGAGATCCTCAGGAAGAGGAGAAGAGGTCATTTGCTTGGTGGCTGCACCCGGGGGGCTAAGGCATGAGGGCTTCTAGGCACTCATTTCAGGACTGTCTCTCTGTTGACTCCACAGGACTGAGATGTGCTGGTCCTAGCTGCTGTCTGAGAGGATGTCCGGGGTGTCCGAGCCCCTGAGCCGAGTAAAGGTGGGCACATTACGACGGCCTGAGGGCCCCCCAGAGCCCATGGTGGTGGTACCCGTCGACGTGGAGAAGGAAGATGTGCGCATCCTCAAGGTTTGCTTCTACAGCAACAGCTTCAACCCTGGGAAGAACTTCAAACTGGTCAAATGCACTGTGCAGACAGAGATCCAGGTAAGCTGGAGATCTGTGCGCTCTGTTTGTCTATTCCGCCCTCTGCTTCCTGGGCAGTTGAGCGGCACTCCTTCAGCCCAGCAGGCTCTCCTGTACTGCCTGGCAGAGGGAAGTTAGCACCAGGAGAGATGTTCTCAGCTGGCGTGGCCAAACTCCTCTCCAGGTGTGCAGCTCCACTTCCCTAAGGGCCTGGGGGACAGATGCTACAGCCTTGGTTTGAACCCCTGATTGTTTGTTTGGTCTTTGTTCAATTCATTTCAACTCGTTAAGAATTTATGACATTTGAGGCTCTGCAAAGGACTTAAAAGCCCCCTCAAATATTCTCCGATGGAATTGGAATTAGAGGCATATGCAAGTGAGTAAATTTTCAAAAAAAGCTATCTAAGATTTCTGCTGGACATTGAGAGGATGGAGCTGGTGGGGCATTTAGAGGACAGTAATGAGCTAGAGATGCCCTGGGCTAGATGGGCGTCACCAGGCCCTTCTGCCAGAGCAACAGCTCAATGGGCTTTTTCCTACTTAGGGTCCTAAAATCTGTTAACGGATCCAGGTACACACCTTCATCAAGGCATCTAGACCCCAGGAATTCAGTTCAACTTAACTAAGTCTATATGAAATTGTCATCAAAAGCAGAGTTCCAATATTCTGGCTGATTTCACCACCTACACGTATTGAACAATGGCTACATGGGAGCGGTTAGGTGTGCCTTTCTGTACTCAGCATCTCATTAAATCCTCTAATGGCCCCAAGAGATGGATTCAGTGAGGATGCATCTTTCCTCTGCCCAGAACATTCCTTCTTGATAATGGAAGGGAAAGTCAAATGGGTTCTCAGAAGGCGGCTTGGAGGATCTGTGGTTTGAACAAGGAAGCAGGGAACTCGGAGGAAAGGCACCCAGCTCCGGGGCAGCTGCCTGAGCTCTTGGCCATGGCATTGCCAGACCTTCCCGTGTCCTGAAAACCCGAGCCTCTCAGCTCTGTGTGCGGCTCCTTTGGTTGGTGCTGTGGCAGCTTGGCCACGTCGCCATCCCACCTGCCGTGTGTTACGGCATGAACCTGCCTCCGCACACCCGAGCAGAGAGTAATAGATTAGCCCACTGTGCTGGCCAGTTACCATTGTCGATTCTGGCTCGGTTGACTCCTTCTGTTTCCTGTAACTGATTTGATTAGGGCCTTGATTATTTGTCTTACGGTTTCTGATATGGGAGCATAAATGTGCTTGAGTTTAAGCCCTGGCCCCCTTCTTCCAAGGGGGACGTTTTCCTATCTTCTTAACCGTCCACTTCATGGATCTTCCTTCAGGTATGTCATTTTCGAACATAGCTGATGCCGTCCACTGTGAGCCTCACTAGCTTAATTTTCAGAAGTTAAAACCTGATCTTCAAGTTTGAGGAGCACCTCATTGACCTTTCGTGCTGAGAAGCAGGGAACATCTGGTTGGTCCAGCTTGGGTCAGGTTTTATGGAGTTAGCAGTGAGAAGGGCCCTGAAAGATGGGTGGGATTTAAAGCAGAGACTCTGGGGTAAGAAGGGAGCAACACAGATAGAGGCTGGGAGGCTGCTGGAAGGTGAGTAGTCTGGTTTGATGGAAGCATGGGATTTATTTAGAAAAGCTTCTCAAGTCAAGGCCAAGGTGGAAATTGAGGGCAGATAATGGAGGCCTAGAACATCAGGTTGGAAATTTGGAGTTGGGCAGGCACTGGGGAACAGCACCCAGTTTTTAAGAAGGGGAGAGAGATTTTCTTAGAGTTGTGTGATGGCCTGGTGGATGTCTAAGGGGAGGAAGAGCAGGAGGCCTACAGAAAGGGCAGTAAGGCCCAAGCTCAAGAATGGCTACCAGTTCTGGGGGCATCATCTGGAGGAGTTTGGGGACAAAGGAGAGGCAGCAGCAACAACAGGAGGAAGGAATTGCCTTCTAGGAGTTTACATCCAAGCATTTTGATTTTTCCTGCTTCCAGTGTCTCCTGCAGGCTAAAGGTCACCTTATAATGTCATTGCTTATTACAAACATCTGTGGCCATAAAGCCACTTGGACTTCCAGCCATGAGCTGCCCTATCCTTAGTGGTGTGTGGCCTTGGGTCCAAATGCTTAACCCATCTGCACTTTAGTCTGCCCCCTGGGGACCATGGCCGTCTGCAGCCTTGGTAGATGAGATGTACCTAGTGCACAACAGGGTCTCAAATAATTGGAAATATTGGTTGCATGGATGGGATTAGATGATTACCCTGCTCAAAAATCTCCGAGGATCACTAATTGCCCAGAGAATGAAGTTCAAGTTGTCTTCTTTGGGTATTTATCCATTCATCTTCCTTATTTTCAAACTGAGAAGACAATCACATTAGTGTTTTAAAATAGCACATGGTGTTCTGAAAGATGTTAATGAGGTTGCCCTGGAGAAAGGGTCTAATCTCAAGAAAGCCTAGAAGATACTTGGTTAAACAATTCTGAACAGAATCTTTTATAGCAAGCTTTCTCAGAACCTTTAGTAAGCTAATATGCCCAGTGAGTCTCTGAGACAGGGGCTCAGAAGTATTGTTTTCTTACCTAGCTGTTTCTTATTGGCCTAAAGAAATGCTCTAAATGCTCTTTTAAAAGTTGGTCCACAAGTCTTCTGAAAAATCATTCAGGGAACTTTTCTCCCCAAACCCTGGCAGCAGAACACAAAGGGTTAGAGAAAGAAGCTGTCAAATGGGAAGTGGGTTAGGAAGTGGTGGCTGTTGTGTGGGAGGGAGCTGATGAGGACCTGGACTAAGGGAGCGTCACTGGGAACAGAGAAGTCAACAGATCTGTGTGCGTCTCGGGAGGCAGAGTCAACAGAACTTGATGATTAGCTGGATGTAGGGAGGGAAAGAAAGGAAGGAGACAAGGATGACTCAAGCTCTTGCCTGGGTAGCTGAATGGGAGCTGGCACCATTCATTGAGATAGAAGCAGAGAAAGGAAGGGCCTGGAGACTCCAGCTCCACTTGTGGTGTCTTTGAAGTGTGTTAGAAGCACCTCCACAGAGCAATGTGGGCCCGGAGCTTAGGAGGGAGAAGGGACTTGGAGGTAAGGATTTGGGCATGGTCATGCGATGGAGGCCAGGCAAGAGGGCAGAATCAGCCACGGAGACTGAGTTGAGCAAGAGCAAGAGATCCAGTTGGGAAACCCGGGGAAATCGATTTCCAGAGGACTGAGGAAGAAAGAGAAGCAAATGAAGGAAAAGAAGAGTCCAAAAAAAAAAAAATGGAGAGAACAGTCAGGGGGCCTTTAAGGAAGGCGTGTTTAGCAATGTCAGGTGCTCAGAGAGGTCAAGTCAGGGGAGGGCAGACATAGGGTCATTGCCTTCAGCCACAGGGTCATGGGCGACTCTTTGCTGGACAGTTCCAGTGGAGAGATGGGGGCAGGAATCATTGTACAATGATGGTTGAGTAGAGATGGTGAGAATAACCAGCATTTTACAGTTTTGACCATGAAGTGAAGGAAAGAGGAGAAGGCAAGAGAAACGAAGTCACCAGCCCAGGCAATACCACATGTGGTAGTCCTCGAGCGGAAAGGTACATGGCAGGTTGGAGGCTGAGAGTTCCTGAAGATTGGCTTCTTAGAACATGTTAATAGTTTAGATCTTTACTCCATCCCTTGTGGGAAGATGCTGATATCATTTAATCGATATCCAGAGAATGTAGGAGATGGAAGTGACAGGTTTTGGTGATGGATGGGAGGTGCAGGAATGAGGAATATGGGGGTGTGAAGAGTGGCAGCCCTGGTTCAGGTGGACAGGGCCCCTTCCCTAAGATGAAGATGAGGAACGCCGGAGGAGAGACTGGGTGAGGAGTGACGTGTTCCCCAGCTCAGTTTCAGATCTTTCAGTGCGACTGAGGTGCTTTAACACTTTCATATGGAAATGTTGAGTAACCGTTGGTGCATGTTCCGGAGGGGAGAACTAGTGTGGGCACAGACAGTCGAGTGTGGTCAGCCTCAAGGTGGTGGCTGAAACCATGGCTGTGGATGAGGTCACTGTGGAAAGAGTCTTGAATAATTCCATCTTCCATTCCACGAACAGAGTTGGGTGCCCATGCCTGGCACTGTGCTGGCCGTGGCCTGGGGCAGCAGCGTACCCCTAAACACAGGTACACCCTCTGCTTTCACAGGGCTTCCTGGCCAAGGGTGGGACCGAAATTGACTCAAACCGAAGCACGAACGTTTACAAACTGAGGCAAAAGCTCTGACAGGAAGAAACAGGGCTGAGGAGAACAAATAACACAGAAGAGTTGGGTCTAACACCAAGGACTAGCTTTGCCATTCAGAGCCCACTAGAGGTGTCCAGTAGGGAATGTCCAGTAGGGAACGCAGGCCTGGCATCCTTGACTGAGATTCTCCTGAAGCAGTGCCTCCCTCCCTCTCCTTCCTGTCAGCCTCCTTTCTCTAGCTTGGCTTTGACTTCAACCAGTTTTTCATATCCAGCTCCATATCTTCTTTCACCATCCTCCCAGTACTCAAAATGCTGCCAGCACTTCCAGATTTGCCAAGCACATGTCCTTCCATAAGAACACTCCTGAAATTCCAACACCCCCCACTTGGCTGCATCTGATCAAATAGAAGCAATGGAGATTCACCCTGGCACAGCCCCTGCCGGAGTGTGTTTCCAAAACATGGTTACTCCAGGCGTACTTGCTGACTTCGTAGAGTTATCTTTATTCCCAACTTACTTCTATGCAAATACAATAGACTCATGATGCTTGCTCCGTTCAAAATCACAAAAGTACCCCCCTGGCTTTGGTCCCTAGGACCCCTCAGAAATCAGGTAGGTGCTGGAGAGACTCAGCAATGTTCCAAATGAAAACCATACTTGGCTCTTCTTGATTTTTCCACTTCCCTTTGGTTTGCTATTCAGAGGAAATTGTGTTTGTTTGGGAGCTTTGAATCTCTGTAGCAGGCAGAGGCTTATATCACTCTATTTTCTTCTAACGTGCTAATTTGCTTGTCTGGGAAAGGGGCTAAAATGACATTCTGAAAACAACTGGCAGAGCATCGCCCAGACGTGCCCACACGGGGCGTCTCCTTCATGATCATGATTATGCGCACGCAGCCCCCCTCCTCTCTCTCCCCTTCTCCCTCTCCTTTTCTTCTCATTCTCTTTTGGGTGGGAGGGCTGACTATATGTCCTGGTTTGTCTCAGTCCCAGCTTACACATAATGTCCAGGGATAACCATTAGGAGTGTCCCTGCCAGTCCCCAAAGTACGATGCATGTGAGGTTGAATTGTTTGGTCACCTGCTTCTAAGTGCCGTGTTCTGTCCTCCCCGTGCCTGGCACACTGACTGCCTGTTTCGTGGTGTCTTCTCCCTCTGGCTGTCACCGGCAGACCCACTCTCTGCGTGTGTGCATCCCTATCATCAGACCATCTGTTTCTCTCTCAGGAGGGCAGTAAGCAAAAAGTGGGCATTCGTCTGTGATACGGTGCAATGCAGAATTGCCGGCAGGACCCCCACTCCTGACCTGTCCCTCAGCCAGCCTCCACTAGGCTGAAAAGCCACGTTTGAGATCCATCTTCATTTTTTCCTGCAGCATCACTGCACTTGGAATTCATTTTGCATCCCCAGGAGGGACAGGAACTCAAGCCATTCTGTGTCCTTCCTGTCCTTCCAGATGCATTCCCCACACCCACAGCAGAGTCTCAGGGGTGGTCCCTGGGTGTGGCTTCCCTGGCACGGGATGAGGGCAGAGTCCAGTTCCCAAGTGTGCCCTATGCTTGTGTGACACCATCAGTTACCCAACTTAGCTTCAAGCTTAAACCGCTCACCTCATGTGGCACAGTGTGCTACGGACTGGATGTTTTGTGCTCCTCCCCAATTTACATGGTACAGTCCTGGCCCCTGATGTGGTGGCATCTGGAGGTGGGGCCTTTGGGAGCTACTTGGTCAAAAGGCTACATTGCACCTAATACTGAGTGTGACAGCATCAAAAGGTGGGGCCCCATGAATGAGATTAGTGCCCTTACAAAGAGGTTGAAGGAAGCACCCTCTTGCCTTCTTCTCTGCCCGTGTGAGGATGCAGCAAGAAGGCACCATCTTGGAACCCACACCAGACAGTGAATCTGCTGGTACCTTGATCTTGGACTTTCCAGCCTCCGGGTCTGTGAGCAGTAATTCTCTGTTGTTTATAATTTTCCCTCTTAAGGTATTTTGTTATAGCAACAGGAACAGGCTGAGATAAGAGGTAATTAGATTTAGATAAGACCATGAGGGTGGGGCCCCCATTATAGGATTAGTGCCCTTATAAGATGAAGAGAGGCCAGAGCACACTCTGTCTTAGCCATGGGAGACACAGCAAGAAGGCAGCTGTCTGTAGGACCCTCACCAAGAACTGGCACCTTGATCTTGGACTTCCCAGCCTCCAGAACTATAAGAAGTGTCGTTTAGGCTGTCCTGTCTGTGGTATGTTGTTTCAGCATCCCAAGGGACAGAGACACAGGGCCAGCAGCTCCCTGGGTTTGGAGGAGCAGTCTGGCCTTCAGACCATTGGTCCAGGTTCTCGATTTCCAGAGCATTCCTGCTACCCTCATTCAGATGCAGCTAGGGCAAGGCCTCAAGTTTGGGATACAAGGTTGGGGTACAAGAGGAAAGGAGGGGAGGGCTACCTGTCCTAAAAGAAAAGCTACCCTAATGAGAATAGATGGAATGATAGAAGGCCAGCGCCCCGTGCATGAGAACGTCACTGGAACAGGAGAGGAAAGGCTCAGCCAGGAAGCCACAAGCTGGTACCACACAGACATTCAGAATAACATAAAAGAGGCACACTCACAGGCCTCCTCCTCTCTGCACCCCTCCCCATTTCCTGTGAGTGCTCCTGGCCACCCACCCACACAGACACCTACGGAGGCAAGCACAAGGCAAACATGCAGAATTCTGGGCCCCTCTGTTTATCTGAATGCTTAGATTCATGACATCGACAAATTAGCAGTCAGGTGTCTATGCTTTCGCTTCTATTTTTAACCTGGTGGTTGCTTTGCTAAATGTCCTTGTTAGAGGCTTTTATCACCTCAAACCGAATGCTTTCAGAGTGATAACTTATGCTAACTTTTATTATTTTGTTCTTCCATCACTTTTTTTTAAAAAAATTATGCCTTATGTGTTGAGGACATGGAACTCAGATGGCCTTTGAATCAGTTTCCTATTTCAGTCATAACAAATTACTACAAACCCGGGGCTTCAAAAACACAGGAGTGGCTCCTTTGCAGTTCTGGAGGCCAGAAATCCCAAATCAAGGTGTCAGTGGGGCCGTGGTCTCTCTGAGGGCTCTAGAGCAGATCCTTCTCTGCCTCTTCAGCTTCTGATAGTCCAGGTATTCCTTGGCTAATGACAGCATTGCTCCCGTCTCTGCCCCTGACTTCACACGCCCTCCTTCTCCTGTGTGTCTTTTATAAGAACATTGTCATACGGGTTACGAGCCAGAATGACCACAGTCCAGAATGACCTCATCTTGAAATTCTTAACTCAGTTACATCTATATAGACCCCCTTTCCAAATGAGGTCACCTTGAGGTTCTGGAGGTTAGGACATAGGCATGCTTTTGGGGACCCCCATTCTTCTACTCCCGATAGCTGTTTTCTCAGGATCACTGTGTTTCACTGGTTTCTGCCTGTGGGCTAGCACAGACCAGGACATACAGATGTACAGAGCTAAGTGTGAGCTCTCTGCACACTCCAGCCAGACGCACAGCTGGTGTTGGAAATGACCGTTGAACTTGGCTGACGCAAGTCTACCCTCCTCTCCACGTCCCAGGATTCTCAGCTGATGGCCACCTGCAGTTGTGTGCCCTAATGTGAGGCTTCCTGTGATGTTGCCAGGCATGTGACCCCTTAGGGTGTTGCCTCGTCACTCTTCAGGTGATCTCCTCCGGTCCCCTACCTATGAGTCTAACCTAAGTGGTGCCACCTGTGTGCCTCTGACTCCAGTCTCTTCCCCACCTGCCAGGTTGCCGTCTCCACTGACCGAATGTGCAGAATCAAACATCACCGCCCGTCTTCTCCTCAGTCTTTTCCGTTACCTGGCGCTCCACTCTGTGCCAACCGTGTCTCAGGCCTGAGAGTTGTCCAGACTCTCTTCAGTCCGTTGGGAAGTCCTGTCAGGCTCCACCATCACAAACACCCAGATCCTGACCCCCTTCAGCCACCCATTGCCTCTGGTTCCCTCTTCACGGCTTCCTTGCGCCTACTTCTGGTCCTCACTGCAGAAGGGAAGAAGGAAGCTGCGGCTGGGCTGAGTGAGGTGCTGGGGCTGAAGCCCTTCATGGCGCTTGCTCTGAGCAGAAGGAAGTGGTTTGGATTTTTTTTTTTTTTTTTTGCATTCTTTCTTTCATGCAGCTGGCATGTCGGCATCAGCTGTGACCATGACCTGATGGTCCCACAGGATCATTTATCATTTACCACCCTTCCCCCACCTCTGCTGCTCACCAACAGCCTCGGGTCCCTTTCTCTTTTTTTTTTTTTTTTTTGTTTTCATGTTTATTTTTTAATTATAGGTGAACACAACGTCTTTATTTTACTTTATGTGGAGCTGAGGATTGAACCCGGTTTCTCACTCAAGCTAGGCAAGTGCTCTACCTCCAGAGCCAGAACCCCAGCCCCCCTTGGGTCCCTTTCTAAAGACTGTTTTCTTCACCCCACACCCCTTCCTTGGAGCTTGGCGGGTATTGAGTGACTGCGGCCCACAACTGTGGCCCCTACCTACTGGGTTTCTGCCTAGGCACCAGCTCCCACTCACTCATTGGAGAGATGCTCCATCCCCAGGTCTCAATCATAGACTTCCTGAGCCAATCAGTTCAGCTCTTCAGGTTGACTTGACCTTTGGGCCAGGTTAGGCACCTACTGTATGCCAACCACTGCACTAAGCTCTTTATGTATCTGTGATCCACATAAGGCCGGCCAGTCTTAGTACAGTGTCACACTCCAGAAAATGTTAGTCTGACATCTAAAAAAAATTGGAAATACATTTAAATCTTTGTTGTCATCGCTTGAAAAGGTATCACTGGAAGATCACTGTTAAGATAGGTACCAAAATTTCTTAAAATTCTCATAACCATTTACCAATTAGAACTAAAATGACTGTTGGTATTTGTCTTATCAAAGGTCAGACATAGACTGTGGTTTTAATTCATATTGGAAAATGTCTTCATTAGTTTCCCAGGGCTGCTATCACAAAGTCTCACCAACAGGGTGGTTTAAAACAATGAAAACGGATCATCTCACAGTTCTGGAGGCAGGAAAGCCAAGAGCAAGACCTCAGCAGGGCCACGCTCCCTCTAAAACCTTAAGGGAACCCTCTCTTGCCTCTGAGCATCTGATGACTTTCCAGCATGCTTTGGTGTTCCTTGGTTTGCAGATGTGTCACTCAAATCCCACATCTTCACCTGGCACTCCCACTGCGTGTGTTTCTCTCTACGTTTCCAAATTTCCCCCTTTCGGAGGATACTGACCATATTGGATTAGAGCCCACCCTAAAGTTTTCATTTGAGCTTGAGTAGTCTGCAAAGACCCTATTTCCAGATAAGGTCACATTCCAAGAACTAGAGTTTAGGACTCCAATGTGTCCTTTTGCAGGAACAAAGCTCAATCCATAACAGTATCTTGCTGGATTCATAAGCAAAGTCCTTTGGAATCTCAGGGAGAAAACAAGAACTCTGTCAAGGGCAGTCAGGAAGGGATTTCCAGAGGACCTAGAGTATAGACTGGGCCTGAAAGGATACCTGGGATGACTGGGAGATCTCCAGGAGAAGTCAGGAGAGAGAGGGAGCCAGGCAGGAAGAAGATGTGGTCAAGAAGAGAGAAATGCGATGGCATGCTGTGGTGAGGGCGGAAAGACCAGCCCTGGAGCTAAGCACTTTGTGGGTAAGAGGGGGAGACAGGACTGGGAAGAACACCAGGAGGGACATTCCAAAGGGCCTTTTAATTAATCCTAATGCTAAAGAAAGTTTGGTTCTTATCCTGTTACCATTGGAAAACAAGGAACCAATGGGAATTTTCAACTAAAGTCACTTGCTTTAAATTTGTTCTCAGTCTCAGAGTGACACCTTTTTGGACAGAGTTGAAGCAAGTCTCTCTTGAACCAAGGCTTAAGTAGATCTTATTCATTAAAGGTTGAATTCTGTCATCTTTAAAAAGAGGAGTGTTTGGTCTTGGTAGGGCAATGAGTAAGGAGGGTGAACTGAATCAAGCCCAGAACGTAGTCTACAAGCCAGAGTCTCAGTGGGGCTCCCAGGAGGCAGTCCCGGCTTGGAGGCCTGGGTGGAAGAAGTGTGGACGAGGACTCTCACAAGATGCACCTGGAAGCAGGAGATGCAGGATCAGCTGGGGGAAAGCTAGGCTGTGACACAGTCCATTCCACATGGAACTCTGGAGCTCTGGAGCTAGGGCAGCTCGGTGACATTGTCCCAGTCAGGATGAAAGGACAGGCCTTGATGACTATCTATTGACCAGTCACTGTGGGTGAGCCATCCCCCATCAGGGATGTGACCTTAGGCAAGGACCATTTTTTGTGAAAGAGTGGAGGATGATGGGGACCTCATTTATCACATTGTTTTGAAAAAATCCAGCCACTGACATACAAAATGTCTAATAAAGTTCAAGAAAAACAAAAAGATTAGGTGTTGCCTAAAAACAGATGAGCTTGAGAAAATAGACCACAGAGGTACAGGGGAAGTACCTCGGTGTGATCGATGTGGTTAAAGACAGAGAAAGTAAATGGAGAAGATAGTGCTTGGATGACCTTTCTCTTTGGGAGCATAGTCCAGTGTCACTCAATGACAGGAGAAATATATCTCGAGGTGATTTCATCCTCATGGGAACCCTGTAAAGCACACTTACACACACATCTGATATCACTATATGGTATAATCTGTGTGACTGCTACCCTATATGTGGCCCATTATTGACCCCAAACACCCTATGTAGTGCAAGACTGTAAGTTTTCCTGCACTTGGGTACAAGACACCCAGTCATATTCTTTCTTTGTTTCTGACCTACAAGAGGAAGAGCCAGAGAACCGGGAGAGAGGAGAAGGATTTGGTGGGAGGTCTTCACGCTATTTGGTAAAGCAAATAAATCATCATTAGCCAAATAGAAAGAGAAGCCCTGGAAATGCCAACATTTGCAAGAAAGCACCAGAAGGCTTCTCACATCCAGGCTGTGCACCAAGGGCAGGCTGAGTGCCTGGAAGTTTCATCCAGGGCAAACAAGGCCTTCCTGCAGGAAACAAATCCTGGGCTTATCCAAAGAGCAACTGAGAAAACTAAGACCATTTTTTTTTTTTAAGAAAATCGTGTTCCATATGGCAATTGAGTGAGTAGGTATGCATCTTGTACTGTCATTTAGAGAAAAGAAATATTGACTCATTAGTGACAGGTGAGGAGCAGTGGGTAGAGCACCCATGTTGCTGCTCCCACCATTTGAGAAGCTGTGCAGGTACCAGAGAGCAGCAGGGAGCACAGAAGACAGGACCACTACGGGAGGCAACACAGGGAAGGTGGCCCCAAGGCCCCGAGCTTGCCCTTCCCTAACTCCTCCCTGAAACTCAACCACTTTCTTCTACCTACAAAATATAAGTTCCTCCACAGCCTACGAGCTCTGCATGCCGATGCTGGAGCCCACAACTTGCTCCGCATGGTGTGAATGGGGTGGATCCTTGCAGATGGTTTGAATGAAGACCCTTTTTGCAGCTCAATAGAGAACAACAGGGAGGAGACTGTCCTATCTTGCTGAAAGTGTGTCAGAATGGGATTCACACCCTGGTTTGAGAAACTCCAATGTTACTGTTCTTTTTGTGTCACTTGTGGTCATCAATCTTCTTCTTTCTCACCTGTCTTTGTGCCTAAAGGATCAGCCCATTTTGCAATGCAAATTCTGCAGTTCATGTAGTCTTCACAGGTTGGGGGCACAGTCCACGGGACACCCCTCCCCTCAGACCCGAGATGCTGGCTCCAGCATTCCCAGACCACCAACACTTTTGATCAACTGACTATGGATGTGGGAGTTCCCACTATCTGCTTAAGTTTCACCAAACCAACTCATAGAACTTAGGAAAGTTTCATACACGTGAATGATTTTAGTTTTGACCAGTCAAAGGAAGAAATGCATAACACAACGTCCAAGAGGATCCCAAATATGAAGTTTCTATGTCCTTAGGATACATCACCAATCAGGAAGCTCACCTGAGCACAAGTGTCCAGGGTTTTCTCAGGGTTTATTATGGGGGCCTGTTTGGATGGTTGAGTGGATCATTGGCCACACTGAACTTAATCTCCAGCTTCCTTCCCTTCTTCAAGGTCAGGCCATCATGTGGCTCAAAGCTCCAACCCTCTAATCACAGAGTTGGTCTTTCCAACTTGAAAGCCTGAAACATGGTTGACCAGGACCCATCCTGAAATCATCTAGGGTCCCTCTCTGTTCATTAGCATAGATTCAAGTGTGGTCCAGGTACCCACCATGAATTTCAAAGGCAATCCTTTCACTTGGGAATTTCAAAGGTCTAGAGGCTTCTTCCCCAGAACCAAGGTCAGAGAATAAGAGAATAGCCAGATTCTTGACCATACAACCTCAGTGACCAGTGGTAGTCATGTTGGTAGTTTCCCTGGAGCATCAGGTTTGTCCCTGATAAGAATCTTCCCAGTACTGGACAGCCTCCCAGAAAGTGTGTTTCGGCTTAGAGAACTCCCAAGTTCTTCCTTTCCTGGGGCTGAAATCTATCTTTCTAAGAGCATCTGTTAAGCAAAGAGTTATGAATTTCCACTCCAAGGACCTAGAGTTACCCCACTATCTTCTCTACAGAATCTTTCACTTCCAAGAAAGAAACCTGGAAATTTCTTGCCCAGGGGAGGTCCTGGAAAGTTTCACCAACCATGAAACGGAGAGCTGGACTCTGTGCAGCCCCTCTCAGACACCTCGGAAAGCAGCGTGGCTCTGTCTGGCCTGACAGAAGTTTTATTTATCCCCTTGATATAGGGTCTTTCTTTCACATGTGCTAGGTCCTATAGGAGTCTCTCCTCTCCTTTTATTTTGTAATCATTTCAAATTTAACAAAAAATTGGAAAAAGCAGCACTAAGAATCCAAGTCACCTTCACTCTGGTTCCACAGTTTTTCAATGTCTTCTGCCTTATTTACTAGCTCTTTTTCTTCTTAAGCACATTCAAGCATGCCCTTCATCTTTTTTTTTTTTAACTATTTGAGGGCAAGTTGTAGCAATGTTGCCCATTATTAAAATGATCCAGTGTTTATTTTCCCCAAACAAGGGCACTCTCCTGCCAAGTTCCACTACAGCCATGTAAATTGGGAAGTCAGTGTTATTCTGATACCACCACACAACCCACACCCCTGACACCATCGTTCAGCCCATATTCCTGACGTCACTGTGCAACCCACAAACTCCATCCAACTGACCCAGCCATGTCCATGTCTCCCAGTCCAGGAGCATACATTGCTGTCCTATTTCTATGGTTTTCTCCAATTTGGAAGAGTTCCTCAAACCTTTGTTCCTCAGGGACTCTGGGGAGACTCCTCACCCTGGGGTCTCATCACCAGACTTGGGCCTCAAACTCCTGGCAAGAACATTTCAGAAGTGAAGCTGTGCTTTTCTTGGCGCTTGGAGGCAGGAAGAGTGCTAGAGCTGCCTGTCCTAAACTGGGAGCTGCTAACCTGGATAATGGGCCATTCATGTCTGCCGGGTTTTCTTTGGTATTTGGTTGGTGTCTGAGGAGCAATGCCCTGAGACTGTCAATCCCCTGCCCACCATCAGATCTCCACTCTCCAGCCTCGTCATTCTTTGATGAACCCTGCGCTGATTAACCAACACTGAGCTTGTTGCCAAACGGTGATTTCTATTTCCATCCTTTTCTTTACAATTACTAGTTGGCCTTCTACTAGGAAGAAAAGCATTCTCTTCTCCCCCATTTATTTATCTATTCAGAGTCTATTTTTTCCATGGGATGTAATTTCTATCATCATTTGTTAATACTTAGGTTGTCCCAGATTTGGCCATGGTGGGTCCCTTCAAGCTCATTCTGTCTCATTGTCATGTATTCCCAACATCCTCTAAACATTTTCTCTTTTCCTGGCACAAAAATGATGTTTCAGGCTCATCTTGTACTCTTTTCTTCTGCCCCAGCCCTGGAATCACCCATTTCTCCAAGAAGCCTTAGATAACTTTCAGTGAAGAAGGGTATTTATCTGGAAACTAAGACTTGATGGTTGGTTTGCAAATCACTATGGAATGTCCTTGCCCCTAAGCCCTTTTGGTAAACAAAGCTCAGTCTCTTTCTCTCTCGTTGTCTTCAACTGTGAGTCAAACACTATTTCTAATTCCAGTTCCTTGTACGGGGTCCTCTCTAGCCTTTCCCTCTCCATAGTTTGTGTACTCCTTCCAGCAGTAAAAGTCTCCCAGCATCCACATAGATTTCTTCTTTGCTCAGCCCCCTGGGTAGAGCCAATCTCCCAATCACTAGCGACTCTGCTGGCGGTGGGGGGGCCCTCAACCTCAGCACTTTGACCTTTGGCCCTGCCACCACCTCCTAGGGAAAGAAAAAGAAAAGAAAAAGAGGAGTGGAACAGGAGGCTCCAAAATTTTGTTTTCCCAATCTAGTGTATGAAGCACCAGACTTTGCATGAGGTTGTTGTTAAAACAATGTTTCATTTGTTTGTGTTTTTAGTATTTACCTTGAGTCAAGTGATAGTCTAAAGAGTCCTAACTAATTTAATTCTCACAAAACCATTCCAAATACTGACATTTCCCCCCATGTTCTAGATTTAAAAACAAAAAATAAATAAACAAATAGACAAAAACAGACTCCAGAGAGCATCAGTGTTGTCCCAGGACATCTAGCTGGGCACTGGCGAGTGGCTGGGCACTGCTGGAGTGGCACCAGGGCTGGCTATTCCTGACAGTGGCTGTGCTGCTGTGCTGCTGTTAGTGACTTGAAAGGAACCCTCAGCTCCCCGGGCCTCTTCCACTTGCAGAGGACACACATTTGTTCATAAAATAGAACAGAGATTTCAAAACCAGTGAAATAGCTTGGTTGGACTCATCTTCCTGCAGGTAACCATGATAAAACCAGGACAAAATTTTAAAGCCATCTCTAAGGACTGAAGAGTGCCTACAGCAAGCAGAGACCAAGAGGGACATCTGCTCTTGTGACATGGACTGGATGAGTGAGTGGGAGTGCCTGGTTTTCCTTTGGAGGACACTCTCCAGTCTTGGAGGGGCGCAGGCACAAAGCAGCAGCCTTGCTAACCCGAGGGCTAAGAGGTTAGAACCCCGGGGCCAGCAGAGCAGTAAGAAGGGAGTCGCAGAAAGGGCGAGCAAAATAAATGATCAACTTTTAAAAATCCCAATTTAGAAAAGCATCAAATACACCAACCACTTAGGACTAACACCTATAACTGGAAATTATAAAGCATGACTTAAAGAAACTCAAGAAAATATAAATAAACAGAGAGATACCATGTTCAGAATTGGAAGACTTGGTGTTGCTAAGAGATCAATCCCTACGTCCCCACCCCATTAAATTAGAGATTTAACACAGTCCCAATCATAATAATGCTACAAAGTTCTGGAAAAGAAAAAGGAAAGCTGTTTCTAAAATCAGTATGGACATGTGAAGATCTAAAAAACCAATAGTCTTGGGGAGAAACTGAAGATTTATCCCATTTGACTTTAAGATCCCTAAAACTACAGTAATGTGTACATTTATGGTATCAGCGTGGTGTGAAGAAAGATCAATAGAAAGGAGTCAGAATTCAGAAATAGACCTAAATTTAGATAGCCAACTGATCTTCCACAAAGACAGGAAAACTATTCATTTGGAAAGGAAAGTTAACAACCAATGCAAATGACTGTGGAACTATATGAACAAGTGTTTTATCCCTGCCTCACACCACACAGAAACATTCATTTAAAATGTATCACAGACCTAAAAGTAAATGTTAAAACCATGAATCTTTTTTTAATATTTTTTAGTTGTAGGTGGACCCAATGCCTTCATTCTTATTTATTTATTTTTATGTGGTGCTGAGGATCAAACCCAGTGCCTCACCTGTGCTAGGTGAGTGCTCTACCACTGCTCCAAAACTATGACTCTTATAAAAGAAGACACAGAATATCTTCATGACCTGGAGGCAGGTGAAGATATCTTAGGATGCAGAAAGCACTAACCATAAAAGAAATTTTTGATAAATTATAGATATCAAGACACTAATATGGAAATGATTACAGATCTAGAGAAGATATTAATAAAATAGATCATACGAAATACTTTTAGCTAAAATGTATAAAGATCTCCTAAAACTCAATCACGAAAACACAACATAGAAAAAGGGGCAGAAGACTTGAACAGACACTTTACAAAGAAAGAGTGTGAATGGCCAATACACACGTAAAAATGTGATCAATGTCATTAGCCATCAGAAGATGCACATCAAGGCACAATAATATACTACTAGCCCTGCCCCTCAAGTGGTTCCCACACCGATCTGCTAACACATGCATGCCGTGCCTCAATTTCCCTACTGAGATGACACATATTAGAAAGACTGACAGCACCCAATGTTGGAGAAGGCGCAGGGTAACAGAAGCCTCAAGTCACGATGGAAACACAAAAGTGGAACAAGCGTGGCAGTTTCTCATAAGGCCACACATACACTGACCTAATAATTCTACTCCTTGTGTCTATTCAAAGGCATAACAGCATCTACACACAAAAATACTTGTAAATTAGTTTTCATAGCAATTTAATTCACAATGGTCAAAATTAGAAATAGCCCCTATTTCCAAGAGTAGGGGGCTAAATAAACATATTGTGTTTTCTTTATAAGGTAGAACATCACCCATTAATAAAAAGAAACACATTACTGGGGGCTGGGGATGTGGCTCAAGCGATAGCGCGCTTGCTGGCATGCGTGTGGCCTGGGGTTCGGTCCTCAGCACCACATATAAACAAAGATGTTGTGTCCACCGAAAACGAAGGAAGGAAGGAAGAAAGGAAGGAAGGAAGGAGGGAGGGAGGGAGGGAGGGAAGGAAGGAAGGAAGGAAGGAAGGAAGGAAGGAAGGAAGGAAGGAAGGAAGGACATTACTGATATATGTAACAATGTGGGGGAATTTCAGATATTATCCTTGGTGAAAAAAACTTGTGCCAGACACAAAAAAATGGCACCTGTGAAATGATCCCGCTTACGTTCTGGAGGGGGTGGTTCCTGGGAGGGAGAGGTGGGAGTGAGCCACGAGGGATGACTGAGGAGAGAGAAGAGAGAACTTTCCAGGGATCTGGACAACTGCCTTTCTTAATTGGTGTGTGGGTTTCACAGGTGCATTCATGTGTCAAAATCATACCGTTGAAATTTGTGCATTTTAATGTATGTAAGTTTTACCTTAAAAGAAGAACCACAAAATAAATTAATAGTTGAGTCACAGTTGGAGAGTAGGGGGTGGCACAGATGAAGCAGGAGGGGCAGAATGTTGCTCATTGCTGAGGCTGGGTTGTGTGTACAAGGGAAGCTATTATGCTCCTCTGTTTACCTTACGTATGTTAAAAGATTTTCAATAATAAACAGCACAGGGAGCCCAGCCCTAAGGAAATTAGACATTAGCCTAATCGGGGAGAGGGAAGGCTCTCAGTTTCAACACCTGAAGTGGGAACTCCAGGTGGGGCTCAGGAGGGAAAAGGGGTTCTGGGTACCATATCATGAGGACCTTGTGGACAGAGTGGTACAGATGAGTGGCAGAAGGGGGTGGAGAGTGACGAAACTGTCTACTTCACATCCTCTTACCCACGTCGCTCTCCCAGTGGGTACTCTAGGTCAGAGCCCTCTTCCACATCCTGAGCCTCAGTCGATTCCTATGCTGATTTGTTACAACTGATGACATGTGCATGCCGAGCCTCAGTTTCCCCAGCTCTCTCACAGAGCAGTAGTCAACTTCTCTGTAGTAGTCAACTTTCTCCTGAGGGGAAAGGGAGGTTTTAGGCTGAGGGTCTTCTAGCATCCTGGTAGGAGGTAGCTGGACACACGCGTGCGGTTGGGCAGATGAATGCCAACTGGGCATTCCTTCATAGTCATATTATTTTAACATTAGCTTAACATTTTCCTAGTGGAGATAGGAAGAAACAGATTTTCTTCTGAGAAAAAAAAAAAGATGTCATATCTCCTTCTTTTTGTTCCAATTAAGAGATTAACTGCATTTCATTTACTAAATTAGAGAACTTCTTGGGAGGCATGGTAAAAAATAACAACAACAAAAAATCATGGAATCTAAATAATAAACTGCCTCTGCTCTTCCTGGTCAGAACAGCTACTGCCTGGGCATGGATCCGTCTCTCACACTGCCAAGCCATCCAACAGGATAGGTCAGTGCCTGTGGGCTTCTAAGTTTGCATCTGAGCCATCTCTCTGCTGTCAAGAGTGGGCTCCGGTCACCCGTTACGTGTGGAACCACATGAGAGGCTTGAGGGAAAATGTTGCAAAAGTGATGTCGGAACCAGACAAGGCCTCAGAGGTTCACATCCAGGCAGCCAGCTGCCCGAGTGGCCCTCCTGTCAATCCAGCTCTGGCAGTGGCCAGGAAGCTAGGACATCAGGCTGTGGGCAAGTGGCCCAGTTAACTAGAGGCCACCCTTCGTGTCATATTTTCACTTCCTATGACCATCCTTCTTGTGTGGGCACTGACAAGGCGAGTCTTGTCCTTCTGTCTCGCCCTCTCCATCATCCCAGTGAGTCAGCTTGGCCTAGTAGAAATCTTGATTCCAGCAGGCCAGGGTTCAAAATCCCAGCCTAATGCCATGGCTCATGTGACCTACATCAGTTTCCTCTTTGTCACACAAGGACAGTGATACCTGCTTGCTTCCCCATGTGAAATCATGTGTGTAAAGTATCTTGCAATGACTGGTCAGTAAGGATGGTGAACTTGGGAAACATTAAGAAGGTGCTTTTTACATGGTAGGTGCTCAGTGAGTATTAATTGGTTCAACTGGAGTGCAGTGCAGAAGCACAGCACCTGTGCTGTCTCCTCAGTTCTGACTCTGTCTCATTTTGGCTAAATGAACAGCATTTGTTCATTCACCACCTACAGCTCACTGTGTACCACATCTTGCATTAAGTGCTAGGGAATCAGAAACAAATAGATTGTTAAGGCAGAATCCCACCCTAGAGAATCACACCCTGAGGGGCCCAGCAAGGAACACCCCTGAGTTGTGTCCCTCTCTTCTCTGCAGGAGATCATCACCTCCATCCTGCTAAGTGGGCGGATTGGGCCCAACATCCAGCTGGCTGAGTGCTATGGACTAAGGCTAAAGCACATGAAGTCAGATGAGATCCACTGGCTGCACCCCCAGATGACGGTGGGTGAGGTGCAGGACAAGTATGAATGTCTACACGTGGAGGCCGAGTGGAGGTAGGAATGTGGGGCGGGGAGGCCCTGGAGGTCCTCCCCACAGCACTCCCCATCCTCAGAATCTTCTAGAAAATCCAAGTGGCATCCTAGACTTAGACCTCCTACAATGTCTAATGCATGCATTTTCAAAGCCTGACGTGGACTCACAGTAGATCTGTATCCAGAAATGTCCCCAGTTGGGATACTGTAGTGCTATGGTGAAGGGGAGCAGAGGGTAGGGAGGATGGAGGGACCCACTTCCTCCTCGAGATTCGAGCTTCCCTGCATCACCCAGAGTCTGATCGCCCTATCACAGGTATGACCTTCAAATCCGCTACTTGCCGGAAGACTTCATGGAGAGCCTGAAAGAGGACAGGACCACGCTGCTTTATTTTTACCAACAGGTAAGAAGTTCCTCCAGAGCCCCATGGCACCTTCCAGTCCAAGTGTATCCATCCCCTCGTAGGAAGACAAAGCCCAGGTTTTGGAGGGCCCCACCCAAAAGCCCTGAGAGCTATGCCTGAGAGCCATTGTTAGCTGCTCCAACCTTGGTGCAGACCAACCTGTTCCATAAGCTCCCAGCTCCTCTAGGATGTCCTTGGCTTCCCAGGTGACTGGGCTAATGAAGCAGGAAAAGCAGGTTAACATACAGGCCCTGGGGTCTTTCATACCTGGCTTTTAGCCAGCTCTGCCATTTACTAACCTGGTGTTCTCAGAGACTTCATTCACCTGCATGAAACTGTCTCCTGGTTTATAAAATACTAATACCTACTCGATGGGGTTATTGTGAGGATCAAATGACATCATTGGCAGTGTGCAGGTAAGCTGTCTCTGGGAAGACGAGATCCCTCGTTTAGAGCACCTGCCAATTCCCATGGTGTAAATGCTCCCGCCAAGACCTGATTCAAGCTACCAATGGGATATCCACCAGTTCACAGAACTTCTCAAGATGTGAGAACAAGCTCTCTTGAACATGAATTGCCAAGCCTCTTTGACATGCCATAGCATTAAATAAGTGCCCAGCACCTGTGCAGAGGAAGTGCAAAAAGGAAGAGTGAGCTACTGCCATTATTTTCCAGCTGGTCTCAGCTGCATTCCCCTCTGGTTTCCTGGACACTAATCCAGACATTGCTTGGACCATGGATGGCATCTATTCCTACCTATCAACAGGGCTTTGGAAAAATTGATGACTCCTCCCCAAATCTAGGGTGGCGGAGTTCTCTCCAAATTGGGGTGGGGTGAAGACTCTGGAGCAGGGAGAGAAGGTGTATGAAAGTTCCCCAGTGAAGGGGCTCGGGGACCCAGGGGGCAGAGGCAGAGCCAAGAGGAAGCTCCCATCCTGCTCCCCATCCCTGCTCAGTGCTTGTCTATGGTTGGGTGGGCATGAGACAGCTCAGGGGCAGGAGTGTGTCACCTCCTGGGTCTCTGCTCAGGGAAGGGGGACGGTGAGGGTGTGGGTCTGACCTGTGATCTTTCTCTTGCCAGCTCCGGAATGACTACATGCAGCGCTACGCCAGCAAGGTCAGCGAGGGCATGGCCCTGCAGCTGGGCTGTCTGGAGCTCAGGTAAGTGGCCTCAAGGTCTCTCCTGGGAGAGTGTCGTGTTGGGTCCTGGACTTTCGAGGTGGAAGTGGGAGTGGGCACGTGAGAGCTGGGAAGAGGAGGAGAGGAAGCCAGCAGAGTGGGCCTCTGAGGTGCTCGCCATCTGGTCCTTGGAAAAAATGGGACAGAAAAACCAGCTCCCTCTGCTCAGTCCCCACCTCCTGCCCTGCCCTTGCCTCTGGGCTGCCTGCTTCTCCCTCTGTCCTTTGCAAGTGTTTCTGCAAATGCTTCAGAGCACCAGGCCAGGCCCTGGGGCTGTTGGAATGTAGGGGTGCCCATCTGTGCTGCCCACTATAGCACCCCAGCTCCAGGAGGCACTCTGTGTGGAATTAGCACAGCATTCGGCGATGTCCTCAAGCTCACAGTGTTTGGGAGGTGACAGATGTGTACACAATTAATCACAATACAAGGCAGAACGAACATGTACCACTTCCAAGTGAAGCCATTAACCTTGCCTGCAGGCAGCAGGGAGAGGGGATTTGAACTGCTCCTGGAAGGAAAGAATACCTCTTGGTTGGCAGATAATGGCACCCAGTGGGACATGCATTCTAGCCCACCCAGGGATGGAGGAAGAAAGGCACAGGACTAGAGAATGGGGGTGAGGTGAACTTGGAGAGAAAAGATGGCTGGCATCTAAGAGGCCATGACAATGGCAGGCTAATGATATCTTTGGGACAACAGACACCATGTGCCCTCGCCTGCCTTCCAGGACCCCTGCAGTCCTATACCCTGCATGGCATCCTATAGTCTTCCCCTCTGAGTTAGACAGTTCTAAAGAGCTTATCTTTTCCTTTTTGTTGGTGGATCTCACACTTAGGGCTGTGGTATCACTTGGAGACTCCAGTGAATCACCTGTCAGTCATCACTTAGTGAAAGCAGCCCAGAGGGGATCCATTTGCATTCCACTTCACATTTTTACACCCTCCAGTCATCCCAAACTGTTTTTGGTTGTTGTTTCAGTGCCAGGGGCCGTGCTAAGAGGCTGGAGGACCAGGCTCTGAGAGAGAGAGTGGTCAGGAATGGGCAGTTTAGAGGGGCTGTTCTCTGATCAGCCCCGGACTGCTCCCAGGACTGTTTCCTGAAAAGGACATGCTGCCTTATGTCTCCTGAGTCTCCGCAGCATCAGATAGAGGTTCCTATACTTACCGGTGACCCCTGAGGTCAGGGAGTGTGCTGAGGGGAAAGGGCGTGGGAAACACCTGCTTTGTAAAACTGATTTTTCAGGTCTGATCATTTTTAAATGAAAAGGGTAGATAGAATGCAGTTGTATGTGGAGTTGGGCTATTTTAAAGTGAAGTTTTGACTATTGTCACTAACAGAGTCAGATATGGTTCTGAAAATCATACCATGAAGTCGACTCTTCCAGGGATGTGACTCTTGCTTGAAAATCATGGGTAACAGTCCCTTGTCCTGTTAGCCTCACAGATTATACACCTTGCCTATGGATAACAACACCACCAGGAAAATAGTACGTAGGGACATGAATCCTCTGTGGACTCAGATCAGATCCTATCCAGAGAATTGGGTGTAATGATGTACAGCACAGGTCAGAAGCTGGGCTTTCTGGGCATGCATCCTGGGGTTTGCATTGACTCTGTTATCCTGGGCAAGTCATCTGATCTCCCTGTGCCTCGGTTCCTTCATCTGTAAAATGGGAATGATGGAACAACCTCACCGGGTTGTTAGGAGGAATTAGTGAGTTACTATATTTCAAGTACTTACAACCATGACAGGGACTAAAGTGTTCTGTAACTGTGTGTTTACTTGGCTGACATTTTTCTCTCAACCCTTATTTTATTTACTTATTTGTCTCCAATAGACTTTTGATCAGAGAAGTTTTAGATTTGCAGCAAAACTGAGCAGATGGCACAGAGTTCTCCTGTGCCTCCTATCCCATACCCGCACAGCACTCCATCATCACCACTCTGCGAGTGTGGAGCAATTGCTCCTATTGATGCGTCATTATCACCCAAACGCCACAGTGCACATGAAGGTTCTCTCCTGGAGGTGCACATTCTCGGGGTTTGGGCAAATGCTTGCATCCACCACTATGATGTCATACGGGCTAGTTTCACTGCCCCAAAAATGCTGCATGTCCCCCCTCTTCATCCCTTCCTCCCACTTACTCCCCGAAACTGCTGGGCTTTATATTGTCACTTTGTTTTGCCTTTTGCAGAATATCCTATAGTTGGAGTGCAGCCTAACTGATGTTTTATTGATCTAGTGGAGGTGCTTACAAATGCCAACTATATTATTTAAACTAAATCTCCTGCTCTAAGTTAAAATGTGAAACTCATGGCCTATATGCTAGAAATAAGTTTGAGGAACCAAATGACTTATTCCCCTGTGGCATCTTAAACAGACTTGGTTTTCCCCAGGTAGGAAGACCCCCTGTCTTACTGTGCCTGGAGTTCAGTGGCATCCATTCACTGGGTAGCTCCATCCCCGGGTCTCCCAGCATGCTTATTTTCCTGTGAGTGACAGCTACTTATGTTGCTTGACAATATATTCAAAGACACCATTTATTAAAAATTGTTCAGGACATAATATTTTATTTTTTATGCTCCTATTGGAGGTTTCTTCTATAATTTCTTGCTTTCGATGTTCTTGACCCTGTGATATGAAAATATTTTCCTAGATTTCTTTTTCTAGCTTTATAATGGTTTTATTGCTTATATTTATCTTTAATCTATATTTATATTTATCTATATTTAGAAAATAAATATTCTAGATAACAGTTTGAGGTGAGGATCCAACCTTCCTATTTTCTGAACAGGGTGAGCGGTCTGAGCTCCTTGCTTTGGGGTCATAAGTTACTTGCTTCTCTCTGCTTATAGTATTAGTAGCACAAAACTGGTCCCAGATGCCTATAGGACACCCGGCTTAAAGGATTACTGAGTTATTATTTTTTTCTTCTTGGTACTGGGGACTTAACCTAAGGGTGCTTTATCACTGAGCTACATCCTCAGCCCTTTTTATTTTTAATTTTGGATCTCACTTAGTTGCTGAGGCTGGCCTCTAACTTGAGGCTCTCCTGACTCAGACTCCCAAATCACTGGGATTGCAGGCATCAGTTACTTTAATGTAAGATTGGACAGTGTCTGCAATAGTCAGTGAAATGACTAGACACAGCAATCCTGACAGGGAAGGGAGGCTGGCATATGCAGGGACATTGGCTACTTGGTCTCAGCTGAAACCACCATTGCTACAAATAAATACCACAGTCATGCATCAGTTACTAATGGAGATACATTCTGAGAAATGCATCATTAGGTAATTTCATTGTCACGTCAGCACAATAGAGTCCATTTACACAAACTAAGGCAGCTATTACTCTAGGCGATGTAATCTTATGAGACCGCCATGATATCTGTGGTCCATTGTTGACCAAAAGGTCATTATGTGGCATCTGACAGTACATACAAGTTTTCATGAATGCATATATTTTTAGGAGAAATGGGACTTGAAGAAGGTGTGTCATATATTAATAGATGCCACCTCTGGTGGGAGGATCATTTCAGAGACAGAAAATAGGCAAAAAAGAAAGTGCCCAGGAACCCAGGACCTGAAGGTGCAGATGATGTCCCCGTCCCCGGGCTGACGGCCTGAGAGTTGGCCTCCTGGGCTTGGCTGTCCTCGGGCACTGTGGAGAGAGCCGCCATTTCTTCCTCAGCCTCAGAGCCCACAGCCCAGGAGCTGGGTCTCCCAGAGCACGAGGCTGGTGCCTTTCTGGGAACAAAGTCTGTGGGATTTCCTTGTCCTCGCTGTTTTCTGAAGATCCAATTTTACCCCCCTGCCACCTTGCTCTGTCCCCATGAATCCCACCTCTGGCAGGGGAAGGGGCCCCAAGGCCAACGCCTGGACATGAGTGCCCTGCCCTGGTGGCCTCCTTCTCCCGCCACCGACTCTCCTCCCCGTGACTCCTTTCTCTCCAGGCGGTTCTTCAAGGACATGCCCCACAACGCCCTTGACAAGAAGTCCAACTTCGAGCTCCTGGAGTAAGTGCGGGGCGGCCTCCCGACCCCCTCCCTTCCTTCCCTCCAGAGCCTCCTTTCCCACTCAGTCCTGGACCGGAGCCGGGTAGTCAGTGCCTTTCTCCTGGTCCCCAAGCCTGGTACACCCTCCTGACTGGCCAGAAGTCCTAGCTGGAGGGAAGGAGAGCCAAATGCTGCTTCTGTTTCCCTTTTTCAGAAAGGAAGTGGGACTCGACCTGTTTTTCCCAAAGCAGATGCAGGAGAATTTAAAGGTGAGAAAATCAAAGGGTGAGGGGCCCAGAAAACCCTGCTTTGTGCAGATCCCCTGGGCTAGAACTACAAGGATTGGGCTGAGGATCCTCAAAGAAGCTGGAGCATCTGTGCTGCCTTGAGCCAGGACATAGGACAGCCAAGTGCACCCAGTGGGCCACTTCTGTGGCGGAGAATCAGGACGGGCTGTGCCTCGCTCCAGCCTCCCAAGAGGCAGCCTGAGCCCTGGGAGGCCGACTTCCCTGCCTCCCGCACAGGGTTAGGGTGGGCCCCGCCCGAGACCACTGAGTGTGCTTTGGGGAACAGGTCAGTGTTGCTGTCATGGCAGGAGCCCTGGGGGCCTCTTCCAGCATGGGCATCCTCTCAGTGAGACCTAGTGGAAGGACAGGTGCCAGGAGGGGCAGGGCCTGGCTCAGCACTGCCGACCTCTCCCCAGCCCAAGCAGTTCCGGAAGATGATCCAGCAGACCTTCCAGCAGTACGCCTCGCTCCGGGAGGAGGAGTGTGTCATGAAGTTCTTCAACACCCTGGCGGGCTTTGCCAACATCGATCAGGAGACCTATCGCTGTGAACTTGTTGTAATGACCACCCTCCTCATTCTAACTGGCAGGCTAGGGGGCCAGAGAGCTATTTGGGGGACAGGAACAGAGCTCGGGCAGCAGGGCCCTGCTGTTACCTGCCTATGGCAGAACACGTGTTAATCCATGTGCCGAGCAGGGAGCTAAATGTTGGCCTCCAGCTGTGGGAGATGAGCAGGGGGGCAGTTATCCAGAGGGGTGAGCTGTGTGGTGGGGTGTAGCTTAGTGAGCCTCTCTTAGAGTGTCAACACACCAGGTGGCAGAGCAGAGGTAACAGTCCCCTCTCTCCTCTATTCCAGCAAGGGTGGAACATTACAGTGGACCTGGTCATTGGCCCCAAAGGCATCCGCCAGCTGACAAGTCAAGATGCGAAGGTAGAGAGCACTGAGGCCGCGCCAGCCCCTGGCTCAGGGTCTTAGATTTCCGACTCCTTCTCTGTTTGCCCAATCATTCTTCTTCCCCATTGCTGAGAGCAGAGAGCCACGCCCTTGGTGTGAGCTCTGTGGACAGTGTTTGGGGATGGCAGCTTGGGCAGATGCTCCTCATTGCAGACATAGGTGCAGAGAGAGAGAAAAGGACGTGCTTGGCGTTCTCCTGGTACAGAGAGAGGAGTAGCTCTGTAAGTGGCAAGGGGAGGCAGTTCTGGGTCCAGTTCTGACTCGACTGCCACCTTGACGTATGACCTTGGGCAAGTCCTGCCTTTCTCCACACCCCGTTTTCTCTTCTGAAAGGTGAGGGGCTTGGACTCAATGATCCTTCCAGACTTTCCTCCCTTCATCTGCAGAGAGACTCCCAGTCACTCCTCCCTCCCGCTCCTCACCCATCTGTATTGCCTGATCCCAGCAATGGGATGCTCTTAAGGCCCCCTTCTTCTCCACAGCCCACCTGCCTGGCTGAGTTCAAGCAGATCAGGTCCATCAGGTGCCTCCCACTGGAGGAGGGCCAGGCTGTCCTGCAGCTGGGCATTGAAGGCGCACCCCAGGTGAGCACCCCTGGGCACCTGGAGGCTCTTCAGGGGTATCACTATGGGTTAGGATGCCCTTGGGTCAGACTGACTGTGGCAAGTAGGAAGCCAGGGCTTCTGTGGCTTTGGGGATCTTGTTAAGAAAACTGCACCCTGGGGCTGGGGATGTGGCTCAAGTGGTAGCGCACTCGCCTGGCATGCGTGCAGCCCGGGTTCGATCCTCAGCACCACATACCAACAAAGATGTTATGTCCGCTGAGAACTGAAAAATAAATATTAAAAAAAAATTCTCTCTCTCTCTCTCTCTCCCTCTCTCTCTCTCTCTCTCTCTCTCTCTCTCTCTCTCTCTCTCTCTCTTTCCTCTCTCTCTCTCTTAAAGAAAACTGCACCCATGCCTTAACAAGGTGTTGGGGTGATGGTTGGTATTTTTATTTTAATGTCAGGAAAGAAGTGGGGTCTAATATTGACCAAGTGAAAAATGATTTATAGTTCAAGATCCCAGGGACAGGGGGATTTCATGGTGGAAGAATCAGAGACCTCCAGCTGCATCTATCTCTCCCCTGTCTGTCCCTGCTCCTCTCTGCTTCCCATTTCTCAGCTTCTGCTTTACATAGAGAGCACCCCACGTGGTGCAAGGCATCCTGCTTTCTCACTGGTCTTCCCAGAGCTCAGGGTGGTCAGTAGGAGGGAGCACAAGCACGCCCCCTAGTGGCGACATGGAAGGCCAGCAGAGCCCAGAGGAAGCATGGGTTGGGGTTGGGGGTCCTGCAGCAGGGCTGGGGGTGGAGGTCCTGCAGCCTCTCTAGCAGCACTAGGGGGTACAGTGTAGCCAAGGCTTGAGGTCTCACCTTTGGCTGGCTTTTTCTCTGCAGTCTCTGTCCATCAAAACCTCATCCCTGGCAGAGGCTGAGAACATGGCTGACCTCATAGACGGTTATTGCCGGCTTCAGGGGGAACATAAAGGCTCTCTCATCATCCATCCCAAGAAAGGTAGGTCTCCCTGAAAGGCGCAGTGCCCAACAGTGGACAGCTGCACGCTGAGCCAAGCCTGCAGGGCGATGTGGAGGCATGGGGGCGCAGAGCCGTTGGCCCTTGAGCTAATGCCTTCTTCAGGGGTGTGGGGAGGTGCTCAAGCAGCCCTGCAGGTGCTTCCTGTGGGGCCATCCTGGGTCGCCAGCTACAGGCCCTGGTCCTGCTAGTCAGAGCCTCGTAGAGGCCAGCTTCTGGAGGAGCTGCACTTGTAGTACAGGGAGAGCAGAGCCATTGCCAGGACGTGGGTGGACCTTCCTCTGTGGGACTCTGTTTTGGGATCAGGGTCAGCAAGTCGGTCTGAGGTGGATCACGGGGAGCTGGCAGGAGGAAGCCTACAAGGAGGATTCTGATTCTGGCCCAAGGCCTACATAGCTTCCACCCTGATGCTGAGAGGGGACAGAAGGTGGGGAGGGGTCTCCTTGTGGAGCAGTGATAGGCCCTCCTCCATCCATCCAGGACTCCGTGTCCCTGGCTCCAATCTTCCCTCCCCTCCTCTCTCTCCAGATGGTGAGAAGCGGAACAGCCTGCCCCAGATCCCCACCCTGTGAGTACAGTGGGGAGTTGGAAGGGCCCTGAGCTCAGCCAGTGTGTGCTGGGAGGAGGATGGACAAGCAGGGTGCCCCCACCCCCTCATTTTTGAGAGAACTCAAGACCCAGGCCTTTCCCACAGCGTGTTGTGCTCCCTGCTGCCCCCTGGTGACATCCTGGGAGGATTGCTGCTGTGCCCCATCCCTAGGCCCAGGCCATGCCCCTGCTGGGCTGCTTCTGCAATGGGGCCGGTGGGTGAGGGGGGAAAGCTCTGGGGGAGCTTTGCAAGCTCTGTGTTCATCTGCCTCCTGCCCTCTCTCCTCCTGCAGAAACCTGGAGGCGAGGCGGTCCCACCTCTCAGAAAGCTGCAGCATAGGTAAGCCTGCCCACCCTGCCCGCGGCCTGTGCCCACCTCCCCGGGCTTGGTCCCTCTGCCTGCTCTTCTGACCGTTCCCTCCAAGGTACAGAAGACAACCTTTCCTAGCCCTTCTCAGTGCTGGCTTTAGAATATCGCCAGTTGTAATAGCGAGCAGATATTGAGTAGTCAGTGCACACACTGAGTTTGTCATAACGAGAGGTGGCCCCAGACAAAATCACAGACCACATGACTACAGGCAGACATTGATTTCTCACAGTTCCAGAGGCTGGCAAGTCCAGGGTCAAGGAAGCAGCAGATTCAGATGACTGCCTTATCACTGTGTGCTCCTGTGGTGCAGAGAGAAGGAACTGTGGTGGCCATTCCTCCTCTTATAAGGACACTAATCTTGTAATGGGGGCTCCATCCCCTGACCCCATCTAATTGCCCCTCCAAGCCACATATCCTAAAACCATCAAATTGTGAGTTAGGGCTTCGAGACACAAGCACCCAGTTCATCATAATGGTGTTAAATGGGTAACAGGTGTGTTTGAAGGAGATGGATTTGCCCTAGATAACAAAACAAGAGACTTGTGTCAAGGCACCCCAGGCTCAGTGGCTGCCCCAAAGCCTGGGACTGGAGCCACGGACTTGCCCAGCTTCCCCTTCAGCACCCTGACCTCTGGCTGCGCTGGGCTCCGGGTGGGAGCCGCACCCCGGTTCCTGGCCCTGCCTGATGAGGCATCTCGCCCGCGGGCTGGGTGTCCTCCTGTCGTTCCAGAGTCAGACATCTATGCAGAGATTCCTGACGAGACCTTGAGGCGGCCGGGAGGTAGGTCCTGGACCCCGCCAAGGCCACCAGTCAGGGGTCTGGGAAGTGACATGATGAGGACTCCCGGGACACCACCGTGGAGCTTCCTGCCCTCCCTTCCTCCTGCCCCAAGTGTGCTCAGGCAGCAGGCAGCCTGGGCTCCTGTGGGTTGAAAGCTGAGGTCCTCCCCTGATGGATCACGTGCTTTTGTGTGTCTGTGGGATATGGGGGTTCTAAGAACATGGACCTGGGACCCAGGAAACGGGGTGATGGCTCCTCCATGGATCTGAGGCAGTGGAACATTCTAGATCCCCTTTCCCAGCCCAGCCTGTGCATTTTGGCTGACGTGTTATGGGGTTCTGGGGCACCAGGGGATGCCAGCTAGTCTGTGTGCCCAGGGCCTGTGTTCTCCATCTGTGCAGGTCCACAGTACGGCATTGCCCGCGAGGATGTGGTTCTCAACCGTATTCTAGGAGAAGGCTTCTTTGGGGAGGTGTATGAAGGGGTCTACACAAACCACGTGAGTCCTAGACTCTTCCCGACTCTTTGTCCACCTGTCTGGGGGTGAGGCAGGCACTCGATCCTGAGGCTATTGGAGGTGGAAGCCGTGACATGGAGGACCACGGCTTATCCACGTGGCTTGGAGTATTTATGAAATACTCAGGGAGTGATGGGGAGGATAGTCATTCCCAAGGAGGACAGAAAATCACTGGGGATTAAAACAGAGGCAGCCCTGGAGAAAGGTCGCGGTGGCTTTGGTAAGAGAATACACGGAGGGCAGGAGGGTGGACCCAGCCAGGTGGGAGTTCGTCCGGGGCACCTCTAGGTGGGCAGGCTTCGCCTTTGTGGCCATGCTCAGCAAGCCTGGGGAGGGCAGCACCAGGGTGTGGGGAGGGAAGGAAGGAAGCACAGTTTGAAGCCAACTGTAGAGAGAACAGGGCCAGGCAGCCCGCATCTCCTGAAGGCCTGGCGTCACCTGCTCACCAGGGCAGATCACACGGCCCCTCGTCTCAGCATCCTGGTCTGCACAGCAGGGCTTGAGCTCTTTGATCTCCAAACCCCATTCTGGTTCTAACCCAGCCTGGTCCAGAAGAAAGGGGAAGAAGAGGAAGGGAAGGGGAAAGAGGAGAGAAATGGAAGAAAGGAAGGAAGGGGTGGTGTGTCCTGCAGAGGCCAGGTCGCCTCGCCCCTCAGCAGTCGGCAAAGTCCGTGGGAAGGCCCTGCGGAGGCCAGGGCGGGAACGGTTTCCTTTGAGCACTAGGCTGGACCAAGCTTTCCTAAACCCCCTTGTTGCAGAAAGGGGAGAAAATCAATGTGGCTGTCAAGACCTGCAAGAAGGACTGCACCCTGGACAACAAGGAGAAGTTCATGAGCGAGGCAGGTAGGCACGCCTGGGCGGGGCCCAGACTCCCTGGCCCTCTAAGGGAGGGGAGAGGGGAGGGTTCTCCTACCGCTTTCCTCCATTCTCCTCTGTGACCTCCCGCTCCCACTTCAGTGATCATGAAGAATCTCGACCACCCCCACATCGTGAAGCTGATCGGCATCATCGAAGAGGAGCCCACCTGGATCATCATGGAACTGTACTCCTATGGGGAGGTGAGCTGGAGGAGGCAGGCCAGGCACCCTGAGGATAGCTGGGACACCAAGGGACACTTAGAGCAAAGGACGCTTCTCCCAGTTTCCTGCCTTCCGTACTTCGCAGAAGCAGAGGCCCTGTTGATAGAGGAAGTCGCCAGAACAACTTGCTGACTTGGGGTTTGCCCCCAGAAGAAGGGGGGTCAGTGGCTGCCAGCAGCCCTGGCTCCATGCTGGGGTCCTGACGGCACCTCCCTCCCCACAGCTGGGCCACTATCTGGAGCGAAATAAGAACTCCCTGAAGGTGCCCACCCTCGTCCTGTACGCGCTGCAGATATGCAAAGCCATGGCCTACCTGGAGAGCATCAACTGTGTGCACAGGTGGGTGCACGGGGACAGCGGGAAGCCAAGCCCTTCCCTGACCCCAGAGGAGACTGAGGAGCAGGGCCAGGGTCCCACAGGGAGGAGCTGGAGTCCCAGCCTGGGCCCACGCCCAGCAGCTTAGAGCGCTTGAGCACCTCTACAAAGTTTTCCTCACTAAAAACCAAAACAGTTGTGGGACAGAGAACTGTCACTGGGATAGCTCCAGAGCAACTCCATAGCTCAGCCTCTGACTAAAGCTGAGACTTTCTGCCCCTCCCCTGCAACGCCAGGAAACCCCCTCCCACCTTCTCAGAGCTCCACCTCCTCCAGCCTGCCCACTTGGCAGCAGGGGGTCCAGGAAGAGGATCTGGGCCAGCAGAGCACTGGGAGATCCTGGGGTTGAGGCCCAGCACCACTCTCATTCCCCCTGGGGCTGTGGAGCTGTCCCTTCCCCACCTGGCCTTGTTCCCATTCCTTGAGAGGATATGGGGAGGGGAGAGGGGAGGGTTGCCATGGAAACATAGCTCCAGGAGATGACCTGGACACTTACCAGGTGCTTCCCCACCACTGACGTGGCCTGTGTGGCCTTGTGCCTCGCCCTATGCAAAGCCACACAGGACGTATCCATTCATTCAGTGAGTATTATGGAGTTCCTGCTGGGTGCCAGGCACTGTCCTAGGTTCTTGGACAAAGTTGTGACTAAAACAGACAAACCTTGTCCTTGTGAAGCTCATGTCCTAGCATGAGAGTCCGGTACACCCTGTCGGTAGCTGTAGGCTAAGGGGGTGGAATGATGGGCCAGGCCCCTCGGGGTACTTAAGCCTGCATGCTTTCAAGTCAGCTTTTTAACCACGGAAGCAGACTTTTGGGAGCAGAGCTGCCTGCGAGAAGCCAACAGGCCCACTGGCTTGGGGTGGGGAGCTATGCCAGGGCCAGGGCCATCAGTACCAGTAGCTTCTCTGGGAGGCTGGAGCTCAGCTCGCAGGAAGCTACCTGTGTGCAACCTCTTCCTGCACTCACCTGCTGGGAACCTTCCTTCAGCTCTCCCACCTGCCCCAGGGTCCTAGGCAGTGCCTCACCCTGGTCTCCACATCCTTCTCTAGGGACATCGCCGTCCGGAACATCCTGGTAGCCTCCCCGGAGTGTGTGAAGCTGGGGGACTTTGGCCTTTCTCGATACATTGAGGATGATGAGTACTACAAGGGTGAGGGAACTCCCCTGCTTTGTCCCTGAAACCAAAATCCCAGAAGGAGCCTACAACTGGGCAGCCCAGACCACGGGCCTCTGGACAGTAGGCTGTTTTTCTGGAAAATTCTGGATCTTTCCTCCCTTAATAACGCCTGTAAACCTCTTTGCCCACCCCAAGCCTCTGTGACTCGTCTCCCCATCAAATGGATGTCCCCCGAATCCATTAACTTCCGGCGCTTCACGACAGCCAGTGACGTCTGGATGTTCGGTACGAGGCGATTCAGGAGGGTGTGGGAAGGGGCTCAGACTCTCCTCCGTGTGGGTGGACCAAGAGGAGGATGATCCCGGAACCCACAACACCCCAGTTCACTGTGGCCACTGAGAAGTCCCAGAGCGGGGGAGGTGGTGGTAGAGTCAGGGGTGACATGAGCCAAGGGCTGCCCTAGAAAATCTGGGTCCATCCTCCTGTAAAAGGCTCTGATGAGAAGCATGGACCCCACCAACCAGCTCCAAGGATAAATGTGGGGACGCCTGGAGGGGAGTTTCAAACACAAAACTCAGGTGTTTCACGTAAGGAGAAGCAGGGAGTGGAGAGTGCCCAGCTGGGTGTGAATGGACTCCCTCCCCAAACACAGCCCTTCAGGTTACCTGCCAGTTCTCCCACAGCTGACTCTAAACCTCATCACTGTTACCCCCATTTTCCAAATAAGGAAACTGAGGCTCAGACCAGTAGGGGGCTTGCCCGTGATCATACAGGCAGCAAAGGGTGGTGCCTGGCCTACTACTGCAGCTCCTAATCTTCCCAAGAAGGTTCTGGGGTTCCAACGTGGCCACCTCCTGATCCTACAGAATCCAGACAGCTCCATGTTGAGGAAGTCAGGGAGGGGAAGCCCTGGTTCATGTACCGCAGATGTAGGTCGTTGGTCCCTTGAGTGGACCACCATGGTGGGTAAGACCCCAGTGGCCACAGAGGGGGTTGCAAGATAACACAGATGCTCCCTGCTGGGACCGAGTGCAATGGCCATAGTGTCCCCGGGGTGCCCACTTCCCAGCAGGGTGCCTGACCTTCTCCCTCTGCCCTCAGCCGTGTGCATGTGGGAGATCCTGAGCTTTGGGAAGCAGCCTTTCTTCTGGCTGGAAAACAAGGATGTCATCGGGGTGCTGGAGAAGGGGGACCGGCTGCCCAAGCCTGACCTCTGTCCACCTGTCCTTTACACTCTCATGACCCGCTGCTGGGACTATGACCCCAGTGACCGGCCCCGCTTCACGGAGCTTGTGTGCAGCCTCAGGTGAGCATGGGCTGGGGAGCTGGGGGGGAGATGGCTGGGTTGCCCTAGAGGCAAGCTGCTGCCGGTGGCACTGAGAGGTTTACAGCTAAGTCAGTGCACTCAGGGCTCCTCAGGCCTGTGCAGCAGGTGGCCCCATTCCCATCTGCTGAGTGGAAGGGTGCAGGTTCAAAGTCAGTGACTTGCCCAAGGCAGTGACAGGAGGGCCAGGACGTGTACCCTGACCTTCCTTCTGATCATCACTGAGCCACATGACCACACTGGATGAACGTCGGGGACTGAAAGGCTGAGGCCAGTTCACTATCAGATATGAGCTCAGAGACAAGGCCCAGCCCTGTGCCTTGCTCATGCTGTGCCCAGAAGGTATTTTCTCTATTGGAATCAAAAAAGTCTGGTGCAGCCAGACATGGTGATACATACCTGTAATCCCAGCAGCTTAGGAGGCTGATGCAGGAGGATCACAAGTTCAAAGCCAGACTCAGCAACTTAGCGAGGCCCTAAGCAATTTAGTGAGACTCCATTTCAAAATAAAATATAAAAAGGGCTGGGGATGTTCCTTATTGGTTAAGCACCTCTTGGGTTCAATTCCTGGTACCAAAAAAAAAAGGGGGGGGGCTGGCCCAGACACCTGTGGTCTGCAGAGTTTGGCTGGAAAACACCTGTCTCCTGAGTGGGGTTAGGAGTCTGAGGCCTTATCTTTCTCAGTGCCAAGACACCTGTCCCCCCGGTACTGGAAGGTCACAGGTGAAGGGTGTTGTCCATTTCAGAGGTCCAGGAGTCCCCAGTTTGCTTGGTGGCATGCCTGCCATCAGTGTTCCCAAGGGTGGTCCCCTTCATTAGGCATACTTTAGCAAGGAAGTCAGCCGACCTTCTCTGTAAAGGACCAGATAGTGAATCTTTGGGGCTTCTGTCGAGTCTGCTCATCTCTGCCTCCACAGCTTAAAAACAGTCATAGACAGTATTGAACGAGTGAGAGTAGCTGTGTTCAATAAGACTTCATCTGTGGACACTGAAATTTGAATTTCTCATAATTTTCATGTGTCATGAAATATAGTTTTCTTTTTATATTTTTTTCAATTATTAAAAAGATGTGATAACCATTCTTAATTTGAAGCCCCAACATAGTCTGCAAAACCTCTAGCGTAAAAAGCCTCTCTGGCTGGGTGTGGTGTTGCACGCCTGCAATCCCCGTGACTCGGGAGACTGAGGCAGGAGAATTGCAGGTTCAAGGCCTGCCTCAGAGACTTAGTGAGGCTCTAAGCAACTTAGCGAGACCCTGTCTCAAAATAAAAATTATTTCCCTCCTTCATTGGCTCTCCTGATTAATTCATCTGCGTTTGTCCCTCACGAGGGAGATTGGAGAAGCCAGGGAGTTCCGGGAGAAATGCACTGAAAGCTGTACTTTGAGAGAGCAGAAGTTCTGAGTGAGGAGGGTGGGGTCTTAGTCCATTCTGGGACCTGGAGAACCAGGGGAGCGTGATGGGGTGCCTGAGAGGAGAGGTGTCTCCTTCGGAGGCACTGGGCCAGCCCCCCGCCATGATGCAGTTTGAAGCAGGCTTCTCTGATGCAAAGGAAGGATACTCAAAGACCCAAAGGACCCCAGCTGCCTCCCCCAGGTCACAGTCCCTTCTTTAGGGGGAAGAAAGGTTTTGATTAGTGTTTCCCAATCTTGTAGGGGTAGGAAGGGCTGTTTTAAAGGTCAAATTTTGAGAATTCTTCCATGTAATCATAATTTTAGAATCCTTTGATTGATAAAATGCATTGTGTTTGAAAACACAGTAGCAGGCAGTATTCAAAAGTACGTAACACTCATACCCATTTGAACATGTGGATTGATGGAGCCTCTGCAGTAATTCCAGAGGCCTCTGGGGTCTGTGATGCCCAGGTTGAGAAGCACTGAATTGGGGCAGAAAGATGAGGGGCACTAGAATAGCTAACAGGTGGGGGTTGGGGGAGGTGAATCCACAGCCCATTTGCTGACATCAGAAACCAGATGGTGGATTGTTTAATGACAAGTCAAACCCAGGCCTTCATCATGAAGTTGACTGGGGCACTGGAAATCTAAACAGGGGACTGGCTCCAATAGCAGGCACAGGAGGGCAGGAAGTGTGGGGAGCTGGGGATACAGCAGCCTTCTGCTGCCTGGTTGGGCTAAGTCTGGCTCTCCAGGGACCTCCTCCTACCTTGGACCCATCCCTGTGGTCCTCCCAACTTGGTGCAGGGTGCCCTCAGGATCCATACCCCAGCCTGTCTCAGAGGGGTCCCCCCTTCAGAGGAAACGTAAGTGAAAATGGGATCAAGGCCCTTGTCCAGGCCTCTCCTAGTTTCAATGTAGTAGAGAGGAGTCACCGGGAGTGACTCGCTTTGACCCTGTCTCTCACCCTGTCTGACCTGCTGCCTTGGCAGTGACATTTATCAGATGGAGAAGGACATTGCCATAGAGCAAGAAAGGAATGCTCGCTACCGACCACCTAAAATACTGGAGCCCATCGTCTCCCAGGAACCCCCACCCAAGGTAAGCCAGCCCCTGGCCTTGCTATTAGTCCCATGAGCCAAAACAGAGCCAGGGCCTGTGTGACCCACTGCCTGCTCAATGTAAGCAGGATGCTTTCCTACAATCCTCTCTCAGTTCTGCAACTCAGCTATCTATCAATCACCCCTTGTCATCTTCAGGCCCTGGCAGGTGTCATCTGAGACAGCAGATACCTTGTCATTTCTCAGAACTTTCCCTTGGGAGGCTGGGCACTTTTCTTCTGAGAGCTTCCTAGGGCTAAGTTAGCTCGCCCTGAGGATACATGGATGGAGAGCATCCTGGGCCCCCGAAGTCCAGTGTCTGTCCATGCTCTCCATGGCAGCTTGGGCTCAGTAACCAGAGCCCCACTGCTCCACCATCATGTGGGGGGAGGGGTCCAGAGACCATGCCTGTATTTGTCAGCTAGAGCTGCCATAACAAAATCCTACAGAATGAGTGGCTTAAATCACTCACTTACCTCTCTTCTGGAGGTTGGAAGTCCAAGGCCAGGCTCTAGCAACTTTGGTATCTGGTGAGGGCCCCTTCCTGGCTTTCAGATAGCCACCTTCCTGCTGTGTCCTCACTTGGTGGAGAGAGAGAGAGAAACCTCTGGTCTCTCCTCCTCTTCTTCTAAGGGCACTAATCCCTTTATGGGGCCCCATCCTCATGAACTCATTGAACCCTAATCACCTCCCCAAATCTCTGCCTCCTAAACCATCACATTGGGGGACAGGACTTCAACATATGAACTAAAGGGGACACAAACATTCAGTCCATAATAATGTATGATCTGAACCGAGGTCTTTTCTCATTGTTCCTCCTGCCAGGCATGTGCTGCCCTTTCCCTGGGGCCCAATGCAACTTTTATCTCCATGAAGTTTCTGTGAGTCCCTGAGCCCTCAGTGACCTCCTGCTCTGAATGCGGCTATCCATGGCTGGTGTGTCAGGCACTCCCACATACAGGGAGGCTGCACACACAGAGGCCATTAACCCCTCCAATTAGCCATAGCCCCTCTGGCAGAGGCCAGTCCCTGTGACTTCCCATCTCTCAGCATGTAATTGGTTCTCAGAAGTGGATGCAAAATGATTTAATGATAACCTTGTCCACCATTGCTCCTTCATTGTGAATGAGGCTGAGCTATATTCAAGCTGATGCTCCCCTTAGTGGGCCAATCCATTCATTAATGGGAGGGATGCAACTGACACTGCTCTATGTCCTCTTTTCCAGCCCAGCCGGCCCAAGTATAGACCCCCTCCACAAACCAACCTGCTCGCTCCCAAGCTACAGTTCCAGGTAAATGTGTAACCAGGGGGCTGGGAATGGCCAGGCCCATCCCTTGTCAGGTGCTTCTTGAAATTCCATTCCTGTGCCATTAAGGAGTAGCAGCCATCTGCTCAGACGATGAAGATAGCTGGGTTGACTCTTCTTTGTTTCTTTGTTTGGCTCTTTGATGTGAGTTTGAACTCACATCAAAAGAATAGCAACTCAGTCCTGCCAGACTGTCCTCAGCTAAGCAGACCTTCCTGCAGCCTAGTCTGTCTATCTGCAGTGTCTGCTGCTTCGTGTACCTGCTTGTAGCTCCCTCCCCATGTCCAAGACTTCCCTGGCCTCCTACCCTGAGCAGAGCCTCTGAGAAGTAATCCCAAGGAACTAGGGATGGATGATGTCCCCAGAGAATGGAGTGGATCCCTGAGGCTCCCTGCAGAGGTCCTGGCCAGGACCTAGGTAGCCAGTGAAGGGAGCAGGGTTCCATCTGAGCCTTCTCCACCTCTGTCACCACCAACCATGGATCTCATCAAGGCTGTAGGTCCCTGACTCAGAACGCCCCTGTCCTGAGTCCTTCTCTTATGACTGGGTAAGAGGGAGCCCGGCTTCCTCTCCGTCCCTCTTTCATCCCCCCATCAGAGTTGCCGTTCAGAACTAGAATATCTCAACCAACAGCAACAATGTCAGTTTACTGATGCTCCTTACTGGGGGCTGTGTCCCAGATTTGTATATTTTCTCCCAAGGAAATGCCCCATGCCTGAGTAAGCCCAACCAAGAACCAACAGTACCAATATTTTCCTTTATGTGAAAATAAAATGCTTTGATTCAGAAGGTGGAAGCAATGTCCTTAAAAACCAAACATATTTAAAATAGTGTTGTTATTTAAATTTTACATATAACTGTATATAATTATTGATAATTACATACACACACATACACACACACACACACACACACACACACACACAGTTGGCTCTCCATATTCATGGGTTCTGTATCTATGGATTCAACCAACCAGGAATCAAAAATATTAACATAGGAAAAAATCTCATCTATACTGAATATGTATAGACTTTTCTTGCCATTCCCCTAAAATGACTGTATGCCAGCTATTTGTTCAGCACTTACATTGCATTAGATGGCAAAAGCAATCTAGAGATGATTTAAAGCATACTGGGAGATGTTATGTACGTTACATGCAAATACCGTGCCAGTTTGCTCAAGGAACTGGAGCATCTGCAGATTTGGGGTATCTACAGGGTGTCCTGGAATGAATCTCCCTCGAATATGGAAGGACAACTATGTGTGTGAGAATTTACTTATCCATGGACTAATCATAACTGTCAATTTGTAACATAACTAGGAAACATAACTGTTTGGAAAAGGGCCTGAGGGAGGAGTCATGGTCTCAATAGCAGCCTGCCTGGACCCTGTGTGTGCAGAACACTACTGGGGGAGTGTTAGGCAGATAAGAGGCCACGATGCTCCACCAGGTGTCTCCAACAGGGCCAAGGAGATGCCACACCACATTCTTCAGCAACTCTGAGAGAGCAAGTCTGTGTCCCCCATGATGCTCCTGTATCACTTCTTTGTGCTCCTGTTTGTAGCAGCTGATTGTCCACCCCCTTGCCTTGTCCTGTGCCTTGTGCTTCTTTGCTTCTCCTGAATAGGTCCCTGAGGGTCTTTGTGCCAGCTCCCCTACGCTCACCAGCCCTATGGAGTACCCATCTCCCGTTAACTCGCTGCATACCCCACCTCTCCACCGGCACAATGTCTTCAAGCGCCACAGCATGCGGGTAAGAGGGCACTGCATGCTGAGTCCCAGCCCGGACTGAGGAGGCTGCTGGAGGGAGGTGGCCTGGGATACTAGGAACATCCTCAGCCTCAGGGGTGCCCTCCATGCTTCTGTGTGCCAGTCAAGTCATCGAGGTGTTCTGTGACTCTTCCCTTTGCAAATACATCAGAGTTGGGATGAAGTTAGGCTCTGCTCCTGGGGACACCAGCTGGACACCAGCTGGAACTGCCCTTGTCCACACTGATGCTGTGGCAAATGATGTAAAAGTCTCTTCCTTTTCTGAGCCCCAGAGGCAGGGTGTTGTGCAGTATGTGGAGGCTGGTGGGTGGAGTGCAGCCAGGCCTGGTGGTGCTGAAGAATAAAAGACCCTGGAGGTTCTGCCCTACTCTGCCATCCTGCCTGATTGCTAAATCTCTCCTCCATCAGAGGAAAGAAAGGCTTCCTGGTGGCTGCTTCTCCTGCTGCTGCTTTTGTAAAGGTGTTGCTGGGTGGGAAGGAGCTTCAGGGTATTGTGGTTACAGGCTTATGAACTGCTAGAGAGGGGGCTAAGCCACCTCCCCAGTGATCTCTTTGTCATCAGTGACTGTGAGACCCTGACTGCTTTGTGGAATATCTGTTGATTGTCAGATCTTATGTAGCAAAACCATCTTTGCTTGAAAGCAGATGCTCACTTGCCACCAATCATCTCCTTTAATGCAATGACCTCTTGCCATTCGTTGTCGTGAAATCTTGACATATTTTACCAAATTGGGTTACAAAACAGGCTAAACTCATTATTTTAGCTCCAACTTGTTTATATGTCTGATATTTCAGGCTCAAGATATATGTCTCTAAAAATTTGGGGGCAAGGGAATATGTGTTTATCATAACAGATTTGGAAATTTTTGGCAAGTATGTTGATATATGTCTGTACTGTTATTCTTTATTTAGTAAAAATTTGAATGCCCATGGTAGCTTCAAATTCCAGGCAGCGAGATCTGTTGTGAAATAAATTTTCCCCAACCTACCTCGTTTTTCTCTCTCACATTAATTTAAACAATTTCTGTCTTTTCATATGCTTAACAATAATAAAACTATGGTTCTAAGCATGTACTATAATTTAGGCAGTATGCAGTTTCTCTACCCTTCTGCCCTCGACTCTTTATACATAATTAATTAAATTTTAGGGAGCTTTCCTTTAAAAACTGTGCTTTTAGAAAGAAGCTGTTTTGTACACGTGCGGGGCTGCGTGGCCTTTGTCTAAGCCCTGCTCCGCTGGGAGGATTTTGTTCCGTTCCTTAAAGACAGACTGTGCCGCAGGAAAAAAGACCTTTTGTGTCAGAGGTTTAGAAGTAATTGCCAAGAAAAAATCTGCCTGCAAGAACATAATGAGCACTTCTTTAATCAAACAAAAAAAGATTAAAAATATAGATCAGAAACACTGAGAAAATTCTCCCCCAGGCGAAGCGCTGATGAGGTCCCCTGCAAGGCATTTGGAAACATTAAAGGAACGCTCAGAGATGGTAACAACATTTTTCCTCCTGACTGGCTCCATGGCCTGGCTCATCTGGGAGCCTGTGGGATGCCGCAGAGTCAGGGTGGCAGCATCTCCTTCCGGGAGTCTTCCCAAGTCAGTGCTGAAGTTCCACAGGCCACGTTGTGTCTGTGCGCTCGCGGGCGCTGTCCAGGGTGCTGAAGGAGGAACACGTGGTTTTGCTTTCAAGGAGCTTACAGTCAGTCAGAAGGAGCAGGTCAAGTGCAGGCTCACGGGTAATGTGAGCCAGAAAGTTGTGGGGGCCACGAAGCAGGTGTTCAGAGGGGAGAGTGACTCCTGCCTGCTGCTGGCTTTCAGCTGGGCCCTGAAGGATGGACTGGAAGAAACTGGAATGTAGGGATGGAAGAGGCAGGGGCAAGTGGGGTGGTGTTTGAGCAAGGAAGGGTATATATGGAGGTGGGGGAACGAGGCTGGCAGGTATCGTGGCTCATGAACATCATTTTAAAAGACAAAGGGAGTGTTCACTGTCCATAACCTGGGAAGAATACCTAGAGCGCATTTCAGAAAAACCAGCCTAGAGATTCAAGGTTGTAAAGGCTCCCATTTTTTCCTTTGGTCTTTCTATGAAATTGAAAGACTCGTTCTGTTGAGTCTTCTAATATTGGTTCATTAAAGTTTTTGCTGAGATTAAGCTTGGAACACACAAAGCATGAAAGAGGTAGCATTTGTAAAATTATACAGTATTTTCTGGACTCCAGTAACTGATCCTTTCTGCATTGAATCTTTCTCAGTCTGTATATTTTTTTTTCTTACACCTAGAAATTCTTATCTCTGTATGTAGAACCTCAGGCACTTAGTTCCTTTTTATCACTATTTGTCAATAGCCTGGGGCAGCCATACCATGGTGTTTACAAGTATTGACACTTAACCAAGGATATTTGTGGCCTCAAAATTTGTTCATTTTTGAGTATCAGTTCTGTGCCTGCTTCAATTGCTTAATGAGTACTTATTCCTTTTTGTGTGGCTATAAAAAAATGCCCGAGGCTGGATACTTTATAGAGAAGAGGGGTTTGTTTAGCTCATAGTTTCAGAAATCCAAGAATAAGACACTGACATGTGCTTAGCTCTGGTCAAAGCCTTCTGGCTACATCACAGTCTGATGGGTGGCATCACGGTAGGAGCACATATAGGAAGGAGAGATCACATGGCAATACAGAAAACAAGATCCCAAGAGGAATACATTTTTCATAGCAGTCCCCTCTCTCAAGAATTAATGCACTCCTTCCACACCTGGCCCACTCCCATGAGAGAGCATTAAACCATTTGTAAGAGTGGCACCCCCACAGCCTAGTTATGTCCCACCTGGCCCCACTTCTTTTGGAGATTCCAACACCTCGGCACTGCCACATGGAACCCAGCCTCCATCCAGCACATGAACCTCTGGGGGGCAAACAAAGCTTAAACCATAGCACTCTGTCTCTGTGAAGTAGATCATATATATTCAGCAATCCCAGGGTTGTAAAATACCCTTACATTCTGAAATCTGTTTTCTTTTAAAGAGGTCTAGCTCAGTGAACCTCAGCTGAGGTGTGTTGCTTCTGCAGGGACACTTGGCAATGTCTGGAGACATGTTTGTCCCAGTGGGAAGGGCTGCAGGTACCTAGAGGGTGGAGGCCAGAGGCTGCTTTACATCCTACAAGGAAATTTCCTTGAAATAAAGGATTGATTGTCTGGCCCCAACCCTGGCCTAACTCTTGTTTACTGATCCCCATGAGAAAAGGAACATCTTCTATTTTAAAATCACTATTCTCCCAGCACCCAGTTCTATGCCTGCTTCACAGTATTGCTTAATGAGTAGATACTGAATAGATCATTGAATAAGGAATATTTTAGCAAAAAAACCTAACTTGTAGGGAAGGCATTATTAGAAATCAAGATTGGTAACTGAAGCTAAATGAACTCTAGGTAAACTGTCCCAATACAGCTGTTTTTAGACTATATTGTAATATTCAAGTTTGTTTTATAGGGTGTACTGGGAAACTATCTTGAGAGGCTTGGCAGGGATTGTAGCTTTCTAAAAAGTATATAGAGTTTTTCTAGAATTTTCTTTATGTGATTTGTGTGTGCACTGGCCACTTTGAAGGAGAGGAACTGTTTGAGTTCATTTTGTGCTGCTGTAACAGGACCCTGGGCACTGGGTGATGGACGATGAACAGAGATCCATCTCTTACAGTTCTGGAGGCTAGGAAGCCCAGCACCAAGGGCCACAGCTGGTGAGGGTTTTCCTGCTGTGTCATAGCTTGGCAGAGGCATCACCCATGTGACGAAAAACAGTATGGGAAAGTGAGGGAAGGAGGCCTAACTCGTGATTCTGTCAGTCTCCCCTCCTGTGCTGGTGGCACTGACCCACTCATGAGGGCAGAGCCCTCGTGGTCTAGTGGTCTCTTAAAGTCCCCACCTCCCAATGCTGTTGTGCAGGAGATTAAACATCCAACACATGAACTGTGAGGACCACGTTCAGCTATAGCAGGAGCTGGAGTGCCTGTGGGCTTCCTTGTCATGGCTCAGTCCTGTCACTGGCAAAGGCTCCCTGGGGAGTACTCAAAGGGCTGCCCCTGGCACTCTCCCTCTGTCCCGGATGCCAAGGGGATCACTGTACAGCAGGGGGAGAGCAGAGTAGTAGGAGGGACTAAGCAGATAATTACACAATTGAACCATAAAAAGGAGGAGGGAAAATAGAAAGACACCCGCGCTTTCTATTCAGCAGCTCGGTCTGTAGGTCCGCAGTCCCGCAGGTGAGTGAAAACAGGGTGAGGCTAATAAAGCTGGGAAGAGGAAGCACTTGCCTTGAGACCTGCAGAGCTTTGCTTCTTTAAATTTCATTCTTCATCCTGCCTCTAGCTCCTACACTTCTGGCCTTTGGTTAGATAATCCTGGCGGCTACCTTAACAAAGCTGAGTGGGACTGCATGCCAGGGAGCTGGAGGCCACACCTGTGTCCCGTGAAACTTCCAGGACTGCCACGTGGCACTTAGATGGAGGGAAAAAAAAAACCAAAGGGCTTCCAGAGGCTGGCTTTGCATTTCTAAATCTATTAAGTGACCGCAACATCACCAATGCCAACCGAGAAAATATAATGGCAAAATGTCATTGACAGTTCACGTGGCAGCTTGAGTACGGTGGGTGCATATTTAGCAGTGTGTGCTGGGGTTCGTCATTTCTGCTGCCTCCGGGGCTGTGTGTGAGACCCGGATAATAACTGTCTGCCTATAGGGCTGCCGGGCTAGGAACAAGCTAGAAAGAAGTGGCTGCAAGGCCGAGGCTTGTGGCTCCCCTGAGGCTCTTCTGGACACCGTCCCTTCTCCAAGCCTGGGATGGGCTCATTGCATCTCTCCTTTCTCTCCGCTGTCCTCCCAGGAGGAGGACTTCATTCGACCCAGCAGCAGAGAAGAGGCCCAGCAGCTGTGGGAGGCTGAGAAGATCAAGATGCGGCAGATCCTGGACAAGCAGCAGAAGCAGATGCTGGAAGATTCCCAGTGGCTGAGGCAGGAGGAGAAGTCCTTGGTGAGCCTGTGCGGAGCCCCCGAGGGGTTTCCCTGCTCTCCCCGTGCCCTCTTCGCCTCCCACTAGCTGGGACAAACGCATGCCGTGCATTCTGGTGTCTTCGGTCCCAGAACCCTAAGTTGTTGCCTTTGGTCTCCTCTGCAGGACCCTATGGTTTACATGAACGATAAGTCCCCATTGGTAAGTCACCTGGAGAGGCCTCTTTTTAGTCATGGCCTGGGAAGGCCTTGTCTCCTCAAGAATCACCAGTCCCTGGGCCTGCCTGTCTCCTCCTTGGGGCTGCCCATCTTGGGACCCTCCCACCCCATGGCCATAGTCTCTAATCACACTGTGGAGCAGGGTGAGGGAGGGGGGACAGTGGGTGGTCCCCAGAGCTGTAGAAGTGACCGTTCTCTTCCCTTCTTTCCTTGTAGACCCCAGAGAAGGAGGCCGGCTACAGTGAGTGTTCCTGCCCTTCCTTGGGGAATCCCCACCCGGGTACCCCATCTTTGTTCACTGCCTGTGCAGGGGGCAGCAGAGTATGCCTGCAATGTTGAGAACCATCTATTTGCCTTGTTTTAATGTGGCATGTGCAAAGGGGGTCAGCTCAGAGTGGAGAGCTGCTCCCTGCTCCGCCCACCTCCTCGGTCCTCTTCTCCGTCCATCTCCTGCCTGCCTTTATTTGGCAGAGTGGGTGATTCTCGCCTTTCCACTCCTCACCCTGGTGGAGGAAGGTTAAGTAGCTCCACTCACGTCCCCCACTTCTTAGGTCTTCTCCAAGCCCAAGGGATGAACGAGACCAAGCCTAGGAGATCTCTCCAGAAGCCTGTGTGAAGTCAGGGAAAGGAATGGGAGGAGCTAATGATAATGATAAGAAGAGCAAGGACAGTGGACATGGAGAACTTAACACAGGCCAGGCACCAGCCCAAGTCACAAGTATTAACTCATTTGTATTGTAGCAACTCAGAGACGGGCAGTGTGTCTCCATTTTACAAAGAATGTAACTGAGATGCCGGCTGGTTGATAACTTGCCCAGGGTCACCCAGCTGCTGATTACATGGCTCAGGGGTGAGCCTAGGCTCTCTGGTTCCAGGTGACTTCAGAGCTAACCCTCTTATTCTGCAGATGAAAATTGAGACCGGGGGAATACAGATGTGCTGTCCTGGGTGGCAGGGCTCTTTGGTGGCGGAGGTGTGAGCAGAACTAGGTGTTCTGACTTCCATCCTGTGCCTTCCCTCCCAGCCGCTATGCAGGGCCTGTGTGTGTCTGTTCATCAGAGTGGACGTGAATAGCAAGGCTCTGCTGGTATTTCATTTCCTTGAGCCCCAAATGCTCAGGGAAAATCAATATAGCATCCTCACAAATCTACCCATGAGCAGCTGCTACACCAGGGTGGGGGCTCCATGGACCCCCATTGCCTACAGAGGGTGAGGCTTCTTTTTCATGGGTGGCCAAGGCCAGAGTGTTGCTGTCCCTCGGGCCTGTGTCCATCCAGGAGGAAGCACGTCAGAGCTGGAACTCCCATGAAGTCACCCCATCTCTGCTGTGACTTTGATTTTTTTTTCTTTCTATACAAAACCACGGAGGCCAGCATGCTCTTCCCCTGCCATCTTCCTGGGATTGGGGCCTAATACCCCCCGAGTCTCCTGGTAGCCGAGGAGAGGGCTTTGCTTGATCATCAGCGTGAATGAAGGAAAAGGCCAGCTGCTGAGACCCCTCCGCCCACTGACTCACTCACTGTCCTTCCCTTTGCAGCGGAGTTCACGGGGCCCCCACAGAAGCCACCGCGACTGGGGGCACAGGTAGGTGTTGGCTCCCCCAAGGCTGGATGTGAATTGGAGTGGGGATTCCCAGGACTGAGGACGATGGACTTTAAAGACAAGCGCCTTGCCTCAGGCTGCCTCAGCTGGTTCATGTAGAAGCAGGGGTAGAGCCAGGCTCCTGTCCTCACTGCCTGACCCGGAGGAAAGCTCATAGGTGCAGCCCTGGGGGAGGAGGAGTGGCCCCTTTCTCTCTTGAGCCTCCCTCGAGCTCTGGCACCACCCCCGCCCCGTCCTTGCAGTAGCCTGGGTGGCCACTGGTATTCTTTGCTCTAGAACAGTGGTTCTCGATGTCGGCTGCCCATTAGAATCACCTGAGGGGCACTGACCAACATGGACCTCAAGGCTAGGTGATGGTTCCCTGGGTCTGGTATGTGTGAGGCCATCACCAGAATGTGATTAGGCTCCCTGGCTGGACAGCCACTGTCCTGGAGGCAGAAGGGAGGGATACACGCCCAGGAAAGGTCACTTTTGCTCCACCAAAGAGGCCTTCCTGGAGGGCTGGTGGCTGAGTTGCCTACTCACAAAAGAACAGCAGTGGTAGCAGGGTCCTCCCAGGTCCCCCAAGCCTCCTCTGCTTCTTGTCCTTAGTCCATCCAGCCCACGGCCAACCTGGACCGGACCGATGACCTGGTGTACCTCAATGTCATGGAGCTGGTGCGGGCAGTGCTGGAGCTCAAGAATGAGCTCTGCCAGCTGCCCCCCGAGGGCTACGTGGTGGTGGTAAAGGTGAGAGCCAGGCAGAAGGGACCTGAGGAGGTGGGGCTGTCACCCCTGAAGAAGGGGGTGGTGTCTCCACCCACGGTCAAAGGGAAGTTGGTTCCTGGAACCCCCAAGAAGTGCTCTGGCCAAACAAAGCAAACAGGGCTTTCCGGAAAAGAAAACAGCAGGCGGTAACAGCTGCCCTGCGCCTTCCTCCCCTCAGAACGTGGGGCTGACCCTGAGGAAGCTCATTGGGAGTGTGGATGATCTCTTGCCCTCCTTGCCATCATCTTCGAGGACAGAGGTAGGTGTCCTATCCTAGATGGTGTCGAATCTGTCACTTTTCCCCGTACCTCCACCTGTTCCTAGTCGCATTTCTAGCAGAGGCCCCTGGGCCACCTGGGCAGCCCCATTTCTGTCCATCAGGAGACTGCACAGCATGTGTGGGCAGCCACCACCAGAGGGCCGAGAGGCCCCCAGGAGCCTGGCCAGCTTCTGGGGTGAATTTCCTATCCGGGTCTCAGATTGCCATGGAGTCTCATTGAATGCGGATGTCCAAGAGGGCACGCCTGCCTCCCCTCCCCACCCTTTATCCTTTATCTACTCACTGGACCGAGGTCAAGGTGAATGTGTCATTGAAATCCTGAGTTGTCAGTGAAGCCTTGGGAATCCCAGTGTCCTGCTGACACAGCCCTGTGATGGCCATCAGGGACCTAGCCTGATCCCTGGGACCTGTGAACGCATTATCTTACAAGGCTAAAGTGGGTTGGGGATGTGATCAGTGTGAGTCTCTGGAGAGGGGAGATTATGGGGATTACCCAAGTGGGCCTGTGTCCTTATTAGTGGGCAGCGGGGGGAAGGTCAGAGAAGGGCTGTGATGACAGAAACCAAAGGTTCAGCTTCAACATGGGGAAAGGCAGGGAACACCCTGCCCAGCTCTAGAAGGAACGCAGTCCAGTCTGCACCTTGGTGTTAGCCCCGTTGGGCCCGCTCAGAAGTCTGACCTGCAGAACTGTCAGGGAATGACCGGTGCTGCTCGGAGCTGCTGGGTTTGTGGTCATTTGTTACTGCAGCTGTAAGAAGCTGATCCAGGGCCACTGGACATTTGTCGATTGTCCGTCTGGAAACCAAACGTGGACCTCCCATGGAGCCCTGGGATCCTCTGCCTCTCGCCGCCGTCAGCCATCCACCACATGATCCATGTGGCATGTGGCCCATCCCATCACCACCCTAACCATCTGCCTGCTCAAGGCAAGACAGTGCAGGGACACTTAGGACATTTCTCAACCTGCCTCTGGGTGGCAGCAGTAGCCCACAGAGGAGCCCCAGCTAGGCAGGTACCACCAGAGGGCTGAGGATGGCCACCAGGGACCTAGCCAGCTTCAGGGCCAATTTCCTGAGGGGAGGTCAGATGTGATGTGATCGCTCTCTATCTTAGGGATGACCATGTACTCACTCACTCATTCAACAAACATCTCTTGTGTTTCATGGGCTCAGTGTGTTAGGCTCTGGGAATTGGTGGTTAAAAAAAAAAAAAATCCCAGATCTCTTGATTTGACAGTAGACAGATACAAAACGGCACAGGCCCACGGACCCTGACCGTTCACTTGAATGCTGGTGGCGTGAAGGGTTGTTACTGTGACCGAATGGCGTATGGGGCTGGGTCAGGCCAGGCTCACACATGATTGGCTAGGGGTTGGGATGCCCACTCCAATCTGTATGGGGGGCTGGATTCAGCCAGGCCTAGACCCACCTTGTCCCCAGGGACTTCTGACTACCTCAGCCAATACCCTTCCCCACCGCCAAGCGCCCCGCCGCTCTGTGTGCTCTCCCTACAGATTGAGGGGACCCAGAAGCTGCTCAACAAGGACCTGGCAGACCTCATCAACAAGATGCGGCTGGCGCAGCAGAATGCCGTGACCTCCCTGAGTGAGGAGTGCAAGCGACAGATGCTCACGGCCTCCCACACCCTCGCCGTGGACGCCAAGAACCTGCTGGATGCCGTGGACCAGGCCAAGGTCCTGGCCAATCTGGCCCACCCGCCTGCAGAGTGACCTAGGGTGGGGGCCACCCGCCTGCGTCTTCCACCCCCACCCATCATGCACCTCCCCTGCCTTGCCTTTGGTCACGTGGTCTTCTCAGGGAAGGCCCGGGGTGAGGGGTCCTTCCCTCACCACTTTGCACGACCCCCTCCCCGCCCCACCCCAGACTGTGCTGTTCAGGCTGCAGCTGGATGGAGGGGACTCTGGATATGGACGCAGGGTGGGTGTGACACACATGGTTCAGAGGTCACTGTTGCCGCCAGCTACTCCTCCCACCCCAGCCTGGGTGCTGGAGCCTCATTGGGGTCACAATGGTGTCCCTAGCAGCCAAAATGGCTTATGCATGGACATGGCGGGCCCATATGGGAGCCAAGCTATTTCTTCTCCTTCTTCTTCAGCCCTCGGGGATCCCCTGATGCACAGAGGGGCCAGGGAAGGGCCTTATTTGGGGGGGTCAGGAGGCTTGTAAGATGGGGGATGGGCTGGCTTTCTTGTACAGTGTATATTCAAATTTATTTAATGTGAGTTTGGTCTGGACCGACAGCTGGGTTCCCTCCTGATGGGGAATCTGGGACACAGTCCAAGAACAAACTGATTGGGAATTCTGGCACAGGACACTGTGTTGTTATCACACCAAGTATCAGGGGAAGGAGCAGAGAGACATCGGCCAGGACTGGACTTTGGACCACAATCTGCTCTCTCCCGGCAACCTCCTCTCTTTCTCCCTTTACTTCCCTGCCTTTTCTTACTCGTCCTCTTCTCCCCACCCCTCTTTTCTCATCTGATCCCTTCCTTTCTCAAGTGTTTGTGTTGAGCCTTCTTTTACCTTCTTTCTATCAGATTTGTGGTTGAATTAAACTCGTACCATTTGCTTTGTGGTTTGTTGGACTGTGGTGTTGGTTTGATGTGCCCTTTGTGGGAGGAGGCTGGCCATGAACCACAACCCACCAAGAGATGGATGGTGTGGTTCTTGGGTGCAGATCAAGGGCTGATTGACGCTGGGCCGTGGCCAAGGAAAGCGCCTGGCAGTGGGACAGGTGTGCTCCAGCCCTTTTGCCCCAACTGGACGATAGGGTGCCTGACTCAGGGGCCACTTTCCAGGAGGGACCCAGGGCAGTTTCGTCCATGTGGCATCCCTCTTCCAGCTGCACCCAGACCACTTGGGCTTTGGGGGTGTCACACAGCTGAAGGAGCAGCAGACTTGGCTTTATTTAACCACTTTACTCACATGCGAGATGGATGGACAGGAGACATGAACAACACAGGGAGTGTCCCTGCAGCAGGAGATCACCTCTGGGAGCCTCAGGTAGACAGAGAGACAGTGGGGGCAGGGAAGGGGGCTACTACATTCACAGGAGTAGGGAGGAGCGAGGCCAGAGGGCCACTGAGTGGGGGTCTCAGAGAGAACTGAGGAGCAGGGCCTGGGCCAGGGTCACAGGTAGGTAGGTCTTTCCAGATGTGTGATGGAGTGTTGTGTGCTAAGGAGGAGGAGGTTCAGAAGGGTAGGACCCCAAGACAGAAGGAAGTCAGCAGTTGGCCCTACTCTGCTTCCTGCCTGGGGCTCCACACTGTCTGCACAGCCTGGTGTACACCTCTGGTGGCTGCTGAGGTCCTGCCCTCAGGGGCTGGACAGAGCTCAGGAGAGGCTTGACCCATGGGGCTCCGCATTCCTCAGAGCAAGAACAAGCTGCACAGAATGGCCCAGAGCAGGTCAGACATGGCGAGGCTCTGGGAGGACAGGAAAGGCAGGCTGGAGGGACACCCCGAGGGCATTGGCATCACCCAGCAGGCGTGGAGCCCAAAACGTTCAGTGTTTCCCCTCCACCACGCACAACATAGAGTGCCGGTGCCCCTCACCCTGTGCTGTGCTAGGTCCTAGGGAGGAGAAACTAAAGGGTCCCTGGCTGGGAGGAGCTCAGAACTGAAGGAGCTTGAAGCAGAGATCCCCAGCTCCAGAGAGGTGTGCTGACCGCAGACTACAGGGACCAGGGTACTGCGGAAGAACAGCCAGCGATGGCCTTCCTGCTTTGTTCACTGCAGGTTCATGGGCACACGGCGCCCACAGCGGTGGCTCTCCGTTCTGGCTCCTCTTTGCAAGGAAGAGGGAGGCACAATGCCTCAGGGAAGCCCAGGGGGTGCTGAAGGTGCTCTGGGTGGAGGGGAAGGCCCAGCTCCACTGGCCCCCCACACACCTGCTCCCTGCTCCCTCTGTAAAGTCCCTTGTTCCTCGGCTGCTACACCACACACCTCCAAGCCCTGCAAACTCACACTGAACTGCTTCCTCAGCCTGGTTTAAAGAGCCCAACCTGCGCTGCCAGCCTCCCCGACCCTGGCCTGGGGGTTCCCCTGGGAATTTTGGGCTCATTCCTAAATCTAGACCATTGCTTATAGCCTCTCCATCCCCGAGGCAGCCTCCCCTTCCCCCATGTGCCCCTCCCTCAAGGCGATATTGTTTCTCCTTGTGCTAGTCCCACCCCTCTGCAGGCCAGAGTCCTCCTTCTATTCTAGCTCCTCTGCTTCCTAAACCGGGCTTTCTGACCAGCAGATTCCCAGTCCTAGGTGCAGTAGCGCCACAGCCAGTGGCCCAGAAAGACCTTCAGAGTGGTGCTCTCCCCCCAGAAGCACCGCAGGCAGATGGCGCTGGCCCCCGAGGGCACTCTGGAGGGAGCTGCAGTTAAAGGTGGTCATTGCTGGCTGGCAGGACGGCCTTGGAGCCGACACAAGGGACATCAGATCATTCCAGCCAGGAACGGAGGCAGAAAGAGCCCCAGGGTTCCCAGGAAGCAGACGATGATGAAGAGCCAGAGGAAGATCCTGTCGATGACCATGGCAACACACTTCCAGTCTTCTCTCACCTGCGGGAGAAATGGGCTCACAGTGACAGAGGCCAGGCCTCAAGAAGTGTTCCTCCCATGCTCAGCCCCTGTAGGGACAACCACAGGGCAGCAGCAGCTGTCCCCTGAGACCCGAGGGGAAGCTAAGACTGGCACAGGTGCAGAGATGGGGTGGAGGGAGAAACAGAGCTGGCCCGAGCCCCATACCACCCTCTCCTGTGTCCCACCCATCTCACCCTCCACACTGCCGGGGCTCAACAGGTTCTGGGCAAAGGAACTAGAGGGACACAGAGAGGTGCTGGAACCATCTAAGGAGATGGACTCCCAGTGGCTGCAGTGATTCAGTGCAGAGAAGGTAGTGGGTGGGGTAGGTGTGACTCGGGGCAGGTTAGGGGGTGGGTGGGCTTTGTGCAGCTTGGACTCCCAGCCCAGGCCAGGGATGGATGCCTAGCTGCTCCCAAATTAATGATTAATTTTCTCATACACTCAACAAGGCTACCCAGTGATCCTCTCCGCCTTTCACCCTTCCCTAAGTTGATAAGAGAATGCTGATGCTGAGCGCTAGATAAGGCAGGGGCTGTGGAGAGGCCCAGCCTCGTACAACCAAGAATCTGCAGGGTTTGTGGTTGACTCATGAGCTTCATAAAGGGCCTGATGAGCAAAGAGGAGAGGGGACCGTCTGGCACAAAAGAGGAAGGCCACTGCCCCAGAGGCTAGCCCACCAGGCTCTCCTAATGCCCCCTCCACCTCCCACCCCTGCCAGCTCCTGTAGGTAGTGGCATAAGCGTGGCACTGCAGAGTCCACATCTGAGCACGCCCTTCTCTGCTCGCTGTCTCCCAGTGAGGCTGAGCAGGGACATTCTTGACCTACTGCCAACAAGTGTCCCAAGAGCCACCAGCTAAATGTTCTCTCACAATTGATTCCAGACTCTTTGGAGCCATGAATGAGGGAGGCCAGCCCTCAGGGAGGGGACCAGGTTGGTCTAGCTACCACCCTGAGGTGGGAGGGTTCCCTGCTAAGCTGGTAGGGTCACCCAGGGGAGGCCCTCACCCAGACCGCACGCACCGAAGAGTCGGCATCCTCCGACCGCAGGTGGTCAGCAATATAGTGCACACCCTCCAGGGCTTTCTGTATGCGAGGCGACAGCAAGATCTCAGGCTCCCCAGAGGGAGCCGCGGCCCTGGGCCCTGAGGCCTGTGGGGGCAGACGTCCCGGGCCACAGATGATACCCCTGGAGGGTGCTGGGCGGCCTGCACACCCCCATCTGCCTTTCTCCTCCTCCTCCTCTGCCTCCTCTCTCTCCTCTGCGTCCATGTTGGTCTCCAACCAGTAACAAGAAGGGCCGAGTTTCAGGCCTGGGGAGTCGTGTGGCTCCAAGGGTGGCAGAGGCCGGTTCATCAGCAGCCACCGGGGCACACGTCCCAGCAGGGCCAGCCGCACCCAGCGGGGCATGCTGTGGGTGCTGGGGGAGCGGTGGTGCACGTTGAGCACGAAGACGGTGATGACGATGGAGAGGGTGACGAAGGTCATGGTGAAGAGCAGGTACTCGCCGATGAGCGGGATGACCAGCGAGGTGGACGGGATGATCTCCGTGATGAGCAGCAGGAAGACGGTGAGCGAGAGCAGCACCGAGATGCACAGCGTGACCTTCTCGCCGCAGTCGGAGGGCAGGTAGAAGACCAGCACGGTGAGGCAGGAGATGAGCAGGCAGGGGATGATGAGGTTGATGGTGTAGAAGAGCGGCAGCCGGCGGATGAGGAAGGCGTAGGTCACGTCGGGGTAGATCTCGGCGCAGCAGTCGTACTTCTTGCTGTTGTAGGTGCCCGTGGCGTTGATGATGGCCCACTCGCCGCTCTCCCAGTAGTCCTTCAGGTCCACCGTCTGCTCCATCGGCTCCAGGTCGATCTTGGCCTTGTCATAGGTCCAGGAGCCAAACTTCATCTTGCAGTTCTGCTGGTCGAAGGGGAAGAAGGTGACGTCGATGCTGCAGGAGCTCTTGTAAATGGCTGGGGGCACCCAGTGCACCGTGCCCGTGGAGAAGAGGTGCGCTTTGGTCATGTGGGTCACCGCAAACTCCCCGTCTGCACTGCGGAGAGAAGACCAGCTGGGGGCTCTGCACACCCACCCGACCCACCCAGACTGCTGCAGAGAGCAACCCGAACAAGGCAGTTCTCAGCTGGCCAAGTGTCCCCTCTTTTGCAAGGGTATAAAATTTCCCCAGAAGACGAACATAGCTGAGTTTTATTTTCATATAACATTATGTTTTAATTGCAAAAGGTGGAGTTTTGAAGAACACTGGAAAGTACCAAGAATTTTTAAAATACCCACTATTAACATTGTGATATTATACATGTCTATTCTACTGTCACGCAGCCCACGATTCTGATGGTTTTGCATATTTGAGGTCACAGGGTATATGAAGTTCCTTTGCCTGTTTTTATTCCTTTAATATTTTAGAGTGATGATCTTGAACTGTACTTTCCTAGCTCACAGTGAGCAAGCAGCCTCTTAGGTAGAAGATCATGACTTTTCCACCTGGACCTTTTGTTCTTTGCTCAAGAGACCTAAGATTTTGGCTAGTGAGGAAACTTCCTGGAGTCCATGCATCTAACATCAACCACTAGGGCCCCCCCCAGGAGGCAGCTTGGCACCAACAGGAGGCTGGCTGGAGTGCTCAGGGAGGACTCAGCCAAGGGAGGGAAGGGAGCACCCCAGCAGAGGGCCCTGCAGGAACAAGAAACAGCTGGGGCCAAAGAAAACCTTAACAGTGCTCACTGGGGCCACCAGGTGAGCATCGTGGGGACTATGGTCGATGAGGTTGGGGACTTTGTGGGAATGAGTATCCAAAGACCCACAAGGACTATGGGGACACTGGTGACCAGTCAGATGGGACTTCTTCAACTCCCCCTTAGCTTCCTACGGTCTGTCCTAAAGCCCAGGGAATCAGAATACAAGGGAGTTTCCCAAGGAATAGTTCCAGGGTAGAGAGACAGACTGGCTGGAAACAGGAACTTTGAAAGAGAGTAACAAATACATCAGGCAAAAAGTCAAAAAGAAAAGAAAGAAAAAGAAATTTAAAGGCATTTTGGTCATTTCACATAGTTGCCACTAGATGGCAACGTGCACCCATTTGGGGGAAGGAACAGTTCTGTTGATTGGCCAGAGTGCAGTGCCTGGGTAGAGCAGACGTTTCTTTATGTGTCTACGAAAGTTTGACTGGACTTTTCTTGAGAAAATCGAGTCTTAGTGGTCACGGCTTTATTGACGATCCTGAAATGTGAAGTTGTATCTGACCCTAGGACTTTGCTCATATCTCTGCCAAATGCACAGGAAGCAGAAACTAGAATGTTCCTGGGTGCCAGCTCCTGGGTACAGAGCAATGGGGTTGGGGCATGAGTCAGCAAACACAGGTACCTGGGTGTCAGACCGGCCAGGTCACCCAGTGGCAAGTGTGTGTTTACAAAGACAGCTTAGGTGAGAGGGCACTGGGCCTGCCCAGAACCAGACAGTGTAAGGAACTGGTGTAAGGAACCGCTGACCTCTCTGGAGGACCAGAAATGGACCCTCTCTCTATGTTTTATTGTTCAAAAATATCGTTTCCAAAGTAGAATCCGAGGGATTTGGAAGTACTGAGTAAGCTGGTTTCTTTGCTGCAGGACTTAAAACAACATTTAAAACGCTATTGTGCTCTGCTGGCTTCCAAAGCCCCTGGCAGGGGGTGACAGACATACAGTGCGATACAAAACCGTGACCACAGAACCTTGTCATAGCTATTCATATCTTAAGGAAGCAGCAACCTGCTTTAGAAAATGGTTTTAGACAATCATAACACCTTCTTTTAAATTTGCTTTTTAACTTCTCAATGAAGAATTGCCTGATACCAAACATACTAATAAAACTATAGATTTCTATTTCTCCTATGAAAACGTCTATTAATTCGTTGATTTTTGCCCACTGGGATTCTCTGTAGACTCCCCCCGCCCTCCAGCTTCTGTTAGCTTCTAGTTTTTAGGGTGAGATTGATCCTTTGGGTCTTGAATCCAAGGCAAGATAACATGATTAAAGAAAAAACATACCCAGTGAGTTTGTCCTTCAAAGGAGCTACTACAGGATGCCACTTACCTGGTCAGACAATATTGCCATCCTTTAAAATTTCAACTCTTAGGCGTTTTTAGAGAGCCTGAACCACATTTTCCAAAGGATACTCAGAGTTGGCCAATCTGTCCCACTGTCACCGTGTACAAATGAACACATCTTCAGTGCCCAGTAAACGTTGGTGTGTAGGAGGGAGAGAACAGGATGAAAGGAATAAAAGAATGCAGAGGAGGGGGTTCTCTGCTAAGCATTGAGAGGGAAACGACGAAGCCCTCCAAGTCCCCTTTACCGCCCTCCTGGGGGTCTGCCCAGGGCTCCATGGCCTCCTACTTGTTGTAAAGGACAATGTCAGGGATCCAGATCATCTCTGAAGGCACCCGGAGGGAGGTGATGTTGCCAAAATCAGCTGGGTTCCAGCGCAGCTTGTAGTCGCTCCACTCCTGTGCAGGGGAGGGGTCCCATCACTGCCACGCCCGGGAGGGGCCTCTGTCGACCTAGGCTGGGCCAGGGATTCAGGAGCCCCCGGAGCCCTGCCCAGCCCCACAGAACAGAGAGGCTGCGATGCCAGGAAAGGGCTCTGGCCGAGGAACCAGGCTCACCCTCCCAGATAAACACCCTCCTCGCTTTGCCCCCACCTCAGTAGCTAACTCGCAGGCAGGTGGGGTCCCCAGCCGTGCCCTGGTCCTCTCTTGCCTCCCTGGCTGGCTCCAGTGAGGCACTGCAGGATGTGAGCTGACTCACAGTTTCCGAGGTGGTGAGACTCTCCATCCAGGAAGAGGCTGCAGAGACAGCCGGCCCGGGCGTGCCGAGCAGGTGGAAGTGAGGACCACAGAGGGGAAAAGCCACCTGCCAGAGGCATGCGGCTGAGGCTCGGAGCTTTTTGTGACCTCCAGACTATGTTCCAGAGACCTCCCTACCCAGGGGCCGGCCCAGGAGGGAGCAAGAGTCGCTCTGGACTTCACTCCTGCTCCCCCCAAATCACGTCCAAGCGAACCTGTGTTTCTCTCCCCGGATCAGGTCTTGTTCTCTCTCCATTCCATTCATCATGTCTTCAGCTCCAACCAACATTTTGGGGAACCCACGTCAAGTTGGGGCATATTACTGTGGTAGTAGGTTGAACCACATTCATTTTACAGATGAGGAAAATGAGGCTCAGAGAATAACATGCTCGGCATCTCAGGCTAGTCAGAGGTGGTGACGGATCGATGGCCCAGGTCCCATGGCAGTGTACGTCCTCACCTCCTGCTCGGCCCCTGGCTCAGGTGAGCAGACCATGGGACAACTGCCGTGACCTAGGTTCTAGGCCTGCCCCACCACACACACAGTACCTTCCTAGCTCTGGTCCCCAGTTGGCACATCTGTAAAGGTGACTTCCTGACCCTCCGGCAGCTCTGGGATGAACAGTATCCACTCAGAGCCTCTGGACCAAGGTCTAATTTAAACTAAGTCGCTGAAACACCACACCCCAACACCATCCGGGGCCCTCTGGGGGACAGGGATTACAGAAAGGACACTGGAGGGCCAGGCACCCATTCAAAGAACTGAAACAGAGATGCCAATCAACATTCTGGTGGGTGTGGCTCTCTGCGTGTTAACCTCTGCCCAGGGACAGTCAGGTGCTGGTGGGCAAGCCATGGGCAGGGCACCAGCTCCTCTTTCTCACATTCTACTGCCACCTCCATGTCGGAGGCCTTCAGAGCAGCAGAAGAGAGCAGGGGGGGTAAGAAGGGAGGGAACGCACTGGGCTTCTCATGAGACCTGTGCTCTCGTGAGTCTGCCCTAGGAGTGGCCCATCCAGGAGGCCCACCTGCTCTTGGGCTGTCCTTCCACTGAGAGGTGGGGTCTATGGCCCTTCCCTGAATCCAGCTGGACTCCTGGACTGCCCTGACCTACAGAATACGGCAAGATGGATGCAGGGCCCATTCAGGCCACCAGAGACCAGCAGGTCCCACTTCTGTCTGGGGACCCTCCTTCTGGGAGCCCTGAGCCACAGGTGGGAATCTGACTTCCCTCCTGGAGACACCGCAGAGAAAGACCCCGAGAGGTCCTGGGCAGGGCCAGGAGGCCAGCCAGGCCCACCCTTTCAGAACCTTCCAAACACCCCTGCTGTGAGTAAAGTTGTCCTTCACCCTTCAGAACAGGACAGCCACCAGGCAGACGCTCCCAAGCAGTCACCAGGCAAAGCAGAGGAAACCACTCAAACTCCTGACCATGAAACTGAGATAGATAGGAGGTGCCCAAGTGGCTCTGGATGGCGATCTTCGGGTTTGTCAGGCAGCACTAACAGGGACACAGTGTTCTTTGGTAGAAGGAGCAGAGCCAGGCACACCTGGGTGCCCCCTTTACTGGCCCAGCCGCACCCTGCTTCTCATTTTCCTAAGCTGTAAAATGGGCAGAATGAGACCTCCGTGGGGTTTTGGTGACAATGCAGCCTGTCCCCAAGCAGCAAGGACTATGAAAGGTCATTTCTAAGAAAGGCATCTCTGGCTCTCTGGTGACATGTACAAGGAGTGAACTCAGAGCCTGACCATGCAAGCACAGTCCTCTGGAGAGGCCACCTGCAACCAGATGACCCAAGTGGCAGGTGTCACCCACCGTGAACGCAGCAGCTTGCCCTGGTCAGGGAACGGTGCAGGGAGGGACGGGGCCCGGCGATGACTGTCCCCTCCCTGCGGGGAGAATCCTCACCTGCCTCAGCCAGACGTTGGTGGTCATCATTTGGTTCTTCTCGTCCTGGCCGGCAAGAGAGAGAGGGCAACAGAATCCAGAGCACAGGGTGAGCGAGAGGGGCTGCCGGGACCCCCACCCACAGGAAGAGCCTCTGCGTGGCACCCAAGCCCAGCGTCCCTCCCAACACTCCCCTGGACTCAGATTCTTCAGGGTCACACAGAAAACCCCCTGCTGCCCCCTGCTGCCCCAGAAGGGGATCAGGGAAGAGAGGGGAAGGGGCTGGGGCAGCCCAGGAGGAAGGGGCTGAGGTCCCGGGGGAGGGGGGGGGGGCGGGGGCTGCAGGGGGGGCCCTGGGGAAGAGCCTGGGGTCTGGAGGCGGGTTCTGAGGGGCCCGGGATGGGGAGACAGGCCCACCACATCAATGAGCTGGGCAATGGACAGTCCAAAGCGCACGATCACCACGTCCGAGGTGTTGGGCACCGGCCGTGCCCAGCGGTTATAGCCCCTGAAGAGGTGTTTGAAGAGGCGGTCCTCGGCCTGGGTGTGGGGGCCTCGCTGCGCCCACGCTGCGGGATGGGAGAGAAGAGGAGGGGTCTCCAGAAGCCAAGGAGGCAGCGGGCACGTGGCTTCCCATCAAAGCAGAGGCCGCCATCTGTGTGAGCGTCAGCTTGCTCAGCTGTCAGGTGGGATGCGAATCCAGATCCCACCTCAAACCCTGTGGAGGACTCGCTAGGATAATGTCCATCAGAGCTGGGCACAGCCCCGAGGCCACGGTGCACTCGCTCGTGCTGGCCGCCAGCAATGGACGTCAGGACCTGTGTGACAATGGATAACGACGCCAGGGTGCTGCGGCAGGGAGGGGGAGATCCAGCCCAGGTCCCAGGTAAGCTGCAGGGAGGGGACCTGCCCCATGACAGCAAGCCTGGTGGCGAGCAGCATTCGTCCCACCCAGTCGTCAGAGGAACCAGCAGTGCCGGCCGTAGCCCTCGCCACTGAGGGCACCTCCCTGAGTTGCTCCTAAACCCCTGGCACTTGCCGCTTCTCGTCTACGAGGCCAACCACTGTCGATGGGTCTCTCGGGGGTTTTCAGTACTCTGCCAACGGCTTCGGCACACCAAGGCTCTGCCACTGAGCCAGTGGACAGCTACTGCTCCAAACCCAGAAGCGCAGCAGCTCCAGCTGGGACCGAAAGCCCCGCAAGGACAGTAACCACCACGTGTGTGTCCTGGGTGCCTGCTGTGACCCAGGTGCTAGGCGCAGGCTTTCCTTCTGTCCCCACAATAGCTCCGGGAGGTCCTCAGCACTACTTGTGTTTTGCAGATGAGCAATGCTGAAGCTGGGGACATTCAAGGTGACACAGCTGCTAATATCAGCACCGTGACAGCCCCTCTACCTTCCCCCTGGGGAACCAGGCACCAGCCTATGACCTCTAACATCCTTGCGGCCTTGAGGACTGCCATGAGACCACCTGCAGGAGATCCCCCCACCTGGCAGGTGAGCACACAGCGGTGAAGTCCCAGAGATAAGGCAGCCACTCACCTGCTGGGAGCAGAAGGGGCCACCACAGGCCAAACTTCATCCAGGACGGCAGTGCAGAATGGGAGGGGCCCATGGTCTCAGAGGAGGGACTGGCTTCCCCTGCACATCCAAAAGAGGGCCCGTCCAGCTTGCTGTGGTCTAACCTGGCAGGGCGTCACCGAGCTGGCATGGCAGGGGGCCACTGGATTCTGCAAGGCTCCTTCTGCTGAACCTGACCAAAGCCAGAGAAGGACTCCTGAGTCATGCCTCTCGACACTCACGGAGGGGGGCAAGGCCTGCCAGGAGCACTGGGCTCCCAGCTTGACCGAGTCTCCCTCCTTCCAGAGTCAGCCGGCTGCTCTCCCTAGACGAGGCTGACCTACCAGGGGGCACCGACGTTCCCATCACTCTGCTTCAGCACCTCATCGGTAAAATGGGGAGAATCGCACAAGCTGGTCCGCAGAAGGACGCAGGCACCAGTCACAGTAGCCTAAAGGTGGAAATGGTCCAAACGTCCACCAGTTTATAAACAGACGAAAAAAGCCGTTGGATGGATGCGATGGAATGTGATTCCGCCACAACAAGGAATGAGGGGCTAACACAGGCCACCACGCGGAGGAAGCTGGGAAACAGCCCAGACCCCAAGAGGCCAGTCACAGAAGCCCCTGTAGGATGAGGACAGGAAACTCCACAGAGACAGAAGGACGACCGGGAAGTGGATCTGGGGAGGGAGGTGGCGAGGGATTGCTTAAACAGCACTGGGGGGTTCCTTTTGGGGTAACCAAAAAGTTCTGGAAATACACGGTGGTGATGGCTGCACAATTCTGGGAGCATTTCTAAAGGGGGACTTCTGTGCTATGTGAAGTGTACCTTGAAAACGCCGTCGTTAAAACATACCTTCTGGATTAATAAGAACAGCCGTGAGGACGGTGGTGTGTGCAGAACACAGCGATGAGATGGAGGCAGCGTCAAGAACGGTGAACTGCTTGACTTGTTGTGGCAGCGAGAGTTGGGGGATGCAGTATTTTAAGTCTATATATTATTGTATGTCCTATGTGGTTTAAAACTTGTCACTAAGGTAACATATTAAGTATTACCTTTCAAAAGTTGACCCATCCAAATTAGTATTTTTTTTAAAAGAGCTGTTTTTATTGGGAGAGAAGATGCCCTCTGCTTGGGTACCCTCTGCATACACGGTGCAGACATAGCACTGGCTTTCAGCACAAGCTGTGGGAGCAGGGCTCCTTTGGGGATGGTGAGAATGTTCTAGAACTAGATAGTGGTGATGGGTGTAATGGTAAGTTTTATGTTAAGTGTATTTTAAACAAAATTTCTAAAAACAAACAAACAAACAAGAACAAGGATAAGAGAGTGCTTTAAAAATGTAAGCCACCTCGTGCATAAGGGAGTTAGAATAACCGTTACTGGAGGCATGGAGCCACATTCTCCTTCTCAGCCCTCCTTGTCCCAACATCTCAGCAGTGAGTCCAGACATCACCCATGATCTCCTGCTTCTCCCAAACCTGTCACACTGCTCCCTTCTGCCCTCTTGGCAGGAAAGGAGAACTGGCCTGGAGCTTGCAAATGTGGCTCTGGGTCCTGGCCAAGTCGCTAGGCTCTGCTGGGCTTCTGGCTTATCCTTCTCCCGCCCTGCCTGTCTCCAGGACAGGGGCAGGGAACGAGCAGGATGGCTGTGCTCCTGGAAGCTCCCGGCCCTGCAGTGGCTGGGCTGGGCACGCTGCTGCTGGGCTTGTCAGAGCACCAGGGCCCAGGGGCACCATGCAGAGACAGTTGGTGCCAACTGGGGAAGAGAGGGTGTGGGAAGGGTTTGAGGAGAGCGTCAGTTTCCTGCAACTTCTGAGACTTATTTATTGCAACAGGCTCTTCCAGGGTGCGTTTTGGGGCAAAAGGCCTCCCCACATCATTCTCCCCAGGAGGTTCCAACCCAGAGACTCACTAGAAAGTGAGATTCACGTTTGTCCCCTGTCCCCTCGAGAGAATGCTGCCCCTTACCACCAGCCACCCTTACTCCCCTGGTGCCACACTCCCCCACTGCTGCCCTGGGCCTTCCTGCTTCATTCTACCTCTCTTAGAGGTGACTGGGTCCTGCCTGACCCCCAATGCTTCCCAGAGGTGGCTGCTCTGGAGAGCTCTCCCAGAGGGGTCCCCACATGGGAGGGACAGGGGTTCTGGGAAGCGGCTCCCACAACAGCCCCAGGCTCAGACCCCTCAGGAGCTCCCAAGGGAGCGCAGCTTCATGTACTCACCAACTAATGGTCCCCTGAGTGCCACTAAGGTTTGTGCAGCGCCCACCCACCTGGGATCGGCAGCTTCCCTGACCCTGGTGAGCAGAGCCGCTTGGTCCAGGGTCTCTAGCCCTCACAGGGGACTGTCCCCCTTCCTCCAAGAAAACCCTCTGCAAAGAAAGCAGCGTAGCCGGGCTCTTTCTAGGGAAAGCTCTCCTTGCTGTCCTGCCCTTTCCTCTTGTAGCCGTTTCCTCCAGGTACGTATAGATCACCTGCTAGCTCAGGGATTAGAAGCCATTTTACTTGTCTTTGACACTTCCACACTTCCCAAATTTCCACACTTCCCAAATTTCCAACCATAAGATGCATCAGTTACTTAATACAATAGCATGTTTGTTTGTTTGTTTTTATAGGCAGCGATGCCTGCTATGTTTGGATATGTTCTCCCCCAATCTCATGGGGAAAGGGGGCTCACAAAAAATCACATAAACTCCATCCAAACAGAGGGCAACAACCCAGGTCAAGTGTGGGAAAGGGAAGCCACCCACGCTCAGATGAATAGATACACAAAACATGGACTGTGCACACCGTGGAATACTACTCAGCCTTTTAGGAAGGAAAATTCTGGTACAACATGGATGAAATAAGCCAGACGCAAAAGGACAGATAGTGTACAGTCCCACTTACACGAGGGACCTGGAGTCATCAGATGCACTGAAACAGGAGGTAGAATGGGGGTGGCCTGGGGCTGGGCAGAGGGGAGATTAGGAGCTGCAGTGTGGAAAGATGGCGAGGTTCTGGAGATGGATGGCGGCAATGGTGGCGGAGCAGCCTGGATGGACTCACTGCCACTGAACCTCCCGTGGTTAAAGTGGAGGCTTCTGGAGAAGAGCGGAAACCCCTGCCGTGCGCTGGCTCCTTCAGGGTGAAGGCCGGGTCTGTCCCCAAGCCTCCAGCCCAGCCCGCTCCCAGGACACCTTTTGCCCCGAGTTCCAGGTACGCAGAGCCTCCTGGGAAAGTACCAGGGAGGAAGAGGCCCTGGGAGATGGATGGGGGAAGCCAAGGCTGGCCAGGGAGTTTAGGACAAGACGACAGAAGACATTTACTCTCGTAATCCGATTGTTTGCTCTTTATTGATTTCTCTCTCCGTGACCTTCATCCCTTACCAGGACCAAGGATGTGCGGGGTCACAGGAGAGAGAACTGAGCTACTTGGCCTCAGAGGGACACAGTGGACACAGGAAGAAGACGACTCTGGGGTCTCATCTACTCATCCCCACCTGCTGTCGGGCTTGATCAGATTCATTGAACCCCAGTGGTTTCAGAGGCATCCAGGGAGGCCCCAGGTGCCCCCAGGCTTCCCTCCTAGGCTTTAGACAATTCCTCATGTTGGGAAGTCCCTCCCTGAGTCTGATTCTGGGTAAGTGCCTGAGAAGCTTGAGTAGAGCTGAGCTGAGCCACCAGCGGCTTACCTTCTTTACCACCCCGGGAAGCAGGTGGCACGTCCCCTCTGTTCTCTGTTCTCTCTAGAACACCTGACAACACAGACCAACCTGTCTCTTCCTTTCTCCTCTTTCATCCTCTCTACTTGGAGGACCTCAAGTGTCCCAGGCCCTGGGACAAGGGTCACCTGGGGATGTCAGCGGCTTCCATATCACCTCACCCCCACTCTCACCCCCCACTGGAAGTTTGGTTTTTTGTTTTGTTTTTCATTTTGTTGGTTAAAACAAAGAGGAACATAAAATGCAATTGCTTGCAACTATCATGGCACAGGCATGAAGACTGGCTTCTTTCTTTTCTTTTGAAGTTAGAAAACAGGGCTAGGAAAGTGCAGGGAAAGAGGAGGCCAGCCTCCCTGTGGGGCTGACCCCTGAAGGTTTTCCTGAGGTCAGCTTGTTTATGCCACTTGCAGGTTCAGAAGGCATTTCTGCAGCTTTGGGCTCACCCCACCCCCAGGGGTGTGTGGAGAAGAGACATTACTACCTCTTACAAGTAAAATAAAGAGCCACACTCAGAGAAGTTGGCTGATTTGTCCAAGTCCACATATTTTAAAAGTGATAAAGCTGGGATTCAAACTCAGGTCTTTAGCTTCCGAATTATAATGTGGTGAAACGCTCCCCAAGAACGGCAATTGTGTGAGCACCTCAGCCAGAACTTGCCTGTTCTCTGTAACTCCTGGTACCATGACTGCTATTGCTAAGCCATATCAAAACTGAGGTCCGTTAGAGAGGGTGAGAAAGGACAGGTGCCCATCCCAAAGCGGGGCTCGCCTGGATCCAGGGTGCTCCATGTGCAGATTACTAACTCCTTCCGACCAATATCATGGCTGAAAATTCCACAGTTATAATCTGTTTCACCTTTTAACTAAATGCATTAAATAAAAGAAAGGTTTTTTTCCTCTTATTAATGAGACTGGGAATCCAGGCATACTGAAATTGCATCATTTAGAGATGCGAGGAGAGATGCTCAACTCTCTGCAAGAATGTGCAGATGAGATACCACTGACTCTAGAGGATATATTCCTGCAGCATGCCTGAGATATGCATCCTTTATAATTAGCCCACAATGATAATTTCATTAATTTGTCACCAGAAACCAAAGTGGAAATTGTTCCAGGTAATTGGCAGTAATTAGAGTCAATTTCCACAAAGGTATTTAAAGAGAAAGAGCTCTGGACTCTGACCCCCTCCATGGCTGGAATGGAAGTTTTTTTGTGTGTGGGGGGGGGGAATCACAGTGGGGGTTACATTCCTATCTGTAAGGTCTGGGTAAATGGGATGCACAGAGAAGCCTTTGCATAAAAGATGGCATGGGCCAAGTGCTCAGACACCAACGTCCCCATCCATCGGGCTGATGTTCATGGTGTCCCTGTTTCTCCCTCACACCCCCACACTCCATGCAGCCTCTCTCACCCCCTGGATCCTGGTTTCATTAAGTCAGCGTAACTTGAAATCCTATTCCCCGTCCATCTTCATCCTACAGCGGGTTTTCAACTTCTCACCCACTGAGCCATATTCTTGCACTTTTCACAAGCACCTCTTCCTCCCCAAAGTCCTCTTGGGTCCCCCAGCCTCTCTCTGCCATCCAGAAGCCCCACACCTCACCCCAAGCAAGGGAGTCCCAGCTCTCCCCTAACTGGCAATACCATACCCCAGGGGAAACTCCGTGACTGGAAGAAATGACACTGTTTCTCCTTCCAAACAGAGCGCTTCAGGGATAGCATACCTCCAGCTTTGATATCTGCTCTGCATCACAGAGGTTTAACCTCTCAAGGTCAGGTACACTCTTAAAGGTCATCTGCACTTCCAGCCTCCCATGCGGGAATCCTCCCCACCTCCAGCCTCCAGAAATCCCGCCGTGAAGGAGTTGCTACCTCCCGACTCAGTAAATACCACTGATGGCTATTAAGCTTCATGCAAGATTTATAGAATATTTCCTGCATGAATAAATACATGAGCAAAAGAGTGAATGGTAGAGATGAAGACATAGAAGCAGATACCATAACGCTGGTGCTCATGGAAACTCAAATAGCCGCAGCAGCTCAGAGGCATTATTGCTCACACAGGGCTTTGAACAGCCCCGACAGGACAACCAGGAGGCTAAACATTTTCCCAGGAGCCGGCAACTTCTGCCACTCGGACATGACTCCCTCATAAACATCCAGGAGCTGCTAGCATTCCTGTGAACCCACAGCCCAGTCCCCCCCTCTGCACAACACCTTTGCTTACCTGTGGTCGCAGAGGAAGGCAGGCCGTTCGAGGGATGCAGAGAGCCGGTCTAGCCTGGAGATTCAGAGTAGCTGACAAAGTCCCCCAGAAGCAGAGCGGCAGGGCCAGAGTGGAGTCTGGTCACTTCGTTTCATGGTCAGATGTGGAAGCTTGGGGGTTAGGAGACACCTTGTTGGACTCGGGGAGACTTGCTGGAGGGTCGGCGTGGCTTCCCGGGGATGGCTGGAAACTTCTGCAGAGTGGCCAGTCTTCCTGGGCTGCCAGCTCTGGGAGCCAGAGAGCTTCATGCAGGTGCCACTGCAGAGGGCATCCTGGAGAGCCAGCCCCAGGACACAGCAGGTGACAACTCAAACTGGACCCTGGCAGAGTAGCAATCCTCCCTGTGCAGACTCTCTCTCTCTCTCTCTCTCTCTCACACACACACACACACAAACACACACACACACACTCACACCCTCTCTGGAGGGGAGGGGGAGGAGCCTGTGACTGTTCAGCCTGTGTCCAGTGAGGACAGAGCAGCTTTGCAGGGTCTATGATGCCTCGCTCCCTGCTGAGGGACCCTCCGCCCCAGAGCCACCATCTGCGCTTCCTGAGCTCACCCCAGGTGAGCCTGCCCAGGTCTTCCGTCTGTCTGTCATAGAGTAATAGAGTTTTCAGTAAAATAGGAGGGAGGACAGAGCCACGGAGCCACCCCGTCTGCACACCTCCCCTTCCCTCCTGTCCTGGGTGGCCCCTCCCCCACAACCAGCCACCTGGGGACCACCAGCTCTCTCATGCTGCTGCCTGGCCTGGCTGCTTGCCTATCCCCACCTCAGCCTCCCTACAAGTGACCTTGCCTTCTGTTGTCTGGAGAAGCGAGGTCATTGTCTCCCAGATCCATAACCTGACCTCTGTCTCTTTTTGTCAAGTATCATACCGGTGCCTGTGACGTTGACCCCTAGCCCCAGGCATCCTCATAACTGTGCCTGTCCCTCCTGGCAGGCCATTCCCTCCTCTTGGAACCTGAATAAGTCTATTCCCTGCCCTAAAGGCTCTGTGTTGTGCTCCCCATGCTCCTGGCTATCTCAGTTCCTGACTTTGTTAAAAGCAGAAGCCCTGGATGGGGACTGCCGAGGTTGGGTTTCTGGTTCTGCTCCTAAATAACCGTGGGATCTTGGGCAGGTCCAACTTTCTGTGCCTCAGTTTCCTTATAGGTCAAAGGAGGATGGGAACAATGGTTTCCACCTCATAGGCTTGTTCTGAGTTAGCGAAAACCCCGCACAGTGCTTATGAGAGTGGAACTGTGCACAGCACGTACACATATACACACATATGAACACACAGTCGTTTACTTTTGTGTATGACTGCTAGTATCGTCTTTGAGAAAATCACAAGGTGTAAAATACAAAATATCCCTTAAACACTCATAGTCTCACTATCCATAATTAATCATTGTTACCACCTCACCATATTTACACTCAGTAGATGTGGACCTTCTTCATTTGGAGAGAGGAAAACTGAAGGAAGGAGGGAAGGAAGGAGAGCGGGAGGGAAGAGTGTCACAGATTGCCTCAATCAGGATTCTTGGTTTCGCGCAACGAAATCCTATTAATTAAGCTAAGCAGAAAGTGACTTTTTAAAGGGTGGTGGTAGCTCACAGTGGCACTTGGAAAACTAGAGGACTCCCCTGGAGAACAGGTGAGAACAAGGGAAGCATAGCCCCACCCCAGCCCAGCCCAGGGCGGGCCCCTAGCCAGGATGGCCACCCGCTGCTGCAGAGCTGGACACAGAATTGCACAACGGCCCTGGTACTGCTGTCACTGCTGAACCTGGAGTCCGCCATTCCTGCTGTGGCTGCCACAATTGATTATCCTCTGCTCCTGATCCCTCATGTCACTAGCTCCCTATGCAAAGGTCAGGACAGACACATCTGATTAACCACGTGCCCTCGAACTAGAGTAAAGGGAGGCTGAGGAAGCAGGAACTGGGATCTGAGGTTTCTAGGTGGAAGGCATGCCCTGTCATCTCCCAGTGGGGTGGGTGGACAGTCCCAAAATATTTTTTAAAAGCATTAATGCTGGGAAGCCCTCAAATCTAGTGCTTTGGCTACTAACATGAATGCACACTCAGCCTTCCATAATCATACTTTGAAAAAAATAGGCTTACACCCAATTGTTATAAAAGTTGTACCCAGAATTTGTTTTAATGAAGTATGGTGAGACATGCGGACATGGAAATCATTGCCACGGAGGAAGGAGTTGATACTCACAGGTCCCTAGAAACGGAGGAGGCACAGCACATTGAGCAGGATCTCACTGAAAAGCCCCATAGTCAGCCAGGAGACAGGAGGGACAAAGGAGAAAGCATGGCTGAGGGTCTCTACTCGCACCCTTGACTGCTGAACCCCTGAAAGCGGGATCTCAGGGGAGATGTGACTTGGTTCATTAGTTTAGCCCCGTGGGAAATGAATGCCAAGCCGATACAGACAGAATCTAAGAAAACACAAGATACCACCATCATGCAACTATTCCTCACACATAAGTGCTGGTCCGAACCCCAACAGGAGGCAGCCCTGGTTTCACCAATTCTTCCAGACTCTCTGGAGATGCCCAATCTTCCTCTAGTCCCAGCACAACATCATCTTGAAATTTTGTTTTCTATGAAATCAGCTATAAAGTTCATCAAAGACAGGCTGCAGATAAAGTAATGGAGTAGGCAGAAAGTGATCAAGTAAGGAAAAAGTATGGGGAGGTACAGTCCACATGTAGTAATAGGTCAGAGCTAGTATTTAGAGCTTTCCTTCCCACCCATTCTCCAGAACAAGCACCTAATCTAGAAAAGCCAAATTGCAATCCATTGCATCATAGCAGGGGTAATGAAATCCAAGGGATTAATATCATCAACTTGCCCGTCAGTGAGTAACTGGAAATCTGAGCTCAGGCTTTGTCACTGCTACCCAGAAGATAGACGTTAGACAGTGGCCCACAGTAGGGGCCACATCAGGAATAGAATCTGTAATTGGAGTCAATTAGTGAGTTTTCAGTGACCCACTGACACTGCACACGACCCGTCCATCTCGGGTAGAGTTTGGGGTTGATCAAAATGACCACTCCTGCACCATGGCAGTCTTTGATGGTGGTTCTGCCTGTGATTTCTCCAAAACATGGGAGTGATTTTATTCACTGTTTGGTGTCATCACGGATGTTGACAATGAGAAGCTTCCTGGATGAGCCAGCTCTCTGAGACTGTAACAAAACAGCTTACGGGAGGAAAGGTGTATTTCCCCTCACACTGCAGAGGTTTCAGTCTGCATCAGTTGGCGATAGGCATAGTTGCTCTGGGGCCTGTGGTGAGGCGGTAGCCAACATGGTGGAATCTTGTGGTAAAGGAAGCTGCTCACCTCATGGTAGCCTGGGGAAAAGAGAGCGGAGAGCAGGACTCACAAAACCCCTTTCAATGGCACACCCTCGATGACTTAGCTCCCTTCCACGAGGACCCACCACCTCCAAGCACCACAGGCTGGTGACTGAGCCTTACCCATGGGTGTTTAGGGGCCACTTATCCAAACCACAGCATTTCCTTAGCTGAAATCTTGCCAACCAAGTTCCAGGTCACTTCTCCTCTGCCCCTATCTTTCCAGCTGATGACCTTCCCTCACCAAGGCACATCTCAGGAAGGAGGCATCCCATGAGTCCTCTCGTATTAGGAGGAAGGCAGGCAGGTGGTACAGAAGAAAATCCATTCCAATGTTACCATCCCAAGAATCCACTGCATTGTACTGATTTCTGGAATTGGGTGAACTGTGAGCTGTTCAATGTTGTAGACGAACCCCAAATCACTAGAAAACATACCCCTATCAGTTAGTCAAAGCCTACTTCAACTTCCTATCCTTGGTTTGGAACCTCAAGGACCCACTTCTACATACCCTCCCCAGGCTGTGGACTAGGTGCATGTTTTGTATCTCCTGCCAGGGTTTTCCCTGTAACTGCTTGCTGAGGCCTATGGGGATCTGGCTGTAGTTCAGGCCTAGGGACAGGGAGGGCCAGTGGGTTGGGACATGAAGAAATATGGCTTGCCTGGTCACAGTAGATCCTTCTGGCAAGTTGTCACAGGATTTTCAGGAAGTCAAAAAGAAGTTCATCAATCAGAGAAAGAAACTACTGTCATTGATTGACAAGGAAGGCTCCTGGCATTGATCACAGACAATGCCAGTTCTTATAGCCTCATTTCTCCCTAGCCAATGCTGAGTGTTACACTGAAGTGATAATCGGGCAAATCACAGGACCAAAATTTGAGCATGGATTTTTAGCGCCCTGGGCAGTGATCAGTTTTTCGCCCCTTCTCTCCGAATATAACTTCAATCTATTTCTTTAAGCATTTCTCCTTCAAAGTGTGCAAAATGTTAAACTTTCTTAGTTCAGAGTAGCAGAGGGACATTGCAAGAGAAGAAGACAGAGTTTCCTTGCAATTTCTGGCACAGACATGGGGAGGGCGCAGTTGCAGCCTCCATCTGGCGGACTATCAGTTTACAAACAGAATGATCCCGTACCAGAGGTACCGGATGGGGGTGGGAGGTGGGGAATTGTCCTCATGCCTATGAGAGTACCAAATCTCATGCCTCAGTGGAAGACAGAGCCTTAAAGAAGAGCAGCTCTTAGAGGTGGCTGGTCATTGTGGGAGGAGGAAAGGTGACAAGGAAATAGGCAAAGGTGCAAGTAGGTGGGTGTTGGTGGAAGTTTCTAGAACATTCCAGTTTTCTCCATGAAACAACACTCACTGGCTCAGAGTAAGGATGAGGGAGAGAGTACTGGAGATTTGAGGACAGAAAGGAACCTAGTCTTCTGGGAGGTTAGGAGAGAGGCCACGTTGGAAAAAGAGAAGCAGAACTCGTGGGCTGGGGGTGGCAGAGTCGGTGCCACAACACTGATGTGGTGGGTCTTCAGGGAGGGCCTGGGAGCAGCAACGAGGCCATCTGCACAGCCCCTGCCCAGTGGTAAGGGGGAGGAGGGAAGACAACAGCAGAACCCTGAGATGACACCTGGGAGGGCCAGACGCCAGGGAGAATGAGAAAGGAAGAGATGAGGTTGAGGTGAAGATGACGAGCCTGAGGTTCCAGAAGGCATGGTGAGTTCCAGAAGGTTCCAGAAAGCACAGTAGAAATGTTTTGGGACCTGGTGAGTAGCCATAAGTGCCTACTCTGGCTGATGACAGGCTATCAGCAAGGGCTTCTGGAAGGTTAGAGAACCACATCTGAAAACCAGGCGGAAGTAAGGCCACCACCAAAATCATAATGCAGGATCAAGCCTGTGAGGACACCCTGCAGCAGCTGACTGCTGAGGGCCAGGGCTATGCCATGCCTGCCAGTGGCTGCAGTCCCTGAAACTGCTGTCCAAGACTCTTCTCCTGCTGTCCAAGACTCTTCAAGTCTGGGCTGGTGCATCTGATTTGGTGCACCTAGTTCACAGGCTGTGGGCTAAGATTTGAGGCAGGCAAAAACAAGCACATGACGTTTCTGAATTCTAATGTCAGAGGGCTCTTTCTTCTTCCAGGATTCACGTGTGTGAATCTAGGGTGGGTGGGGGCTTTTACAACTCAGAACTTGATTCCAGTCACATAAGCAGATGGGATTACTAAGGACACCAATAACTCACAGATCCTTAGGTGGATGCGACACAGGTTTGGAAACTCTATAACCAAGAACGACATAATGAAAACAGAGTATGCCATGGTGTCATTTTAACAGAGCCTTCCCTCTGACACCTGCTGGACACCGAGTCCACTCAGGACCAGACTGAAGCTCCATCTCAGCCTCCCTAGAAAAGCTAGGTGCTAGTTCCAGCCCCACAGCTGCACCTCTGCTTGCCCCTTCCCATGCCCAAATCTCAGGCCAGCACACCCAACTGGCAGAGCCCATGTCATATGACCAGCATCGGGGGGAGCCCGGGAAATGCTGTGCTTGAGGCAGACTCAAAATGTCTGAACCACCAAAGGAAATCCCCAACAAAAAGTAAGGAGCTCAAGGAAACATGTTGAGTTCCATATAAGTTCTTGGAGAGTTTAGTGATTGACACCAGGTGTCATCTATGATTTTCACAATTAGCCATGTTTTACGATTTCATACTGTCATTAAAACACATTTCATAAAATTTGATTACCAGAAATCATAGTTAGGATTTGCTTTTCAAAAAGATATCCAGCTTCCATACCCCATCTGAGTGAGCCCTTATCTCCAGAACCTTGGGCAGCAGAACTCAAAAGGACAGAGCACAGTGAAGCACAAGGAGACCTTTAATCTATGCCTGAGCAATTCACTCCTGCAACTCACAAGGCACTGTAAAACATTCCAGACCAGAGCAGCTAGTTAACTGCTCCTGAATAAACAGAAGGTCCATGTGAGAGCACTACAGCTTTCTCTCAACCAAAGACAATTCGCCTTTGAAAGTAGAGTTTCTTATTTTTTCTTCTCAAAAGGGGGATTTATGAAGTCCAGTTCTGTAGTCTTGTTTTTCATCTTCACTTTGCTACTTTTACAGACAAATTCAGGTATTCACAAATAATACTCTACCAGTCAGAGTTCAGATACAGGCAACAGGAATCACTGCAGCTATTCCAAACAGAGAGAGAAGGAAAGAGTTGAACAGGGTAGAAAGTCCCACAAAGTCTTTGAAAGAAATGTAGAAGTCAGCTCCAAGCTGGGCCTTTAAGAGAACACCTCCCAACTAGAAGCTACTACCTTTGCCCCACTGGAAAAGAATTAAAGAACACAAGGCCAGAGGAGGGTGTCAGGAAGAATTCCAAGTTTCCTAGCAATTGAGTCAGCAGGGTGCCACTTAGCAAGGTGTGAGCTCTCCTGGGAGGAGCAGGTGAGGGAGGAGGGAAAGGATCAAGAGTTCTGCTGCAGTCAAGGTGCACTGCAGATACCTATTAGACATTCAGGAGGTGTTAAATACGAAGTTGGATGTGCAAATCTGGAGCCCAGAGGAAAGTCTTAAGTTTGAGATTTGAATTTAAGAGGTTGCATACTCTATGGGTCAGGCTGCAATTTGCTTTCTCTTTTTAGAAAACTCAATTGACCTTTGAGATGACCAACTTCTAGAGAAGTTACTGTATTCCCTTCTTTACCTCTCTTTCAGACTTTAAGCCCAGGTTAATCCACCTCTTACCTCCCAAACTCCACTGACAATGCTCTGAAACATATCACTCAGCATCATCCACATCCAAAATCAAAGTCTCTTTTTTTCAGTTCTTGTTGCAATAATTGACCTTGTTCATAACTTTGCCCTTAGATGTGAGTCTCAGAAAACCCCAATAACTGTCCCAGGTAGGATTCCAGAAGAGGTTATGAAGCAGGAGAAGGAAACATTCACACAGCTAAGTACCAACCAACCCAAAGTAAGCCCATTTCTCTTGTTAATCTGATTGGTGGTTGCCAGACCCCAAGACTGCTCTAGAACTCTTCAGTAAGGCCTCTGACAGTCTCTCACAACAGTCTCGTGACTACATGGTGGAAAGTGTCTTTGATCAATTCAGATGACACATTTGAAAGTGAGGTCTCTATCATGTGTGTCCTTAGTCCCTGAAAGTGAGGAGAGAACACCAAGCCTGTTTTCATTTGCAGAGCTGCATTACACAGGAGAGCTCCAACAACCCCGACACAAGGGTGGACGCCCTACCCATGAAGTTTTAGTGAAACATAAACCAGCCAACCGTGTGGAAATTGGTTTGCCCATTTCTTAGGGAGGATAATTTCAAGCAGAACGTGCAAACGGGAAATGGATCAAATTTATGTCTTCTATATCTCAAGAGACTGGCGCTGAAGTAGCCCGGCTGACATGACTAGAGCAATACCTTTTATTCTAGAAACACATGAGAAGAGCCTGCGACCAGTGGTAGTCAGGATAGTGAGGTGTCTGGAAGCATACCTACCAGATCTAGAAAACACTTCAGCAAAAGTCAGACCTTTACTAGATAGCTAGTCAGGATCCAAATATCGAATGTGAAAGTGTTTGGACATGTGTTCACACACACACACACACACACACACACACACACACACACACACCTTTCCATCTCCCCCAAGGGACTGTACCCTCTCCCCATGTCCCCAACTCCTTCTCAGGTGAGTCTCCTCCTAGCACTGCCTGAAAATGGTAGAAGTCTGGAAGGTTCGCTGTCAACATGGGGAGGGGAGGGGAGGAGAGCTTGCATTTAGGCGGAATCTCCAGAGGCAGGATTTTGGGTCAAGGGTCAGGCGTTGGGAAGCAATGGAGGCAGAGCCTCAGCAGAGTCCCACTCAGATGCAACCTGGGCGGGGCCGGCTCAGGGGGCGGGGACAGGGGCGTGGCGTGGGCGTGGTAGAGGCGGGGCCGGGCGGGACCAGGGGGCGTGGTGGAGGCGGGACCTGGGCGGGTCGGGCTGGACACCGGGTTGGAGCTGGGAGGTCGGGTCGGGGGTGGCTCCGGTCCCGTGTCCAGGCCTTCGCGCTTTGTGTCTCTGTGCCCAGGCCCCAGGCCGCCATGGCGCTGCGTGCGGTCGTGTTCGACCTTGATGGAGTGTTGGCGCTGCCCTCGGCCATCAGCGCCCTCGGCCGCGCCGAGGAGGCCCTGGCGCTGCCCAGGTAAGGGGACCCTGCGCCGCTGCCCTCCCTAGGTCGGGAGCAGGACGCCCTGCCGAGGAGTGCTTTTTTTTTTTTTTTTTTTTTTTTAATGGATTTGCAGCCCTGGTTTCTGATTGCTTTAGGGCGAGGCCCTTGAAAGGTTAAAACAATTACCTGGCTCTAAAATTCTAGGGTGTTAAAGTGGACCTATTGTCGCTCTAAATCCTAAGTAATTAAGCCTTGCTAAAAGCGCCAGAATTGCCCATTATATTGAAAGCTTCCCAAAGCACGAGGAATTACTCCCTGAGCTAAATTCTATCTGTTGGAATGGTTCATTAAACTATAAGAGAAGGAAGTTCTAACCTAAGGCACGTGTGACAAGTGTACTTCCAGCGAACTACAGAAATAGCCCATGGCCTACTCACTGGAAACTGGGAAATCAGGAAGAATCCACCAATGAATGTGAGCTCAGGGTGTGTTTCACGGACAGCAGTAAATATCTTCTTATAATATGTGAAAACCTAAACCCACCAGATTGTAACACTATTTATGGAACATGGTTTCGACTGTGGGGAAAAAGCTGCGCGTGGAAAATGTCTAGATACCAAAATGTCCCTGGCATTATTAATCTCCAGGTGGTATCATGAATGATTTTATTTTATTTTTTAAACTTTTTGTATTTTCCAACACTTAGATTTACAAATGTGTTACTCCTACTCTCAGTAGGGAGAGAGGCGTATTTATTTTTAAAAGTTAAAAAGAAAGAAAGTAGGTCACCCCAGAAGAACTAAGAAAGAAAAAGAAGAGCAAATTGTATATTTCTGGCTGAGGAAGGAGCAGAGGGAAAGAGTGAAAGCTTTGCATTCTGGAGTTCCTTCCCATCTAAGGATTCTAGAATTGTTATGCTAACAAGGCCGACTGGGCTCTTTAACCTTTACCCTAAATAAACCATAAAAGGCTAGTGTCTGCCAGCAAGCCAGACCAAAAGACAGCCCCAAATCCAGAGCAAACTCACTTTTACAGATATGGAAACAGGCTTGGTAAGGGGATTAATTTGCTTCAGATTGCACAATGGTTAATCAAAGGCAGGTCTGGGGCCAGTTTTTCTGCCCCTCTCCCCCTCAATCTGGCATTCTTTCCTCTGGTTCATTATGATTTTGCACCTCTCTTGGCTGTTGTCATTCTGGGAAAGATCAATCGGTCCAGGGTGAGTAAACATTAATAGCTAAAAACAAAAATAACTGGCTACAGAGTCTACATCAGAATAATCATACGCAAAGAGCTAGGGTTGGACAGAGAATCATATTTGAAAATGGAAAGCCACCTCTGAGCCATGCTTACCCTGTGCAGGTCATTGACTGGAAGGATAAACTGAGGAAGGGATAATGACCTAATTTCTAAGTCCTTTCTAACAAATAAGAAATCCTTTTTTCACTTCATTTTGACACATACATTTGAATTTTTTTTTTTTTTAGAAATACACAAAGAGAATAAATACGCTGCGAGGTTGGCTAGCTGTGAGGTCTGCTTGTACCTGTGACCTCACTGATGCGGAAGTGAGCATGGCTTCTGAGTATATGAGACACAGGTGTCCAGGTGGGGACTACCTAGAAGAGCACTGGTCACTGGAGTCATACCCAAGTTCATATCTCAATTTTGACACTTCCTTTTGGGTAGCCTTGCTCAGCCTATTATAATTTTAGTCATCTGGCTGATAAAATAAGACAGTACTTTCTCCTATACATTTTTATGAGTTACATTAGATAACCTGTAAGGTTGAAGGGCAGCTATATATTTTTTTTTGAAGTCCCACAATATGATGGACTTAAATTCAAAACATACCATGACAGAACAAAAAAATAAAGTCGGTTTCAATTAGTGTATCCACAGTTCTTGATCTCTCACTGGGAAGCTACAAGATGTCCTTGAATAAGATCCTGAACCCCGGACAGAATAATCTCATTAGAGCTGCTACGATTTTCTGGACCATATGGTGGATCTATAGTCAAGACCCCAGCCACACAGAGAGTCCTTCGTGAATCTCCCTGTTCAGTGATGGGGATGTGATTCTTCTCAAGCCACTTCTTTAGGCTATTCTTTCTCTCTTCCAGATCTTCAGGGCTGTAAGCTTTGCAGTCTCCAGACATGAACAAATGCATCAGTTTCTCTCTTACTCCATGGTCCCCTTCATTCACAATTTCAACAGTTTGCACAGAATGTCCCATAATTCCAGTCACAGACAAGCTGCCATCTTCAAGGAAATTCACGAGGACAATACTTTGAAAGAAAAATCAGTGCAGAGCAGATTTGCAAAAGAAAAATCTAAAGGCCCATGAAACTACAAAAGAAGCAATGCAATGAGAGGCATCCTCAACCCAAATAGGTCACTAGAATGGAGGGAACAACCTTCCCTATTTAATATTAATCTTCTCACCACCAGATGCTTTCACTTGATTGACAAGCATTCCCTGAGGATCCTAAACATCTTCCCTGACATATTGGTTAATCACTGTGGGATACAATTAATGTATTTCCTAAGAGTTCATTGGCTTGCGGGGTATAGCTCAGTGGCAAAGTGCACATTCAGCACGCATGAGGCCCTGGGTTTGATCTCCAATACCAATTTCTTTTAAAAAGTTACGCCAAGCACAGTGGTGCACACCTGTAATCCCAGTGGAGTGGAAGCCTGAGGCAGGAGGATCACAAGTTTAAGGTTAGCCTTGGCAACTTACTGAGACTGTCTCCAAATAAGGGGGGGGGCAGGGGGCTAGGGATGTAACTCAGTGGGTAAGGTGTCTTGGCAGAGACTGGATCTGTAGTTAAAAGCCATCCTTTATACTCCTTCTTCTCACTGGCTATCACTCTGACTTCTTTGTAAACGTAGTCTTGCCATTCTAAGGGGCTTTTCTTCATCCATTCACTCATAGTTCCAGGTGGCTAATTCTAGCACGGATGAGGCACCGGGTTCGATACCACGTGGTACTTAACGCTTAATCCTCGCAAACCAGGCAAAGAGCAGGAACGCCGGGTGGCCCCCGCATGCGCGCCGCGAGGACCGGGAGCTGAGCGGAGCCTGCGGGAGCCGGGCGGGCCCTCGCCTGCGTCAGGGCAGCTATATTTTTGATACATTTGTTTAATTACAAAAATTCCACGCATGTACAAATCAGTGCATTGACTTATGCTGTTTTTTGGTGTTGTGCTGATGCACTTCCTTTGTGACCATTGTTAGGATTGTTCCCAGCTGCCCTAAAGCAGCCAACAGCAAAACTAGCTGAACTCAGATCAGAGTGCATGACCTTGAGATTTGTGAACCAACCATGAAGGTATTAATTCGGAAGGTGAACGAGAAGGGCCTCCCTTGCACTGGTGTGATAACTCTCGAGGAAGACAGGGCCGGAAGACGTGCAAAGTTCTAAGGGGTTCAAAGCAGGGGGGAGGAGGTCTGATCACTGGAATCAGGAGAGGCTTAAGTGTAGGAGGAAGATTGACAGGAGGTTGTCAGGGAATGTGAGGGGGCCCCTCCCAGATGAGGGGAACAGAAGGTACACAGGCCAGGAGGTGGAAAGCCTGGAATGTGAGTGGGACACTGCATGCTGCAGCCTACCTGGAGAGAAGGGCCTGGAGAGGTGGCCAGGCCCTCACTGGGTGCAGCCTGGAAGCCAGCGGATGAGCATGCCCCTACTTCATGGCCAGTGGCGAGTCCTGGAAGGTTTCTGAGATGGGCTGAAGAGGAAATAAAGTAATTGGAACTCTAATTCACAGCACACAATTGTCAGGGTGCTGGATCAGGTAAATTGACAGGGGCAAAAGACTGAGGGTTTGGGAGCTTGGAGATGGACCAGTAATAGAATAACAGGACAGCCCTGTAATGTTGGAAATGGAGAGAACAAGAGCTTGAATTAGGAGTCTGTGGGGTCATTGCCATGGAGGATGAAGGGCCCAGCTGAGGACAAGAGGGAGCCTTGAGCCTGGTGCTGAGGCTTAAGGTAAGGGGCCCACAAGTCCTGGTCACCCATAAATAACTGCTGAAGGCAGGGTCCTGGTCTCAGGCTGCCATGGACTTTGGAAGTCAGAGGTTGTGGGAGGACTGGGTGCTAGATCTTCTAGCATCATGCAGCAGACAGAGTGAGGAGAAGAAGCTCTACCTTTGTGGCCATCTGGACCAGTGTCTTTGAGAGTTAGGGTGCTGGAAAAGATGTTTTCTTTTTTTTAATATTCATTTTTTTAGTTCTTGATGAACACAAGATCATTATTTTATTTTTATGTGGTGCTGAGGATCGAACCCAGCGCCCCGTGCATGCCAGGTGAGCACACTACCGCTTGAGCCACATCCCCAGCCCCTGGAAATGATGTTTTCTTTTGCAGCCAAAACTGACTGAAGTGTTCTGAAGGAGCCAGTGTGGTCTCCCAAGGTTCCTATGACCTGTAGGCAGTTTTGTTTCTGTAGTGTTGGGGGTGGTGGTCCTGGGATTGAATCCTGCAGCAGGGTGCATCATCACTAAGCAATTTAGAGATTTTGAGACAGGGTCTTGCTAACTTGCCCCAGCTAGCCTCCAACTTGTCATCCTCCTGCCTCAGCCTCCTAAATCCCTGGGATCACAAGCATTCAGCACCATGCCTAGTCCATAGGAAGTTGTATGTGCGTAATCGTACAATTGCTCAGACGGCATCATGGTGGAGGGTCTGCCCAGCACCACTAGACTAAAAAGTAGAGACGGTTAAGTTGTCAAATATCTTTTAAAAATTCATGCTACAGAACTCAGTAAATGTTCTTTTTTAAAAAATATATTTTTAGTTGTAGATAGATACACAGTATCTTTATTTATTTGTATGTGGTGCTGAGGATTGAACCCAGTGCCTCATACATGCAAGGCAAGCGCTTTCCCACTGAGCTACAGCCCCCGCCCTCAATAGATGTTCTTTGAGTGAGCTAGATAAGAGATCTTATTCTTAATACTGTTGTGGCACATTTGAAATAAATCACCAGGTCAGTCTTGAAGCAGGACGTGGGACTTTATTCACCTGTGGGTTGGAAGGGCAGCAAGCAAGTCATCTCTGCAACCTTCAGCCCCTTGAAGAAGGTAGGGTGCACTCTTAGAGCCTGCAAACCACCAACTACCAGTAAGTCAAAACCACAACAACGTAGGGAATGGGTCAGAATAACCCTGGTCAGGGTACAGTATACTGTGCAAGAAAAATGGTAACTAAATGGAGAACATCTTACAAATGTGTTTCTTAATAATATATTGTATAAAAGTAGAGGAAACATTTTTCGGCTGTCATGCGTTGTCAAACAGGACATGCTTAGCAGAAGGTGGCAGAGGCGGCGTTTTCTCATGGGAGAAACATTTCTTACGTGAAATGGAGTCTCGGGTAAAATAGAGTGTGTCTGGTCAAGGCACATCTGGTTTGATCCAGAACAATACAGTTAGGCAAAACTCGAAAGAGGGTCTGACAGTAGGACTTAGGTGTGTCCTGTGGCTGTTTCTGTGATATTTCCTGAGTGCCTCCAGGATCTGCAGGTCAGCGCCCAGGCTTTCCGCTGCTCTTCACACCTCCAAGAGTTCATGTGCTCCTGAAGCATCTTCCCTTTTTTAACTAAAAAAAAAAAAATGAATTTTGATTTCATAACTAATTTGTAAATAAAGTCTTATTGTGAAAAGGATTCAGAGGGACACAGCAGACTGCCCTGAGGCACCTGTGCTGGGGAAGTCCCAAACCAGCCGACCTGGAGTGACCCCGTGCTGCCTGCCGCAGTGCCTGCCACACAGAAGGCGCTCCATAAGTATCTGTTGCAGGAACAAATGAGGCGGTAGAGGGAGAGACTGCCTCAACACAGCCCCTCGTTTGTCTACCCTGAAGCCCCCCCAGGCCCACTTTCTACATGTGATGTTTGCCAACGCTGGGTCTGAGCTTCCTCTGGGGTTTAGTGAGAACAATGAACTTGTCCCGTGATTGGACTCTCCTTTTTCTTTTTTCAAGTCAATACGTTCCCATTTACCTTCTGTCTCCAAGATTTTTTGAGGTTTTTATTTTAGTCTGATAATTCATATTTCTTGGGTTTTTTAGTACTATTGAAGCTTTGAGAAAATTTTTAATGTTATCTTTTGTAAAATCTTTAACAGGGACTTAGAGTCCACTTTTGCTAAAAGCACTGACTCTTCACATGGGCCTACAGGTGCCTGATGGGTAACTAACAGGATAAAAGTTTGGCATCTCTGCTTTCATATTGTATATTTCCTTTTCCCCTTAAACTTTGGGTCAAATTCCTGCTAAGCTTTGCACATAGATAAGTTAATTGCTTAAGGAGTGTCTATTTAAAAACTGGCAGTACAGGTGGATTGTTTCTAGATTTACCTAACCTCTCTTGTTCCCTCCAAGGCTGAAGGCACCAAGATAGGAGCAACTAAGGTATTTTCAAGATTTTCAGGAACATTATAATTAACAGATTGTCAGCTGCCAGCTTTTACAATGTCCTGTGTCAGATCCCCTAGGAAAGAAAAGTGGCAGGACTAATCACACACATACACCTGGGATAAAGATCGGGTTTATTGTCAGGAGCCTGCTCTGCGCAGAGAGAGGGACAGAGCAGCAACTTCCCCTTGAATGTTACCTTTAATAGGCTAGAATCATGGCCGTGCATTAGGGGTGCAGTTAGTCTTGACCAACGTTGTAAGCATCTCCTGATCTTGTGGAAGGCAAGTTTGTTTCTTGGGAACAGAGACAGGCAGTTTTCCTCTCTCAGAAGGGAAACAGGGAAACTGACATGTCCCTTTATCTCCTCAAGGAGAGAACAGGGAAACCAGTGTGTCCCCATTTCAGGAGCCTGTAGGTTGTCCCCTATCTCTCAGTAAGAGAACAGGGAAAGACTAGCACACCTCCAGGCCAGTAGATTCTATCTCGGGCTACTTTCTCTTTCTTGGGAATAAGAACAGTATTCATAGAGCGGGGTCTGGGCAAAAGGAACATGGCTGTAGTTAGGGTAACACCCTAGAAGTCTCCAGTCATTGCCCTAAACCTGCCAGGAACACGGAGCCTTGCAGGCAGGTCACCCCTTGATGGCACTGCCTCCCGCCAAGTGGGACTAGTGACTTTGCTGTGCAGTCTTCTTGCCCCATCCCAGTTCTTCCCTACTTAAACTTGAAGCTCATGTCAGCACCCCTGGAAGGCAGGGCTGAGGACGCCAGTCTCCTTGTCTTCCCAATGTGGCTGTACTGAATATTAAATTCCTTCCCTACTTTGTCATTACTTTTTCATTTGGTTTCCTTTTGGGGCAAGGAGCCAGACCTGGTGTTTTGGGACTCCCCAAAGTCAGGGCACCCTGGCCTGGGACTCTGGCAACAATCTCAGTGGGATGTTTGATCAGAAAGAGAAACAGATATATCCTGGGTTTGCTATCTTGATACAATCTCTACTTTCTTAATTTTGCATATTTCAATGTTAATCAGTACATAAAACTTGTGCCTGATAGCTTTATTGTGATTGTGCCCATGCCAATATATATAAAAAGGGCTTTGTAGAGATGCTATTCTCTGAAGTGGTTTTATCACGTCACACTCCCACCAGGAACGTAAGGGAACTCCAGTGAGTCCCACCACATTTCCACCCTGCATGCCACTGCCAGTCAGTCTAGTTCAGCCTTGCCCGTGGGCACGTGGTGGCAAGTCTTTGTGGTTTTAGTTTGGGTTTCCCTTGTGAAGAATGACGCTGAGCTTCTTTTCATATATTTATGAACCACAGTAATTCTGTTGAAGAATACACTTAGGTGATTCGCCCATTTTTTCCCCGAGTTAGTTTGCTCTTGTTGATGTTTGGGGATTTTTCACATATTCCTGAAACTGGGCCTTTGTCAGATGTACATACTGCCAAAGCCCCATGTCTCTGGTTTACTCATTCACGGTCTTGATGTCTTTGATGAACAGAAATCCTTCATTTTAATGACATCTAATTTATATATATATTTTATTACAATGAACACTTTTTGTGTCCTTTTAAGAAATCTTTACTTACCTAAGAGTCATATTCTACCTTCTTCTAAGGCTGGATTGACTTTGTTCCACATAGGTTTATGAACCATTTCAGGTTAATCTCTGTTTATATAGTGTGAGGTGGGAGATTAGATGTCTTCCCCCCCTGTGGAAGTCCAGTAGTTCCAACACCATTATTGAAGAAAAATTGTTTACTTTCAATTTTGGTGACTTCTTTGTTGAAAAATGAATTGACCTCATCTATGGAGGTCTGGCGTCCCTTCTGTGTTGAGTTAATGAGTAAATCTATCTTTACATGTCACCTCCCTTGTTCTCTTATGAGTGCCCCAAGCAGACAGCCATATTTTTCCATTTTTATATCTCAGCAGTTAGCACAATGCCTTGTATACCATAGGTGCTTAATAAAAGTTCATTGAGTTGAATTGTGCATTGCTTCTTAAACCTGGAGGGCAGCTGCTGAAAAGCATGAAGAATGTTCTTGAATAGGAATAGGGTGGTGTTTGTACAACTCCATACATTTATTAAAAATTGTTAAATTATACACTGAAAATGTGAATTTTGGTGATCTGTAATTCCAACTTATTAAAACTTAAAAAAAAAACTGATGGCCAAGGTGTGGCAGAGCCATTGCTGATACTGGGCAGTGGAGCAGTGTTAGATAAGTCTACGTCTTTTTATAGTTTGTCCAGAGTTTATCGTGTTACTTGCCCAAGGGTTAGTCTGCTGAAAGGTACTTGGCTATTATCAGAAATGAAACTCCCAGGTTGGAGATCTCTGTTCTCTTTCTCTGGGGTGGTAAATAGTGTGGCTGTCTTACCATTCGGCAGCTGATAAGAGCTAAGGCATATTCCTTGATTAGGGCTTCTGTGCACATAAGACAGACTGGTTGCCTTTAACAGGAGAGCAGCTCTGGAGGTGACTAGCCCATGGTCAAGGGGTCAGCAGGGGTCATTTCTTTGGAGGCCTTTCTCCTTGGCTGAGGATGGCCATCTTCTTGTGTCTCCCCATGATCTGCCTCTGTGCATATCTGTGTCCAGATTTTCTCTTCCTATAAGAATCCTGCTCATATGGGGTTAGGACCCACTCCAGTGACCTCTTTTAACTCATAATCTTATTAAAGACCCTGTCTCCAAACACAGGCGCGGTGTGGGGGACCAGGGTTAGGACTTCAACAAGGGAATCGGGGGAGTTATAATTCAGCTCTCACCCAAAACTTTTTAAAGATGTAGACAATGAGATTAAGACAAAATAGAAATCACATGTACATCATCAAAACCAGAGAAGAGCTATTTCTTTCCTTTCAATGAATGTGAACTAATGAAAAAGTCGTCTGGACACTTCCTTAGGCAAATGAGCTGAGGACAGTGATGACCCGGGTCCAGTTCTGGCTCTCTTCCTTAACTGTAAAGCCGAGGCTCCACCCTGCTCAATCTCCGTGCAGGGCTGTCCCCCAGGCCGCTGCCCCTTCAGCCTATTTACCGTTTGGTTTACGTTGGGTGACACTGTGTGGACAGAGGGCCGCTGAACTCTAACCTCCCATCGCTGGCCGCTGTGAACGTGAACCTGTCTGTCTCCCGCGGCTGCGAGGCGGAGCATACCTGACCGCGGTGTTTCTTGTGTCCCCCAGAGGCTTCCTGAATGAGCCTTTCCTGAAGGAAGGCCTGGATGGCCCCATTGCTCGCCTCATGAAAGGACAGATCACGTTCTCCCAGGTAAGGGGGCACCACGGGACCCTTGGGTAGGCGCACTCTGCTTGTTTCTGCCTTGCACCAGCCACCAAATCCCAAGGGCCGGACCACATCTTCCCCCAGTGTCATAATGTCCCGTCACCCAGGACCACCCAGAAGGCCAGGAGACGTTGAAGGGGCATTTGGTCTATAATCTCTTTGACTACAGTCAAACCAGGGGGACATCTCCGAGACCTTGAAGAACTATTCCAGGGAACTCTACAGCCAGAGTAACTACTTTAGGACAGAACCACTGGGACTGTTAATTCAATAACTACTAATAGGTGCACTTTGGAGTCAGAGACCAGAGTTTGAATCACAGGACCCACTTACAGACTGAGTGACCACACAAGTCACTTGATTTCTTGGAAGTGCCTGCTGTCTTTTAGCTTCTCACCTATGAGTACTGTGCAAACAGAGAGGCACTGCAGCACACAGCTGCGTGAGTGTCACAAACTGAATACACTCGTAGCCTCGGTACCCAGCCAAGAAATGAAGCGCAGCTAGCATCACGGCCCCCCACCTGTGCCCCACCCCAGCACCGACCCCTCCGAGAGCAGCTCCCACCTGACTTTCCCCATCACCTGTGCCTGTTTTGCCAGGCCCTGCTCTCTCCTTATGAGGATCAGAACCCATCCCCGTGGCCTCCTGACCTGTCCCCTCTCACCTAAGTTACCCCCCTATGTGCCCTGTCTCCAAGTACAGTCATACCCTGAGGTACAGGAGGTAGGAACCTCGACATGTGAATTATGAGGGGACATAATTCATCCCATAACAGAGGACACTCATGTGGCTTCCAGGCGGGAGCTCACTGGCATCTGAATGCCTGTGGCCTCCAAATTCACATGCTGAATCCTCACATTGGGATGGGAAATCTTCAGGAAGTGATTAGATCGTGAGTGTGGGAGTGCGGTTAGTTGGGAGACCCCAGCGCTCGCAGGAGAGATCAGCTTCTGATGTTCTGTCATAGCAGCCCACACAGAGGAGACGGGGCTCCTGGGAATGATGCTGCTGAGGTGTGTGAATGTGCCCCACCCCCGTTTCCCGCTCAGAGGGCTTCTGGGTAGTTTCCAGTTGGGGACTCTTGGGAAGAGTGCTGTGAGGACGTTTTGCCCACGTCTCTTGGGGAATAGATGTTGACATTCCCAGTCGGTGTATTCCTAGGAGTGAAATTGCTTGGTCACAGGGATGCCTGTGTTCACGTTTAGTAGGTGCTGCACAGCTTTTGTGAGTGGCTGCACCCACTAACGGTCCCCCTTTTCGATTCGCTTTTACAGTGGGTGCCACTCATGGAAGAAAACTACAGGAAACGCTCAGAAGCTTCTGGAATCCGCCTCCCCGAGAATTTCTCTGTAAACCAAATCTTTTGCAAGGCGATATCAGCAAGAAACATCAACCGCCCCATGCTTCAGGCAGCTCTTGATCTCAGAAAGAAGGGTAAGGGTCCTGTAGTGGCCATTCTCTGACCTGACCATACCAGGACCGTTGGCAGCGTGAACGCCATGGATGACCAAGTGTGTTTTGAGATCACAGATCTTCTGAGCCTTGACAGAAAACTGTTCTTGAAACATGGCCCACTGCAAGTATTATCAAACATCAACAAACAGCACTATTAGAATACTCAGAAAATGACATAATTTCATCTAATCAAGCCATTGATACCAGTGACTGTCTTGTGAGCCATATTCTCTCCTTCCAGTAGTATTAGTGATGACCCAATCTTTTATCCCAGATTTAAAAACAAGACCTTTTAAGCAACCATGATTTTCCCAGTCTCTGGGTGTCAGAGTAGCCAAGCCAAGTGACCCAAGTCTAGATTATGTCACATGATCTAAGACACAAGGTCATGCTCTTCCAGTATTTATTTAGTGCCCATGTCTGGCTCCTATTCATAGGCATGTTTGAAATTGTCCCACCCTATTACCAGTGGACTTTAGCAGTTATGGCTAAGTCATCTGTCTTAGTTCGCCTCGTGCTGCTATGACAGCATACTTGAACATGGGTAATTTATAAAGAAGATTGATTTCCTACAGTTCTGGAGGCTGGGAGTCCAAGATCAGGGGACTTTGGGGTTTTCATGCCACATAATACCATGGTGGAAGGCAGGGGCAACAAAAGGCCTGCAGGCTGGAGACCAAGATATCTAATTTGCAGCCTCAAGCCATTTTATAATTGGGCACTAATCTATTCATGAGGGCAGGGCCCCCCTGGCCCAGATCACTGCTCCTTAGACTCCTCCACCCAACGATTTAGCATTGGGGGTTAAGTTTCCAGCACAAGCTTTTTGACGAGCATGTTTAAACTGCAGCACCATCCCATGTCCATCATTGCTCCCTCATATTCCATGGAAAGGCCTCACCTTGTGTCACATCTCCAACATCACCTGGTTCTCAGCCGGGCTGGCTGGGCAGACCAAGCCAGGGGATGATGCTACCTCTGTTTCTGTTTCTCTGTTTGGACGTGGGGATGCAGCTCCTGAGAGCCAGGAAGGTGCTTGCAGCCAGGCAGAGTTGGCAGTAGCAGAGACGGAGCGCTGGACCCTCCCCAGCCCCGTGACTCTGGCCGCTTCTACTTGTCTGAGCTTCAGTTTGCAGTGGCCGCTCTGCTCACGGGTGACTTTGTGCTTAGGGTTTGTGACCTGCATCCTCACCAACAACTGGCTGGATGACAGCGCCACGAGGGACAGCCTGGCCAAGCTCATGTGTGAGCTGAACCCACACTTCGACTTCCTGATAGAGTCCTGTCAGGTTGGGATGGTCAAGCCCGAGCCTCAGATCTACAAGTTCCTACTGGACACCCTGAAGGCCAAGCCCAGCGAGGTATGCAGATGCTTCCTTTCAGGGAAAACGAAGGTACCAGAGATACCGTAACTGGAGGAAAAAGGGAAAGGTTACAGGTCGGGCACATTTAGGGCCTGGCAGGGCAGGTCCAGGTCTGTTTCTCCCAGTCTGGGACTTCTCCTAAAGGACTGGTACCTGTCCTTCAGTCTAGAGAGTTCTATCAGAGGTGAACACCTGGCCCCTGGGAATCTCTTACAGGACTTGAGTAGAACAGGTATCATCTAAAGCTGTTAGACCAGCTTCCAAGCTTATTTATGAAAAGCCAGAGACCCTGGGAGACTTTCCAAGGCCACGTGGGCTGTCAGGGTCACCCCACCTGAGGGTGAGCAGGGAAGGGTCCCCATGCTGCCTCAGTCTCCTTCTAGGCACCTGTGTGCCCCAAAGCATGTCTTTCATACTGTCTTCCAACGTTTTCTAGCTAAGACACCGTTTTCACTGTGGATTCCTATGCTCATCTCCTCGGGTGATTGCAAAATTTAATTTAGACCCTCTCTTGCTGACTCCACCTCAGACCCTGGCCCCACCCCTGAGGACCCTTTCTCCAGCAGCTGCAGTTGGCAGGGAGCAGCTCCAAGGTGCCATGTGCCCCTGAGTCTACCAGTCCCCCCTTTTATAACCTTTGGGTGGAATGAGCTGCTTAGAATTCTGGGCTGTCCTGGTCCAAGATTTTAAACAAACACACTCATGCTTTTCCCCCTACAACTTCAAAAGTCTTTTTTCTTTTTAGATTTAAATCTGCGACCCATTCAGAATTGACTCTGGGGTGACGTGGACGGGGGCTCTGCTTTTTCCCCAGTTAACCAAGCAGTCACCAAGGCCCTGCATCAGTCCTCCTTGTGAAGGGACACGACTCCCCCATCAGAAAACACATTCTCATTTGCATTTGTGTCTATCTTAGATTCTCTGCTATTTCATAGACACTTCTGTTTTCTTTTCTAGAACCAAACTCTTCTGCTCTTGTTTATGACTTGTTTCACTGTCTGCCCTCATTAGAGTTCTTTTGCAGCTGCGCCAGGTCCGTTTGGACTTGTCGATTTTCCCAGGTGGGTGGTAGTGTGTTCTTGACACGTGTCTATCCTCCTGAATCTTCTTGCAGCTTCAGAACCGGCTGAAACCCACACAGGTATTCTGTGGGCACAGGGCTGTGGCCTTGTGCTCGTGTGTGTGCGGTGTAATGCTGGTGTTCAGTGGGCACGCTGGGAGGGTTCTCGAGGCCCTTGTGCTGGAGGAGCCCTGCTCGTGTTGTGGCGGCCTGCTTTCGGGTGCACTCCCTCTCACAGGAGTTTTCCTTGGTTTGACGTGCTGTTTTGGGTTCATGTGGCTTTCCTAGATGACGTCGGGACTAATCTGAAGCCGGCCCGTGACTTGGGAATGGTCACCATCCTCGTCCACGACACCAACACTGCCCTGAGAGAACTGGAGAGAGTCACGGGGACGCAGGTAACTTGTCTCTGAGGAGAGCGAGCTTCCTGCTGGTGTCTGGGGTGTCCACAGAGAACCCGGCTTCCCCTCCACAGAGGCGTCTGCTGCCCACAGTACCGTGAGCCACGCAGTCCCTGGAGAACATCTCCTCTCTCTGCGGTTGTGAGCAGGAAGCAGACAAGCCAAACGCCAGCATTTCAGCCAGGCTCAGTGCCCACTCAGGAACCAGGCAAGACAGGGACATTCGGAGCCTCCAGACCTCGCTGGTCCATGGACGTGCCACTGGGCCTCAGGTGCAGCTGACCAGTTCCATCTGGCTCACGCCTTCTTGGCAGTCAGAAGGAAGTTCCTAGGTGACTTCTGTCCTTCACATAGGAGGATGCCACAGACTTAATGTCCCTGACATCTGTCTTTCACATAGAAGGATGACACAGAGTTAAGGTCCCTGGGCTGCCTGGAGATGAGCAGCACCTCAGACCTGGTCACCTTTGTTCTTCTGGGTCCACCCGAGGTCCCTGACCACACCAAGCCCCGCAGGAGCAGACTTACCCCAGCCTCTGGGGCGCAGGCCCTGGCTCCTGTCTGCAGGAGCTGGGGGAGGCCAGGAGTCGGGAACCCTGTTGAGCTGGGCACACTCCAGGGCTTCACAGCCATTTCCTCCAAGGGAGATACCAGTCGGTGAGGGCTGCTGCAACAGAGTTTCACTGACCAGTGGCTTCAGCTCTAGAAGTCTGTTTCTCTCGGAGGTTAGAAGCCCAGTACGGTCGGTTCCCTGGGGGCCTCTCTCCGTGGCTTGAGGCTGGCTTCTCCTCTGCACAGGCTTTCCTTTGGTACCTGTGTCTAATCTCCTCTTTTGATGAGGACATCAGTCATATTGATTAGGGCCATCCTAATGACCTCATTTTACCTTAATTACCTCCTTAAAGACCCGAGGCTCTGTGGGGAAGGCTTTAGCATATGAATCTGAGGAGGGACAGAATAGAAAATGGTTTACTGCCCATCTTTAATAAACAAAGAAAAGTATACGTGTAACAATTCCACAATCTTGCACAAATTTATTTGGGAAATGGAGTCTATCTAGGCCCAAAAGGGGGAGAGAGACTGGGTGGTCAGGCACCAGCAGGACTGGGGAGGATATAGGGAGGGCCTCAGGGAAGGAGGCTGTCCCTTGTCCCTCACTGTTCCTGTCCTCCTTTCAGCTGCTCCACTCTGTGGCCCCTCTGCCGATCCCCTGCAGCCCAAGTGACGTGAGCCATGGGTACGTGACAGTAAAGGTAAGTCAGCCGGGGCTCTCTGACCAGGCCTGGGTGAGCCTCCTGCTGAGTCACCTGTGAAATATGGAGGGGAGCTGAACATCCACCGTTGATGAGGAAGGGTTTCACCAAGGTCTCATTCCCGAAAAAGTAATAGAAGTCAGAGACCCTAATCAGCACGGCCGATGTGGCCAAACCCCCGGGAATGTGGGGCCTGGCAGCCTGTGTGCGGGAGCCTGTGCCCATCCTGCCTGTGCTCTGGGCAGAGCCCTTCTCACTGGGCAGTGAGAGCACTTCCTTTGTGTGAGGCGCAGGCTGGATACCGGGAGAGCAGGGATGAACAAGGAGTCCATTGAGGTGAAGGGAGGGACGAGGTCACTATGGTGCCCAGTGGGCAGGGCCATGGCAAGGCCAAGACCAGGTGCAGAGGGGCCCTGACTCCTGCCCTGCCAGCAGACCTCCCCCAGCGGCTGACCCGAAGCTTCAGGATGTCCTTATGGATCCACTTTGGGATCTTCCTTCATGTGTCGTTGGCTGCATTAAATGGGAAGAGATCTAAAGCAGGGGTCAGCTCAAGAGCAGGGTGAGGCCAGATAGACCAGGCTGAATCTGACCTTGCCATTCACTAAGCTCACAGCCGTGGGCCAGCCACTGCCCACCCTGAGCCTCAGTACCCACCGCTTCATGAAGGGATGATGGCCTTACCTTCCTGTAGGTTTCTGCTTAGGATTAGATGAAACACCACACCAGATCGCCAGGCACAGGGCTTGACCCCTGCGTTCTCCACGGTCAGGAGGTGGAGAGTGAGCTGCGCTGCCCTCAGAGACCGTGCGGAGACTTGCTGACCTGGAGGATGACTCCACATGTGTTGCCGGAGCGTTTGCTGTTTGCTGGGTGCAGATAGAAGTGCTGTGATGAATGAGGGGCCCTCTGTGACCCCAGAGGTGTTGCAGTCTAATGAAATATGTTCAAGCCCCAGCAGTTCCATTACAGGATGAAGTGCCTGTGCAATAGTTGTGCCCAGATGTGCTCAGAATGGGGCTCTGCGGGTGGAGACCCCAACTGTGAAGTCCACCCTAAGTGATGGCAATGTAGCTGGCGGGTATCATGAAGGGGACCATGGAGGGCAGTGGGATTTGGACTATAAAAAAGGATTTTCTTTTTTTGCTATAAGCTACTGGTCAGCATCCTTGCAGTCACCCCTAGACCTCTGGGTCCTCCTGAAGGGGTGTATGTTTAATAAGGTCCCTTCAGATCTCAACTCCCTGGCAGGGAGGGAGGGAAGACTTGCCCAGGACTAGGGTGTGGGATGTAAACATTACTCCCCTCCACTGTGGGTAGGGCTAGTCTAGCACTTTCTCGCTGCTTGACAGTTTTAATAGGTTCCTCATTTGACCTCTGGAGAGTCCCAGCTGGCCAGGCTATCAAAGCCTAATGCCACCTAAACTGAGTTGGTAGCCAGAATTCTCTTGTTCTGGTTTTACAGCCATTTTTTAAACATAAAAAAATGATAGGAAGGTGCGTACATTTATGAATTTCTCAGCTGAGTTTAATATGAGGCAGCAAGAGAATTTTATAGTTGGGATGCATAATAGAGGCAAATTAGGATCAAGCATAAACATTATCACAATTTTCAACATAAGGAATTGAGAATTTAAAGTTAACTTCTGCCAAATGCTAATGGGAAGACTACAGAATATATTCAGTGAATGGAATGTAGTTTGTGAAAGGGTTTGCAAGATGCATACCTGATGTTCTCTTGAGCAAGATAGCTTGTTTTGAATCACAAATCTTGCAGTGTGGGACACCAGCTTGGAGCCACTGAAATCCACCAAGTGCATAGTTTCTAGTGAATCTCTGTGATAAGACTCCATTACTCTCGTGCCTTGCCCTCAGAATGTTGGAGACGTGCACTTTGAGGGAAATAGGGCACTTGGGTTAGGTATAACTTTGGTCTATTTGCTTAGAGCCCATTGTGATAGTCAGGATGGGCTAGATGCTATAACAAGCAATCCTGCTGTTTCAGTGGCTTCATACCAGTGTGTTTCTTATCTGCACCACGGGAGTGTGGGTTCCTTCCAGCAGTCACCTAAGAGCCTAGGTGCCTTTTCTCAGTGCCTCCACCTTCATCAGGACTGGTGGTCTGCAGGACTGGTGGTGCAGAGAGGGAAAGGGAAGGAGGGCTCAGCGTAGAAAGCCCTGGTGGGGAATGTCTTCTGGTCATACCTGTTGGCCAGAACTCAGTCCCATAGCCATCTGTAAGGTGGGGGTGGGGGTGCCTGGAGAATGCCACCTTGTGCCAGGAGGAAGGGAGAATGCAGATGTCGTGAGCACTGGTGGTCTCTGCCCACTCCTGCAGCCTCAGAAAGGATTACAAGTGTAGCAAAGTCCCCCCCCCCCCGCCAAGGAGTACACAGCTCCTAATAAAATGATCGTGGTATTCACCATGCCGTGAACATTTAGCTTTGTCCAAAATTAGCCCCCAGTTGCAGGTGCTGAAGACTCTTCAGAACAACACAGGGAAGGGGAGGTCCCTCTGCGTCTGTTGGTGTCCAGCCTCGTCACCTTCCCACTCTGAAGTGAGAGCTGCCTGTGTCAGTGCAGGCAGACCAGTGCCCTGCCGGCCACCATCACCCAGCCCTGGGTCCTAGCTTGGAAAGCGGGGTCCTGTGAGATCCAGCCACCCACTGAAGTGGCCCGTGCCAGGTGGCCTGCAGGAGGGGTGCCAGACTCGGTGGTCACTGTCTCCTCCCTCTCTTCCCACAGCCTGGGGTCCGTCTGCATTTTGTGGAGCTGGGCTCCGGCCCCGTGGTGATCTTCTGCCACGGGTTTCCTGAGAGCTGGTTCTCTTGGAGGTACCAGGTAAGGGAGACTAAGGAAGGCACGCCCCAGGCAGGATGAGGAGGGGGGACATCCGGGAGAGGTGGCCAGTCTGGAATGTGATGAGGAAGTGGAACATCGTCTCCAAAGGGGCCTTTGTGGAGAAGGCTCCAGATCTCAGAGCTGTGGTAGGCCCCACAGCACCTGAACCAGTTGGGAAAAGGCGGGTTCTTCTCATAAAATCTTGCTGAGAATCTTGGTAAAAGGTGCCCTCCTAAATGTGTCATTGACACAGTGCACAAACCCCGCCACTGTTCATGGCGGCCCTGCCTGGGGGCCCCTTCCAGCTCTGTGGTGAGGAGGCCAGGTAGTACCCTGTGGACTTTGGAATGACCCGTTTTAGGAGCAGGGGCTAGAGGAACCAGTCTTGAAGGTTCGGCAGGACTGATGAGGCCGTGGGGCGGGTGCCTGAATCGTTTGTTTTCCAGATCCCTGCTGTGGCTCAGGCGGGTTACCGGGTTCTGGCTATGGACATGAAAGGCTATGGAGACTCGTCCTCCCCTCCAGGTGGGTTGGCTGTCCTGCAGCTGTCCTGTGTGGTCCTGCGTCTCCCTGTCTGAGCTCTCCAGCACCTAGGCTTTCCTACCCCTGGCTACGGTAGCCATCCTAAGGGGTCCTCTGTCTGTGCCCTCGGGGCTCACAAGTGCCCGTTCCCCATGCTCTAAATGAACCCAGGAGCCCGAGGCCTGTGCCCAGGGAGCCTCCTGCTGGTCACCAGGGGTATAGAACACAGGCTGCTCTGCCACCTGCATCACCTCTCCGGCCCCAGCCCCTGGCGCTGCCACTGTTCCCTCCAGGGACTGGCTCCTCCAGGTCCTCACATATGGAAATGGGGTGTGCCCTCTTGTGACAGGCTCCTTTCACTTAGCCTGACGTCCTCCAGGGTCATCCGTGTCGTGGCATAGTGCCAACCTTCCTCCTCCTTAAGGCTGAATGCTAATTCTTTTTTGGGGGGGGCATACCTGGGATGGAACTCAGGGCACTCCACCACTGAACCACACCCCCAGCCTTATTTTGTATTTGATTTAGAGACAGGGTCTCTCTGAGTTGCTTAGCGCCTCGCTGTTGCTGAGGCTGGCTTTGAACTTGTGATCCTCCTGCCTCAGCCTCCTAAGCCACTGGAATTACAGGCCTGTGCCACCGCGCCGCACTTGAATGAGAGTTCGTGTGTGTGCACACCACATTCTGCTTATCCTGAGCACCTGTGTGAACCTGAGCACACCTGAGTTGCTACTTCACGTCATGCTCTTGTGAACATGAGTGTACAAATAAGTATCTGTGAGCCACTGCTTTTCATTCTTTAGGATATTTACCCAGAAGTAGAAGGGCAGGGTCTGGTGGTGATTTGTAGGTCAGATTCTTAACCCAGTGTCTGTGGATCCCTGTGGGAATCTATCCAGATGGTCAGTAGATGACCTGGGAACCCTGAGTCTGTGAATGGGGCTATGAGCCTGTTCCCCGTGGTTAGAGTCCTTTGTTTTGACTAGTTCCAGTGGGTCCTCAGCCCCGAACTCTTAAGAGCCTCAGGCACAGAGGGCAGAGATGCAGAGTGGCCAGGCATGAGTGCCATCCAGGTCCTTCCTGGTGTCAGTGATACGGTGGTGGACAGGATGAGTGAGCTGAGCTGCCATTCACCCCTTTGTCCCCATGTTCATGCCCAGCCATTCTTCCAGTGGTGTTTTTTATAGAAATAGAGCAATTCTGCAATTTATATGGAACCACCAAAGTTATAAACAGCAAATTCAATCTTGAAAAAGAACAAAGCTGGAGGCAATTGAGATCCCACTTCCTGATTCCAGACATTACTATAAATCTACAGTAATTAAACCGCACAGCCCAAACCTACAAACAGACACATAGACCAGTGGAACAGAACGGAGCAGCATCCACTTACTGTCAGCCGACTCTGGACAAGGGTGCGAGAGTGCAGATGGGGGGGGGATGGTCTCAGCAGGTGGCAGTAGGGGACATGCACAGGAATGAAACCAGGCCCTTGTCTCACATCACACACACACAAAGGGTCACAAAGAACTGGAGACTTCAACGTAAGAAGTTTGGGGTTGGTTGGTTTGTTTTGCAAAGGGGTCCTTTTAGTTTGTTGTTATATTTTGAATCATGTGAGTCAAATGTATTTCTCTATTTTTTGAATTGCAGAAATAGAAGAATATGCCATGGAAGTGTTATGTAAGGTAAGAAGGATCTTTGATAATACCTGGAACATGTTTTCCACTCCAGGTTTTTGTGGATGGAAGCCAGAAGCTCGGGTGTCCAGTTAAACCCTAAGAAAGTGCATTGCACGGCATTGAGTGGGAATCCTTCCTGCAAGTTGGGGTGGCTTTTCTAAGTGATCACCAACATGCATGAAGCGTTTGGTGTGTTTCCCGGGGAAACCGAGTGTCAGGCAGGTTAAGGCGGAATCGTGTGGGTCACACTCCTCATCCGCCTCTCACCTTGTCCCTGTGTGTCCGGCCCTCAGCCCCACAGGGGGCTTTGGCGGCACAGCAGCAAGTCAGGGAAAAGCCCAGTTTCCAGACGAGCCTGTTCTTCCTTAGTCCCAGGTCTGCCTCTCCCCCTCTCCTGCTGGTGACTCTCCTGAAGCCAGGATCTCCCCAGTGACCCTGAGTGGGACCCTCTTCCTGTCCCACTGCTGTCCACTCACGTGGACCCCCACTTAGACCTGTCAGAGTCTATTTTTGGTGTGGGCATGAGGGGTCGCTTCAGAGAACCGCACTCCTGAGGGGGTCCTGCTGCCCCAAACAAACGAGGTAAAGAGGGACACTCTCGTCCTCCCAGGCCACCTGTACCATCACTAAACTAGGAATTTACCCAAGAGGATCCATCACATGTGCCCCCAGAAAACCAGACACCAGGGTTGACACAGCACTATTCATGGTAGCTACAAAGTGAAAACCACCCAACTGTCTATCAGCTGGCAAATGGACACGCAAAATGTGGTCCACCCATGGGCTAGACCATTCCTGACCACGCAGCGGTGCTGAAGTAGTGGTGCACGCTTCCTCACGAGCAAACCTTGAAGGCACTGTGTTCAGTAGAAGCCAGTTACAAAAAGTACATGTTACATCTGAAACAGTTGGAACAGGCAAATCTATAGGCCCCGAAATCATAGGAGTGGTTGTTTGCCAAGCACAGGGAAGGAAAAGAGGAGGTGACGGCCAGCGAGTATGCAGTTTTTTTGAGGCAAAGAAGATGTTCTGAAACTGGATAATGGTGATGGTTTCACAACTCTGTGAATCTAATAAAGACCCCTGAACTGTCCACTTTAAAAGGGAGGATGTTGTGGCATGTGAATCATATCAATAAAGTTGATGTTTTAAAAATTATCATAGTATTGTTAGTGTAAGATTTTAATAGTTAATTACATTAACTTTAAAGACAGCATTACAGAAAATGGGATATTTTGCCTGCTGTCAAGGCCCATAAAAAGCATTTTTTCAACTCTATCCCCCACAATATATTGAAAATTCATTTTTTCAACCCCAATTCCCTAAATTTGCATGACAATACTTTACACAATTTTTTTTAAAGCTAAAGATCCAATTTTAGCTTCACTTTTCAAATTAACAGGTCACGTGGTATGTTTTGTCCTATTTGCAACGTGATGATTTGAACTGTGCATGCGTTTTGGAATGTAACAGTAATATCAGCTCACATGGGTATCATTTTCGAGAGGAGAGCGTAAACATCTGCCCTGTACATTTCTTGGGAATACAGTATATCTTCATTATTTATAGTCACCTTGCTGTACAGTGGGTCTGTTGACATGTATTCCTGCCACCTAACTGTAACCCCGCCTCCTTTGACTGACCATCTGCTCTCACCCTTACCCACCTCGGCTTCTGGTGACCACTGTTCTGCCTCGTGCTTCCATGAGGTCAAGTGTATGAGATTCAGCGTCTGAGTGAGGCTGTGTGGTATTTGCCTTCTGTGTCTGCCCTGTTTCACTTACCATAGAGTTCTCTAGGCTTGTGTGTGTTGTTACAAATGACAGAATGACATTCTTTTTGTGGCTGAAGAGTATTTCTTTGTGTATGTGCCACGTTCTCTTCGTCCACTCAACAAGTGTGATTCCGCCTCTTGGCCACTGAACACGGGTGTGCAGAGGGCTGACTGGCTTTAGAATGGGCACCTTTACGGAATCTGTCAGCCCCTTCCCTGTGCCTCTGTAGTCCTAGATTTCCTGGTTGGGAATGCTGGAATGCAGCAGAGCCATAGTATCTCCGAAGCTCATTAACAGGTAGAGACTTGGCTGCCCCCAGTTTTCTTTGTGTGACCTTGGGTGAGTCACTTGCCTGTGGCAGGTCATATGCTCAGGTGTAACGTGCAGTGAATGGTTGGGCTACGTTGTCCCAGGCACCTGCCGGGTCTGAGTAAGATTCTGTGGGCTCTGGTGGGGGGAACACTGAACTCATTCAGCCTCTGCGGTGGACTGGGAAGTGAAAAGACGTGGCCATGTGCCATTAAGTGGGGACATGTCATCTGTGGTGTTCAGGACCCTAAAGGGCCATGAACTCCTGGAAGAGTTTGCAGAATTTGAGACACAGGTGCCCATGTGCGTTTCCAGGGGGAGGATCCAGGATTTTCACCAGAGACTTCAAGAGTCAGAGGGGACAGAGTGACCACTGTAGGTGGGGGGAGGGGCAGGGCTAGCCTGGCATGTTCCATCCACTGTTCATCTGTCTTTTTGAATTAAGGTCCCCTGAGGTCAGGGGTGTGTTCTGCCTGCTGCCATACCCCAGTGCTCAGACAGTGCCGCACTGCAGGCTCTCGGTGTGCTTTATTGGTGGGTGTGTGTTCTAGGTTGCTGTGGCCCTCTCATCTCTCAGCTGTGGCTGTTAATTCAGGGGAAAATTGGCCAGGGACAAGGGGAGATGAAGAAAAGACAAATGGACACATGGAGAGGAAAACCTGGGGCCCGGTGGTTAGCCAACCTCTGATGGAGTGTGACTGACTCAGAGTTAGCTCAGCACATTTATTATATAGGTTTTATTATATATAAACTTCATCTGTGAGAAAGTTTCAGAAAAGCAGACTGACTTGAACGTTGCAGTGGAATTTGCACGACATCCATTCTTGTCATGCCCAGAATTCTCTATCCCCGGGAGTGGGTGCCCGAGCTGGAGTTTCAGACTGATACAGCTCTACATCTTTGTATATAGACTTCTCAGGCTGGCGTCACCATAGCAAAGGGCCATCTTAACTTGCACTTTTGCACAGGAAGTTCCCAGCACAACGCAGCCATGAGACAGAAGCAATGATTCAGATCAGTGTTCTCCACACAGGTCTGGGAGCTTACCGGGTCTCGCCTTGAGGGGGGGCGCTGGGGAGGGAAGCAGTGGCAGGGCACGTGCTCCTTCCTGGGAGGATGAGGGTACCATGTCGTGCCAGGGTGATTCCACGCTTTTGGCCTGGCTGGGGAGCTTCCTCGGTGAGTTTTCCAGTGGTGACACGGGCAAGCCCTGGAGAATGTCTATTAGCCCAGACCCCTCTTTCTGGAAACCATTTTTCCTGGGATCAGTGAAGCTGTGAAAATGAGGCTGTAGTTAGAAATAAGATTCTGCATCGCCACAGGGGCACTAAAGATCTACCTGTCCTGGAATTATTGACCTTGATTCCACCTTGCCCCTAATCAGCCACTAAAAGTTGCTGAGAAGCAAAATCCCAGGCTTTGAGTTGCTCCCACAGCTGAAAGGGAGAAGGTGCTGCAGAGATGAGGCCCCCAGACAGCAGTATCAGGTCCCTGGGCAAGGGTGAGAGCGACTTTGAGAACCCCAAAGGTCAAAGAATAAAAGGGAAAGTCAGGAGCTACTTTGAAGGAGACGGTCGTGCTGGGCGAAGGGCTTTGGACAGGACCATCAGCTGGTGTCTCTAGAAGGAGAATGTAAATGGGTTCCTGTGCTTATGTGAAAGGCGAATCCCATCCCTCGTATGTGGCTGATGGGGACTCGGGTCACTCTGTCCACTGTAGCTGGACCAAAATTCTGCACCCTGCCTCCTGCGAGACCCTGAGCCTGGAAGACTCTCCCTTACACGGGGACACTCCCTAGCCCTGGTCCTCACTGAGAACCTCTAGTGTGCTGCTGCCATTAGGCACCTTAGGAATCTCTGGAGAACCCTCAGCCAAAGTCTTCTTTGGTGACTGTCTCAGGCACCCAGGGCTGCCATGACACAGCCCCACTGACTGCAGACGTACGTTTCTCACAGTTCTGAAGGTCGGAAGTCCGAGCTCAAAGGGTCAGCAGGTTGGTTTCTCCTGAGTCCTCTCTCCTAGGCCAGCAGATGCGTCTCCTTGGTTTCTCCCTGTGTTCCCACCTGGCCTTTTCTCTGTGGGTGTCCATGTCCTGATCTCTTCTTATGAAGACACCTGTCATATTGGAATAGTCCCACCCTAAGGACTTCATTTTTAAAGACCCTGTCTTCAAACACAGTCACAGTCTGACGGGGGTTAGGGCTTCCACGTAGGAATTTGTGGGGCACGCCATCAGCTCATGGCACAAACACAGTAACCAGGATCTTGAGGAGGATGGGGTGGGTGGATTCGATTTCTGATTTTGTCTGTTTTCTTTCTTAGGAAATGGTCACCTTCCTGGATAAGCTGGTAGGTCAATGGGCACAGCAGGTGTCTTTGGAGAACTCTGTGTGGCCTTTGCCATTCAGCTGTCGGCGCCATTGAGCAGAGATAGCCAGGGCAGGGGATGGGCCCACCTGGGGCAGCTGGGGAGGAGAGTGACAAAGACTGACAGGGAGTGTTTGGAGGGCAGTGTGGGGTAGGCATGCTTCTCTGTTCCAGGAAGTAGAGGGAAGTACCTTTGCTGGGCTGGCCAGGGAGGAGAGCCTTGGGTACCAGGGAAAGGCACTGGAAAATGTCCCATAGGCTACCGCTTCACAGCTTTGTGCCATCATGTACTCTGACAAATCTAAGGGCTGACGCCTTCATCTGGCATCGCTGGCCATGTCAATCTCAGTGATGACGAATGGAATGAGCACCACTGTTCCCCAGACCCTGCCCTGTCATGTCTTCTGCCTCCCCAGATTAGGCTGGGGGCAGAAAGAACCTGCAGGGCAGTCTTGGGGACCGCGGCCATGCCAGGTCAGTGACAACAGAGGGATAGAGCAGAGAGAACCGCAAGGCAGAGGGACTCGGCTTATTAATGAGATGTGAGGGTGGAGAGAAGACTCAGACCGCCAACTTCCAGATCTACAGGGTGCATGGGAGGAGAGGAGCTGGGGGTCTGCCCTCGGCACGGTCTCAGCTCCGTGGATGGAATTGGGTTTGCAAGTGTCGTGTGTGATGGAGACCTCCAAGTGAGCATGGCCTGGTGCGGCTGCCCAGACCTCACAGTTCTGAAGGTTGGAAGTCCAAGCTCAAAGGGTCAGCGACTCTCTGTGACTTCTCACTACAAAACTTCCAGCTGTCTGAGAACATGTCCAACTGTGGAAAGAGGGGCTTGTGGGTACAGGTCAGTGGAATCAGGTGTCCATCTTTGGGTCATTGCTAGGACATGCAGCAAGGAGCCTGGGCCACCTGCAGACCAGGTGGGCCTCTGCCTCCCCCGGGGTGGTAGCTGAAGTGGTTGGAGCAGGTGAATTCTCTGTGGACAGTGTCCATTCAGAAGGACAGTCCTGACAGCCGAGTGGCAAAATACTTGCCCTTGAGAGGCACAGGAGAGAGCAGAGCCAGGGGCACGCGAGGCTGGAAGGCCCAGCACCATGAAGCCATGGGAAGGCAGTGGCAGAGGAAATGTCTGACGCTGCAGAAGAGCAGGGAGCTTGAGGAGGGGAAACCCACACCCACCGTTGCTGGCGAGCAGGGGCCTTCAGCGGGAGGTGGCACTGGACTTGGGGATGAGAGGGAAGAAGCCAAGCTTTGGGGACTTAGATGGTGCTTAGGGAGACAACTGGTGCAAACCACCATGAGAAGTTTGATGGTGTGAAGGAGCAGAGCACGGCAGGGACTGTAGCTAGGGACCACCAAGGTGGGGAGGGTCTGAACGGCCCTGAGGTGGCCGACTGGGGCAGCAGCTGGGGTAGAGGAGAGAGCCTGGTGTATTTGAGGGTGGGAGCCCGGTTCCCTTTGTGAAATGGGTATTGAGGTTAGTGGAGGGGTTCAATACCTCATATGGAGGTCAAGACCTCGCGGTCGTAGTAGGTGCTCATTAGAGGGGAGCTGTTGTCATCAGCAGCAAAGCAGAAGGGAAAGGGGAGACAAAGATGCTTTTGGACTGGAAGGGGCACTCCCCAAAGAGCGAGGGTGCAATCGTAGTCTGTGGAATGTGAACGCGGAACCTGGGGAGGGAGGGTGTACTTCACCTAGGAGAAAAGGAGCAAAGGGGAAACGCAGTCGGATTGAGAGAAGGTGACGAGAGGAAGGAACTCGTGGCCAGTGGCCTCAGTCTTCCATGAGAAGGAAAAGGCCAGCTGGAGAGAGGGTGTGGGGCTGGAGATGTATAGGGATGGAGGACTGAGGAGGGTGAACGTCGAGGGAAGCTCTCGAGGGGTCTGTGGAGACCCTGGGCTTGCAGGGCGAGGCGCTGGGCTCTCCCACATGGGGTCCCTGCTTTCTCTTCCACCAGGGCATCCCGCAAGCAGTGTTCATTGGCCACGACTGGGCCGGCGTGCTGGTGTGGAGCATGGCTCTCTTCTACCCCGACAGAGTGAGGTGAGCAGGCCACGCATAACCAGCGTCTGGAGAGACCGGACTTCAATGCCTTGAAGCTGTCCCTCGGATCTCCCTCCCACGAGACTTCTTGAAAACTAATGGGTGATATGGGAAAGTGGCCCCGCCCAGGTCTTCAGGGCCGTTACAGGTTCACCAGGAGCTCTCGTCTTAGGGAGCAGCGCCTGTGCCTGTTACTGGTCCTGGGACAAATCATCCAGGGCCTGGAGGCTAGTGGAGATCCATGGCAGACTCTGAGGGAACAGGTGAGGAGGAAGGTGTCCGAGTGCAGGGGAGAGTGCTCCTCTGGGTGGAGTCAGAGCACCTGCCCTTCCATCCTGCCCCAAAGTGGCTAGGGGACGGACCACTTCACCTCTCAGGCCTGCCTCCTGAGCCACAGGCGGCAGTGAGACCTGGACATGGCGTCTCGCCCTCACCATCAGGCGGCACATGACCAGAGAGAGGCATTTCCAGTCTCCAGCAGCAGCTCCAGATGTCAGGTCTGGAACCCAGACAGTGGGTGGCCTCGTGGCTGTACCCCTTTTGGCTGGCAAGTCACAGCCAAAACCGGCCTGAGCCCCACCTAGCAAGTGAGGTAAACATGGTTGTCAGCAGCCCTCTGCATCCCAGCTGATCCAGTTATTTCCTCAATAGCTAAGTTTCTGTCCAGAGAACTGGGTTCAGCCTCCGCCCCTGCTCACATGGCCAGGTTATGTCCAGGACTAAAAAGGGTCAAACATTTCCTAAAGTATTCTTTTTATTAGTTGCTCATGACAATACAATGATCTTGACATATCATTCATTTGAATCAAATGGGGTATAATTTCTCATTTTTCCACGTGTACAGGTTGCAGAATCACATTAGTTATATGGCCACGTATACACAGATTTTTTAAAAAGTTCCTGTGCTCTTGTTCTGCTGATCTTCCTAACACCCCTACCCACCCTCGGCAATGGAAACAAGAGCTTGGTTCTTAAGTCAAGTTAACCAAACAGTTGCTCCATGGGCATGACATGTGCTTTTAGGAATGAACAAGAGGAACTATAGCAAGAAACTTCCTTAAAGGAGATTAAAGGAAAAATAAAAACACCTTGTTGTTTTACTGAACTTAATCTCTCCCATGAGAATTAAAATTTTGCCCAAATGATGTGAGATCCAAGGCCCCTCGGCGTGCTCTGGTTTCCGGTTCCACTTCTTGTGGCCCTGGCAGTGGTGGCTGTCACTTCGGCTGTCATTGGGCAGCCTGCCGCTGCAGTCCCCTGAGGCGGAGGCACCAAGACCCTCTTCCAGGGCAGTCTGTGATGGGAAACAGTCTTCTGGATGGGAGCAAACCTGTCCTTTAAGAATATTGGTGACAACATTGACCTGCACTTCCCCAACCAGACAGTAAGTGGGAAAATCGCCCCCGTATGGGAGTACTCTTTCCACCCTTTGTTTGATTTTCTACTGAGATCAGCTCTGGGCTTATTTAGTTCAGGGCTGCTCACTCACTGGCCCAGGAAGACCCTTTGACATCCTTCTTGTCTTTGCCAATCACCTGGAGACTCGGCTCCCACCAGAGGCTGTGTTTTTCCTCATTTTACAATGACAATTTTTTTTTATAAAAGTGGGGAATAAATTATGTGTGAAGTTTATTTTTTAACATATGTTTTTTTAGTTTTTTAGTTGTAGTTGGACACCATACCTTTATTTTATTTATTTTTATGTGATGCTGAGGATCCAACCCAGGGCCTCACCTGGGCTAAGCAAGAGGTCTACTGCTGAGCCACGATCTCAGCCCCTGTGTGAAGTTTATTAAAAAAGAAAACCCTTTTACCCTCAGAATATTTATTAAAAACTAAAATTTTCTTGATCTGTGACTTAAGTAATGCTTAAAATAGGTTTGCTATTGTGACATTAGAAGCCTATAGTCGTCCGTATAATTTATTTTATACTGTAATCTGTACCACCCTCTCTTGCAGCCACCAGCCATGTGGCTATCGGTCTTAAAATGTGGCCAATCAAATCGAGTTTACCATACATGAAAAATACCAACCAGGTTTCAAGGACATGCAAAAAAAAGAATAAAGAAAGAAATGTGAAATAGCTCATTAATGATTATTGATTATATGAATCATGTATTTTGAATTATTAATATTATAGATATCTTTGGTTAAATGTTAAAATTTAATCTTTCTTTTTATTTATTTTATGGTGGCTAGGGGTAAATTTTTTTTTAAGAATTTTGTTTTTAGTTGTAGATGGACACAATACCTTTATTTTATTTGTTATGTGGTGCTGAGGATCGAACTCAGTGCCTCACAGTGCTAGGTGAGCACTCTGCCACTGAGCCACGAGTCTGGCCCCTCTAGGGATAAATTTCAAGTTTCATTTGTGGCTCAATTATATGACATCGGCCAGCACTGGCCTGAACCACACTGCTCCTCTCCCAGTTCATTTCCTTGGCTTCTCCCTGGTCCCTGTCTCCTGCTGACATTGTCTCCTCTGACCCAGGCTGGGTGGGGTACGGAATCCTTTCCAGACCAGGCCAACTAAGTGTCCTGTCAACTCTGCTTTCCGGCTGGGTCTCAAGCCCACGCCTTCTTATTCCTGCTCCTTGTGAGGGTGGCCAGGCAGCACCTCTGCTGACCTCTGTGCCCTGGACTCTTGCTGTGTCACTGCTGGATCAGTCTCCCCCCCGTGACTCTGAGCCGGTCTCCCCTCTGCTTGGAAGCTCTCATGGTTTCCTGTCTCACATCATCAAGTCCAGACTCGGGCCCTTCCTGTCCAGGCTCCCACTGGCTTTTGTTTTCATTCCCGCACTAAACGCTGGGCTTCTGACCAGTCTCCTCCCTCCACTCAGTAGGACTGCACACTTCGGTCCACTTCCAGACCCTGCTCCTGCTTCCTCGGATGGTCCTGTCGGCTGTTTTCTCCCCCAACTCTCTCCACCCTCAAAGGTCAGGTTCAAGTGCTCTCTTATTCCCGAGGGCCTCCATGATGTCCAGTTCAGTCCTTCTTTATGTCCTTTGGACTCTCATGGTGTTTCCTGCAATTCTATGGCTCTATCACAGTCCGCCTCGTGATGCGGTCATCTGCGCAGTTCTCTCTCTGTGTGTCCTTATTAAATTATAATGGACTCCTTGGAGGAGAGAGGATGTGCTTTATTTATTTTATGTTTTCCCTTCCATAGTCTATAACATGGAATTATGCTCTACACCAAGGAGACACAGTGAGTGGATGAAGGAATGGGGAAAAAGTGAATAGTGAATACACTCTTAAGTTGAGAGATCCAGCCAGGTGCTTGTAATCCCAGTGACTCAGGAGGCTAAGGCAGGAGGATCACAAGTTGGAGGCAGGTCTCAAAATAAAATTGGACCCTGCCTCAAAATAAAAAATAAAAAGAACTGGAGATGTAACTTGGTTGTAGAGCAGCGGGTTCAATTTACAGCCCCCCCCAAAAAAAAAATAAGGAAGAGATCCAAGTGTCTACATCACCTAGTCAGTCTTGATGTGGTGTGTGTAGTATGGGTGTGTGTTGTCTTGGCAGGTAGGTGAGGAAATATTGCAATTGAGTCGGAGGAAAAATCCCACTGGTTTAGGAATCCAAATGTATCTGAGTTCTAATCCCGTTATCCCACACACTTCTGGTGGGAGACCTGGCAGGTGTAGTTTTTGACATGCAAGGTTCTTCCTGGTTCTTGTAGACTGTCCTCTTGCAGGCTTTCTGACTTCGCGCCTCTTATTCCTGCAGGGCAGTGGCCAGTGTGAACACTCCCTTCATGCCAGCAAATCCCAAGGTGTCCCCCATGGAGATTATCAAAGCCAACCCAGTGTTTGATTACCAACTCTACTTCCAAGAACCAGTAAGTGTGGGGCATGGAGGTGACTTCTGACTTTTCCTCCCTGTCCTCCCTCCTTCTGCCTCTTGCTTTATCTCTGTCCCCTTTAATTTTCTGTGTCATTAGTCAGAAGTGATTTTTCAGCCTGGCTTGGGTGCAGCTGGCTGCAGAGCTGGTTCTTTTCCGGTTGGTGGTGCATCTCTGTGTGTTTGGGATGGGAGGAGGGGAGGGGCCTGCGTGGAAGGATGACTCTGCACTGGTTGTCCTGCTTCTCTGAAATTGAGGAGTGGGGGTCTGCATGCTCACTGGGAACTGCCTGCCCTTGCTTTTCTGGCTGGAAAGCTGGAGAAATCTGTCTCATGGTGGAGACAGCTCTTGCAGCTCTTGGCCTGTCACCAAGGACTTAGTGTATCTGCTCATGGAGAGCTGAGTTTTGCAATTATGTCACTCACTGAAAACCAAAAGTCCTGCAGCAGGTCCCAAGCATGCTGTGTGTACTTGGGTACAGCTGCCAAGTGTGTTAACCCATGCACCACAAGATACATGTCAAAGGTAGCCCCTGGACCATGGATGATACGCATGTGGGGTGTCACTGCCACCTTTGATGGGGGTTCACTGAGCATCATGGTCTCCTGCTCAGGAATGGCAGAGATGCTTCCTCAACCCAGACCCTAATGAAAGAGCCACACACCCTGCACGCTGAGCTGGACTGGAGAATGTCTCCCAACCAGGCACTCTGCTCTCCCGCCTCCTGGTTAGCACATCATGACTTCCATCTGGGAGCGCCTGCTCCCCTCAACCTGGCCTTGAAGCCTGTCCCAGGCTGGAGACTGCTTCCTCCAGGATGTCCCCCTCCTCCAGGAAGCAGTCCCACCTCCACCACGAGCAAATCATCCCTGTGCTCTTGACCCTGCAGAGCTGGGAATGGGAGCTCCCGGAGGCTCCTGGAGGCAGGGACCCCTCCTGCTTGGGCAGAATCTGTGGCTCTCCTGGGGTAGAGTAGGGTCTGAACGTAGGTTCCCAGAGAAGAGTCCTAAAACCACATCTACGAAACAGTCTAGTGATCCGCGGGCCCTTCTCCTCGCACACTCTGAGGGATCACCTTGTTTTGTTCTGTACTGGCTGCCCTCGAGAGCTCCGGATCTGTGCCTTGGGAGCAGGGCAGGAGGGCGGCCATTCATCACGCGGCAGCGCTGCTCTGCCCTTGGAGATTTCTGATGAAGCCCCATGGACCCCTTAATTACGCCGCCGCCCATTTGTGAGATTCAATTACGGTGGAGATCAATCGCGGCCTTCTGCAGCGTGCTGAATGCCAGGGGGAGGGGCAGCTGACCAGGACTGGTTCGAGGTGATCGATGCAGCCCTGGCCAGCCTGTGTCACCCTCAGCCGCGACTCTTATTTATGGAGGGCCGTCCCCAGCCCAGAGCAGCTGCTCTTCCTGAGCTGGGGGACCCACAGGGCATGGGCAGGGCTTTGTCCTCACAGGGGCCTGGGTAGCTCCAAAGGGCCAGGAAGGAATCAAAGAGCTCAGGGGCAAATAACCTGTGCTCATCAAAGTCCACCAGGCCGACAGGGAGAGTGGGGTAGAGGTGAAGGCCAGAAAGAGGAGCAGATAAGAGCGTTTGCTCTCTGGCTGCCGCCCAGCTGATACTGACACTCATTTACAAAAGCCAAGGCTGGTGTTTAAGTCCCACAGACCAATGAGAAATGCCCTCCTGTCTGACTAGCTGGTCAGGGGCTCCTCCTTTTGGCTCCTGAGACTGGAGTTAAGGGATGGACTTTAGACTGCAACACACGTAGTTTCAAGCCCCAGTGCTGGCCCTGATGAGCTGGGAAGCTGCTCCCCAGAGCCTCGGTTTCCTCACCTGGAAGATGGGGGTTTTGTAAGAATTAAGTGAGCTAATGCTTGTTCTTACCATGCTTGATGCCTAGAAGAATATCAATCCATGATCATGATCATTCCTATTTTCTACATTCTTAACGTTGTTAAGTTCTCCAGGATTGTCTGGTTGTGGTCTGGTCTCCTCACCATCTGTGGGTTCCTTAAGGACACACGCTGTCCCTCATTCATGTTTTTATTCCCACTGCCAAAGAAAGGCAATGGCAGGGCGAGGTGGCTGGGAAGAAGAGCAGGAAGGAAGAGGCAGAGGGGGAGGCGGGCGCCCAGTGGGCCTGCTCCTGTCGCCTCAGTCCTGTGTGGGTCTGTGCCTCTTCTCATTTATGCAGTGACTTTCACAGGGAAGGATACGTCCCAGGTGTGTGTGGTGTGTTGGTTTGTGACTGTGTTGAGATCAGGGATACCGGCAGCGCCTCGGTGGCCCAGCCAGAGGAGGCAGTGTACCTGGGGGGGGGCCCCTGCTGGGGTGGAGTCTCTGCAGGGCTCAGGGGCACCCCAGCTCTTGTCTGCTGGTGGGCCACTACTTCCTCTGTGGTGTGGGCAGGATCGTTGTGGGCTCCCAGGGGTGCAGGTCATCCTGGGGTAGGGTAAAACTCAGAGTCCTGTTGGGTAGAGTTGGGAGAGGACCCAGGGATCTGCTTTCTCACCAGCTCCCAGCGAGTGGACACTGCCGCTCGCAGCACCAGCCCCCAGCAGCAAGGCTGCCCCGCCCAGCAGCTCTGCCTTCGCTGTATGATTTAGCATTTGACAAGTTAGGGACTCGTTCCCCAGGAAAATGTGCATGCTAAATCCTGTGGCAGCTTCAAGGTGCTGCAGACTTCCTGAAGCCCACATTAAGGATCCCTGACTATTTTGTTAGAACACTCCCTCTCCATCTCTATCCCCAGGTTAAGGAGTCTCAGCGCATCCCCGGCCCTTTCCCCTCTCAACCCGCCCACCTGAGTCTGCTCCTCTCCCGGGGCCCAGCTCCAGGGCCATCCTTTGCTAAAAGCTAACTGCAGTCTCTGGGGCAGCCAGGTCTCCTGTGCCTTCCTCTGCAGTCCTGTACGCTGCCTTATCCTCCACGTTTCACCACCTGCCTCCCCGCTCCAGCACACAGAGCTCGTTCTCATCTCTACACCCCCCTCAGAAACTGGCCCATACTGGAAGCCCCATAAGCATTTGACAGGTGAATTAATGAGTATGGAGTCTCTACACAGAGCACCGGTCAACATGTCTCTGACATTTAAATCTATGTGTGACAGTCAACTCCTCACCCACATTACCACAGCATCTTTTTTGCAGTAGATATGTGTCTTATGAATGTTAATTTCAAAAGCACAAGAAAAGGAAAAAGGAAGTGGAAGAGAAATTAACAGACACACAGCCCCACGCCCTCCCCTCCTTCTCTGCTCCCCATCTCCTGCAGCCAAGCAGTCAGGACCCACAATTTGGCCTGCTGGAACTGGAAGGAATTAAGCAATTACATGCAATAACACCTCCACGGGCAGAAGAGCCTGGTAATTTGTCATTACAAAGGATGCGAATCCAGCTCTTGAACAATGGGGCTTTGCTGCTCTGTTCTTTAGAAGACAATCCATCGGCAGCTTCTGGTCTGTAATAACTTTGGTCCAGATCCAAGGCGTTGCATTTGAAGTTACTACAGCAAAACCGAGATGCTTGAATGCCCAGCTTTGACTCAGCCCTGTTCTCCTCAGAGAGTCTGCCCAGCCTTCTCTCCTCTTAACACCCTTCGGCCGCGGCCACCAATTGCTGTGCCAGCCCCTTCTCCCTTCCCTTTAGAGGGAGCATTGCAAGTAACACATTCTCATGGCAGGAGTTTGGGGGAACATAAAGGAAGCAGCACCCATGAACCCACCTTGGGGAAGGGGGGTACTGTTAGCATCTTGTATTTTATTTCAGTCTTTTTAAAAATGTGTCTCAAAACAGATACTGAAGTTTCATATGCTAATGAAACTCGGCTGCGTGGGTGGGGCTTCCTGCTTTCATTCACATGGGGAAGGGGCCTGGTTTCCAGAATGTCGGGGGTCCTTCACTTTGTCTTCTCGACTGTCGCAGGGTGTGGCTGAGGCTGAACTTGAACAAAACCTGAGTCGGACTTTCAAAAGCTTCTTCAGAGCCAGTGATGAGGTGAGCAGTCAGGGAGGAGGGTCAGGGCGGGAGGGGGCTGCTCTGAAGAAGGGGCTACCTGGGAGCCACAGTTTGGCTCCCTCGTCTCTGACTTCTGTGGTCAGGGTGATGAGGGCCCTCACTCTGCTGTTCCCGTGTTAGTTGAGAAAAGTCACATTCTCACCGTCACACCAGACCAAACCGTGATTGTAGCAGTGATGGTTTGGCAATCACACCATGATCACTATTACCATCTTAATATGGGTACTGAGTTATCCAAGTCCCAAACTAACCCTAACCCTAGCCCTTTCTTGAATGCCCCAAAAAGTTTAGAATGCTTCACCTCCACAGTGCACGCCTCCTGCCTAGCATCCGAGGTCTTCCTCACTAGTGTTGTGTGCACAGTCAGTGCCTATTAAGCTTACCTGTGTCTCCAGTTTCTCTGCTGGTCACGTCTTCACCTCTCATTCATACTGTGTTAAGTTTCTCTTTTCCTGGAGTGCCTCCTTTGGTAGTTTTCTCAATAAGTCTGTTAGCAGACTGTTGGGGCCTGAAAATATCTTTATTTTTGCTTTTGATCTTGAAGAATGGTTTATCTAAGTATAAAATTCTCTCTGTTATTGCTTTTGAGAAATCTGTCTCAGGTGTTCACTCCTCTGTATTTACTAATTGTCTTTAGGTAATGAATTGTCTAAGACACTATGGTATCTAATCTACCATTTACCCTTCTTTAAAGTTTAATTTTTAATTTCAATGAATAGCTTTTTTAATTTATGAAAGCTTTATTTGGTTCTTTTTTAAAGCATTCTGATTTTTTTGTGGTTTTGTTTTATTTTTATTATTTAGTTCCTTCCTTTGTATATTTCTTTTGTGGGGGGGATACTAGGGATTAAACCAAGGGGCCCTTGAACACTGAGCCACATCCTCAGCCCTTTTTTGTATTTCATTTAGAGACAAGGTCTCCCTGATTTGCTTAGGGCCTCACTAAATTGCTGAGGCTGGCTTTGATGACCTGCTTCAGTGCCTGTTTCACTCATGACACTCCTTCCAACTCTCCTTCCCGCAGGGCTTTCTGGCTGTGCACAAAGTCCGAGAAATGGGTAAGAGTCCTGCCTCGCAGAGAAGGGTCAGCCGGACACTGCGGTGGCAGAAGCCCGAGCCTCCCTTCCAATCCTGAACTTGGCTTGCCCAGCTAATGTCCCTGCAGGGTGGTACTTGGTGCTCACTCTGACCCTGACCCTGGCCTGGTCACAGCACCTCAGGCTTTCCTCTAGGGAGCTGGGACCAAGATCTTCAGTAGCTGGAGCTCAAAGGACCTTTGGAGCTTGGCTGGGACCGTCCGCCCTCTACTGAGGGGGACGTGAGCCCAGGCCGTGGGATCACCTGTCATGTGCAAGGAGGATGGGACTAGACCCCACCCTCCGTCCTGGCCCCCCAGGTATTCCTTCCCCAGGCTCCTTGCTCCAGCCATTCTGCTCCCTCCCTGAGGCCGCCCTTGTTCACCCCGTGGCTGGATGTAAGTGGAGCTCAGGTGGGAGCTCATCCACGCCTACACTCAGCACTGTCCCCACAAAACCTTCTATTCCCCCCAACATGATGCCCTTGCCATTATCCCCTTGTGTTTTATTAGTAGCGAAGATCACTGCCACTTGCCTAAGCACCTACAGTGCGCCCCAGGCACTGGGCTCATTTATCATCCCCAGTGGTGCCGGGATGCTCTCTGTACCACACATGGAGAGGATGGGTCCCAGAGGGTGATGTGGCCAGGAGGGCCCAGCAGGGTTCACCCCTCTGATCTCCACCCTGCCTCCACCTTCTTCATCTGCTCATTCATTCGTTTGTTCCTCAAATGTTCTGCGCACACCCTGGTGAGCAGAGCTGGCTGTTGCAGATACGCAGGCACCACAAGCAGGGCGGGGAGGCAGATCAGCAGTAACAGAGCGGAGGAAACAGGCAGGGTGCGCAGAGAGGACACAGGGCCCAGCGGGGCAGCAGCACCAGCCTGTCACGGCCCACGGCTGGCCACTTACCCTTGACCTACAGCAGGCAAACTTGGAGTGACCTGCCTGTGCCTCCAGGCTTTTGAGCCTGATAATGGCGAGCTGGTCCCACCCAGGCGCCAGTGTTGGTAGCCCTGGGGGCTGCTGGGAGGCACCACGGTCACCCTTGGGGCATGGGAGCTGCGGGGACACAGTGCATCTCTGACAACCGGATGGGACTCCGTGCCGAGAACCCACAGGAGGTCTGTGAGATCGGAAGGTAGCAGCACGGGAGCCCCTGGCCTGGGTTCTTCCTGGCCAGGAGGGAAACCAGACCAAGCACCTGTGGATTCGGGACTCTCTGAGGGACAGAGTTAGTCCAGCTGTTCAGAAAAGGCTCAGTCCCCAAGGGCGAGTGGGAGTGGGGGGGCATCGGGGCCCTGAATAGGACGGACGTCTGCCTGAGCAGTGTCATGCTGGAGCTGAGTGGTGGGCACATGCTGGGAGCAGGGCTGTGCTGAGGTTTGTTCCAGAGCCACGGTGGCAGCTGGCGACATTGAGGCCAGTGTGGGGGATACGTCTGGGCTCCAGAGTGACCGTGAGATCACAAGCTTGGTGCTAGAGTGGGCAGGGGCTCAGTGAGAGCAGGAAGAGCAGCGATGCTCCCTGTTGAGATGTGAGAGGCGCCCAGGTGCGCAACCTCCGCTGGGAGCCCCAGCCGCAGACCTGGATTCCCGGCCTGCGGCTGGAGAGAAAGCGGGTGCTTTCCTGCAGGAGGACTCTTTGTGAATACCCCGGAAGAGCCCAGCCTCAGCAAGATGGTCTCGGAGGAGGAGATTCAGTTCTACGTGCAGCAGTTCAGGAAACCCGGCTTCAGGTAAAGAGGACAGTGCCCCGCCCGGGGCGAGCTGGGGGTGGAGAAGGAGGCTGGCTCAGGGTGGGGACCCAGGTCCCCTCCACCGCAGCCCCCAGGAGGGCCTGGGCAGCCTCTGCTTGAACGCCCCAGTGTCAGAGGCTCGCTGCTGTATGTGCCCAGCCTCCTTCTGGGTGGCCCAGCTGCTCTTTCTTTGTGGCTGTGGGTCCCAGCAGACCAGAGAGTTTAAATTATTTTTCAGTCACAACTCCTCTGAGGATCAGATGGTAACGCTGGTTCTGTCTTCAGAAAAAAAAAAAAAATATATATATATATATATATATATATACAAAAATCAAAAATAGCATACCCAGTGCACCTCTGTCACAGGCCTCTGACACCGTTCCACAACCTCCCACTGTCCCTTTGCTGTGGGTTCCTGGAGCAGGCCAGTGTCTTCCGGGTGGCGAGGGCTGATCCAAGCTCTTGTCCTCAGCAGCCTCCCTGAACATGTCCCTCCAAGAGCCAGGGTAGTCCCACAGGGCCAGCTCCCATGGGTCCCAAAGCCCCCTCTGGCAGAGCTCCTGTGGCTGCACCGGGCCTTGCTGGGTAGACCTGGCCGAGTGTGCCCCATGCCAGGCGTGAGTCCAGAGTCTGTCCTGCCCTGCAGAAAGCTGGGCTCCCCCCAGAATGGCTGGCTGTGTGCAGCACGGCTCCTTTCGGGGAAATAGCGGTCAGGCGCTCCTCTTATGTGACTTTCTGATCCATTCTCCAGAGGTCCCCTCAACTGGTATCGAAACATGGAAAGGAACTGGCAGTGGGGCTGCAGGGGCTCTGGACGGAAGGTGAGTGCAGTGTCCTTCCCCATCCATCCCCGCCCGCCCCTGCTGCCCTCCCAGGAGCTCTGGGGCTTCTGTCGGCCCCACCTGGTGGGAACCCGGTGGGGTGGACAGTCCTGCATCCTGCTCCTTTCTCCTCCACTCAGGAGGCTTCCCTGGCTGATGTACCTCTCAGATGGTGGAGGGTGCCCAGGTCTCCTGGTGGTGGCCCAGGCCAGGATAGCAAGTGGGGCCAGATGACCACATAGTGATGTGGGTAATGGAGTCCCAACCACAGAGGAGCACTTGGTCCCCTTAGAGAGACAGGTGTTAGCCTCTTGTCATGTTTCCTTTGGTTTTGTCTGAGTCTCGGTTTTCTCATTTGTTGAGTAGATCTCTGGTGGGAAAGGAAGCAAGTTTCCATCTTAAATGTTAAAATCTAGAGGAGAGCTGCATTCTACCCAGCAGGACAGCACAGGGAGTCTGGGCCCTGTCTCGGCCCACTGCTTGGACTGGACATCCTGCCGTGCCAGGCAGCAGGCCAGGCCTCAGATACTGTGGTTGATGCAGCAGGGCTGGTCCTGACCTCCTGAGTAGGTCCTGAGACCACTGAATGTGCAGCACAGGGGCTAAAAGCATGCTGGGAAGCAAGTCAGCCCACCTCTAATTCTTGTGTGATGTGGAAAAAGACACTTAACCACTGGATCCACTGTTGCCTCTTCAGCAATGAGGAAATGACAAAAATAAAGCCCCCCACCCCCAGCTGTGCATGGGCAAAATGCATTAATGCATGCAAAGTGTTAAGAACAGTAGGTGGCCTGTCGTAGTCATTCATGTTCATTGTTGTTATCACCATTGTAATCTCTAACTGATTGAAATTACCAAACTGCAGTTGGATAGGCAAGATCTCTGGTGACCTGGACAGAAGTAAGAACAAAGGTGTTGGGAAGGTGAACCCAGACGGTGCCATGGCTGGGAACTCCTTTCCTCTAGGGTCACCATCCAATCTTCCTCACACCTCTCCCTCATCTTCTCCTGCCCTGCCACAGTTGACAGGGGCATTCTAGAGTTTACAGAACCCCATAGCAGTGGCTTGTGGTTAGTTCCAGCCACAGAATCCCTTCTGCATTTCCTTTAGTTCCTGGAACATCATGGAGGAGGGGTCAGGTGAGGAGCACATTATTGCACGTAGGTGAAGAAACAGCAAATCCCCAGCACAGCCACGCCCAGTCATCAGGCTAGGGAGAGTGGTGGGTGGGACAGAGCATGGCCATGCCCAGTCATCAGGCAAGGGAGAGCGTTGGGTGGGACAGAGCATGGCCACGCCCAGCTGTCAGGTGTGGGAGAGTGGTGGGCGGGACAGAGCATAGCCACGCCCAGTCATCAGGTGTGGGAGAGTGGTGGGAGGGACAGAGCATGTCCACGCCCAGCTGTCAGGTGTGGGAGAGTGGTGGGAGGGACAGAGCATGTCCACGCCCAGCTGTCAGGTGTGGGAGAGTGGTGGGCGGGACAGAGCATGGCCACAACCAGCTGTCAGGTGTGGGAGAGTGGCGGGTGGGACAGAGCATGGCCACGCCCCACTGTCAGGTGTGGGAGAGTGGTGGGAGGGACAGAGCATGGCCACGCCCCACTGTCAGGTGTGGGAGAGTGGTGGGAGGGACAGAGCATGGCCACGCCCAGCTGTCAGGTGTGGGAGAGTGGTGGGAGGGACAGAGCATGGGCACACCCACTGTCAGGTGTGGCAGAGTGGTAGGAGGGACAGAGCATGGGCACACCCACTGTCAGGTGTGGCAGAGTGGTGGGAGGGACAGAGCATGGGCACACCCACTGTCAGGTGTGGGAGAGTGGTGGGCGGGACAGAGCATGGCCACACCCACTGTCAGGTGTGGGAGAGTGGTGGGCGGGACAGAGCATGGCCACAACCAGCTGTCAGGTGTGGGAGAGTGGTGGGAGGGACAGAGCATGGCCACGCCCAGCTGTCAGGTGTGGGAGAGTGGTGGGTGGGACAGAGCATGTCCACGCCCAGCTGTCAGGTGTGGGAGAGTGGTGGGGGGGACAGAGCATGGCCACAACCAGCTATCAGGGTGGGAGAGTGGTGGGAGGGACAGAGCATGGCCACAACCAGCTGTCAGGTGTGGGAGAGTGGTGGGCATGACAGAGCATGGTCACGCCCCACTTTCAGGTGTGGGAGAGTGGTAGGAAGGACAGAGCATGGCCACGCCCAGCTGTCAGGTGTGGGAGAGTGGTGGGAGGGACAGAGCATGGCCACGCCCAGCTGTCAGGTGTGGGAGAGTGGTGGGAGGGACAGAGCATGGCCACAACCAGCTGTCAGGTGTGGGAGAGTGGTGGGTGGGACAGAGCATGGCCATGCCCAGTCATCAGGAGTGGGAGAGTGGTGGGAGGGATAGAGCATGGCCACGCCCCACTGTCAGGTGTGGGAGAGTGGTAGGAGGGACAGAGCATGGGCACACCCACTGTCAGGTGTGGGAGAGTGGTAGGAGGGACAGAGCATGGCCACAACCAGCTGTCAGGTGTGGGAGAGTGGTGGGCATGACAGAGCATGGCCACGCCCAGCATTTGGGCGTGGAGAGTGTAGGCAGTTCACAGCTTGCGGAGGTTTCCAGGACCCATTGTGCCCTTCCTTTGCAGCAGATCAAGGCCAGGTCATTTCTGTTGCTCTGATTCCACATGGGCGACTGCTATGGCCCCACCTGCCTCTGGAATCCTGATCGCCCTTTTAAGCATTTAATTCAGAAAAAATGAACCTTGACCTTCATTCAAGGGCGTCTGTCGTTCCTAGTGCCATGGAATCAGTTTCATGAACATCAGTCTCAGCGGCCAGCACATGTTCTGACAGATGTCCCCAACATGTGTTGGTTGCTACATTCTAAATGCAGCATCCTAAAGATCTCCAGAAGTAACAATGACTTGTCCTGCAGAGCTCGGCAGAAACATAGCCAGGCCCCCAGCGGCGGCGACCAGGGTCTTTCCCAGGGGTTTCAGCGTGGAGATCTGCCCCAGGGCATAAAAGCTTGGCATGAGGGGTGGCAGAAGGCAGCCTGCTGGCCACTCCTGTAGCCCATTCTCTTCCCAGATCCTGGTCCCAGCCCTGATGGTGACAGCAGAGAAGGACGTTGTGCTGACCCCTCAGATGTCCAAGAACATGGAGGACTGGGTGAGGGAATGGCCCTGCATGGGGTTGGGGTGTCCTGGGAGGGACAGGAGCAGAGGACACATCTGTCCTGACAGACGGGAGGGTCAGCTGAAGCCCTGCCCTGATGGGGATCATCGCTGAAATCACTGTCCCTGTTTGGCTGGCCCTTCCTGCCCCTCACTGATGTGGGCTCTTATTCCGTTCTCAGTCCTTTCCTGGGTAATGCAGGGTTCTGGGGGTGGGAGGTGGGGTGGCCTTTAGAAAGCAGCGAGGAAGGTGCACCCTCCCAGGGGCTTCTGCTGCTCTTTGCAGCAGCCTGAAGCCCCACCCACGTGCGTCCTGCCGCTGACCTTTCTGGATGGGTTTTCTTTCAGATCCCGGACCTGAAAAGGGGACACATTAAGGACTGTGGGCACTGGACACAGATGGAGAAGTAAGGAGACTGGGGGCCCCTGGGTGAGGGTGAAGCAAGATTCTCCATTCACCTTCCTGAAAAGCCTTGCAGGTTTCTTTCTGTCCTGCTCTGCCTCGCTGGCCGCTCACCCTACACGGCTCCTCTTTGGCACGGGAGAGAGAGTTCAGAGTGTGAATTGCCTTTCATTTCTCTTCCAGGCCCGCTGAGTTGAATCAGATCCTCATTGAGTGGCTGCAGGCTAATGTCAGGAACCCACCAGTGATTTCAAAGATTTAGCCTGTGGCAGTAGCCGGCAGCGCTCCATCTGCTGGGGAGCCCTGTTTGTATCCAGATGTGGCCTCCTGTGCACCTCTCAAGACCAGTGGCTTTGTTCCAAGGGATTTGCCCAAAAGTGGTCTTTACATGAAGTTAATCAAATATGCTGTGATTTTAAATCCAAGAGGAATCACCCGTAGATTCCCTGGGTACGATGCATCATCACTTCATCTCTGAGGATGGTTAGTGCCCTGTGGGGACAGAATGCAGTACCCACCTGGTCACATTGACTGACCAATTTATAGTTTTGCAGCCAAGTCTGCAGTTCATTTTGAAGTATTTCAGCAGAGATTGGGATCCTTTACTCAATAAATCTAAGATGGCTTTGCTCCCGCTCTCTCTGTGCTCTTGGGAGAGTGGGCCACTGTTGGAAGAATGCTGCTTTCTTCATTATCAGAAACAGCTGCATTCGAAGGAAGCTTTTCCTCCACTCTTGGGCTTTGCCATGGTCTCCAGGTGCTGCATCATCCAGACCAGATTGGCCATGGGAGCCTTCTGGAAGGATGCAAGTGGTCTGTAGCAGCTGGCCTCCGGCAGCCCTGAGCCCTAACAGAGCTGGCTGAACGTTTCCATAGCAGAGTTTTCTCAGGTAGTGATGCACACTTTGGGTGTTTAAAATGTGCTAGTAAGATTTGATTTTAATTAGTTTAAATGCAAAGAGACCCCTTCAGTCAGCTGCCGCTGCAGGGCTCAGTGCAGATGTAGCCTTGTCTTTCCCTCCAGCCTCTCCTTTCTCTTGTCACATCATTAGGCGCCAGGTCACACTCATTTGGTCTCCTGCAATCATCTTGTCTGTTTCCCATTTTGGATGCCAAAGCCCTACAGCAGCAGCCTCCTAAAACAGGTCAGATCTTAAACGCTGCAGGTCGGATCCTCCCAGCTGCCTCCAGGATCAAGCCTGGCCCTGTCACTCCCACCAGGCCCATCACTCTAATCTCAACTTCCTCCAATGCAGCTGTCCTTGAATCTTGCGCACACTGGTTCTCCTTGACGCTCCAACTCTGATGGTGCATTCTTTTCTGGAGTCTCCCAGCTGTAGTCCCCTCCACTAAATCTCAGGCTGGGTCCTGGGTCCTTCCTACCCCAGCCAGCATTCACAGATAAACACATGCTTTCCTCACTGCACTTTGTGCAGGTAAAGCCATCCGAGGAAGGGATCTCCCCAGGCAAGTTCCAAATTATAATGAGCATAAGTTGACCAGGCAGTGTGGGGGGGAGGGCGAAGGCAGCAGGGCAGTCAGAATGCTAGCAGCATCTCCTCAGCTCACTACCCCAGCGTGCCTGGTTTTACGTATGTCACCTCTGATCCCTTCCAAGGCTCCTTCCCATTTAACAGAGGGGGAAACAGGTGCAGACAACTGGCTCAGGGTCACTTGGCAGTTTGGGGCAGAGCCTGAACTGAGCTCTGCTAAGTTCTACCAAAAATCTACTTCCTAAATCTGAAGCCAGACCAGCTGGGTCAGACATCTGGTCTGCTGGGTACCTTGAGAAAGGGATCCTGGGCCTCAGTTTCCTCCCCTATAAATAGGGGACATTGATAATACCTAGGCCATAGGGAATTGATGGAACTAAATATGGTAATATACACAGAGTTTCAGGCCAGTGCTTGGCATGGAGTGAGTTCTGGGGGAAGGTTGGTGTGACGTCTCCAGTTGATTCCAGAGCAAGACCCACGGGGAATAGCTGTAGGAGCCAGACGACATCATTTTGCTAGTTGAATCTGTCCAAGCTCATCTGGGAGAGACCAAATGGGGGAAAGAAGAATCTTAGAATACCCTTCACAAGAAGTCACCAAACAGGAAAATCTGTTTGCCCTGTTAGCTCAGGTTGAAAGATTCTGTCCATTAGCCCCCATAAACCATCAAAAGTTCCTAAGTACATCAGAAATTCTACTCTTCTGGTAAATAAGAGTCCAATGAATTGAGTCCATAACATTGCCACGAAAATACAGCCAGTGGTGCAAGATGGAAAGCCCAGCGTGAGGCTAGCCTGGAAAAGGTCTCAAGGTTGTGTGAGAAAATACCCTCAGCTGTGTCTCTGGGTCTTCTTTGGGGAGCTTTGGGCCATATGTCAACTGCTGCGGTTTTAGCAGTAAAAGGGATTCACCGGGATAGAAAGGGAAGATTTTCAGACCCATTTCATTTATGCTTGCTTGGAGTGTATTCAAAATTGATTACAGAATGCTAGTTTTTATATCATCACTATAAAGGAATAAGTAACAAGCAAACTTACCTCTGCTACAAGAAATAGGCTTTTTAATAAGAGTCGTGGCAATCCCCATATTCTTTTCTGCACCCTTGTACCAGTGGGGTTGTGGTGCTGTGCCCAGGGAGTTATGATCAGTCATACTAGCTGTACCCAAGGTTTCCAAAACAAATAGCCTCAAAAAAAGGGATGCTGTTAGACTAGCTGGGAGGAAAGGCTATTTCTTTCAATCTTAGGGTAGGATGAACTCACGATTATACAGTATGTCAAAATAAAATACACAAGACAAAATACATAAAAATTTGTTGGTGAAATTAAAGTTGTGAATACCAGGAAATTTATAGTTTTGAATGCACATGTCAGAAGAGTTTTAAATTATATAAATTTCCATTTTTCAGAAACCAGAAAAAGGAAAAAGTAAACCAGAAAGAGAGGAACCTGAGAACAAAAATCAACAAAACAGAAAACAAATATATAACAGAACAAAATCCGGACAGTCACATTTGAGGCCTTTTAAGTTAATAAAAACAATAAGCTCCAAAATTTAATAATTTAATAAACTACTGTACCCCAAATTTTTTAAAAATCACAAATGATCAGTACTGAGAGTGAAAAGGAGGACATCTCTGCAGATGCCACAGATTGCAAAAGAATGACCGAGGAGGGGAGGGCATTTTGAACAACTTTCACTGATTCATGTGGAAAGGACAACTCCCAAGAATGTACAGGTTCCTTCAGAAACAGTTTTCTCAAACTAACCCAAGGGGAAAGAGGTTATCTTAGTATTTTAAAGAAATCAGATCCATAAGTAAAAAGCCCTGTCACAAAGAAAACTCCAGGTCTTAATAGCTCCATTTACAAATACTAAAAAACATGAAAGAAACAAACCCATAATAAGAAAGAGATAAGGTGCCTGGCATGGTGGCACATAAAGGTAATCCAGTGGTTTGGGAGGCTGAGGCAGGAGGATTACAACTTCAAAGCCAGCCTCACCAATTTAGCCCTAAGAAACTTAGTGAGAAACTGTCTCAAAATTAAAAATGAAAACGGGCTAGGCATGTGACTCAGTGGTAAATTGCCCCTGGGTTAAATCCCCAGTTTAAAAAAAAAATGAATAAAAGATATAAGGCAACTCCATTAGAAAATGAACCAAAATTTCAAGCAGCAATTGCCAAAGAAGCTATATAAATTGTCATTGACTTATAAAATTGTGTTCAAGTTTATTAACCACAAGAAAATGCAAATTAAACCCCAAATGCAGAAAACTCTACAGGCCTATAAAAATACATGAAATAAGAGGAGAAAAAAGTGTAGGCATCAATGTGGAGGAACTGGAATGTTCAGACACTTCTGGTGGGAGCATATATTAGTACTACGGAGGTGTCTACTAAGACATAGCCTGTGATCCATTCTAGAAATAAGCCCAAGAGAAATTTCTACATAAAAGGCATATGCAAGAATTTTTATAGTCAAATATTGTTTTTAATAGCTGAAAGTATAAACAAACCAAATGTTCACCAACAGCAAAATGGAAAGACAAATGTTGCTATGGATGGGCCTTACAACCATCCCATTAAAGGAAGCCAAATGTAAAGAGCAACTGCAATAGTTTTTGAGGTAATAACTGTCAGCGGGCAACTGGGGACTTTGGTGGTCTCTGTTTTGATCCAGGTAATAATTACACTGACTTGTTCACTTGAGTATTAATCAAGCTGTCCTCGTATGATTGAACTGTACGTAAACATGTAATATATTATTATATAACATTATTATTAAGAATTGAAAGTTCACTTGAGAAGTCGATATGTCTCTTCTTAGCGTTTTCACCCACTCTGCCTCTTGGAAGTGAATCTGCTGCTGTCTTGGCATGGTGGCTGCAGGACTGTAATCCCGGTGGCTCAGGAGGCGGAGGCCTGAGGATTATTGAGTTCAAAGCCAGCCTCAGCCATTTAGCGCGGACCTAAGCAATTTAGAGAGACTGTCTCGGAACAAAAAAAGGGCTGGGGGCTGTGGCTCAGTGTTTAAGCATCCCCGAGGTTTAATCCCCAGTAATCAAAAAGGTAGACAGAAAACAGTGGCCTCTCTCCCCCTGGCCCTGCCTCCCGCCTATTTCTTCCTTTTTCCTTAGCTTCAAATAGGAGTCAAATCCAGTGGGCTCCTCTTTGGAGAGAGACTCGCTGGCCCAGGCCGCCCAGGTTCAACAGCAGGGCCGCTGGGCTCCGCGCACGTGGCGCAGTCCCTGCCTTCTCGCAGGGTGCGAGGCCGGACCGCACCTCGCGCTCCCAACTGCCCTGTGGCTGGCCAACGGCCACATTGGGACTGGGATCCGGATCGCTAGCCATGTTGCGCGTCCTCCTCCTTCTCGGCGGGCTGGGTGGACTCAGCGGGTACAGCCCCCGCCACCGAGAACACAGTGAGTCCCAGACCTTTCCTGACCTTCGGGTGCGCGTGCCCCCCTCGCCCTTCGCCTCCCAGGGTGCACTAGACATGCGTGGATCCTGCAGGATGCCCGCTCCCGGCCTTGCAGCTGTCCACGATCCCAAAGCTCACCGGGGAGCGGGGCGCCCTCCCACGCCCACAGGGACCCCAGCCTGCTCCAGGATGGCTGGAGGATGGGGTTTCAGGTCCTGCTGCGCTCTAGTGATGGTGACCGTGGAGACCCAACTCTGAACTCTCTATTTAGGGGCTCAAAGGGTATGAGTTGTATTTGTTCTGGGAGCCTGGCTTTTGCCCCAGAATTACCAGACCCTGCCCACCGGGCCATATTCCTAAAGCAATATACTTGTCTTTTAAAAACTCTCGTAATTCTAGAAAGAAGTGAGAATATTGGAAAGATAGTAAAACTGAGAGGTGGCCTAGAGAATGCAGAGGATGCCTTTAGATGTGAGAGAATGAAGGGAGCTGTACAACGCGGGGCAACCCTCTAATAAGACATTTTGCACCTTGCAGATTATGAAAGACTACACGTGCAAGTTACGGTTCCAGTGAAAATACGGTCAATTAAAAACGGAGGATTTGAATCACATGTAATGAATTATTAACATTGTTCACGATTTGAAATGATGCGAATATGTTGTTCCCAAGATGTTAATTGGCCATTTTTCATTCATGCACATTTACTGAATTTTATATTTATACTCAATTTTTTTTTGAGTGGAAAAGTCTTTTCTAAAAATGAGCCAAGATTATTATTTCCTAGAAATAATGGTGCAGTGATGTGGGGTGTTAAAGCCTGGAGCCCCACCCCCCAAATGTTTCCCCCTAGGTATCTCTGAGTACCAGCTGACCTGATCTGCTGGTCTCTTCTCACCCACCCACCAGCCTATATTTGGAGGAAAAAAAATGGGGGTGGGGGATAACGATCATTTTATTTAATGATATATGTTATATGGATGATTTTCCCCTTTTAATTGCAAATATGTTAATGGTTAAGATTTTTAAAACTGCTTTCATTCATTTTAGTTTAGGATTATATTATTCTTGTTTCTCCTTTGAAATAAAAGGCTTTTTAACATGCCCAATCTTATCTGAATTAAAAGCTCCTTTTTTAAAAGTAAATTCTAGAATCATTTCTGGAGAAGTCAAATATGTTTTGTGAAACCTCACTTTTCCTTTTGGTTGGGAAGTGGATGTTCTCATGATTTAGGTATGCCCTTAGCAAGTTTCCATTCAACAACTTAGAGTTTTAAGTTTATAACTCTTTATTTTTAAATGAATGCATATCTGTTTATGAAATTTTAAAATCACTTAAGAAAAGTAGTGAAGCTCTTATAGAATTTTAGGAGTGTATATTAATGCAAAAATATTATGGGCATGTTATTCATTTTAGAAAATAAACAAGGAGTCTGTTTAGAGGGGAATATCTCCAAGCAGGAATCACTGGATTGTTATAAGAGGATGATTTAGAACAAGTGAAGTAGAAGAAAAATAAAAATATTTCTCTTCAACAGTCAAAATTCAAGACAAAAATGGTCTGTTTGTTAATATCTGCATTCTCATGGCATAGAGTATAGTAAGGAAATAGTAGTATTTTTGAATCAATGAGGCTATCACTGACTGATGCAATAATTACAACAAACATAGCATGAAACAATGTATGTTTAAAATTATCATAATAAAGAATATAGGAGCATAAAGGGAGAATATACACTTGACACTAGTAAAGCTTTTTAAAATAACTGAATGAAGCTTGTAGAAGTGAAAAATACAATATGAAGCTATAAAAGTCAGGAACTAGTAGTAGATCAGAGATAGCTGAAGAGAATAAGTGGTGTAACATATAAAAGACTAATAGAAGAGGACAATAGAATTAGAAGCTTAGGTAGCACCATGGGAATTCCTGAAGGAAAAGGGGAGGTGTGGAGGAGAGTTGATATTAACCAAGAAACGATTTTCAAAAAATGGAGCCCTCAGCTCCAGTTTCACGAATTCAAAGCAGAATAAGTAAAGGTCAAATGACATCTTTACATGTCAGAATACTAAAAGGAAGAAAATGTCTTGAAGGTAGTCATGAATAATAGGAAGGATACCTACAACCAAACAGTAAATAAACTAACAGCAGAAGTCTCAAAATCAGCAACGGGAATGAGAAAATCTTGTCATTTACTCAAGTGAAGTATACTTCACAAATTAGTATCTATTGATGGTTTCCAGGTTAAAAGAGGAGAACATAGGTATAATAATGTACTTTGGCAGGTAGAAAATGAAAGCAGACAAACAATAACATAAACATAGAAGCTGCAAAAAAAAAAGCTGAGGAATGTGTTTAATTCAAAATACAACACATTGAATATGATATTTAATAGTAACCATCAAAAGAGTAGAAAGTGTATATCAGTATCAATTTAATAGGGAATCCAAGTAAAATTTAAATATTAGATCTTTAATTACATGTATCAGAAAACAGAGACATCTCAGATTGGACGTAAGGATATAACTCTAACAGTCAGACCTGATAATAAAGAAATACAAAGGCTGGACACAAAACTATTTTTAAAAATGCAACACAAATAAGCAGCTTGTGTAGCTATACTTTTCTCAGGCAAAAAGAAAAAAAATAGTCTTCAAAGTAACATAGAACAAAGGTATAAAAACTGTTACTAGATAGGGAAAAGTGCCTGTATGAGAAAGGAGGACACATTTTTAAAAATGAGTGATACAAAACAGGTGGGTGGCACAGGCCTGTCTTCCCAGAAGTTCAGGAGACTGAGGCAGGAGGATAACAAGTTCATAGCCACCACAGCAACTTAGTGAGTCCCCAAGCAACTCAATGAGACCCTGTCTCTAGATATCATTTTTTAAACATTTGATACCAGGAATTGAACCCAGAGGTACTTAACCGCTGGGCCACATCCCCAGCCTACACAAACCACAGTAGAGCTCAATCTCTTAGCCAGAGTTGGCTATTATACTACTTTCCTGAGAAAGAAGGAAACAAAATGTTGGTCTCAGGTTGCTGCATCTACAAGGGAATGGATAGGAGTAATAGTTACCTGGCCCTTTGGGCCTTGCCTATGGACACAGGCAGGTCGGGCCTGTGTCCTGCTTTACAGAAGAGTGCCTTCACATTCACTCTGGAGTTCAATGTCACCTGGTTTTCTTCTGAGCACCTACAGTGAGCACGGCCTATGAGAAACACCGACATAACAACTCAGATTCACGGGGGATAACAGGAGGCCTGCCATGACACAGGAATGGAGGCCCAGGGAGTGATTCCCCCACAGGTCCTTCCCCCGCTGTTCTGTAGCCGCCCCAGCCACACATCCTTTACACAACACCTACAAGAAAATGAATAGTGTCTTCAGATTAGTGGAGCAAATTGGTTCTTAATTTTAATTCCTTCCCTGGATACATTGCCCCCCAGATACATTCAGTTCATGAAGGGCCATGGTAACAGCCATGGCTGAAGTTTTCTAGAGATGATAGCTCTAGACAGTCAGATCCAGCATGGAGTCCCATTCTGTCAGGATAGTTTACTGCATGCTGTGGCTGAATTGTGACACCTCCCCTCCAAAAGATCCATCTGTTGAAGACCTGACCCCTAGCCCCTCATGATATGACCCTACTTGGAGAGAGAGGTCGTTAAATTAAAATGAGTTCATTAAAGTGGGTTCTAGTCCAACATAACTGGTGCCCCGGAGAGAAGAGGGAATGTGCACCCTGACCTGAGTGCAGGCACAAGACTCCATGTGCAGAGCCAGCACAGAGGCCTGGAGGGGTCTTTCCCTCGCGGCCTTCAGAAGGAAACCACCGTCCCCACACTCTGATTGCAGGCTTCAGTTGTTTAAAACAAAACCTAAAATGCCTGATTTAATAAATGATGGAGGTCAAATGATTAGCAACACAAAATAATAATGAACTGTACAGTAGTGTCACCTCCTATACCAGAGTTGATTCTAGATCATGTAAATGCATCGATGAGAGTAAAATAATAAGAATTTGGAAGAAAATATAGGATATACATTTTAGGACCTTCTAATATAAGGGAACAATTGAACAATGAAAAAAGGAATACCTAGATTTAAATAAAAATAATAATGACCATAAACAAAGTGAAAAATATCCCAAACTCATATTTTGCAGTCCACTTACTGCACATAAGAGTTTCCAGAACAGATCAAGAACTTTTACAAATCAATAAGAAAAAAAAACCCAACAAAATGGAAATTATGTATAAAGCTATGAATGGCAAGAAAGTGTTAAACCTGACGGGGTAGCAAACATCAAATGTAATCGAAAAATTGAGAAATTTTATTTGGCAGAGAATTGCCAAATGGAGTAAGACACTATTTTACATCCATCACTGGCCAAAATTAAATCTAGGAAAACAAAATGTGATTAGAAGATATAAATAAAAAGGTAGTCTTATTTTCTGCTTTTGAATATGTAAATTGGCACAACAAATTTGAAGGTTGTTTTTTAAATTATGAGTGAAGTTGTAAAAACATTTTTTTAAACAAAAGAAGTTCATTCATAAGTAACATATATCTGGCAATTATACACATATTGCAGTATTGCTTAAAACAAATAGAACTACATATCCAGTAAGAAAATAGTTGAATAAACTGTGGTATACTCAGAAAATGAAGTTTTATGCCATAGAGAAATAAATGACAAAGGTTCAGGTTCTAAGGGTGATGGTGAGGGCAGGCAATATTTGCTATAGTGCTTATTATGTCTGAGGCAGTGTTTCATGCAACAGAAAAAATATATAACTTGTAGGATAAAATTCAAGTAAAGGTAAAATTTTTGCAAAACCAACCACTATTTAGACAAACATCCATAACTAATATAGTTATGAAAATAGGCATGAGAATAATAAACATGAAATTTGGGAGGCTGGTTATCTGGGGTGTAAAAAAGAAAATATAATCTATTGAGTAGGCTTATCCTTATTTTCAAAGACTTGCATTTTTTTATTTTTCAATGTTATCATTAATGACATGATATTTTATAGACTTTTCTTTGAATCTTATATGCCTAAAATACATGACTGAAAATAATAAGAGTGGCTTATAAAGAAGTTAAAATTCCCTTTAAAAGATATATAAAGTTGAAATATTGGAAGCTTCCCTCTAGAGATCAAGAAGGAAGGAAGCCCATTATCACTTTTTCTATTTATCATTGTCTTGGAAGCACTAACCATTGCAAGAAGGGAAGAAAACAATAAAAATAGGCATAATTGGAGGGGAAAAGAATGCCATCATATTTGCAGACAAAATAGTGATATATGAAATAAAATCTAAATCTAGAAAAAAATTGGAAATAATACATGACTTAGTAAATTTTTTGGAGACATGATTGAAATTGAAATACAGAAACAAGTAGTATTTCTATTCCAGCAATCAAAAAAATATAAAACATAATTCTTAATAAGATTTAATTTATACTACATAAAAATCTAAATGCAGATCTTACATAGGTCAGCAAAACCTCATTGAAGACAATAAAACAAGAGAAAATAAAGACTTTAATAACTGGAGATGTATTACATGCTTGTTCATAATGAAGATGTCTGCAGATTGGCAGAGAATTAATTGTCCCTTCATTGGATACCATTTCTTAATCCTCTTATTTATAAAATAGATTGAGTTAGCATTCAAACTATGAACAAATATTAGAAAATTTCTTACTATTATATATTACATGTTATTAATTAATTCTTGGCTCTACTATATATAAATTTTCTATTAAATAATTTAGGCATATCCTATCCATTTTAAAGACAGTTTTCCAGTGTCCTCAATATTAAGCTAACACAATTATAGGACTAAAAAAAATCTAGTCTCAGGGCTGGGGGTGTGGCTCAGTGATAGAGCACTTGCCTAGCATGTGTGAGGCACTGGGTTTGATCCTAAAAAGCACCACAAACAAATAAATAAGTAAAATAAGGGCATTGTGTCCATCTACAACTAAAAAAAAATTAAATATATATATTCTATAAAATCCACTGTTTTGTTATGAGCCTGTTATTGGATAAATTGAAAATTCATGAATAAGAAATTATACCAATCATATTCTATTATCCAAGCTAAAATTTTATCAAATTCTAGATTTTAATTTTTATTGCATTAATATGTTTTTGATTGTCATTAATGTAAAAATGTTAGTTTTTCTTTCTAACCTCTTTTCCCTCATTTTCTTTGCTTCTCAAATGTACTCTCCTACCAGGTGGCCTACAACATTACAATTGAGGGGAAAACATATACTATGAACCTAACGCAAAAGTAGGTGATGGAGTTACCAACTGTCTTTGTTCTATTTATAATTATTGTTTGTGAATACCCAGAATGCAATTATTTTGCATTTGGAAATGTTACTGAGTGTTCCTTTTTCTCTTGTGTTGTTCTTTTAAAAAAATACCTTAAGTCTCTGTATCAAATACCTGGGTTGGAATCCACAGTGCTGTTCCCATCTTCCCCGTAGTGATGCTTCCTGGTAGCATCCAATTTGGTTTGGGCTACCCATGGGGTTTCATGGAGGACAAATTTTGATTATTTCCTGAAAACATAAATATGGTTTGTTTTCTAGTTCCTTTATCCAACTTAAAGTTGAAGGATCATAGCAGATTCTTGGATGTTGTGAATCATGACAATTTTTTTAATTTAGCATATATACCCTATCACACTGTATTAAGCACTTACAATTGTAATTACCCAAACTCAATCTCATGTCAGTTGATACATTTGGGAAAAATGAAGCATAACATGCTGAGCAAAAAAGAAAAATCAAAATTGATATGATCCTTGTTTCAATAAGAATGAGTTTACCAAAAGTAATGAAAGGAAGAAAAAGAACTAGTTTGAAGGAAGACACAAAAAGCTGACTCAAAATTACTTCTTCCTAAGGAAAAAAAAACTGAGTGTTTTTGCAATAAATGTGCAGGGAAACCCCAGACAGAATCTCCCCAACAGTGATGGGCCTGCAAATGAGCCAGTGGTGAGAGCTAAGCCATCCTGTGGATAACTTTCCACATCACAGTACAATACATACAAGTGTTCAATAGAGATGGAAGTAGGTGAAGTACAGTGGGTTAGAAATGTAAGAAGATCTAAATTAAAATGCAGTCTTTGTTGGGCTGGGGATGTGGCTCAAGCGGTAGTGCGCTCGACTGGCACGCGTGCAGCCTGGGTTCGATCCTCAGCACCACATACAAACAAAGATGTTGTGTCCTCCAAAAACTAAAAAATAAATATTAAAAAAATTCTCTCTCCCTCTCTCTTTAAAAAAAAAAATGCAGTCTTTAAGCCAATAATGGTGGTGCATGCCTATAATCCCAAGGCTTGGGAGGCAGAAAGATTGGGAGTTCAAAGCCAGCCTCAGCAAAAGTGAGGCACTAAGCAACTCATTGAGACCCTGTCTCTAAATAAAACACAAAATAGGGCTGGAGATGGTTCAGTGGTTGAATGCCCCTGAGTTCAGTCCCTGGTATACCCGCCCCCTGCAAAAATGCAGTCTTTGCAGATTTATGTTTTGGATTGGAAAAAGGATATAGAATATACAATACAATTAATGGTGATATCATGATGAATTTGTAAATGACCCTTTACTATTCAACTTGCAAAAAATGTATTTCTTTTCTTGCACACAAGCAAGCAAAAGGCATTTAATAACCACCTTGTCAATGAGTAAAATTAGAAGATAGTTACAAATACTTAATGCTTAATCAAAGAAGCACCAGCTATTTGCAAATTTGGTAGTAATTGTCAAAATAACTCTTGGATTAAAAAATTATTCAAAGCATTATGGCAAAAATGTCAATAATATGACAACAGATAGAATGTTATCAATCAAACAGTCTAAATGTGAATTACCAGATCTATAATCAAAATACAGTGCAGAGCTTTTACTGTTTTTTCATTTTACATGCAGCAGATGAGACTCAAGTGTGCAGGGCTGGAGAAGGGATTGTGGGGGGACCAATGAGTATAGTTGGGTCACCCCAGGTGGAGTGATGAGGTCTTCAGTGGCCATTGGCCTTGGTCTGAGGCCAGTCCTGCCAGCCCTGACCAGGATACCTTGATAGTTAATCCTTCTGAGTGTTGGCCAACAGCTTCTGTGTAAACAGGTGGATGTAAAAGTTGCTCACCACATACTGACACCTGAGCTATGTGCAGAACTGGCACCGCCCTGCACCTGTCACAGCTACGCCCCGATCTTTGAGGGCTTTAAAGCAGGTAATAATCAATCACCTTGCTCAAGGCAATCCTGACAAACGTGGGGAGTGCATGGTTACAGCATCTTAAAAGATATCCGAGGTATTCATTAGCATTATTATTAACTCTAGTCACAATGCTGTGTAAGAGGTGTTCCGAACCTATTTATCCTCACTGAAACTCACCCCTGGCCCCTAGCAGCCACCATTTTCCTGCCTGCTTTTATGAGTTTGACTCTTTTACATCCCACATATATGTGAGATCATGCACTATCTTTCTTTCTGTGCCTGGCTTATTTCACTTAACATAATATATTTCGGGTTGATCCATGTCTCCCAAAGAACAAGATTTCTTTCTTACTTTTTAAAGGCTTAATTGTTTTCCAGTGTGTGCTTGATTATTGCTGCAATCAACATGCAGGTGTCTTTTCAACTTACGATTTCACCTCACTTGGATATACAGCGGGATTTCCAGAACAGCAGCGGGATTTCCAGAACAGATGATAGTTCTACCCTTAATTTTTGAGGAACCCCCGTACTCTTTTCCATATCCACCATCCTAACTTGCTTCCCACCTACCTTGTACAAGGGTTCTTCCTTCATCTCATCCCACCAACATTCGTCATCTCTCTTCTCCTTGATAACAGCCATTCTAACAGGTGTAAGGTGTTGCTTCCTGATGGTTGCATTTGCATTTCTCTGAGGGCTAATGATAGCAAGCATTTTCTTAAATACATGTTGACCATTTGTACATATTATTTTGAGAAATATTTACTTCTGCCCTCTCCCATTTTTAAAATTGAGTTATTTGTTTTCTTGCTGTTCTTCATATATTTTAAATATTAAGTATTAACCCCTTACCAGTTGTAGGGTTTGCAAGTGTCTGTGTCCATTCTGCAGGTTGCCTCCTCCCTCTGCTGACTGACTGTCCTGCTGGGCAGAAGCCTTCTAGCCTGGTGCTGTCCACTAGTTTTAGTTTTCGCTTTTGTTGCCTAGGCTTTTTTGGTCATATCCAAAAAGACTTTGCCCAGACCAACGTCACAAAGCTTTCCCATGTTTTCTTCTAGTAACTTCTGGTTTCAGGTCTTACATTGATGTCTTCAGTTCACTTCTAGTGTTGTGAGATGAGGATCCACTTCCATTCTTCTGTAGGTGGACCTTATTTTCCATATGTGATTTTTTGGAAGAGACTGTTCTCTTCCCACTGTGGGTTCCTGGTGATGTTGCCAAAAATCAATTAACTGTAAATAAGTGGATTGATTTCTCTGGTATCTCTTCTGTTCCACTGGTCTCCATGCTGTTTGGATTATTACAGCTTTGCAGTAATAATTTTGAAATCAGGTCATCTGACACCTCCAAGTACCTCCTTTTTGCTCTGGCTATTTGGGAAAACTTAACAAGGAGGTGGAAAATCCACACGCTGAAAACTCTTTTTCGGCCAACCTCTCTCCTTACAATAAATATAGTTAGTATCTTTTTAAAAAATGAAAGTTTAGGAAACAAAATTTCCACTAAGTACCCTTTTATCTTTATTTTTACAGAGTATTTTTGCCTCATAATTTTAAAGTTTATGGTTATGATGGTACAGGAATCATGAAGCCTCTTGATAAAGATTTTCAGGTACGATTTTCATTATCTGTTGTACCTTTGCGATACGAATTTCTCTGATCATGTTATTTAGGGTCCACGTAGAGTACCAAGGGTGGAGGTCGTGTTTTGTTTTGATGGGAACCCATTCATTTCATTTTGACAGTGTGTCCTCAGCTCTATTAAACAGAAGGTTACGGAGTCAAATATCATTGTCACGTTTCTAAATCATTTGCTTCATGTGTGTGCTCATGTGTCTGTGGCAACAGGGGTTGAATATATTGTGAAATGCCTGGAGTGAAGACCAGGGTTTGAATCAGGGGAAGCTAAATCTGGAACAAAAGGAGAATCTAAAGTGTCCTCTGAAGAATGTTCAGGGACCAAATATTTTCTAAAATACACGTGGACCATCTGTACATATTGTTTTGAGAAACATTTATTTCTGTCCTCCCCCATTTTGAAAATTGAGTTATTTGTTTTCTTGCTGTTCTTCATATATTTTAAATATTAAATATTAACCCCTCACCAGCTGTAGGGTTTGCAAGTGTCTCCGTCCATTCTGCAGCAGCCAAGACAGGGAAGCTGCCAGGATCCCACCAGGCAGGATTGGGACACCTACTTAAATGAAATAAGCAAACAATGTAAAAAGGGAAAACGAACTTAACGCATTCGGATGAATGGGATATGCAGCTGTCACAGTTCTCCTTGGGCCTTACAGAAGTGGTGACAGTGTGTGGAAAAAAGCCAAGTGACACACACATGCAGATTTAGCCAAGAACCTGTCACCTTCAGCTTCCTTGGTGTCCACCCCCTAGGGCAAAGTTTGATCAGTGGTTATTCTCAGCGTGACAAAGTCCTCTGTTTCTTGAGGACATATAAAGTTTCATGCATATTTGGAACTAGATAGAATTTTCATGTATTTGGAATACTCAGGGCTTCATTTAATGATGTCTATAATTTTTTTGGTGAAAGTAATTGAAAAATAATGGGTAGAATTTGTAGGGTTTGTTCATGCGTAAAGGGGCCTGAAATGCTCTTTTTTGTTTTGCTTTTGGTCTGCCCTACCTATTGTTGTCCTCATCTTTGTGGTTGTTTTCCATTTTCATTCCCGATTTCTACACAGTGAGTCCATCATTTAGAGAGGCTAAGATTTTAACAGAAGAAATTATAGACTTAGCCCTTGCTTTGAATTTCATTTTTAAATTTGCCATCAGAGACGGCAAATACAAGTGAGTCAATGTAAATAAAGAAATAATATGTACTGTTATATGCAAACAAATACTTATATGTGCAGGGGTGTGTAGGTGTTTGTGTGTATGTGCGCCCGAGTGCGTGTGTGTGTGTGTGTGTGTGTGTGTGTGTAAGAGAAAAATCATCAAAGAGCTACACAGGGCCACAATATCCCACATTTGAATTTTATAGTTTTCTGCCAAACCCAATTCCACTGCATACCTTAAGAGGTATGAAAGAAAGATATGCATGCAGATTAAAAAAGACTAAAAAAAATGCCTTAATAATAACCAAAATGTGGTAAGTTGTTGAATGTTGGTCTCGAATGTCATGAATATATGTTGTTGTATCGATATGTTATGCTGTAAGCCTATTTCTACCCTAAAGAAAACCAAGTAAAGTTCATTAAATTAGATTTAAAACAGATGATTTTATTGAATTTTTTCATGAGTTTTGCAAGTGGCATTCATCCCTAAAAGCACATCGTTTTGAAAAATAAAGACATATACAGAAGAGCCAATTGGTCAGTTATTGGCATCAGACATTCCAAAGGGACTCTCTTCTGATGCCTACACGTAGGGGTCAGGATTTTAACAGATTAATTTGGGGCAGGCACACACACTCAGTGTGTAGCACACAGGGAGTTTCTGTTATCTGCTTTTTTTTTTTTTTTCAATCACAGGTCATACTTTCCTGTTTCCTTGCAAGGCTTATGATTTTTCGTTGGAAATGGGACATTTTAGATGATTTATCGTAGGCAATCTGAATACTGCTCTGTCCCCTGGGGCCTCTAATTGTTTCTTGCTTGATTATCTGTGTGGTAACTGGCTGTATAATTTTAGGGGGATCCAGCTTAGGGTACACCCAACTGTCAGGGTGGGATGAAGTGGAATGGCAAAGCTCTCTTCGGCCCTCGCCCTGGCCACGTTAGCATATTAAATTCTCCTAACTGTTGGCGGGTTGCTCTGTTGTCCAGTTAAACTTGGACTGTCCGGAAGGGGCAGTTCTGTAGATCAGTGACCCCTCCCAGCCATTTGCTGCCCATCCATCTCTCTCAGACCAGCCAGTCCTGTGGAGGCTGTCGAGGTGACCCACATCAACTTTGGAACATTCCCTTGGGCTTCTCTGTGCTCTGTTGTGAGTGAACTCAGTGCATCTGGGAAGAAGTTAGGTTCTGCTTTATAACCTGCTTCTCCTACCAGGAAAGCCCTGTGGCCTGAGCTGGGGAGCTGAGTGCTTCACATTCCATTCTCCTGGAGCCAGGCCTGCCTGGTGCAGGAGTGTGCTGACGGATGTGGGGGTCTCTCTTCCAGTCTCTCTCTCATCCTGGTCTTTGCTTCCAGAGGCATTTCCTTCGTTCACTGCTTCGTCTTGGCTCAGGGCTGCTGTGCTGAAGGCCTTCCTGCAGCAGGAGTTGGGACAGTTCCTTGGGCTGATTTGACCCACTTGTGATGGGGTGCTTTGGCCGAGCCCTCTTTGGACTTCCTTGTAGGTGCGGAGGGAGGGTCTGCAGGTTCTTCCTTTGCTGATGGCATCTGGACACTGCAACTGGAACTTTCCCCTCCAGCCCTGGAATAGACAGCCTTGACCTTCACAGGTCTCCTTCAGGTCCTCTGGCAGCTCCAGCCTGCTGGCTCTTTTGGTCCCTCCTGTCCATCATTTCCCCCACTGGCACCTCCTCTGCAGCCATACCCTCTGTGACATTCTTAAAACTTCCTTTCTCTCACATTTCTTCAGATTTGGGATTTGGCAACTTTTATAGTTCTAATTTTTATTTTTATTTATTTTTTTTTATACTTTTTGAAAACTTCTCAGTGTATTTCATTTAAACTATGTTTTGTTCAAGTTGTATTTTTGGGGGGAGGGGTGTGTACTAGAGAGTGAACTCAGGGACACTCAACCACTGAGCCACATCTCCAGCCCTATTTTGTGTGTTATTTAGAAACAAGGTCTGGCTGAGTTGCTTAGCACCTCATTTGATGAGGCTGGCTTTGAACTCCCAATCCTTCTGTCTCAGCCTCCCAAGCCACTGGGATACAGGCATGTGCCACCATGCTTGGCCATCAAGTTAGATTTTTATACTCTCTCTCTATTTCTCTGAATTTCCTGATGGATCCCCCTTTGTGTCCAATTTTTCTTTAATGTTCTCCATCACATTTTTAGTATCTGTTTTAAAGTCTTTTTTTTTTTAATTCCTATTCTTGGGTTATTTTAGTGTCAATTATCTTTCTGATTTTCCTGTTGACTCTGTACTACATTTTCCCTTTTATCTGAATATCTAGCACCTTTTAAAATCATATACTGGCCACATTCAATGGCACACTTAACCCTTGTGACTTTTTTTCTAAAGGGTTTCCAAGTTTGTTCTAGTAGGCGAATATGCTGGCGGGAACCAGATCCTGACTATTCCACTGCACTTGCAGATAGACAAACCCTTTTCTCTGTTCTCCAGCTTTCCTGGTCTTGGCTCCTTCTAGACTCTCTGGAGCCTCTTTCCCGAATCCTGGGTCTGGATGTAAGTAGAGACTGCACCCGAGGAGGTACCGGTGCGCACTGGGGTCCTGGCTCCGCGCCTCCTCCCTCCTCTCTTGGACACAGCCCCTCGGTGCCGCACTCTGAGACTGTGGCTTCAGCCTGAGGCTAAAGGTCTGGGTTTGCTGTTGAGGTGTCAGGCTTTCTGCAGCTCTGCCTGGGGGGGTGCTTTCTGGAGGAAACCCACCAAATGAGAATTCAGCAAACGCAGTTGCCTTCTCTCTGGTATCAATTGTACTCTCTTTTTCTGTCTGCTTTTGTAGCTGAAGTTTTTAAAATATAGACATACATTTTTTTCAGTATTTATCATTGATATCTGTGAGAGGGTCACACCTCTATGAGCTATTCTGCCCTTGCACTCTAAATAGTTGTGTAAAAATAGGGCTTGGGGACATGGCTCAGTTGGTAGAGTGCTTGTCTGGCATGCACAAGGCCCTGGGTTCAATGCCACACACACACACACACACACACACACACACACACACACACACACACACACACAGCTTGAATAAGAAACCATCAAAATAGTTGTGTAAAAAGACTTTCTTTTTTGGATTCATATTGGTTTTTTCTACCAGGCAGAATTATGCCAGAATAATTTGGGGGTGGTGGGTAGTGAGGTTTTGATTATTTTCACTTTGTCCTAGTGATCAAGAAAATCGAATTTAGTTTTCAGAATATGAAAGAGGGTGAAAATTAACACATTCTTTATGAACCTGTGGGGAAAAGCTTTGGGAAATTGAGTCTTACATTCATCTAATAATCTTATAAATCCCTTGTGCAAATATTGAGTATTTGATATACACACACAATATCTGAAAACTCTATCTCCTAATAAATCTGTATGTATTTTATCTTTCAGAATTTCTGCTACTACCAAGGATTTGTTGAAGGTTATCCAAATTCTATGGTGATGGTTAGCGCATGTACTGGATTAAGGTTGTAATATATAATTGTATGAATCGCAAAATGGATTCCTTACTTGAAAATTATTTTTAACAATGGCTCCTACCCTTATAATGAATTAAGATCATTCTCATATTTAGAGATCGTGAAATATAGTTAGGCAAATACCAATCACATTACTGTTCTGTAACTCTTAGCAAGTTTGCAAATACCCAGTAACTTCCTACTGTACCCACTAAGGATGATAATAATATGCAGGCCATAAAAAGAACTAAGTAGCTCTTAATTAACTTTTTTAAAGTGCAGCATTTTATTTATATACTTTTCTTGGAATTTATAGGGGCTTACTGCAGTTTGAAAATGCTACCTATGGAATTGAACCCCTGGAATCTTCAGTGGGCTTTGAACATGTAATTTACCAAGTGAAATATAAGAATGAAACTGTTTCTTTATATACTGAGAAGGATATTGAAATAAAAAATCTGCCCTATAAAATACAAAGCATAGAGGTAGGTGATCAATTGAGTAAACTCTACAGTTGTTACTCTACAGCAATACGAACACTTCAGTTTTTCAGAGAAACTACTAATTTGTACACACTCACACAGACACACATATGGATTCATGTACCAGAAACTGTATAGCTTATAAGCCTTAAAACTAGTTTTATAACTTAACCGATAGCTCTTTAAATTTCTGCAATATTAGCTATGATGGTCCCCTCTTTCATTTCTGAAATATTTCCAATATTTTTGTGTTCAGAGAAGCCAGGTATATTTCAATTAAAGCATGGCTTGTTCAAACAATTTGATGTTTTAAAATTTTCAATCACATCCAATTTTTCTTTAAAACACATCATTTGTTGCATTTGCTTTTAATGCAAATACATATGTCTTGGATTAAATCTACTAGTTTTTTTGTCTTATATCTTTCTTCTTCCTTTACATCATTGTTATTAATCAAGTGTTTTTAATGGTTTTAGTTTTTTCCTCTAAGGAGTATTTAATTGGTGCATTGTTCAATGTATTTTGTATGACGTATTACCTAATTATAAGTACAAAACATATTTACAGTAAAATGATGTTAATGGTCACTCTGCTCAGGAGCTGACAAACTCCAATCCTCAGGCCAAATCTGGCCCACAGTCTGTCTATGTAAATGACGGTTTATGGGAACACATCCATTATATGCATAACTTTTATGTACATTGCTGTGTCAGCCCACTGCTCACCTGCCCTGCAGACCCCTTTCCTGGCATTCTGCATGCCCTTTATTACCTGTCTCCTGGATGAAATGGACTTCTTATTTTTCTTCAAATGAGATTATTTTTCAGGAAATTAATGAATGAGTTATGAAACTACCACCAGTTCCAGTCTCAGAAATGAAAATGAGCAGGATGACTTTTGGGATATGAGCCACTTGGTGTTGGTTAGAACCAATCCGTAGTTTTGAATCCCAGTCCATTAATCTAGCATTTCAGGAGTTGGAAGCCAGTAGTGCATGCTTGTTTAGGGACTTTAGTGACTTGCAGTCTTCCAAGCAATGGATTTCAACTTTCTCAGTAAGGCCATGAAATATTTTGGTGCTTAATATTGCATGGAAACAATAGGAAATCAGTTAGACTACAAGGGAATCTTGTTCACCTTTTAAATTCAAAACCCTTGATTTGGACCAGAAGAGAGAATTTTAAATGATAAAACAAGTAACCAATATGCCCTGAATTTGTCTTACTGACTTTACTCAACTTTTTCCTCCTTGAAGTTACTATAACCATTGTTTTTCTGATCTCTACTCAAATCCCAGGTTTGCTATTCAATGCTCTCTTCATATGTTTAGGAACACATTTAACTAAAATGAGATTGTCTTGAATGTTCAAGGGATTAAATGCCAATGTGAAATAAACATAATAAAAATTTCTTCAGCTGCTGAGTTTGGATTTTCTACTCTGCATTTAAATACTTGTCTCCTGCCTGTGGGTGGTGTTACTGTAGTGATTGAATATTATGAATACACTACCCTGTTGGGTCAGAATGTTTGCGAAGCCTGTCTGTCTGTCTGTCCCCAGTGCATTTCTTATAGGTTGTCTTCATGTAACAATTAGAGTGAAAAAAGACAACACTTCTATGAATCACCATGATGACCATCACTTCTTTTCCATTTTCAGCACAGCCTGACATTGACAAGCCACAGTTCAAAGCCCCACACATATCTCTAATTTAACCATGACCATCTGTCTGGCATCCCACCCCAACCACTTTATCTTGAGATACCTGTGGTCTAGCTTAAGAAAACCCATGATTTGACTCTCTGTTTCTCATCTTTTTCTGAGGCAGCTTATATGGAATTAATTGTATCCTTTACATGAAACGCAAACCCCTACACATAAGGATCTCTTATTACTCCTTTAAGATCAAGTGCAAAATCATACCACAGAGTAATGCAGTAACATAAAGCTGATAGAATTGCTTGTAGGACCAATAAGAACATAAAGGAAGAAAGGTGGACAAAAGTTATTTTCTGAGTTCATTAAAAGGTTGATTAAGTGCAAAGAAGTGACAGCAGAATTAAATGAAAAAGATTCTGTGACATTTAGTTTTGCTTGCTATCTGGTTCTATTTCTCTGTGTAAAATCATATTTTCAGCATTGTGTTCATTAATAGAGTTCATTAGTGATAGACACTGTAAATATTTAAGTAATTCTTCAATTTTGATGGAAGGTTTGTGGATTTTTATTTTTCAGCCACAAGAGATGGCTCAGTATTTAGAAATGCATATTATAGTTGAAAAACATTTGGTAAGTATATTTTTGATTGATTTGTCTCATGTCACTTTGTTAGCAATGAAGTGTTATAAAAATAATTTGGAAAGAATTTATTGACAGAGGAGAATTAGTGACAATTCTGCATTAGCCAAATTCTAAACCATTCATATCAGTAGGAAATTGGGAGTCAAATTTCTATAAAAAGTTTAATCTTAATTTTAAAAATAATAATGAAAATAAAGTCAATGGTAACTTCATGTAATTTAAAGAATTTAGAATCGTAGAAATGTACTCTTAACACTTTTTTAAACTTTGAAAATAATGATTTATATTGCGGATAGGAGATGGTATTATCATTCCTGAAGGTTATTTCTTGTAGAATTTCCTCAATGAAATGGAATTACGATGATTTGAAATTTGAGAATACTGAAATAATTTCATTATCTTATTTTTCCATCTATTTTGCAGAAAAGTTCCAAAGTTTATCATCAAAAAAAATGACAAATTTATTTTGATGTACTTTAGGATTTTCCCAAGGAAATGCCACGTGCCCTTGTTGATAATCAGCTAGCCATCAATAGGAAGCTTTCTTTCTGGACTCTGACTTTGTTGCTATGTCCTGCTATGAATTTATATCTGACTGTTATTCTAGCTGAATACCACAAGTTTTGTTATTTTGATAATATAGTGTTTTCTAAGTCCCCTATGATTTCTTCTTTGGCCATTGGCTACTTGTAATTGGTTTTGCATATTTCAAACTTCTCGGATTTCTTTTTATTTTTTAAAATTTCATCCTATTCTATTCAGACAACATATTTTGCATTTTTAAAAATTGTTTTATTTTTTAGGGCTGGGGATGTGGCTCAAGCGGTAGCGCGCTGGCCTGGCATGCGTGCGGCCCAGGTTCGATCCTCAGCACCACATACCAACAAAGATGTTGTGTCCGCCAAGAACTAAAAAATAAATATTAAAAATTCTCTCTCTCCTCTCTCACTCTCTCTTTAAAAAAAAATTGTTTTAATTGGATTATATCCTAACAGCTTACATATGCTGTATTTCTGGATCATGTTCCAAGGGCACATGTGCTGTCTTGCAGTGAAATGTTCTTCAGATACTTATTAACTTATAATTTTGTTTTAATCTTTAATGTCTCTGTTGTCTTCTTTGCCCAGTTATTCTGTTTTGGGAAGATGATTATATATTCATATGCAGTTGGAAGACTACATAGAAGTTCTGTCCATTCTTTAAATAATACCCTCTATAGCATGTTACAGTTAGGCTATTGTAACCAATTCAGTATAGATAACTCCATCACAGCCAGGATCTGCTGCATTCTTTTTATAGTCTACCCATTTCTCCCTCACCCACGTCCCCTGACCCCTGGAATCCATGACTGTAATCTCCATGTCTACATAGTTTTTTTAATTTCCAAAAGGTTAGATGAATGAAATCCTTCAACAGATAACCTTTTGGGAGTTTTTTGCATACCTACTCTAAAGGTTTTCCCGGCTTTAACTACTTCTTACACAAAATGAACTAGGTCGATGCATCTGCTCTTAAGCCGAGCTCTCTCGTTTGCAGAGATCCCAGCACAACCCCTTTGCACATTTTAGGGATTCAGGGAACGCTATTGCTCTACTGGTTTATGGTTCACATTTTTTATGTACCTGTCATCATTTTCTACTCATCCAGTTTTCAGTCTTCAATTCTTGTCATTGCTTTTTAGTTTTTTCTTCTCTGTACATTTTTGTTCTTCTGAGTCTTTTATCGTATTTTTATCATTGCTTTAATGAAATGTCAGGCAAACATGGTTTTGAATGGGTATAGTCGATCTACAATCTGACTTAGATGTTTACTTTTTGCGAAATAGGTAATATTTTCAGTCGGAAGTCCTATCATTCATTTGATAATGGAATTATCTCTTGTTTTAATCTCCTTTTCATTTTTTAGATTTTCCATTTTTACACTAAATATCATATGGTTTGTATAATAGTGAAATAATGTTGCCTAGCATAGTGGTGCATGCCTGTAATCTCAGGAGAATGAGGTAGGATAGAGAGTTGGAAGCCAACCTGGACAACTTAACAGGCTCATATCTCAAAATTAATTAATTAAAAGGTAGGACTTGGAACGTGGCTCAATGGCACAGCACTTGCCTAGCATGCACAAGACATTGGGTTTAGTCGTCCCCAGCACTTCAAAAATATGTTTTTAAAGAAAAATTTAAATGTTTTTAATAAAAACTGATATGTGTTTAAAGGTCTAACAATGTACATGTGGATCTAAAAGATAATTGTATTTTACAGTACGATCATATGGGTTCAGATACTACTATTGTCACGCAAAAAATTTTCCAGTTGATTGGACTGACGAATGCTGTAAGTGTTGGCTTTTCTAATACCTCTGCACTTGTTTGTTAACTAAAACAATTCCTATATCTTCTTTTATGAGTATACACGTTGTGTGATGGTAGAGAAAATCATTTCATTTTAAGTTTGTTTTCCCACCTATAAAATAGGAATAATGATAATTGTATACTCCTTTTTTAAAAATTTTTAATTTTATGCCATTACACATTTACTGTATACTCCTAATTAGGTTATTGTTAAGAATTAAGCTAAATAAAACACTCATATTCAGTATCATTTCTAGTAGCATTTATTATCTACAAACACTTTAAAAGGTACATTCCAGAATGAGTTCAGATGGTCAGCATGTGTCTGTCATAAGTTCATTTTCGTAGACAGATCACTAAATCCATTTAGACCGTGCCGTATGAATCTGTCTTCTGTATGTGTTCTGTTGTAGATTTTCACCTCCTTTAACCTTACCATAATTCTGTCTTCACTGGAGCTTTGGGTAGACGAAAACAAAATGTCAACCGCTGGAGATGCTAATGAGTTATTACACAGATTTCTACGATGGAAAAGATCTTACCTTGTTTTGCGTCCGCACGATGTGGCGTTTTTACTTGTGTGAGCACATTTTGGAATTACTAAAGCTTAGACAAAGAAAACATACTAGTTTGGCCCTGTTTCTGATCATTGACAGGCCTCTAGGGGGGAAAAAAAAGCCTCCCATTAACTTTTTCTGTCATACAGTAAAGTCAAAGTTATTTTTTTTCTACACCACACCTATGACGGAATTGTTGATACCCATAACTCTCACCAACTGGTTTGTAATTAAAGCTCACTCCTTGGATCTTGGGACCCCACAACTTCTTACCTTAGAGTGAGCACCACATCATTAAATGTCCCTGTATATACTCCAATTTTTTTTTGGAGGGAAGAGTACTAGGGATTGAACTCAAGGGCACTAGACCACTGAACCACATCCCCAGCCCTATTTTGTATTTTTTTCCTAGAGGCAGGGTCTCACTGAGTTATTTAGCATCTCACCTTTGCTGAGGCTGGCTTTGAACTCACAATCCTCCTGTCTTAGCCTCCTGAGCTGCTGGGATTATAGGCATGCACCACCACGCCCAGCTTGCAAATTGTAACAATATCTCTTCTAAAAGATTATGTCTGAATTTGAGTATTGGAATTTAGCCTTCTTTACTTCATTGTCATTAAAGGAAAAAAAAAGAAATGGAAATACTACTTTGTATTCCAATATAACATGGACATCATGTAGTCACATTGTGCTATTAATTTTTTAGTATATAAGTCTCTCCTATTTAATAAGCTCTTTGTTTTTCAGAATATATGTCTATACAGTAAAATTACAGACACAATTTTTAAAATGTTAACACTTCTCATCCTTTGTCCCATGCCTCTGGCAGGCTAGCTGTGGCTGATTAATGGGGAGACTTTAATCCCTGAGGTGACTGGCTACCCATTGGCCAGCTGTTTTACCTTTGCTTTCCCATCTTAGTGAATTTCATTTATTCTTATGTTTATTTTGGGGCACATATTCATTTCCGTCTAAAAAGACACTACATAAAATGGGTCCTGCTTATGTCACAGAAAACCCAAGGAAAGTCCTCTTTCTAGTACCTGTTTCCTAAGTCTGTTTTGTTGTTTTCAAAGGGCACAGAAACATTCAAAGTGGTGATACTCTGTTAAGTGGAAATATTTATTAATTTTAGTATCCATGTGCAAAACTAAAATTTGTCTTAGGAAAATTGAGAATGAATTGTGCTTACTTTTACAAAACCAGAGGATTGTGATCTGGTTTTAAATTTAAGTTTTTTGAATTTAAGTTACAGAGAAAGAACAGATTTTGTTGGTGCCACCTTTCAAGGGAAGATGTGTGAGAGGGACTACGGAGGAGGTGTGGCCATGGTATGGTATGGCTTAATTTGCTTGGCTAAAATGTGTCAGCAGAATGCTGTAGAGAAGAGTATAGAATTAAAGGTCCCTTCACTTTATGATTTCCATGTGTATTGAAACTTGCATTCACCTAGTGATCTTTGTCCCTACTGCTGATAGCAATGCTCAAATTACAGGAAGTTTTCTCAGAACTCACTACATTCAAAAATTTGCAGTGCTCATTTCCTGATTCCATATATCCTTTTTAGAAAGTTGTTCAGGTTGAAATCTCTTTGAGTCTTACCATAAGATGTCATTAATAATCAGTATCATAAATCTTAATATTTAAGCATGTATTTATGTTCATTTAAAGCTTAGATTTGTACTTTTCTTAATAATTTACTTAATTATCTAGTTAACACAATTATGAACCAGATTAAAATAAAACTTTTGAAACCATCCATTACCTTAAAATGCTTCGTAAGTCACAGGTGAAGAACAAGAGGACCAAAGGTCCTAATTGACATTATTTATCTCGGTAGAAAATCTGAGAGTATCTGAAACTGGCTTGTTTTTGCCAGTCTTTCCTGATGCTGTGGTTGTGGGACTTGCCTGTGTGTCGGCATGATGCCTACCGGAGCTTCTGAGAGGCAACGCGTGACCTCTGGTTCCCGTCCACAGTGAAGGTGAAGCTGAGAAAAGAGATCAAGAGGTGCATCAACCAAATGGAGACAGGATTCCTCTTCAAAATCCACAAATCCTAGTTTGGAAAAATGCAAGTTGTATTTATGGGCAAGCGATTGACCTAGTCTCAAAAGCTAGAACCTGGCCAACTTCCTCAAACAATCCCATATGACACTAAAAAGAAAAAAAGAAAAATCAAGGATTTATGTATATGGAGCAAACGCTGACCTGGTTAACAAAGAGAAGCAGAGCTGTCCTGCCTGACATCCAGTGAGCTGCCGGAAGGGCTGCGCCACACATATGGCTGGTAGACAGAGGACAATGGTCCCTACATTGAAAGGAGCAATTGCAGGAAAGCTTTTTAAATATTCTTTCTCATTCCCCACTTTTCTTTGGAATAATTATGGCCTGATCTTTTGCTGGAAAAATCAGAAAGTAGCCAAGGCCCACAGAAGTGAGATGTTGAAGAAAATAATTAAAGCTTTGCCTGCCAGATATTCACCACCTTTCTCCCTCCTAATCCCCCAGGGCTATGGTGTGCAATAAGGGGATTATATCTTTCATGGGCTGCTGCTTATTCAAAATTATATATGAAACCACAACCCAAGTAGTTCTTGGTTGAGTAAAAGCAAGTGAAAATAATCAGCATTTTTTTTTCCAGTGCTAGGGATGGAAGCCAGGGCTTTGTGCATGCTAGGCACAAGTTCTGCCTCTGAGACACATTCCCAGCCCAGTGTATGACTTTATAAAAATTTAAAATATTTAATTCATAAATAAAACGTGTGCATAGTCAAGGCATATGACTTAATGATTATCCATAATATATTTATAGTGTGTAATGGTTACCACATGAAATTAATCACTAATCACCAAACATAACGACTGTAGTTATTACAGTGCACATTAGATTTCTAGAATTTATCTTGTAACTGAAGAGTGTGCCATTAGACTAACCTGTCCCCTTTCCCCAGCCTCTGGCCACCCTAGTTCTGCACTATACATGTATGAGTTTGATTGTTTCAGATTTCACAAATAAGTGCCACCATGTGGCATTTGTCCTTCTCTGTCTGGTGTTATTTCATTTACTCAGCAGATAATTTTTGATGTCTGTGACTCTTTACCCTGAGGCTTATCCACTCAAGGATTCATAATCTTAGAAGCCTCAAGTTGAAAAAACTCAAGGCTGTTATGCTTCACATAGTATTGAACAGAGTGTCTGTTGACCTTAGTAATAAAAACATTCATGAACCAATCTATTTAGACCCTGGTTATTTCTATGCCTAGCTCCAAGTGCTTGTTCAATTAGTTTTAACATCTTACTGGTTCCCTCATAATCCTGGGTTGAATAAACTTTGAGCCATGTTGATTGAAGGAAAAATAATTGCATATATGAGATCTTGATTTCTAAAACTATAGACTGGAAGTTTTTTTCAAAGCTTACATGAAGACACATTTATGCGTGAGGCAACCAAAGAATTCTCCATAAATACCTAGTCATTTACCATTTCCTGACCTAGTGATTTGAACATAAGAAGCCTTAATAAATACTATCTTCTGTTATTCTTATATGAAAATATTGTCCTAGGCAGGTGTTATTTACCAAAAAGAACTCATCTGGTTTGTTGTAATATTTTTGCCCTAAAATATTTTTTAAAATTCAATACTGAATATAGTTTTGCATTTTTTAAATTTTTTTTTCAATAGTGAAGTAAGAATAGCAATGCACTGTAGAAAAGTCTCACTCTCCAGTTCCCTTCTTTTTTCAAGTTTTTCCCACTAGTCTGTTGTGGATTGAATCATGTTCCTCACAACTCATGTGTTAAATCTCCACCCCCTTTTTTGAAGAAATGATCTATACAGAGGTAGTTAAAATTAAATGAGGGGAGAAGGTGGGGTTCCAATCCACAGGACTGGTGTCCATCTAAGAAGAAGAGACACCTGGGACAGCCCTCTCCACTGCACACAGAAGAAAGGTCCTTAGAGGATTCAGCAAGAAGGCTGCTTCCTCCAAGCCAAGAAGAAAGCCCCAAACCAGAAATCCACCCTCCTGGAACCTGGATCTAGGACTTCTAGAACTGAGATTCTCCAGAACTGTGAGAACATACGTTTCTATTGGGTAAACCACTCAGTATTTGATATTTTGTTATGGGAGGCCAATCCAACTAATAGAAATCCCAAGTGAGATTTTCACAGAGAATTATAAAGAAATGTTACTTCAAGGAAAGATGGAAATACACACATCAGTAAGAAGACGGGAGCAAAGGAGCGATTGTTCATGAACGGAAAAACACCTGCTTCTCTACAGATGCCTAAAGAGGAATTTTTACTGGTTACTTTCATTTTACTGAGCTATAAGAAGAAAGAGAAGAGAGAAAGAGATAGATAGATAGATAGATAGATAGATAGATAGATAGATAGGACTTTCCTACAATACCTTGAAAACAAGATCATTTATAACTAAATCAGTATTAATATGTTCTATTTAAACTCTTGAAATGCAGCAGAATTCTTCATTTTCTTCCCCGTGAATTATGCAATCTCTCTCTCTCCTTCCTCTTATTCAATTTCTTCTCCTTCTACCCGTTCCTCCTCCTCCTCCTCCGCCCCTCCTCCTCCTCCTCCTCCTCCTCCTCCTCCTCCTCCTCCTTCTTCTTCTTCTTCTTCTTCTTCTTCTTCTTCTTCTCTCTCTCTCTCTCTCTCTCTCTCTCTCTCTCTCTCTCTCTCTGCAATCAAATGGTATATTCAAATGTGGAAATTTGATAAATGGGACATTTAACAATGCGTACGCAAGGTCCCTCTGTCCTGGTGATAAGTGAGTTACCAGGCTGAGAGGGGAGCAGCAGCATCTGATCAGGTTCATATGGAAAGCAGACCCCCAGTGCAAGGTTCTGGGATTCACAACCACCTAGCATGGATGGTGGTAAACACCTCAGTCTCACCCTCCTTCTCATCAGACGGCATGGAAGTAAAACTGGAGGACAAAGGACCCTCTGATAGGATTCATTTGTCCCATCCTCTTGGTCTAGAAAGCAGGGTGGAAAACAAGGGGAAGAAGAAACTAAAACTTATGCCTAGAAACCTACCTGAAGTCTGCTCATCAAAATGCTCATTAGGTATATTTGAAGGCATGCCAAGACTTGTGGGTCTCCTTCAAAATTCATGTCTTAATAGTATGAAAATATGCTACAATCTTATTATCTTTATAAAAAGGGAAACAATAAAAGTATTTTAGTTTTGAACATAAAGAGTAAATAACTGAAAACAGCATTTTTATTTTCAGCCGTTATTACCATAATATCAATTATTATTTCAACAAGTGATTTTATAAGTTTAAAAAACACCTATGGAACAGTCACACAAGATATCTTCAACTTTGAAGAATTAAATAGTAAATAAACACAATTGACCAATAATTTGAGATACACTTGTCTTATGTGTTTGTCTTGAAAGATTTCGTTTGTGAGTACGACACTGTTGTTATATATAGTTAATAAGCTACTGGGTCACTTAATTCCTTGGCCTGATGCCACCAAATGAGTCTTTCATTTACATTTTAGTACAATTTCAGATTTGATTTTTCATATTTTCCTAATATTTATGATAATACCTGCAATATATAGAGTTCAGTCAACAATGATGGCACTTCTGTGGATAACAGTATTAGATGCCTCTACTCCTTTTTTATTATATGACTATTTTGAATAATGACATTGTTCTGCAAGTCAATAAAATGCCTATAACAATATGTACATGTAAATTTGTGGGTTTCTGTTTTTTTTTCCCAGCACCCCAAAGCCATAGGTCTGGAATCACTTGCCATTATTTTAGCTCAGTTAGTGAGCTTGAATATGGGGATATCATACGATGACGTCAAGAAATGCCATTGCCCAGGAACTATCTGTATAATGAACCCAGAAGCAATGTAAGAGACTTAACCTTTATACTTCATACATATATGTACATATATATATATAATTTATATTAAGATATTTTTGTGTATGTAATTTAAGAAAATTTAAGCTGTTAGAATAAATATTAATGATTGAATATCAATTGTGACCCAAGACTGCAGACATATTCCAGAGCCCATACTGCATATCTGTCTCAATCTTTTATATAAATCGAACGCCACACATGCTTTCTCATAGGTGAGCAAACGCTACATCTATTACTCTTTACTTGTGTGATTTTTATTTCTTAGGTTTGCAATGACAATACAAGAATTTTTTGTTAGTGTGACCGTCTGCAGGTGGCTCCTTTATCTGCTCTGGCTCCACCTGAAGTCTTAGCTTCTACTGACTCCAGAGATGCTGCATCCAGCTGTGTCATAGAGAGCACCTTGTGCAGTCACCTTGTGGTGCTTCAAGACCTAGGGGATGTGTTTGCTTTTATCATCATTCTTCTTAGAGTTAGTTCATAAGGAAATTTATAGAAGTAGGACCAGAGAGCGAGGGGATTAAAGGGGAGCCTCCTTGAGGCCAGCCTATGCAACTTAGTGAGACTGTCTCAGAAAAATAAATTACTTAATTGAAAGGGTTAGGGGTGTAGCTAAGTGGGTTCAATATCCAGTACTGGGGAGTGGGGGCGGGGACTATGAAACTAAAGCTGTTCCTTGTACATTCAGTATCATGGAGTCTCTGTCAAGTTTCAGCCATTTGCAAGGGAGATCTATAATTGTGTTACAGCTCCTGGTGGGCTACCAGGTTTTTATAGAGTGAAGCATGCACCCAGGAGATGACAGGTGACTATGCCATTGAAGTTAAACATTTTCACCATCAATTGGTATTCTCAGATACAAGATTATAAGACCAAGGGCATGTGATATATCTGGAAGCAATTAGAGTAGGTCCAAATGGCACAAAAAAATAACATGAATGAGGGCCCCAGGTCCTGATGTCACCTACATTTATTGCACCAATATTTGTTCATCACTGTATACCGATAGACTCAGAGGAGCTCTCTAAAATTGGTTGATGAAGAGCGAAACACCTCTGTCTTCTTTCAGTATACCAGTTGTGGAATTTTGAAAATCATTTTTACATATTATAGTCCAGTTAGGGTTAGACCTAAAGACAGCGGGAGATGGTAAAGGGCCCAGTGAGCACATTTGCAAACAATGTATTTGGCTTTTGACCTTGTGGAAGAGAAGCCATGGAGACTGGGATTGGGAAAGATTCCTCTGCCATGGCCAATGACTTGGATGTTTGGTCAAGGATCCGTATACTCTTAACACTGGACAAGTGGGGAAAGGAGTATGAACTGCATTCAGAGTGGGCACAAAGTACAGATGGCCCTCTGTGTGCCACATTCACACTCAACCAACCACGGATCAAAAATATCTGGAAAAATATCTGAACATGTGCAGACGACTTTTTTCTTGTCGCTGTTCCCTAAACAATGCAATGTAACAACTATTTACTAGCATTGACATTGCCAGAGGTATTATAAGTCGTCTAGAGATGAATTAAGGAATATGGGAGGAAGAGATAGGTGATATGTAAATATCAGGACATGCTGCACAAGAACCTTGAGCATTTGAGGATTTGGGTATCTGTCAGGGATTCTGGCACGAACACCCCCTGTGGGGACCAAAGGGCTGCTGTATGCAGATGTTTAGATCAAATTTTCAATTCCCAAGTATTTATTTTAGAAGTAGCTGTCCATCAATGAATGTCAACCAGCTTTTACCCCCGTCACCTATAAAACAAGTCCTCGGGGCTACCTCCAGTGGCTTCCAGGGACACTGACATGCCAGGTCAATAACACACCCTGGCATGGAATCTTCTGTCTTTCTTCATCCTTGATCCACTATTTCTTCTTGCTAGGATCAACTCCCAAATACATTGTTGTTGTTGTTTTTCTGGCTAATCTAAACAGGCAACCTCTTATATCATTTGTGTGCATAATGTCAAGCAATACTCATTTCATTTTTATCTGCCATTGTCCAAATTGTCATTTCATGCGATGGCAATGGTGATGCATAGCTTGTGATGCTGTTGCAATGATCCTAATAGTTAGGGTGGTGAAGAAATGATAGGAAGGATCAGGAGATCTTAAATGCAGGTACTCCTTTGGATCCCCCACATCCTCCTGAATATCGTCCATGTGTCTTTTTAATTGTTGTTCTTTTTAGTTCTACATGACAATAGAATGTATTTTGACATATTACACATACATGGAGTATAACTTCCCATTCTTGTGGTTGTACATGAGGTAGAGTGACACTGGTCGTGTATTCATATATGAACATAGGAAAGTGATGTCGGATTCATTCTACTGTCTTTCCCATTCTCATCTCTCCTTCCCTTCCTCCCCATCCAATCTGGTGAACCTCCACTCCTCCCCACAACCCCCACCTATTGTGATTCAGCATCTGCATATCAGAAAGATCATTCAGCCTTTGTTTTGGGGGATTGGTTTACTTCACTTAGTATGCTGCCAGTTCCATTCATTTACCAGCAAATGCTATGATTTCATTCTTCTTTATAGATGACTAATATTCCATTGTGTATATATACCACATTTTCTTTAGGTTGGTTAGATAGTTTTAGCTACTGTGAATTTAGCTGCTATGAACATTGATATGGCCACATCACTATAGTATGCTGATTTTAAGTTCTTTGGGTATATGCCAAGGAGTGGGATAACTGGGTCAAATGGTGATTCCATTCTTAGTTTTTTGAGGAATCTCCATACTGCTTTTCTGAGTGATTGCACCAATTTGCAGTCCCACCAGCAATGCATGAGCATACCTTTTCCCCCATTCCTCACCAATATTTATTGTTACTTGTATTCTTGATAACTGCAATTCTGACTAGAGTGAGATGAAATCTCAGTATAGTATTAATTTGCATTTCTCTCATTGCTAGAGATGTTGAACATTTTTTCATATATTTTTTGACCAGTTGTCTGTTTAGCTTCTTAGCCCATTTATTGATTGGTCAATTTGGTTTTGGGGGGGGGGGTTAGGCATTTTGAGTTCTTTTTGTATCCTGGAGATTAATGCTTTATCTGGGTGCAGATGGCAAAGATTTTTCTCCTGTTCTGTAGGCTGTTTCTTTATGCTCTTGATTGTTTGCTTTTCTGTGAGGAAGTTTGGGGTTTGATACCATCCCATTTGTTGATTTTTCAATTTAGTCCTGTGCTATAGGAGTCTGGTTGATCACAATCTTTTTAAATAATATTAACATTCTGAAAAATTAAAAAAAAATCATAAAATACTCAGGATCTATTATTTACAACAGATAGTTCCAATCTTGCACACATTTGTTTTTTAAAAAATAATTGTGGAGTTTTACTCTGTGCTAGTAAATGAAACAATTAGAGCTCCTGAAGCTGAAAAACGGTCTGAGAAGTCAATCAAGGTCCTTAGAAATATCTCTGTGTAAATTTTGAAAAGATATCTGAAATAGATGAGGAGGAACCATGCGTACATATTGAGAAAGTTTCCAAGGCAGAAGAAATCGTTAAATATTTGGCAGAGGGGACAGTCAAGAAGGTCCCTTAGCTGAGCAAAGGAGATGAGGTGGATGAGGAGCGTGACCTTGGAGAAGGGGTTGGTGATTAGAGGTCACATAGGTCATGACCTTGGAGAAGAGGTTGGTGATTAGGTCACATAGGTCATGACCTTGGAGAAGGGGTTGGTGATTAGGTCTCATAGGTCATGACCTTGGAGAAGGGGTTGGTGATTAGGTCACATAGGTCATGACCTTGGAGAAGGGGTTGGTGATTAGGTCACATAGGACATGACCTTGGAGAAGGGGTTGGTGATTAGGTCACATAGGACATGACCTTGGAGAAGGGGTTGGTGATTAGGTCACATAGGACATGACCTTGGAGAAGGGGTTGGTGATTAGGTCACATAGGACATGACCTTGGAGAAGGGGTTGGTGATTAGGTCACATAGGACATGACCTTGGAGAAGGGGTTGGTGATTAGGTCACATAGGACATGACCTTGGAGAAGGGGTTGGTGATTAGGTCTCATAGGACATGACCTTGGAGAAGGGGTTGGTGATTAGGTCTCATAGGTCATGACCTTGGAGAAGGGGTTGGTGATTAGGTCACATAGGTCATGACCTTGGAGAAGGGGTTGGTGTTGAGGTCACATAGGTCATGACCTTGGAGAAGGGGTTGGTGTTGAGGTCACATAGGTCGTGCTCTGAATGACTGAGGTGGGTTTAAACAGAGAAGAGATGTGACATTATCAGTGTTTTAGGGAGACTGCTTGATTCGGATTTTGAGAGAAAAATACAAAGGACAAAGCCTGAAGTGCTTGTTCAGCGAGGGGGCTATTTATTGCATGATCTCGTACTGAGCTGGTGGAGGCTGGGCAGAGGTGGCCGGACATAGTTAGTGGATAGATTTGACAATATTGGGTTGGTGAGAAATTGAAGGACCTCAAGATTTTGTCCTGGGGATTTTTTCTTTTTTTTGAGTTTGGAAATATTAACAGTAGAACCAATGGGCAGACAGGTCTTAGTACTTTACAGGTACTGGAGTCTCAAGTCTATGACACAAATGAACCTTGATCTCCATATTGCAAAGAGGAAACTGGAAAAAAAATATGCATATAATTTAAAGACCTTTCCCAAGGACATACAACCTGTAAGTGGCAGAACCAAGATTTTAATCCCCACGGTTGGATTGGGCACAGTTTACATGTTCCGAAGCACCATGCCATCCTTTGTAAGCGGTATGTTTTTTACGCAAGAAGCATTTAGAATTTAGGTCATTTAAACTTAAGGTGCCTATGAGCTAGACTCAAGGAGAAACGCCAAGTAAAGAGTCAGATATTGGCCTCTGGGATTAGGTGGTAAGTTTGTGTTAGAGGAACAAGACCTGAGCTGTCAGATGTAGGTTTTATTTGACACTGTGGAGCTGAACAAAATGATGGATGACAAAGTATAGACGAAAGGAACACGTTTGTAAGGTAGAAGATAAAAGGATGTAACAGATAAGTGTAATAGAAGAATCCATCACTTTTGACTGATCCCTTATTCCTACTAGAAGATCTCTAAGTTCTTGCACAGTTGACTTCCCAAAGTCTTTGCTGTTTTTGAGCCTTGAGTCTGTCGTGGAATGCTAACTAAGTGCCTTTATTCTGAGGGTAGGCAGTCGATGAAAACTGCTCGCACCCACATTTGAAGTTCCGTGTGTTCTCAGTCATTCCAGTGGTGTGAAGATCTTCAGTAACTGCAGTATGGAAGATTTCGCACATTTTGTTTCAAAGCAAAAGTCCGAGTGTCTTCAGAATCATCCACGCTTAGAGCCGTCTTACAAGCAGGCGGCGGTGTGTGGGAATAAGGTTGTGGAGCAAGGAGAAGCCTGTGACTGTGGAACTGAACAGGTCAGGACTAACGTGGAGAGCTACATCCCAGAATTGCCTCAGAAACTGTGAATTGATTTTTATAATGCTGTACTGTCATTTCCCTCCATGGGCCACCCTCCTCCTCCTCCATGAGAGAAACTCCGTATTGCTTTATAGGCCCATTGATTTGTAGACTCTCCATAAAGTGATCTAACTTTTTAAATTCTAGCTCTATTGAGGCATAGTTGACAATGAAGCAATTGTAAATATTTGGTGTACACAATCCTGATGATGTGTGTACATATTTTGTGATATTTACCTCTATCAAATTATATTATATGCTGTATTATTAATATATTAATATATTTGATATCTACATATATTAATTTCTCTGTCTCTGTATCTCTAGAGGTCTGTCTCTGTCTCTCTGTCTCTCTCTCTCTCTCTCTCTCTCTCTCTCCATCTTAGATAAAACTGCCAGAGTTAGAGGGAAGTTGGAAGGGTAAAGATAAAGTCAGGATAAAGTGAAGTAAATGAGATGAAAACTTGAAGTGAAACTCAAGAGTGAGCTTTGGCAACATTCCCAGTAGGTGGTAATGAACAAGGGGGAATCAGGAAGATGTGAATTTTTTTTCTGTTTGCCAACATATTAAGCATCTATTATTAAAATGTCCACCCAATAAATAAAAATTGGAAGATGCCCGAGAGCATTTGACTTGCCTTTCAGGAGTGTGGGGCAAACAGGCCTGTATGCTGCGAACACAGTACCTGTGCTCTGACCGCTGGTTCAGAATGTGCCTCGGGACCCTGCTGTAGTGAATGTAAAGTAAGAGTTTTTTTTTTAAGTTTTTTATGTGACTTAGAAAATGACAATCACTATTCTGTATAATGCTTGTATATTCACATTCTGCTTTATTCAATATAACTTACTTCACCCCCTCAGTTTTCCAAAAAAGGACATGTCTGCCGGTCTGCCGCCAATGAATGTGATCTCACTGAATACTGCAATGGCTCGTCTCAAGTATGTCAAGAAAATGTCTTTATCATAGATGGGCATCCCTGTAGCGAAAATAAGTGGATCTGCATCGGGGGAGTGTGTAGAAGTGGGGATAAACAATGTGAAGATCTCTTTGGCCAAGGTATTTATAATAATTTTCTTTTCCATATATGTGTTTTTCTGGACACTAAAAAACAAAGTAGCTGTCTGTGGTGGTGTACACCTATAGTCCTCGTGACTCAGGAGCCTGAGGCAGGAGGATTGCAAGTTTGAGGGCAGCCTCGGCAACTTAATGAAACCCTCAGCAACTCAGAGAGACCCCTGTCACAAAATTTTAAAAAATAAAGACTGGGGGATGTAGCTCAATGGTAAAGTAACCCTGGGTTCGATTCCCAGTACTGCATCCCCCTCCAAAAAAGGAAAGAAAAAGAAGTAGATGTTAAGCTTTACTGGTAATCAAAATTGAATAGATTGAATAAGAATAAAAATTAAATGCACTAATTGCAACTTAGCAAATATCACACGATTTTCATTAACAAAACAGGTATGTATTGAGTAATGCAACATTGAGAGAAAAACTTATGAAAAGTATATACTGTGGAAATACCATCTAAGTGAATTTTTTTTTTTAAATACACATGTGAGAAAATTGTGCCAAAGTTTAAGAATTTGGGTTGCCTTCCACAGTAGAGACCATGGATACAAGCAAATGGGAAAAGGGGAAGAAAATTTTAAAGTGGATCTTCAGAAGATTAGTGATGATAGTCTGCCAAAAATTGAAAAATTGTGATTAAATATCTATGAACTGTAGAGAACTATGGCAGTATCTTAGTAAGACTATTTTTTAAACGGACATCATCAAAACAAAAGAAAAGGTAGCCGACCTCTGTCTCTGCAATGGTTGATAAGTTTGAGTTAGACAAAGCTTCCTGAAGTAAGAACAACTATCAAAATGGCAAAAGAAACTTAAAATTTTATTTGGAAGAGTTGCCTAGCTACCAAGGCCAGGAGACGGGTGCCCGGAGAGGAGAGGTCCGCCCTTGAAGCATTGCTACTGTGAAACTGACGGCTGAGAGAAGAAGTAGGTGAGGAAACCCTCAGCCCTTGTAAGCTGGGCAGCTGGCAACCTGGACAGAGCTTCCCGCAGTCTCAGGGAGCTGGGAGGAGCCACGTTCCAGTTTAGCCTGTGGCAAGGGACACGAGCTCTTGTGGATGCCCTGCGTTTTCCATGGGGACCCACTGAGGACTTGACCTTGGCAGAATGTGGCTGGGAAGTGGTCAGCCGCAGGAAGATGGAAGCCCACCTTTGTGCTAACACCCTTCTCATTGGATCCACTTGTATCCTGAACTGGCTGGAGGCAAAGCGCAGACCCTAGCTGGAGAGTCGTCACCCTTGATGTCCCCAAATCACTGCATGTCAAAATAGGAACTACAGAAGAGGGTGACACAACAGACAACAGAAGCAAGGGGCGGGAGGGTGTGAGAATGGAGAGACCTGTGCAAGAAAATACAGGCCAAAAAAAAAGAATGAAAAGTCGGGTATGATCCAGAGAGATGTGGTTGCTGCGAAGCGTAGCATATGGGAATTTTTTGAAAAAAACAAAAATATGATGAAGTACGAATATCTAGAACTGAAATTAAGAGCTCAGCTAGATCTGATGGCTCCACAATGTCTATGTCCAAAGATCTTGTCGTACCCAGAAAACACATGCAATTTATCTGCCAGTGTGGAAAATTAAGTAAATATTCAAAAATAAAAGTTGGAACATGATGAGTTCTCTCGCAGATGAATCGTACTGGAGTGGCATGACTGAAGAGTAAATTATAAGTCTGAAGAAAATCTGCACATCGTGGCTCACAGAAAACAAGGAAGGGCAAACTCAGAAAAGTTCCTGAAAGGCCTGGGGGTGCGAGGGCCTGGTGGAGCGCTTGTGCAGCATGTGTCAGACTCTGGGAGGGACTCACAGCAGAGCGAGAAAACAAGTTGTGAAAACCTGTTGACAAAGAGACGAACTCACGTGTTACGGAGACCCAGATGGAGAAAGGTAAGAGAATGGGCCATCCCTAAAACCCATTCAAGAAAAGCTCGAGACAGAAAAGAAAAAAGAATGACTTGAAAAGTGCCTGAATCAAATGATGTTTAACCTTACAAATAGGAAAAAAATAAAAATAAAGACTGGCTTTAGGATAGAAACGATCAGTGGCCAAAGTGTTGTTGGGTAGAGTTGGACTGACATAAGTAAATACCCATGTCACAACCTGGACCTAGCATAAGGCAGGAGACTAAGCACCACAAAAACATCTGATGCACCCAAAAGAGGGCTAGAACAGCGTGGGGGAACTAGATTAGGAAAAAACAAAGACTGAGGAGGTTCATTTACATTTAAATATTTCACAATTATATTAATTCTAAAACTTGTGTGAAGACTTAGTCTTAGGGAAAAGATGTGGCGTATAGGGAGAGATGCAACCAGGAGACGATAACTAGGTAGAAAATGCAAGCGCCATTGAACTGGTGGGAGTCGTAAAGGTATTGGCACCCCAGGGAGCCCGTGACAACCAATGGATCCGATTTCCACCCAAGAGTAACCTCACGAGTAAGAGGTCACAACAGTCAACCATTTATCTTCCTAGGAACATTGGAAGATTCTGGAAATTGAAGATTGGGCCAAACTAAGACAGAGATCCTCTAATGGGGGCGTGGGTGGGGGCGGATAGAAGAGTTTTAGCAGCAGGAATTGCAGGGGACTCTCAAGACCGTGGATTATGTTTTCCACAGAGCACGCGTGGAGTTCTGAAGCAGCTCAGAAACTGAAACATTAAAAAGGCGTTTAAAATTTCCCTACAGTCTCCAGAGGATGGACAAAGGCTAAAAGAGAGAGAAATCTTGCCTCTCATAAATCCTAATCTTTCTCTAAAATCTTGTGTTGTATTTAGAAGGGTCTCTGTCAGTAGGCTAGGAAGCTATTCATTATTTTTTCTTTTTTAAAATGTCTTTACAAGACATTACAGTTATATGTATAGTGGTGGGGGTTCATTGTGACATAATCATACATGCATGGAACATAATCGCTCCATTTCAGTCCCCAGCACTTCCTCTTGTCCTCACCCCCTCCTTCCTCCAATTTCCCTTCTTGTACTCTACTGGTCTTCCTGTATTTCTTTATTTTTTTAGTTGGTGTTTTATAGATAGGCATAAAGATGGAATTCTCTGTGGGACACTTATACGTGCACAGCATAATTTTGTCAACTTCATTCCACGATCCTCCCTCTTCTGCCCCTCGTCCCTCCCCTTCAATCCCCTTCCTCTACTCCGCCGATCTCCCCTCTCTTTTTATTTGAACTGCCTACCCCCCCTTACGTTGCTCTAGCTTCTGCCTGTGAGAGAAACCATTTGACCCTCAACTTTCCGAGCCTGACTTATTCCAGTTAGCGTTCTAGTCTCCATCTCCATTTACCAGAAATGCCATAATTTCATTCTTCTTTATTGCTGAGTAAAACGCCATTGCATATGAATACCACACTCATTTGTTGACAGGCACCGTGGCTGGTTCCGTAACTTTGGCTTTGGTGAATGGGACTCCTGTAACCATTGATGTACCTGTATCACTTTAGTATGCTGAGTTTAGTTTTTGCATACATACTAAGACGTGGGATAGCTGGGTTATAGGGTGGTTCTATTCTTAGTGATTTGATGAATCTTCATACAGCTGTCCAGACGGGTTGCACTAATTTGCAGTCTCACCAATAATGTATGAGTTTATGTTATCTCCTACATCCTCACCAGCATTTATCATTATTTGCTTTCTTGCTAATTGTCATTCTAACTGGAGTGAGGTGAAAGCTCAATGTAGTTTTGATTTACGTTTCCCTAATTGCTAGAGATGTTGAGCATCTTTTCATCTATTTGTTGGCAATTTGCATTTCTTAATGTGTATTTATTTCTTTTTATTATTTTTTATTTTTAAGAAATGACTCATTTGCCCTCTTGTTGATAGGGTTATTTGCTTTTTGGTACTCATTTTTGGAGTTCTTTACATATTCTGGATATTAATTCCCTGTTGCAGGAGTAGCTGGCAAAGATTTCCTCCTATTCTGTTTGCTATCTAATTATGTTCTTCTTACCTTTACTGTGCAGAAGCTTTTTAATGTGATGCCATTCCATTGAATTCTTGGTGTTGTTTCCTGAACTTTAGGAGTTCTATCGAGGGAGTCATTGCCTGCACTTGTATTTGGAGTGTTGACCCTATGTTTTCCTCTAGCAATTGCAAAGTTTCTGATTGAATTCCTATGCCTCTGAACCACTTGGAGTTGACTTTTGTGCAGGGTGAGAGAAAGGGATCTGGTTTCATTCTTCTATATTTGGATTTCCAATTGTTCAGCACCATTTGTTTAAACAGCTTTTGACACCTTTGTCAAGATGTCTGTGCGGGTTTGTCTCTGTGCCTTCTGTTCTGCTCTGTTCCATTGGTCCGCATGTCTGTCTTTATGTCAGTACCTTGCAGTGTTTGTTACTGCCACCTCTGTAGTATAATTTGAACCAGGTATTGTGGGGCTTCCGGCATTGTTGTTTTTACTCAGAATTGCTTTGACTATTCTGGATCTCTTATTCTTCCATTGAATTTTAGGAATGTTTTTCTAGTTCTTTGAAGAATGTCATTGATATTTTCATGGGAATTGCATTAAATCTGTAGATTGCTTTTGGTAATAGGATCATTGTAGTGATATTCATTCCACCTATCCAAGGACCTGGGAGATCTTTCTGTCTTCTAACATCTTCCTCAATTTCTGTCTTCAGTGTCCTATAATTTTCATTGTAGAGGTCTTTAACCTCCTTGATTAGATTTACTTCTATATTTATTGTTGTGGTGAGGTTAGGGGTAGATGAGTGTGTGTCTTTTGAGGCTATTGTGCAAAAAATTATTTTCCTGATTTCATTTTCAGGGGGTTTGTTGTGTGTAGAAGAAAAATATTCATTTTTATATATTGATTTTTGTATCCTGTTGCTTTGTGAATATTTTTTTTATCAGCTCTGGATCTCTCTTCCAGTGGAGCTTTTAGTATATTTTAAATATAGGGCTAAATCATCTGCAATCGGTGATAATTCTTCTTTGTATCCCTTTTATATCCTGGTTTTAATATAAGGTGTCCCCCCAGATCTCCTGTGTTACTGAAGGAGTATTCAGAGGTAAAATGGTTGAACTATGAGAGCTGTAAGCTAATTGGCCTGTCCTTATTTGAATGAATTGGTGGTCACTGAAGGCAGGTGAAGCATGCCTGGAGGAGGTACATCACTGGAGCCATATCCTAAAAGGGTTCACCTTCCTTGTGGCCTGGCCCCACCTGACCCCACCTTTGTCTGTCTGTCTGTCTGTCTCTCTCTCTCTCTCTCTCTCTCTCTCTCTCTCTCTCTCCTTTCTGAACCCACCAGGAGCTGAGCAGCTCTCCTCTGCGGAGCGCTTTTCCCCATGATGCCTGCCTCGCCTTGGGCCCAGAGTAATGATTGGACTGAAACCTCAGAAACTGTGAGCCCCAAATAAACTTTTCCTCTTAAGTTGTTCTTGTAAGGTATTTTGATCATGGCAATGCTAAAAAATGTAACTTAAACAATTATCTTGCCTAATAGCTCAAACTAAAATTTCAGGTCCTATTCTGAATAGGAGTGGTGAGAGTAGACATCTTGACTCATTCCCAATTTTAGAGGAAATGCTCTCAATTCACCATTTGCTAGGATGTTGGCTTTGGGTTTATCATAAATAGCCTCAATGATGGGGAGATAAATTTTGTGGTTTCTTCGGTGTTTTTACTGTGAATGGATGCTGAATTTTGTCAAAAAAACCTTTCTTTTCCTTCTGTTGAGATGATCTTGTGATTTTTGTTCTTAATTCTATTTGTATGTTGAATTACATTTATTGATTTATGTATACGGACTCATCTTTGCATCCCTGGAATGAAACAAACTTAAGCATGACATATGGTCTTCTTCATATGTTTTTAAATACAATTTGCTAATATTTTATTAAGGATTTTTTTCATCTATGTTCAATAGAGATATTGGTCCGTGGTTTTCTTTACTTGACATATCCTTATCTGGTTTTGGTATCAAGTTGATACTGACTTTGAGGAATGAATTTAGAAGTGTTCTACCCCTTTATATTTCATGGAGTGATTTGGGGATCATTGGTTATTAGTCTTTAAAGGTCGGGTAGAATTCAGCTGAGAATCCATCTGGTGTTGGTGTTTCCTTTGTTGGAAGGATTGTATTACTGCTTCAATCTTGTGGCTTGTTGTTGGTCTGTTCAGGTTTTCTATATCCTCTTGGTTCAATGTTGGTATGTCTTATGTGTTTAGAAATGGATCCATTTCTTCTGGATTTTCCAATTTATTGGAATATATGTTTTCAAAATTGTCCCTAATGATCTTTCTGCATTTTTTTGGGTTAGCTTAGCTAATGGTTTACCAATATTTTTTATCTTTTCAAAGAACCAACTCTTTGTAACATTGATTCTTTGTTTTGTTTTTTTTATTCTCTGTTTTGTTAATTTCAGCTTTTATCTTAATTACGTCCTTCTTTGTACTTATTTTGTTTTGTTTTTGTTTTTCTAGAACCTTAAGATGCATCATTAGGTTGTTTGGGGTCTTTCTGATTTTTTTTTAATGTAGGCACTCATAACTATAAAATTTCCTCTTAGAGCCCTCTTCATAATGACACCAAGATTATGATATGTTCTATTTCTTGTTTTAGTCAGCTTTTTCATTGCTTTTTCCTGATAAGAACAATTTTAGAGAAGGGAAATTTTATTTAGAGCTCAGTTTCTGAGATCTCTCCATAGATGACCAACTCCATTTGTCTGTGCCCGGTGGAAGGGTGTGGCAGAGGAAAAGAGCTCAAAATATGACAAAATAGAGAAAGAGACTAAGTTTGACTCACGAGGAACAAAATATAAACCCCAAAGACATGCCTCTAGCCATGTCCTATCTGTCTAAAAGTACCAACCAACCAATCCATTCAAATGGATTAGATTAAGGCTCTCATAACCCAATCATTTCACCTCTAAAATTTCTTGCATTACTTTTAAATTTTTAAATTCTGTGATTTCTTCTATAATCCATTCATCATTTAAAGTATATTGTTCAATCTCCATGTGTTTACATAGCTTCAGTATGTTTTCTTTTTCTTAAGAGAGAGAGAGAGAGGGAGGGAGAGAATTTTTTTAATATTTATTTTTTAGTTTTCGTCGGACACAACATCTTTGTATGTGGTGCTGAGGATCGAACGTGGGCCGCACGCATGCCAGGCGAGCGCACTACCGCTTGAGCCACATCCCCAGCCCCAGTATGTTTTCTTGCTGTTTCTAATTTCATTACGATATGATAAGATGCAAGAAATTATTTTGATTTTTTTTATTTGCTAAGACTTGCTTATGACATAAAATGTGTTCTCTTTTGGAGAATGTTCCATGAACACCTGAGGGATAAAAATGAATTCAACTATTGTTGAGTGAAATAGCCTAGAGATGTCTGCTATGCCCATTTCGTTTATAATAAACTTTAGATCTGAAGTGTCTTTACTGATTTTATATCTGATTGGCCTACTTATTGTTGATCAAGGTATGTTGAAATCAGTTGGTATTGTTGTATTGGCGTCTAGCATTTGTTTTATATAATCAGGTGCACCCATGGTGGGCAGAAATATTTATTACTATTATATATATATTCTGGTTGGATTGTTCCTTTTACCATATGAAGTGATTGTCTTTGTCTCTTGTAATTAATTTTGGCTTGGAGTCTGCTTTGTTGAACATAAGTATGGCTACTCTTGGTTTTCTTTTAGGCTCCAATTGCATGGAATATTTTTTCCACCCTTCACTTTCAGCCTCTGGATGTCTTTGCTAAGAGGTAAGTCTCTTGCAGACAACATATAGTTGGGTCTTTTAAAAATCCACTCTGCCAGTCCATGTCTTTTAGTTGGAGAATTTAGACCATTTACACTCATTATTATAGGGAGATGTTTACATTATTTCCTGCCTTTTTTTTTTTAAAGAAATCAGATGTTATTCTGATTTTTTTACTTTCCTCTAAATGTTACATTTTTCCCTGAGGCTTTTAAAATTCCATCCTTATCCCATATATTTGGCATTTTAATTATAATGTCACACAGAGGTTCTTTTTTGCATACTGTATGTAGATGTCCATATCATCCCTTATATTTATTTCACTGAAATGGCTCTCAGTGTCATTAGCCTGTATCTCAGTTATGGCCTCAATTCCAATAATTCTTATGTGGGGTCTCTTAATGTTGTCCAAGAGACTTTTAACTGAATTTTTAATCTGATTTACTGTGTCTTTCATGCTGGGGTTTCCATTTGTTTCATTTTCAGAACCCATCTCTCTCTATTGAAATTCTCTTTCAAATCCTGTGTTTTCTCTCTTAGTTCATTGATCACCTTAGCAATAAGCTTGTTTTAATTCCTTGGGATTTCATCTACTTTATTATCTGTGGATTCAGCCAGTGGGGGGTTATAAACTTTTGAAGGCATCTTCTTGGTGTGTTTTCTAAGGTTTTCTGAGGTCCTATATTTGTGCATGTGTTGAGGTGGATCTCTCTTCCTCTTTAATGTTAAAGTCCTTCAGTGAATAGTTATCTCTTCATGAGAAGCACTTGACTTTGGGTGTGTCTTAGCTTCTACACATTTGATCAGCATAATCAAATGATAAGTCCAACCACTACTAGCAATTTGAGAAGACAGTAACTTCAAGTAACAGTGGTAATTTAAAAACAAGCCAGATGTCAACAAATGCAATAAGAGTTATTACCAAAAATCTCTGCAACTCCATTAACCAAAGAGAAAAGTGGGTTAGAAATAATATAGACTATGTGAATAGATCAAGCATTTGTTACAGTATGCCAAGTTGAATTAGAAGAAAGATTAAAAAGGGCTACAGAAGTAAAATGAGAGAAAAATGGATAAAGGAGTGGAAGAGGGCGGGACATGGAAGAAAAAGGAGAAGAGGTATCAAAAAGGATTCAAATAATGACAAAATACATCAAATTAGAACTCTGGTAAAATGCAAATTGTGGGAAGACATTGGGGAGCAGTTTACATGAAGCAGTTAATGTAATAACTGTCTTACAGATACTCAATTTTCTTCTTGCTGAGGTTTCTGAACTGGAGATCTTTCTTGGATTTCGATTTGAGAATCTCCCAACTATGAAGGAGTCTGTCTGACACAAATATATTGCTGTTGGTTTACAGCTCTTACCCAGACTGGCCAAATTTGCTAGGGAGTCTAGATGTTCAGCTCCATCCCCTCCTTATCTGGCAGCCCCTGTTGGTAGAGCGGTGTTTGATTCCGTGCAGACTTCACAATTCGAATGGCTTTGCTATTGTGAAGGTGAGAAGTGTTGTGGTCTGGAAAATGTTCCTATGATTCAAATATGGTCTACCTTAATGTTTTACATATTTTTGAACAAGATGCGTATTCTGTGATTGTAACTTTTAGTGTTTAATAAAATGAAGGTCTATTAGGTCAAGTTAGGTGATATTATTTTTCGAGCCTTTTATACCTCTGCCTTCTTGTTTATACAAATTACTGAAAGAGAAACGTTGAAGTCTTCAGTTATAACTGTGGACTTTTCTCTTTTCAAATTATCACTTTTTGCTTCAAGTATTTGAAGAACTGCAATTGATATGTCAGTGCATATACATTCGGGAATATTATGCCTTAAAAATTAATTATGTAACGTCACTTTGTAATGTCCCTGAAATATCCCTTGCTAGTTATACTTTGTTTATATTATATATTGTTTAATATAGATGTAGCAAGTCCAGCTTTTTAACACAATATTAGAGTTTAAAAATATACTTAGAATAAATTCACTCTTTTTCAGGGTCAATATTTGCTTCTGAAGACTGTTACAACGAACTTAACTCTAAGACTGACATTTCTGGGAACTGTGGTATAACTGATGATGGATACAAAGCATGTGAAGCTAAGTACGCTTTAGGAAACCCTGACAGAGAACCTCTATAGCCTTGTATTTGAAAATGTCACCAATTAAGTTTATATATAAACAAAGTATCATCTACCCATGAAGTAAGACCATGTTTCATGAGATGATACATGTAGTAGATGCAGAAATACACAACATTTCTCTTTCTCATCCAAATCATCCCTGTTGTTTTTATCATCAAGGTTTTTGTTTACACAAAGGTACATTAATTGCTCATCAGTAAATTTTTTTTTGTTTTGCATGCCATCTCCTTAATTTTAAAAGGATGATGATCCTGATAGGGTTGAAATGAAAATACATGAATTTTTTACTATCTAGAAAGCATAGTGCTGAAGAACAGACGTACGTACATTCTATCACCAGACTTCTTGACTTTACATCCTAATTTCATTGTTGACCTCTTTGGGTGACCTCAGGCACCAACAGCACAAAAAAATCCCATATTCCCCTTTGATGAGATTTATCAGTAGTTAACATTTTACGAATTTATTTTATCTTCCTCTTTTTATAAGTCTTCTCTGTCCATAATTTGTATGTACCACTTGAGTGGAAGTTGGAGATTGTGCTTCATGACCCCTAAATCAATCATCCTGTCTTTCCTGTGAATAAATTCTATTGTAGTTATAAAAGATAAATCATATTAGAATTTCATTCGTTTTTAAAACCTTTTCCTTAGAACTATTTTCCTTTGCTCAGGAATGAATGCAAAGTCAGGTATTTGCATCTATTCAGAATGTACTTTCAGGCTTCATTAATCTGGAACATTTCTTCTCCTTTCATTTGTTTCTTCTCCTTAGGTGTTTGCTTTTCTTAAACACGACAGGCCATTTATTTTGTAGAATTTTTCTCCTAATTTGAATTTGTTTGATATTTTTCTGTTAGTTTTCAAAATTAGATTTGTTTGCATTTTGATCTTTTTACAACACAAGTAATGCTGTACTCTGGAATGTACATACATTTTTTTACAAGTGCATACAATTTTCTTTCAAAATTGGAAATTGCATGTTAAATTGTTTGGTTGAGTTATTTTTTTAAGTCTCCCAATTGTGATGTTCTAATTTTTCCCATTGTAGTTAACATATAATTTGAGAGTGAGTCATATTGAGACTGTGGGCATATTCTTTGATCCACCTGTTTTCAAATTCATTGATGAATTTTTAACTCAATTTTTTTTATTTTGCTTTGTACAGGTACAAATTTACTGCAGGAAAAAGCAGTCCACTTCTCTGTTTATATCTGTGCCTTTCCTTATCTATGTACTCATTAATATCCATTCTGAATCGGTAATTATTATTTATTCAATGGAATACATTACCATTCAAAAATAGAGGACAGCACCTGTGCACATCTTCTAATTCTGTCCCCTGATATTCAAGTTAAGAAAATTAAATGTGCTTGCTTGAATTTTTAAAAAAGTCTTATCTACAAAATACCATGTTACACAGTTCCTGTCTTAAGGCTCAAATGTCATGCAATCCTTTTCTTTCTAGTCATGTGCCAGTGTGCTCAGAGTGTGTGTGTTTGAGCATGTGTGAACATGCACATGCTGTATGTTGCAAACAATTCCACCTTATTGCAATGCCTTCCAGCCAAAGACCACCAGGAGCACAACTGAAGTTAAATTGCATCCATCACACACTGTAGCACAGACGCACATGATGGGAAACTGTGAGCACCTTGGCTTCCGAGTTTTATCGAGTCACACTGTCAGATTCGTGCTTGTGTGGGTGGTTTATAGGAGGGTGTCAGGAAGTGGATCTTTGCTCTAAAATGGATGTCTCCAAGAAGTGGAGGTAATTCCATGATCGTATGCCTCTTGTCTGCGTCTCCTCTCTGTGTGTTCAGACATGACCTGTGGAGGATGCTTGTCTTTCTTGATTTTCCATGGTCACAGGGTGACTTTGCTTAACGTTGGTGTTCAGCAGGGGACACCAGCAGTGCAGGACAGCTTTTGTGTGCTCTCAGGTCCTGCTGATAACATCTGGCCTTTGCCTGAAAACTAGGGGCTGCTTTGATCATTGTCCCTTCCCTCCATGGGCCAAAGACAAAAAATTCAGGTCACAACAAATTGCTCTGAGATATCCCGGTTTCCAGGATGGCTGAACTGCTGCTGATTGGGAGGTCATCTTATCTATATTTCTTTACTTATTCACTCATTTATTTTTGTGGTGCTGGGGATTGAGCCCAGGGACTCATGTAACCTAGTCAAGCACTCCACCACTGAGCTACTTCCCCAGCCCAGATTAGGGGATCATTAAGACAACTTGGGGACTGGGGCTGCGGCTCAGTGGTAGAGCGCTTGCCTGGTATGTCTGAGGCTCTGGGTTTGATTCTCAGCACCACATTAAGTAAGAAAATAACTAAAATAAAGATATTGTGTCCAACTGTAACTAAAAATGTGTTTTTTTAAAAAAAAAAGAAAAGACAACCTGGGTGGCTTGATGCCAAACAGAATACAAGGGCCAAACCAAAATGAAATGGCATAGCATGTACTCCAAGCAGGTGCTCACATTAATCCCTAGAACATAATACCCTAAATGATACATATCATTTGTATATACATATATAGACATCCCTAGTATGTCAAAAGATATTTTAATTCCTTAATGTAACTTTAATCCTCAAGATTTTCATTTTAAAATAACTCTTTTGAAACAGATGCTATTCGCAATGCTTAGCAAATTTTTGGCAGCTGAAATAAATTCAACTGATGTATTTAAAGAGAGCCATTGCTTCCCATTTTTAATTGTGTAAAGTCTAGCTTTCTATCTAAAATGTACACACTTCTAGATTCCATCCTGCAACATATTATCTATGTGCTTCACAAAAGAAAACTTTGAACCCTACCTTTTTTGTCCCTAACTGCACTGGGACTGATAATACTGTTCCTTCCCTTCTTTACATGGCTCTTTAAAGAATCTGATTTTCCTGTTGAGCACATGCACACCACTAAGTGTTTTATCCTCATGAAGTTGGTATCACAGGTTTGGACTTCATGCCATTACTTTGCATCTTTCTATTCTTAAGTAACTGTAGGTTCACAGTTGTAGAAATCACGGCAGGGGTGATGGAGAGGATCCCTGTGACTTTCAGCTCGCTTCCACGAGGCAACATCTGCCATGACATAAAAATGTGCAGTACAAGATCAAAATCAGGAAATTGAACATTGGCAAATTCATGCCCTTTATTCAGGTTTCATCTGTTTTACAGAAATTCATAGTGAGGGATGAGGAAAGGTCCATTGATCATCATCTTAGGACTGTTGAATTTTCCCAGTAATGAATTTAGAATGTCTCTTAGTTTATTTTAGTCTTTGATTTTTTTTTTTCTGCTAGTTTACTAGAATCTGTGTGCAAGGGGCCTCTTCCTTTTGCTAAATACATCCCTAAATACTGTGTTTTCAAGGCTATCATGAACACAATAGTTTTCTAAATTTAATTTTCACATTGTTGCTGATCTGTAATTATCAAAACAAAATTATAAATGATAGTTTTTATTACTTTTTAAACTTTTTTATTTGTTCTTTTTAGATATACATTAGAGTATATTTTGACATGTTATACATACATGGAGTATAACTTATTCTAATTAGGATCCCATTCTTGCAATTGTACATGATGTAGAGTTGCACTGGTCGTGTGTTCATATAGGAACATAGGAAAGTGATGTCCCATTTATTCTACTGTCTTTCCCATTTCCCTCCCCCACACCTCCCCTCCATTCCCCTTTGTCTAATCCAATGAAGAACTTCTGTACGTCCCCTCCCTTGTTATGGTTTGGCATCCACACATCAGAGAGAATATTCAGCCTTTGGTTTGGGGGACTGGTTTATTTGACTTAGCATGACAGTCTCCAGTTCCATCCATTTACCAACAAATGCCATAATTTTAATTCTTCTTTATGGCTATTATTACATTGTGTACATATTCCCCATTTTCTTTATCCATTCATCTGTTGAAGGGCACCTAGATTGGTTCCGTAGTTTAGCTATTGTGAATTAAGCTGCTATGAACATTGAAGTGGCCACGTCACTGTAGCAGGCTGATTTTAAGTCCTTTGGGTATACACCAAGGAGTGAGACAACTGGGTCAAATGATGGCTCCATTCCTAGACTTCTGAGGAATCTCCACACTGCTTTCCAGAGTGGTTGCACCAATTTTCAGTCCCACCAGCAATGTATAAGTGTGCCTTTTCCCCCACATCCTTGCCAACATTTATTGTTACTTGTATTCTTGATAATTGCCATTCTGAGTGGAGTGAAATGGGATCTCAGTATAGTTATAATTTGCCTTTCTCTCATTGCTAGAGATGTTCAACATCTTTTCATATATCTGTTGACCATTTGTATTTCTTCTTCTGTGAGTACCCATTCTGTCCCTTTATCCAACAAATGATGTTTTATATTGATCTTTTTTATCAGAGCTTTATGATTATATATAGTATTTGAGTTCATCCCAACAAACTCACCCAGGCATGGAAACTGATTTCAGTTCAAGATCCCCCCTTTTCCCTCCTCCTTTTCCCCTCCCCCTTGCTCCCACCTTTTCCCTCCGGTTCCCCCCTCCCTTCCTCCACCTCCTTTCCCCTTTTCCTTCCACTCCACTAGACTTTCTTTGGCTCCTTTATATTAATCTTGATCTTTGGCATTGTGTGACCTTCCTGAACATTTTTCTTCTGTGTGTGAGTTTCTTAGTCTTTATGTCTAGTATCATGTCATATGCAAGTCAGTTTCTAAGTACATGTTATTTTCCAATAGCTATGCCTTCAGTTTCTTTCAAACTTGATTGCACTTCTAGATCTCCATTAAAATGTTCACTTTTAAGTGGATAAAGAGAATATGCTTGCTCCTTCCTGATTTTCTGCAGAAATATTCAGCCTTTCACTCTTAAGTTTATCGTTAGCTACAGAGATTTTACAGATACTCTTCCTTCATTCCTTATTCGGTTGAGGAAGTTTCCTTCTAGTCCTGGCTTATTGAAAACTTTCAGTTTTGCATGGAGGTTTTGTTTTCTCAAATGCTTCTTATTCCGTATTATTAAAATGAATTCATGTTTTTAGTGTTTTTTTTGAGGGGGGGGGCTTTCAAAATTAATTGTTGCCTGCATCCTTTTGCAGATCTTGAATTTTTATTTAAATCTATTCACTTTGGAAATGACATTCAAATATTTCTCTATTAAAATTAATGTTTTTCATTTGTGGATAAATTCTAGGGATCGGAAATGTGGAAAATTAATATGTAAATATGGAGGTAGTCATATCCTTCAATTGAAAGATGCCACTGCCATTTATGCCAACATAACTGGAGACATCTGTGTTTCTTTGGAATATAACAAGGGTCATGCAGAAATAAAGAACATGTGGGTAAAAGATGGAACTGTTTGTGGTACAAAAAAGGTTGGTGTTCTTTTCTTCCTAACTTCCTAATATTTTTTATTACATAATAAACTTAGTATTTTTCCTCAGAATTTAAGTGTGCAATCAAAATAGAAATTTAGAAAATAAGAAAAAAAATACTGCAATCAGTCACCATGCATAGATGATATTACTATAATATTTCACCAATGATTTTATACTTTTCTTACGGATGCTGCACATATGCACTGAATTAAGAATCACACTGTTCATTCACTGTATTAAATTATCTCATGTTTTTAAAAAAATTTTTAGTTGTAGATGGACACAATACTTTTATTTAGTTTTTTTTTTTTAATGTGGTGCTAAGGATCGAACCCAGTACCTCACGCAAGCTAGGCAAGTGCTCTACCACTGAGCCACAACCCCAGCCCCAAATTATCTCATATTATACAGAGTACTTCAAATGTCATAAATACTCTTGTGATATCATTGATTTTAAATAGTTGTTTAAATAATATATGCCCATTAAGATAATGAAAATAAAGAATTCATAAAGCAAACAAGTTACATATCTGAAATACAATCATGCTTTCCATTTTCATGAGCCTTCCTCCATTTCTACATACATATATAGAGATATAGACTATTTCTCTAGTATATCTTTAAATTTGCATAAAATATTCCATTGTTTTATCTGCTTTTGATATTTTATCACTCAACATTATCAGACACATGAGCTCTGTGTCAACATTTCTTGTCTTCCAAGATTTTCCCATTTTGTGAAATATTGAATACCTGTATGCATACACATAGGTACAGAAGATGGTTCAAGTTCAAATTAGTCTCATGTGCAAACTTGAAATCATAAAGCCAGAATATAGTAAACCACTTGTTGAAGAAAAGAGGGAAAGCCAAAATATACTTGGGAGCTGAAAGATATTTTTTGTGAGTAAACATTAAGAAAAAGAAACGACTTTCCACATTTTGGTTGTCAGCAAGTATAAGTGAAATCTAAGAATTTTTTCACGTATTAATTGTCATTATGAATGTATACATATTTAAAATAGATCTTTTTTTTATTTAGTTAAGGAAATATATTCCATACAAATAGTTCTATTACAACCTAACTTTGCTAAATATTTGCTCAGAAAATTGGAAAGGAGAAAAAGTATACAAAAGAAAAAATTGTAACACCAAGTGCTTGCACAAAAACTAGATCATCTTTAAGACTTTGTACTACCTTTGCTTTCATGGAATTTACTTTGCAAAAACACTTACCGAATTAAAACCCAAAACCTTCTTTAGTTGTAAATTATTTCTAGGCTACATGAGTGAGGAAGAGCAAAAATGTCATGTATCTGCTATTCATATTTTCTTCACATCCTTGCCAGTATTTGTTACTTTTTATCTTTTCAAACTGAGGTGGGGTGATATTTTGTGGAAGTCTCTAATCTCAGTATAGTGGAGTGCTTTAGATTAAATGGTAAATCCAGGTGGCATATCACCTGTTTGACTTTCCACTTTAGGTGTGCAAGGAGAAGGAATGTGTAGACAATTCATACCTGAATTATGACTGCACACCAGAAACTTGCAACAATCAAGGTGTAAGTACCAGTACCAATGCTATGAGGTAAGACTAGAAATCATTTATACTATCCCAAGAAAGCAAATGCTCCTACACACACACACACACACACACACACACACACACACACTCAGATACCCATAAGCCAACAGGAAAATCAGCCTGAGGTGACCTTTTATGAACCTAGTTAATTAAACACATATAAAAATCTGGCTGCTTTTCTTATTAGGTAATATTTTCCTACTTTCAGGTATGCAATAACAAAAGAAACTGTCACTGTAATGCCGATTTTGTACCTCCTAAATGCCAAGAAGAAAGGGAAGGCTCAGGAGGGGGGAGTATTGACAGTGGCAATCATGAAAATACTGCTGCTGCCACTGGTGAGTATGAATGAGAAACTGCAAACGTAATTCAAGTGTCATTTTAATTCATGAAGTTTAGTTAAGTGAACAGCCATCTTTGGTACACCAGTTTATATCTAGGTTGTGAGTGGACATCAAACAATAAAACACATATGTCATTTACATTTTACTTCTGAGGGTGTCAGAGGAGTCACTGTGGTTTTCCAGTGGAGGGACTTTAACTTGAGGCCTAAGGTGACACAATGGCAAAGATGAAAAGCTGACCCAGAGAAGGGTGGAGCCACCCAGGTGTCAACACCACCAGAGAGCCACGTCCACTCCTTGGGGCAGGAAGGACAGTCAGTGGGAATGAAATTGCCAGAAGCAGCCACGAAGCTGCAGCAGGCCTGTGATGTCAGGGCTGGATGGGAGGACTGGGCCTTCAGAGGTTACAGGAGACACAGGGAGGAAGGAGGAGAAATACCATGGTTGCCTCATTCTCTTTTGATCCTGTAAATCATCCAGTGATCCCCACTGGACAGTCCTAACTAGAAGACAGCAGGTCAGGGGGCTTGGGAAATGCAGTCCTCTGCAGTGTTGATCAAAGCAGAGGCACTACCAGGATGGATTTTAGAGAAGGCCAGCAGAGACCAACATATCCAATAGCACCGAGGGTCAGGAGACTTGATTTACTTGATATAAACACTTAAATTTCCAGATGATTAGACCCGATTCTTCCTGACTTTTGTTGTTAACATTTCTACATTTCATTCGGCATAGGAATAGGCTGACAAATTGGAAACGTGAAGCTTTTTCCATCTTAGTAACAATTAGTTGCAATTACTGGCTTCTGCTTATGAGCACACAAGCCATTTACCCAATATGCAGTGAAGATTACTTTCCTAGAATCCAGGGTGGTGTTAGTGGCATTACTCATCAATCCAGTCCGCAGAACTGACATTCTGGGTCTCCCATGGTCTTCCTGCAGATTCTGAATTTTTAAAAATATTCAGTCTTGGAACTCTCATTCCAGACACACTTATTCTTTTGAAAATCATCTGCACTGTATGAACTTGAACGGCACTGAGACACAAAAATATAACCACTCAACTAAGCACCCCCTGAATTCATAACCCACGAAATTGTGAGAAAAATTAAATGGCTGCTATAAGTAATCAAGCTTCGAGGTAGTTTCTTATACAGCAATATCTAGCAGAAAGAATTAATACCCGGTGTAGTATATTTCTGTCACAAGAACCCAACACACATGGCCTTCGTTAGAAGTTGGAAGAAGTGACACATTATTATAAAGTGATGAATTATGTGTCATCACTGCTGCTTGTGCTGATGGAGAAAATAGAATCCAGCCTTCCTATTGATGAGAAGTAAAATGCAGAGCAAATATTAAGAATCTGGATTTTTTAAGGGAACGGGATTAAAAATAAAATTAAATTTCATTCCAGGTCTTTTCAATCAAAAACTTTTTAAAGAAATAAATGGCTAGAACTGGGGCTGTAGCTCATTGGTACAGCGCCTGCCTTGCACGTGTGAGGCACTGGGTTTGATCCTCAGCACCACATAAAAATAAATAAAGATATTATGTCCAACTACAACTAAAAATATATATTTAAGAAAAGAAATGGCTAAAGGCCAAATTTGAGATTTTTGCAAAATAAAATTTTATCTCAGATTTTAAAAAAATGTCAAGCATTTGACTATAATCCTCTCTGTTAAAACTTCAGAAAAACTTATGTTGACATCTGGTACAAGTCCCTTTACCTAAACAAAAGGCATTCTAAGTGTTTTCTGGGAATGACTCACATTTATCATTCACCATATCAAAACAATAAAAAATACAGTTGTCTAGTTTGGTGCAAAAAAAAAAAAATAATTGACAAGATTGAATCTTTTGGGGCTGGGGTTGTGGCTCAGTGGTAGAACACTTGCCTAGCATGTGTGAGGCACTGGGTTTGATCCTTGGCACCACATAAAAATAAAAACAAATAACAGTATTGTGTCCATATATAACTAAAAATATATTTTTAAAAAAATATTGAATCTTTTAAAAAGCATCAAATTAGCTCTATCTCTAGTGCACAAAAAAGAAAAGTATCCCTTCAAAAGAGAGCAAACCAACAGAAGACAACCTCTTCAATCTGATAAAAGAACATCAACAACAAAAAAACTTGCATTCTGCAGTTTTCCCATAAAATTGGGAGCAAAGCAGTAAAGTTAGCATTTACCATGTCTACTCAATATTTTACCTTAGGTCCTAGCCTATAAGCAAGAAGGAACAGAAAGATTAGGAAAGATGAATTCATTTATGTGCAGATTTATGTGTAGATGATTCTAGAAGGAGGTATGAGAATTCCTTCAAAATCAAAATAAATGATAATTTCCTATATAAGACATGAAAATATATATCAGTGCAATAAAAGACAATTTAACTTAATCCAAATGTTATATGTGCAGTATTTTTTGTTAGAAAATAAAAGCCCAAGAAAAAATTCAACTCTTCTAGGGACCACACGTTAATTCTTTTATCTATGGTATTAGAGACTACCAAGAATCAAAGGTTCTCAATTAAAAAAAGCAAGAAACAGGACTATTATGTGAGCATCAAAAGAGCTTCTACTTATGTTGTTAGGTTACTTACTCCGTATAAAAAATGCTAATTGTAATTATTAAGTAGTTTAAATTTTTATTCTAGTAGTCATAGTAAAATACAGAAGTACTCTTACTCTGTCTCTGGCGATTGCCTTCTAACTGTGCTCTTCTCTCCTAGAAAGGCGCTTCATTGAGCGTACTTATTACGAGTCCAGAACTTCAAGATGGCCATTTTTCTTAGTTATTCCTTTCTTCGTGATTCTCTGTGTACTAATTGGTATGCTGGTAAAAGTTCATTTCCAAAGGAAAAAATGGAAATCTGAAGACTATACAAGTGATGAGTATGTTATTTCATATTTGCTTTGTTACTTAGATTATTCATTAGCATAATATCTTATTAATCACATCATGATAGATGGATTAGTAATAATTAAGGTTTAACTTGTCTTTACAAGGAAGGATAGTACTTAATCTATTCATGATTAATGTAATAAAGAATCAACAATGATTTTAAAAAGGCCGGCAATTTTAATCTTACAAAAGCTTGAACTCTTTTAGGGGCAAAATTAAAAGGAAATGATTTCTAATTAGTTTATCTACCTCCTTTTATCATTTTGATCTTAATTATTAAATATATAGTAAACAGCAATACTTTACTTTTTAGTATTTGTATATTTCAAAGAATTTTTATATTTTATTTTGATAAATGGTAATAAGGAAGACCAGGACAGTCCCTGTTTGCACTTTTAGCTTTTTTTTGTACATAAATTGAGATGTAGTTAAATTTTTCCGAATTGAATTTCATAAACAATTTAATTAAATTAATACAATGAAATAAATAGAATATACTTCATGGAAATATGTTGACATTGCAGAAAGAACATGTAGCTAGTTATAATGCAGTTATCTAAATATATCAAAGATATTTTTACTTGGGGTAACTATTGTGAAAATATTAATGTCAAATAACTGAAGAAATTATAAGCTAATAAATTAAGGATGCATGGTGAAAAAAAAATAAAGCTTACGAATATTTAGCTAATAATAATATGAATATAAAAAAATCTTGAGTTTATTTTCAAATAACCTTATATCACTGATCCTTTTCTTTTATGTGGGTGGGGAGAGAGTTTCATTGCTAGTTTCATTGATTACCAGGTGAGGAGTGTTGGAAACCCAGCCAGCAGGTAGGAATTCAAAACTGTTTCAAGATAGAGTTTTGAAGAAAATAAAATAAAATAAAATTTTAAGGGATTTTTGTTTTCCTTTTTAAATACATAGGCAGCTTGAAAGCGAGACTGAATCCAAAGAGTAGTTCGGACAACAAGGATATCATGATATCACAGTAAGTTTCAGATACTTCAAGGGAGAGAGAGAGAAAAATGTATTAGATAAATATGTTTAATAAAATATATATTAAATAGCAATAGTTGTATAGCTGCATGCAATATAACTAAACTGAAGAATAGTTTTTGATACTTTAAATTACATCATTGATATGATAATGTTATAAATGATATTTGCAAGTTATTTAAAATTTCTTGCAGAATTATATTTTTAATTACTTTTTAAATTAGGTTATTCCTTTAGCTTCTGTGGATTGCAAATGTTGATTAAAGGGTATGTTTGAAGTCTACTTCCTGATAAGAGTACTCTTCTGCTCTTAGCTACATCCGGCATCATTAATTTCCTTGGCCAAACAAGTGACTTTTTATTCTTTACTCATTCTTTCAGAGCAATTATCTTCATTGAACAAGGGGAGGGAAATGAAAAAGAAAAAAACAGGCATCACCTGATTTCTTCAAACTCAAAACCTGCATATTATGATTTTCATCTGAACAGAAGCCTTTTCACATTGACTGTAAATATGTACAATTCCACAGACAATTCATTTGCAAGAAATGAATGATTATGGATTTTATATTATTTTCCTAATTATAAGTTATCTCACATTACTTCTGTTAGCCAAAAGGTATGTTACAGGAAAGGTTATAACATAATAAATGTGATGCCATTATTAAAGACCACTTCTATGTTATAAATCGCACTGAGTGTGTTGTTATATTACACTCTGCCAATTTATGACCAATACAAAAAGGCAATGATCCTAAGATTTGGAAAAAATTCTCATCTTTATACTGCCTACAAAAGACACATTTTCAGATATATAAAGGTTCAAAGTAAAGGATGGTAGAATTTATACCATAGGAACTTTATACAAAAGAAAGTTGATAGACTTTGATAGCATTCACAGTGATATAAGGAGAATGTATCCTAATGCAAAAGATCAATCTGAGAGGAAGGTGTAATAATAAAAATTATGATAATTTAATACTTTTTAAAAAGCAGTGCCAGGTTTGAGACCAGGGCCTAATTCCACCCTGAACTACATCCCCAGTCTCTATGACTTTCATATAACTTCAACATATGTGAAATGAGGATTGACAAGACCAAAAGAAAAAGAAAATAAATTATCCAATTTAGTGAGGGATTTAAGCATAATTAAACAGAAATGGTCTGCTTGATATATAGACCGGGCTTGGCCACACTGCAAAATATATACAATACACATATGAATCATTTATTGGTGTGCTGGGAAATAAAACAAGTCTTAATTTCTCAGGACTGAAATATTTCAGATTATGTTCTCTAAATGTAAGATAAACATATTATAAAATGCAATAATCTTCAAGTATTTGAAATAAGCAATATAATTCTAAATAATCCATAGGTCAACAAGTACATTCAATGGAACTTTAAACATACTTTGAACCGTATTCTATAAAAATTTTATAGAAAAAAGAAATTTGCTGTTTAGCTAGCTAGCTAGCTAGCTTTTGCTTAGAGGAAATCTAAGCCACTTGAAGATGTTAATGGGAAAGCATATTAGATTTTGAAAAGTGATTGAAATTAGAAAATAATTGAGAAACAAAAAATTAGTAGATATCTACAATATTGAGAATAAAGAAGTTCAATCTTATTTATTTGGGAAAACCAAACAAATTCAAAAACCTCTTTAGAACATGTTCAAGGTGGAGAAAAATTTTGAAGACAGATAGTAGCAGTATCTGGAATGAAATGACACACCGAGTCACTACAAATAAGAATGTTAAATTTTTAGATGAAATAGAAATGTTTTTGTAGAAAGACCCTTTTTCAAAACTGACTTAAGAAGAACTTACTATCTGACTTAATATCTACATAGAACTGCAGCTTCTTAAAAAAAAATCATAATCATAATTGAAAGTAACTTTGTTTAAAAAAAAAAAAAGAGTTCCAGGTCTTGGATAGCTTCCTCAATAAAATCCAGCAAACGCTGATGAAGATGTAACTTCAATCCTACATGTTGCATGAGGCCAGCAAACACTGATGGCAAAACATGCACGGTAAGGAAAGAAATCCTTCCAGATGCTGCAGCACTGATGAAATAGGTAGGATACAAGAGGTGTCTGCAGTCTGGATCACACCATCTGATTAAATTCAACACAGGTGACTGATTTACAAAACATACCTACAGAAAACACAAATAGAATAGGAATCGATTTGTAATTTCTTAAGCTAATGAAAAGAAAACGTGTCCAACATTCACCATAATTAATAGAATTACTATGGCCTGCCCTCTGATGTTGTGAACAAGCTGAAGATACTTGGTGTTTTCGTCAGCTTGGAGCCACTGTGACCACAAAACCCTGACTAGAGGAGGATGGTGAGGTGTTCCTGCCCCTGATGTCTGACCAGGTCACCGTGGGGGGTGTCGTGGCAGGGCTGACACACCTGGAAACCAAAACCAAGGGGTGCCATGGCTGCCCTGATCCTGGGAATACTACTGTGGTTAACAGGAAGCATGTCAATCCAAACTAAAAACAGAGGTTGTTACAATGGACGGGAGCTTTTGCAGAATGAGACTAAGAACATGACAAAAAAAAAGGTCCTGAGATGCGTTTTAAGACTAACATTACCAAGAATACAAGTAAACACAAACACATAGTTCCAGACCAGGATTTGTGGGAAAGGCTTAGATTACAGAACTCTTTGCTCGGCAGTTGACATTTCCTGCTAGGTCTCCTCATCCAAAAGTGCAACCTGTTTGTAAGCCTAATCACAGGGAAAGAATTGTTGTGCCCACAGTGCGAGGCCGCCAGTTATAGCTTATTTAATTAAAGGAAGACTGTGGTCCCCTCCTAGGGACAGGGAAGCTCATAAGAATGCCTTCTCCTGACCGACAGATCCTCCCGCGCCATTTACCGGGATCTATGAAGAAAATGGAAGACATGTAGTTAATGTAAATGGAGAAGGGACTGACGCACAGATCGGCCCTTTAGTCAGAGGTTACAAAGGTTCAAGAATTGGTGTACCTTGACCAAGGAACAAAGCAACAGCTCAAAGTTAGTAAAAGATCAAAAGGAAAAGCAAAAGTAGAAGCGTGGTCTAGGTTCCATGTAAAAGTAGGAGGCATGCTAAAAGGTTGTGTAACTCCCAAGGAAAATATGTAAGTCGGGAAAATCAGACCATAAGGCCACTTGTGGCCATCTGAAAAAGTGTATTTAAGAATAAAAGGCTCTGCAGGGAGCAGCAGATCTTTCTGAAGACTGCCTGAAGTTGCAACCACCACCCACTACAGGGTTTTGTCTTGCTGCTTTCACCGACACCACTCTTCCTTCAGGACTCCCTGGATCTTGCTGGGGCAGGACCCGGGCAGGAGGAAATTTGAGCTCATGGCTTTTGAGGTTCTGTCCTTGGCCAACTCCACTGCTCCGGGCCTGAGATGAGGCGGAACACCATGGCGTAAAGGCGTGGTGGAGGAAAGCAGCTCAGAACAGGGCAAACAGGAAGAGAGAGAGCTCTGCTCAACAGGAGCAAAATATAAACCCCAAAGGCACATCACCCCCCACTCCCACCACCACCCCCCTTACCTACTTCCTCCAGCCACACCCTACATACTACAGTTACCACCCTGTTAACCCATATCAATGGATTAATCCACTGAGTAGAGCACAGCTCTCTTAATCATTTCTTGCATTGTCTCACACATGGTTTAGACAGAGTACACCTTATATCTAAAGCATGATACTTGCTATTAACATTTTTAAATGTTTTTGTGTTAAATATTTGTGTTAAATATGTTAATGGAAATACAGGAAATAAACTTTAGGAAAGATCTTTATCTGAAGATAACTTTATTGTATGCAGTAAGCCTTCATCCCTTATCTGCAAAAGAATATTTTCAAGATTTTGAAAATTTTGGAACTTTTATGTTTCTGTAAAGAATGTATTTTGGCCTTTTGTGGGGCAAGAGCCGGGGGTACCAGGGATTGAACTCAGGGGGCACTCTACCATTGAGCCACATCCCTAGCCTTTTTGTGGTATTTTCATTTATTTTGTCTTTTTCAAGTTATTAACATTTTGCAGTTCTCAGCATACAGATCTTTTACCTCCTTAGTTAAACATTTATATTTTGAATCCACTGTAAGTGGAATTGTTTTCTTGACTTCTTTTTCAGATATTTCAAAATTGGTGTACAGAAATGACTCAGGATTTTGTGTACTAATTTTGTACCCTGCTATTTGCTTGACTAATTATGTCTAACAGTTTTCCAGGGAAGTCTTTAGGATTTTCTAAATGTAAGATCATGACATCTTCAAACAGGGATAATATAAGTTTTTCCTTTCCAACTCAGAATTTTTTCTCTGGCTTAGTTTATTTAACTAGGACATCTAGAACAAACACACTTCAAAAATATTACGGGTTTGATTCCAAACCACAGCAATAAAATAAACATCACAATGAGTCACATGAGTCTTTTGGTTTCCTAGTACATATAAAAATGATGTTTGCATGCTATTATGGTACAATAATAACATGATGCCTAAAACAATGTGCATACCTTATTTTAAAATATTCTACCATGTATATATAATATGTTAAAATATATTATACTATCCTGTATATCTAAAATGAACAAAAAATAAAAATATTCTATTCTAAAAGAATTGCTAATTAGCATCTCTGCTGTTGAGAAAATGGTGTCAATAGACTTGCTTAAGGCAAGATTGTCACAAAGCTTTAATTTGTAAAGGATGCACTATCTGTGATGTGCAATAAAACAGAGAATACCAGTATAATGTTGAGTAGAAGTGTTGGGAGTGGACATCCTTGCCTTGTTCCAGACCTTAGGGGTAAGCTTTTCACTTCCTCTTTTCCGTATGATGTTAAACATTTATCAAAAATGACCTTTATTATTTGGCGATACATTCCTTCTATCCATGATGTGTTGAGAGTTTTTATCATGAAGGGATGTTGAATTTTGTAGAATACTTTTTCTACATCTATAGAAATGCTTTTTGTCCTTTGTTCTTAACGTGATGCATCATATTTATTGATTTGTATTGATTGGTCATGGTGGGTTGATGTCTTTTTGCCATGGTATTGAATTTGGTTTGACAGTATTTTCAGGATTTTTGAATCTGTGTTCATCAGGGATTTGGGTCTGTAGATTTTTCTCCCCTGCATCTTTTGTCTGGTTTTCATAGCAGGGTAATGGTCAGTCACACTTTCTGGGATACATTGAGAAGAAGTGGTATTAATTCCTTAAATGTTTGGTAGAGTTCGGCAGTGAAGCCATCAAGTCTTTGGTGGGGCACTTTTTATTACTGATTAGATGTTTTTGTTTGTTATTGACTTATTTGGATTTTCTGTTTCTTTACAAGGCAGTCGTGGTTGATTGCATTTTTCTAGAAACTTATCCATTTCTTCTAGGTTACCGGGTTTGTTTGTGTATAATTCTTGGATAATTATGGTCTCATGATCCTTTCTGTGTCTGTGGTGTCAGTTGTCATGTCTCCTTTTTTAATCTCTGATTTTACTTATTTGATTCTTCTTTCTTAGTTATTCTACCTAAAGATTGGTGAATTTTATCTTTTTTCAAAAAAAAAAAATCAACCCTCCTTTTCACTTATCTTTTGAATTTTTTTTTCCCCTCTAATTCTTTCCACACTGATCTTTCTTACTCTCTTACTTTACCAATTTTGAGTTGTTAGTTTTGTTATTCTATTCCCTCAAGGGGAAGTGGTGTTCGGTTATTTATTTGCGATATTTCTTCTTTTTTCAATATAGGAATTTATTTCTATAAAGTTCCCTCTTGGGATAGCTATGATTTGGGTATGTCCCATAGACTTTATGGTATAATGTGTTTTCATTTTCATTTGTCTTGAGTGATTTTTTTAGTTGTAAATGCACACATGTCTTTATTTTTATTTTATTTATTTTTATGTGGTGCTGAGGATCAAATCCAGGGCCTCATGTGTTCGAGGTAAGTGCTCTGCCACTGAGCTACAACCCCAGCCCTGTCTTGAATAATTTTTTATCTTCCCTCTTAATTTTTTCATTGACTCATTTGTTATTTAGAAGCCCGTCGTTTAACCTTCATGTCTTCATAACATTGCCAAATTTTCCTCCTCTTGTTAATTTCTTCTTTTATACCACTTGGTTAGAAAAGGTATGATTTCAGTCTTTCTGAATGTGTTAAGATCTGCTTTGTGGTTTCACATCTGATCTGTGCCAGAGAATGTTCCACAAGCAGCTGAAAAGAATGTGCATGTAGCAGCTGTTCATTGAAATGTTTTGCAATGTTACGTCTGTTGTAGGGACAAAGGAGGCAGGGCACCGAAGATAGCCGGAAACAGTTGTATTTGGCTGCAGCCAGGTTCAGAGGGCACAGCTTTTGCTGTAATCCAGCAATCCCCTGAACCCCGAGTTCAGGGAGTTTCAGAGTTTTATACCCAGCATGTAAGTGGGGAGGGGCTCAGAAGTTCACAGTCTGCAGAAGTTCACATAAAAGCAGTTTTTACTTTCACTGTTCTGGGAAAATTAACTCTTCAAGGACAGCACCTGAGAAGGGGAGAGCTTCTTCTCTTCTTTCTATCCTCCCCCTGCCAGCTGTTACCATGGAGCCCAATTGTAACTTATCTTAAAAATGTAGACATCTCTGTGAAGCCCAGCTCAAGGCCAGAGGCCTTGTTTGCACATTTCTTCAAAGTGCTCTACTGGATACGTTTGTGAAAACTAGTAAGGGGGTGTCCAGCACCTGGAGTGCTGGTATCTTCTCGGCCAGTGGCCAAGTAAACAGGGTGACATGAAAATAGGAAGTTTATCTACATTGGACTCTTTTGCAGAGACTCTTTTGCTGACAGTCCTAAAATCAGCCATGGTGAAGAGGGCTTTTCTGTGGAGAAAGGGGGTGCCACTTCATGTCAAGTCTATTTGGTCTAGAATGCATTTTAATGCCACTGTATCTTTGCTGGTTTTATGTCTATCTGTTGCTGGTTTTTAACCTATCTGTTGCTGTCAGCAGGGTTTGGAAATTCTCTACTCTCATCATGTTGGAGCCTGTCTCTCCCTTTAGATCATTTGCTTTAATACTTAGGTATTCCAGTGTTGGGTGTATATATCTTTATAATGTTATATCTTCTTGCTGACTCCTTTGATTATATCATGACCTTCATTGTATCTTTTTACCGTTTTTTTTACTGAAGTCTATTTTATCCAATGTGAGTCTAGCTCCTCCGGATCTCCTCAGTTTCCATTGTGTGGAATCTCTTTCTCCATCCCTTCACGTGCTCTAACAGGTGAAGTGGGCTATCGCAGGCTCTGTGTTAATGAGTCTTTACCCCCCTTGATCCATTCAGCCATTCTATGTCTTTTAATTGGCAAATATAATCCATTTCCATTCAAGGTGATTATTGAAGTCAAAACTTCCTACTGCCCCATTTTGTTAATTATTTTTCTTTTCTTTTCCTTTCTCTACTGCTATCTGCTATTGTGATGAAGTAATTTTCTCTAATAGTATGCTTAGATGACTTTTATTTTACTTTGGGTGTATCTATTATAGGTTTTTGTTTTATGATTACCATGAGTCTTAGAGAAAACATCTTCTAGTAAAAACGGATAACTTTCAGGGTGATGCCAACCCCACTTTAATTTACAGAAAGTAACAAGAAGACCCACTACACTTGAACCCCACATTGAACACACAATTTGAATTTTTGATGTTGCACTTACTTTTCTGTGTTGATTATTCTTTTTAAATTATCAGTTATCCCTTTTAAATTTTATAGATCCTAACTCTGACTCCAATGTTTGTCATTTACCCTTCACACTGAAGATACCATGCAATTTACAACGCATGGTTAGAGGATTCGAAGTTTGATTAATTGCTTTACTGGATCCACAGGATACTTAATGGGTAGTTTCTTTCTTCAGCACTTTGAATATATCATCCCATTCTTTCCTAGCCTGAAATATTTCTACTAAAAAATCTGCTTCTAGTTACACTGAGGCTTTTGAATTGAGGTCTCTTGTCTCTTGCTGCTTTTAGTGATCTTTCTTTATCTTTTATCTTTAGTGATTTGATCATAATGTGCCTTGGGAAATACCTCTTTGGTTTGAATTTGATTGGTAACCTCTGAGCTTCCTAACTCTGACCCCAGTGTTTTCGTAGATTTGGGGAATTTTCAGCCACGTGTTTTCTAGACTTTCTTTCTCATCTCCTTCAGATACTTCTAATGTGCATAGGTAGTTTGCTTGATGGTGTCCCATAATTACTGTAGACCTTCTTTATTCTTTTTCTTTTTTTTATGGTGATCATCTATAATCACACTTTTAACCATAATTGGTTACTTTCTCTTTTTTTATTTGTTTTACTTAGTTACACATGACAGTTCAATGTCCTTGACATATCATACATTTGAATCAGATGGGATATAATTTCTCATTTTTCTGAGTATTCAGATTGCAGAGTCACTGGTCATACAGTCACGTGTATACCCACAGTAATAATGATGTCTGTTTCATTCTACTACCTTTCCTATGTCCCCAATCCCTCCCTCCACTTCTCTCTACCTAATCTAGGGTAACGCTATTCTTTTTTTTTTTCCTCACATCTTCATACAAGTGTTTTGTATAATAGTGAGGGTCTCCTTCCACAATCCATGTAATTCCTTTTCTCCCTCCCTTTTCCTCCCACCCCTCTTCCCTATGTAGAGGTAACCTTCTTCCCATGCTCTTCCTCTCTTCCCCATTTTGAGTCACCCCCCTTATATCAGAGAAGACAGTTGGGATTTGGTTTTTAGGGATTGGCTAACTTCACTTAGCATAATCTGCCCTAATGCCATCCATTTCCCTGCAAATGCCATGGTCTTGTTATTTTTTAGTGAGTAATAATATTCCATTGTGTATAGATGCCACATTTTTTTTATCCTTTCATCCACTGAAGGGCATCTAGGTTGGCTCCACAGTCTAGCTATTGTGAATTGTGCTGCTATAAACATGGATGTGGCTGTGTCCCTGTAGTATGCCGTTTTTAGGTCTTTGGGGTATAGTCCGAGAAGAGGAATAGCTGGGTCAAATGATGGTTCCATTCCCAGCTTTCCAAGGAATCTCCATACTGCTTTCCAAATTGGCTGCCCAAGTTTGCAGTCTTTCTTCTCTTTGCTGCTCTGTTTGGATCATTTCTTTCCTGTGTCCTGTCTTCAAGCTCACTGACTGTTTCCCCTGTTGATCAAATATGTTGTTGAAGTTAGTTCTGAGTTTTTCTATTGGGTTATTATGATTTTTATTTATGGGATTTCCATTCATTTTTTTTCTTCTAGTTCTTTGTCAGAATTTTCATTTTATTCATGGATTGTTTTTCAATTTTATTTAAATGTTCCTACGTATTTTCCTATAATACCAGGAACTTCTCTTAAAGTATTATTCTGAATTCTTCATTAGTCATTTCATAGATCTTGTTTCTTCTCGGTCCACAACTGGAGCTTTGTTGGCTTCCTTTGTTGTAATATTTTCTTAATTCTTGTATCTTTACATTGATGCCTGAACATTTAAAGGCATTGACTGTCTCCTGAATTGACAAGTTTTCTTTATTGAAGCGATTCTCAAGCTTTGTGGCCCCAGGTGTTCTTGACACTCTTATAAATTTATTGAGGTCCTCAGAGAGCTCAAGTTAATACGTTGTATGTCTGTCGATGTTTACTAGAGACTGAAATTTTTAAATATACTTATTAATTCATTTAAAAGCAATAATAATGTGCCCATGTTAACATAAATAACATACTTTTTAAAAATATGCTTTCCTTTTAAAAAAATTAGAAGAGTATCTTTATTTTACATTTTGCAAGCCCCTTTCACACCTATCTAATAATAAAGATGCTGGGTTCTGAAACCTGCTTCTGTGTTCAAACTCTTGTGCTATCCTGGGTTATGTAGACTTTGGAAAACTCTCCTGTACCTGTATGAGAGCATGAGAGTAGAAAACATAAATGCAAAAAAATGCATTTGTTCTAGATCTCCTGAAAGTGTCCCAGGGCTTCCTAAGGGTTCCCCAACCACATTTAGAATATTTATCAACAATATTTAACTCATTTACAAATGTTTTAAATTATGGTAAAATGTACATAACATAAAATTTATCATCGTCTTAGTCAGTTTGATGTAACTATCAGAGTATTCCTGAAACTGCATACTTTATAACAAAAGGAGGTTTGTTTAGCTTTCACCTCCGGAGGCTCGTCAGGTCTTCAATCTGTTGCTAGGTTTGTGCCACACCAGGACGTGGTTGATGAGGGAGAGAGAAGGGGCGAGGTGTCACAGTGTTACAGGGACTTCCTGGGAAACCGAGGCAGCATGGAGACTGCCCCCCTGCAAACCCCAATTCTTGGAATCAGGTCAGAAAGATTCCGGACAGGTCACTCAAAGTAACAGGCATGAGTCAGCAGGGATAGGGAAAGGGACAGGGACTCTCTCAGGGGAGAGAGCGGGTTTTCTCAGAGAGGAGAAGGGTGGTGTGCCCCTCCTGCCTTCAGTCTCATTGTGGTCCCAGGGATGTTTCCGGAGAGTTCTGCCCAGGTCCACCCCTGACTGCTGACTAACAGCTAACAGTTGGCTGAGGAACGTAATCTATCCTTTCCACTTAAGCCGGGCAGGGACGCAAGAAAATTGCTTTTTAAAAATGAAAGCATGTGGGGGTCGACACAGTTGGCCCATTTTACAGAATTACCCCCTCAGCCTCCTAGTCCACCACTGTCGGTCCCCTCTGCACAGGGTGGAAGGGCAGCAAGGACTGGAGGAGCCGGACTCCTTTCCCAGCCTCCTGCCCTCACGGGATCTCATCCATCCTGTGGGAGGCCAGGGTCGATCCACTCACAAGGGCAGACACCCAGCCCCTCGGGGAGCGGTGTGGAGAGGCTGGGGCCCTGCTGGCTACTCCCAGACATTCTGGGTCAAATTGGTAGGAAAAAAAGGTTTTCTTCAAAGCCAGCTTGGAAGGAAGAGAGAAACTTTTTGTTTTAAAAATTCCATCTTCAGAGGCTCTGAGGACAAGAAAAGCTTTAAAAGGGAAGAGGCAGGTGGCGGACTGAGACTAAAGCCTGGGAATAGACACTTGCTGACAGCTGGTTTGGGCCAGAGGTGGGCCGGGGGGGGGGGTCCTTTTTCAGTGTCCTTGGGGGGCCAGGGGCAGGCCTCAGCCTTCACTGTCAGCTTGAGGAAGCTGCTCTGGCCTTCACAAGGGCCCCCAACTCCAGTCAGCTTCACAACCACTGCCCACTGGTCCCCCACCTCTGAAAGGTCCCCCACGGTCAAAATGGCGCTTCAAGAACACGCATCTTTGAGGGACAACACATGCCCAAACCACAGCACCATATTAACCATTTTTAAGGGGGCAGCTCTGTAGCTCTGAGTGCCTTATTGTGCATCCATCACCTGGCCGTAGGATGCGTTCCTCTTCCCCAAGTGCACCCACGAAACGCTACCTCCCTGTCCCTCCTGCCCCTGCTTCTCATAACCACCAGTCCACACTCTGTGTTTATGAATTTGGCCGTTCTAGGAACCTCACATAAACTGAATCATAGAGGGTCACAGAATGTCTCCAGGGTCATCTGGAACGTGGAACGTGACAACTGAGCAATGCTCCTTTCTTTGTGTAGAGCAGATTTTGTTTTCCTTCCATCCGCTGCCGGACACTTGGGTTGCAACTTTTTATTTGGGGAGTGGGGGGGTGCTTTATGCCAATAGTTCTCATCTTCACAACACCCCTCCAGGATTTTCTCCTTCACAACACCCCTCCAGGATTTTCTCTTCAGCTAAGCTCTAAGAAAAGGCTCTCGGTGGTATGTGACCAAGACCAAACCACATGACCGAGGCAGGACGTCAGCGTGGGCTTCTTTGACTCCAAAGCCCACATGCCTCCCTCCAAGCCGTGATGTGAGGGAACACGGTCTTTATTCTGGGCTTTGTGGGGATGACAGCAGGATGAGCTCAAAGTCCACTTGAAAAAGTGACCTTGGGGAGAGATGCTTACCCATTAGAGCCCTAGGAAGGACCAAGGGTCTGTTTCAAAGGTCATTATGGTCTTGGTAGAAAGATCAGTTCCTCTAGTGTTCTACCGCAGCAGCTGGGTTATATCTGCAGCAAGAGTTTGGGGGACGGTTTTGTTCCTAGCACAAAGCCCCTTGGCAGGGAAATTAACGTTAGATATTAAAATTAGTGACCTGGCCACAGAAAGGCACCCAGATTGCTATTCATCCAGGAGCTGGGGCCACTTATGCTAGGCACAGAGCTGGGCTGAGGGCATTGTGACAGGGCGTGCTGCCCATGAGACTGACACCTACTCCCTGAAGAACCAACGGGTAAAGTCGCTGTTGTCTGTATGGGGCAGGGGATACAGGGGACCGAACCCAGGACCTCACACATGCCGGGCAAGCTACACCCTCAGCCCTTTTTATTTTACTTGGAGACGTGGTCTCACTAAATTGCCCACACTAGCCTTGAACTTGTGATCCTCTTGCTTCAGCCTCCCCGACATAGGCATGTGCCACCACCACACCTAGATCACTTCTTATCTCTGGCCCTCCATGTCCTCTTCTGCAAAAAGATCACTCTCCTGGGATTGGTTTTCAAATAGGTGATAGCGGCCATCGCAAGCAATCAGGTCACTAAGGAAAACTGGCAATATGCACAGCGGCTCTGATTCCGGGGTGCATGCTCCTTCCTGCCTCCCTCCTCCCAGCCAGGTCCCCCTGGACGAGAGCTGTCTGTGGGTACCTCCTGCTTCTCCTAGGAGACCTGAGGCTGTTCCAAACTCATCCTCCAAAGGAAGGCTCCCTCTGCCTGGGGTGCGCCCACCACTCCTACCTCGCACTGGTATCTGCTAGGCACTAACAGAGCGAGGCTGAGGTAAGATCCAGGTTGAAAACCAGCCGCAGATCTCTTTGAACCCTTAGCCAATGTGTTTATTTCTGAAATAAGTGAAATCATGCTGCTTTTCCATGGGAATACATTTTGGGCAGATCCTCCTATCAGGATACCTAGATTTAGCTTTTTCTTTTTAATGGCTTCCCCGTTTTTCATAATAGAGATGGACCACAACTTATTCAGCCAACCTTCTGTTGAACCCTCTTGGTTGTGTTTCACAGCTGAAGAACACATTTAAAAAGAAAGTGCCGCTGTGTGTCGCCTCCCTCCCCCTCACTAGACCTGTCATCATTTTTCTCCCCCTTCGTGTAAGAAATCCTTTTCCTAAATTGGCTGTGTTGTGTTGTCGTGAAAAGAACCCAAAGCCGCAGTGACCCACCTGACCTTGAACTTGAGAGCCTTCATCTGTTAAATGGCCTGCCCACTTCAGTGCAGCCCTGGAGAGCAAGACCTAGCACCCTCAGAAGGTAGCAGGTGGCACCAGAGTGCTCCGGGTCCTTTCAGCGCCTTTCTGAAAGTCTGAGAGTCTTGATTCTCTGGCTCTCTCTTGTCTGAGTGGCAGAAAAATAGAGCCAAGAATACAGTTTGATTTTTTTATCCAGATTTTAGATGCCTCTGTCCACTGTCATCTTTGACCTCAGAAGAAACCAGCCCCAATTGTGTCTTCTGTCCTGTTTCAGAGAACTCTACCCTGGAATTGCGGAGGAATTTGCATAATTGTCCAGGTGGAGAGAGAACAGGAGGCAGGGCTGCTGGCCCCACTGTACCAGTGAGCAGAAGCCTCCCATCTTCCTCCAGATTCATTGTGAAGCGGGGACTAGGCCGGACAGACTCATGCTTTGTGGGAGGGTAAGGCTGGATTTAACAGCTGTCTCTATTGTCTTAACAAAAGACAACACATGCCATTAAGTGCCTCCTGTCCGGAGGCTTGTGCCACATCTTGGAAAGAAAAAGAGGAGACATAAAACGTCCAACGGTGCTGGGACGGAGAAGAGGGAGGACATCCCTGTGAGGATCCAGATGGGGGGCAGTCCTGCACTGTGGGGCTCTAAAGGAAAGAGTGTCCCACACCTCTCCCAGCCCACAATCCTGGGCATTCCTGGGTGTGAAGCCGCCTCGCTCCTGTCTCTGAGTCTGTCCTCACGTGACCACCTCCTCTCTGTCTGCCTGCATCAAATCTCCTCTTTTCTCTGAAAAGAACATCGATCATTGTATTTAGGGTCCACCCTAAGTCAAGGATGATCTCATATCAAGACCCTTAATTACATCTGCAAGATCTTATTTCCAAATAGGACACATTCCCAGAAACCGCAGGTGAGGACTCGGACATGTCTCTTGGGAGGGCACATATTCATTCAAAACACTACAATGGGCTGTGATGAAGTTAAAAACCACATTTCATTGAAACTCGTATTTACCCTTATTGTTTTTTAAAGTCAGTTTTAATCCTCACATTGACTGAGACAAGGAACTACATGGATGTGTTTATCTGACGGTTGGGGTGAAGCTAGAGATCCTGGTCCGGAAGCCACTGAAACCAAAGGACGTAAGAACTAGAAGTTGTTTTGTTTGTTTGTTTGTTTGTTTGTTTGTTTTCAAGTTTAAAGAAGGGGCAAGTGGGCATGTGGGTGCACACCTGTAATAAATGACTTGGGAGGCCATGATTGGAAGACCAAGTTTGAGGCCAGCCTGGGAAACTTAGGGAGTTCTGTCTCGAAATAAATAAATACATTTATATAAAGGGGGGGATGTAGCTCCATGGAACAGTGCCCGGGTTCCAGGAAGGAGAAGAGGTGGTCGGAGGCCCCCCAGCACCCTAGCTCTCAGGGGGCCTTCTTCACCCCATCCCCCGCGTGGCTCCTCAGAGGTCTTTGCTGTGAGCTCCTCAGAGGTGAGCACAAGGCTCCAGGGGTCCTGGAATCCCAGGGGCTTGGTCCGAGCAGCTTACTGGAGAACCTAGAGCTACCTTCTAACGGCCCCCCCAGCTCTCGCAGGCGTGTTCATGAGGCTCTGTGCTGGGGGGCTGCTTGGTTTCCGGAGGTGGCACACCCTGTGAATATGAGCACTCAGTGACGGGCAGAGAGGTACAGCCCAGGCCACGTGGCCATTCGGAAGGCATAGCCTTGTCTCCCATTCCTTCCTCCTTCTTTCCTTCCCATCCACCTTGGTCAGGTCCCTAGTCTTGCCTTGCTTTGGCAGATGGGATAAAAATATGAATGTGGTGCAGCGTGAGTCCATGAGAACGTGTCAGGAGGGTGAGGGGACCAGACCATCACGGTACAATCCGAGATAAGGATGATAATGATAATTACCACGTACTGGCCTGTCTCCTGTGTGTAAGAAACCACACTATCTCATTTAATTCTTACAAGACCCCCCGTCTTTGGGGCTGTAGCTCAGTGGCAGGGCACTTGCCTAGCATGCATGAGGCCCTGGGTTCAATTTTCAGCACCATCAAAAATAAACAAGTAGAATAAAAACATTCTGTCTATCTACAACCACACACACACAAAAAAATTTAAAGACTCCCATCTTACAGATGAGGAAACCGAGGCTCTGGGGAGCAGCTTCCCAGCTCATCAGGGCCAGTTCTGGGACTTGAAACTATGTGTGTTGGAGTCTAAAGTCCATCCTTTAACTCCAGCACAGGAGGAGGAGCCCCTGTCCAATTGGGCAGACCAGACAATTGTCATTGGTCTGTGGGACTTAAACACCAGCCTTGGCTTTTGTAAATGAGTGTCAGTATCAGCTGGGCGGCAGCTAGAGAGCAAATGCTCTTATCTGCTCCTCTTTCTGGCCTTCACCTCTACCCCACTCTCCCTGTCGGCCTGGTGGACTTTGATGAGCACAGGTCTATTTGCCTCTGAGCTCTTTGATTCCTTCCTGGCCCTTTGGAGCTACCCAGGCCCCTGTGAGGACAAAGCCCTGCCCATGCCCTGTGGGTCCCTCCAAGCCCTGAGATGCGTCCCCCAGCTCAGGAGCAGCAGCTGCTCTGGGCTGGGGACGGCCCTCCATAAATAAGAGTCGCGGCCGAGGGTGACACAGGCTGGCCAGGGCTGCATCGATCACCCCAAACCAGTCCTGGTCAGCTGCCCCCCCTCCCTGGCATTGAGCACGCTGCAGAAGGCTGCGATTGATCTCCACCGTAATTGAATCTCACAAATGGGCGGCGGCATAATTAAGGGGCCCACGGGGCTTCATCAGAAATCTCCAAGGGCAGAGCAGCGCTGCCGCGTGATGAATGGCCGCCCTCCTGCCCTGCTCCCAAGGCACAGATCCGGAGCTCTCGAGGGCAGCCAGTACAGAACAAAAGGTGACCCTTCAGAGTGTGCGAGGACAAGGGTCAGTGGACCACTTTGCAGGCATTTGCCATACTTTGTACTTAAATGTCCTCCCAGGTCCCACGCATTAAGGGCTTGGTGGTCAGCACTGTTGGGGGTGGATTTAAGAGTGGGGCCCAGTGGGAGTTGCTCTGGTCATTGGAGGTGTGCCCCCCAAAGGGAGAGTGGGGCCCCAGCCCCTTCCTTTGCCTCTCTTCAGTTTCCTGGCTTGAAGTGACTGGTTCATTTCCCCAAGATGTGCTGCCTCTCCCTAGTCCCCAAAGCCATGGGACCAATTGGTCAGGCACTGGAACCCCCAAAGCTGTGAGCCCAAACAAACCCCTCCCCTTTCTAATTTTGATTACCTCTGATATATGTCACAATGACAGGAGGCAGAGCAAGACGTGACTTTGGGGTCCTCCTCTCTGGGAACATGGGTCCAGGCCCTGCTCTACCCCAGGCCTCGGCTGATGATTATTTTTCTCACCCACCATCAGCACTGGACAAAACCCTGTAGGACAGGTTAAGAAGAGAAAAGAATAATAGATTTAGGGAGTTCTATGTGACACAGAAGCCCTTTGGAAATGGAGAAGGGTTCTAGCTTCTGTGACTGGCTTGGGGAAAGGAATTCTGGTTTCCACAGTTGGGGAAGAACGGGCTGGACACAAGAGGACAGGAGAAGGGCAAGGAGAGATCTGGCTTCTGATCCTTCCAACAACCCTGAATTCAAAGGGTCAGCCCACCAAGGTGCCGTATTTTGGTGTATTGTGTTCGGAGCCCCCACAGTTACAAGCCCACCATCTAATCAAACACTCGACAGAGTTCCTAGGTGAGGGTCTAACTTCTGTTCTGAAGGAGTCCATCTCCCTCCACTTTTCACCATGTTAATGCCCAAGTGGAAAGACAGACACATCCACACTATCGGAGCTTGTGTCCGAATTTCAAGGACAGAAACGATTCTTCATTTGCAACCTGAAGAAAGAACTTTTGAGGAAAAAGCCCAAATATTATTGTTGAATACTTTGGGGGTCTGTTCATCATCTCCACCAACTGTCCTGGAGGTGGGCAGAAGCCAGCTCTGAATGGCACGGGATGAGGTCGTAGAGAGCAGGGCCTAGGCAGCCAGGGCAAGGTGGCCAGGGAGGGGGTCAGGGGCACAGTCAGACCAAAGGAGCATGAAGAGGGTCTTCCAATGAGCTCAACTTCCCAGCTGACAAAAGTGCTCGTGAACACAAACAAGCAGGGGACCCAATCAGACAGACACTTCCAAAAACTTGCCCCTAAGCAGAGATTAAATAGAAAAACTAAAACAGATGCATGGACACAGGGGTGCCAATGAATAATGGTGAGAGCTCATGAACAGAGGAAGAGACAAGGAGAGGAGGAAATTCCAAGGAGCATAAAAAGAAGAGGCCAAAACTCCCCCACCCGACTCCCAGCTCCTTCAGAGAAGTCTGTCTCGGTCACTCTTGCAAACAGCCTGCTGCTTGCGATCTCTGCACCCTGTTCAATTCTTCGCTGAGTGGAGACAAGGAACCCAACACCCCCAGATGGTAACCACAGGGCACTTCATCCTGCTTGTCATGAACGCCCAATGACCCGAAGCCCTTCATCGTATTTTAAAGAGAATGAGCTGACGGCAGGAGATGAGGAAGTGATAGCTCCGTATGAGAAATCGTTAAATGGTCTACAAAATGTTCACAGCAAGATCACGGGGTCCCAAAAGAAACGTGCTGAGTTATGGGGCACAAGTGGCGTGTGAAGTCATCATTCTCATTGACTAACAAGTCTGGTGGAGAAGAGAAGTTTTTAAAATGTGCTCCTCTGCGACCACGGAAATGGCAACATCAATTTCCTTGTCAATGACTCCGAAATAATTAAGACTCAGCAAAACGGAACAGGCTGAGTCCTTCAGACCAGAGGAAATAAACAAATCCTCGGCCTCAATCACGGGTGATGACAACGCAGATTGGATGAACGGATACCCGCCATTTTTGCTGATTTTCATTTCTTCTCATATGATTTTTTTTTCCAATAAAGGCAATTTATATAATGGATGTGCTTGGCCCAGGTGAGGTGGAAGCCTTCCATTCTAGAACAATAGTTAGAAATCCTCTTGGCTCTGGCAACCTCAGCAGGAGGTCGGGGGGCCTGTGTGCCTGCCCAGGCTATGGAACCACCCAGGCCTGGCCCATGCCCGAGGTCCCCAAAGTTCTGTCCTGTGTTAGTCACAGCCTCTGGGCCCTTCCAGGAGTTTAGGACAGTGAAGGTGAAGGGACCGTGGCCAGTCTGTTAGGTGCTTTCCCCACTCCCCAGCCCCAGAGCCCCACTCCCTGTCCCCAAGACCTGCCTTCCCAGCAGGGAGACTGGTGTCCTCTGGGGCTCTCTCCCCTCCAGCAGTGGAGTCGGGAGTCCCGGACTAGCAGACATGGTGCTGTAGCCTGTGAGGGCCACCATAGCAAAGTCCTGCAGGGCGGGTGACTTGAAGGTGCACCCCCCTCCGTCCTGGAGCCTGCAGGTTTGAGGTCCGGTGTGGGCAGGGCTGGCTCCTCCTGAGCCTCTCTCCTGGACTTTCAGGTGGCAGCCTTCCCTGGGTGTGTCTGTGTCCCAGTCTCTCCCTAGGAGGACACCAGTTCTACCAGGTCAGGATCATCCTGATGAATGTCCTTACCTTATCACCTCTTGAAAGGTGCTGTGTCCAAATACAGTTGCATCCTGAGGTCTCGGGGAGTTGGGCTTCCAAACACATGGACTTTGGTTCCCGCTCTTCCCCCCCACGTTGCCTCCACAGCTCCTCACCTGTCTCTGGGCCCTCCTCTGTGACCAAACTGCTCTGAAAGCTCATGAACAACACTTCTCCCCGCAGGTCACCCGTGGGAGCACGCAGCTCCACTCCCTCCTCACCGCACAGTTCACACATGCTTTGTTTGCACACGCACGTGCACACATGCACACAACTCAAGGGAAACACTGGCCTGGGGACACAGGTGTGCCTCTGACGGCCCCAGGATCCTGTTCTGTCTCCTTAATAGCTGTGGATGACAGCGTCCAGGTTTACTCAACCCCCAGGTCTGAGGAATGAACTCACACACCACTGCCTGAGCCCAGGGGCCCTCCTCCAGGCCAGGGCACCAAGGCAGCCCCCCATAAAGCCCCCACAAGCCCCCCACATCACAGCCTCCCTGATCTGTGGTGTAAAGGACCCGGTTTTTGTTTGGGATTTGTTGGCTTATTTTTCAGTGCTGGGTCAAACCCAGGGCAGCTAGGTAAGTGTTCTGAGCTACACCCCCAACCCAGTGACCCAGTTTTGAGACTGGGTCCAGAATCCCTAGTGTTGGTGTTGGGGTCGGAGCTGGGCCTGCTTCCAGAGCCTCTACCTAAACCCTGCCCTGCCTCCTTTCTGCCTGAGAGGGGCTCCCAGGAGGGGGCAGGGCCCAGCTGCTGTTTGTACTGGTGACCTAACTCCTGCTGGGGGTGGAGCCCGTCCCACACACTCCCTGCCTTCCCCAAAGCCCCTTGGTGTGCAGCAGTAGGGACCCAGCCTGAGCTGCCCCGGCACCGAGGCTGCTGCACCTCCTGCCCAGGGCTTTGTTCTTGAAGAAGGTCGGAGACAGCTGAGGCTTCTGACCACCGCAGCCATGGTAGGTGCTCAGGGTGTGGACAGTCAGTCCATCTGTGCTGTGTCCAGACTAGAACTATGACCCAAGTGTGGGAGGGCAAAATTATGCCACATTTGGGGCCAGGGGAGGCCCTGTGGACCCTCCTGACATAAACTTGAGGCTCCGGGGAGGCGTTGGGGTGCAGGGAGAGGTGCAGGGGAGGAAGGCTGAGCTGAACTCAGCACCTTCACTAGGTTGCTGGGAAAGTCACCTCACCTCCAGGGCCTCAATTTTGGCTGCTGAAAACAGGAGTAAGATCACCTAGTCCAGGTCACTAATGTAAGATCTAAGCAAGTCAGGAGCTGTGGTGCACACCTGTAATCCCAGCAGCTCAGGAGTCTGGGGCAGAAGGATTGAGAGTCGAAAGCCAGCCTCAGCATCTGTGTGGCTCTACGCAATTCAGTGGGGCCCTGTCTCTAAATACAATACAAAAAATAGGGCTGGGGATGTGACTCAGTGGTCGAGTGTCCCTGAGTTCAATCCACAGTACCCCCCCCCCCCGCAAAAAGAGATCTAAATAAGATATAAGGATCCCAGCACACTGCCCTATAACAGTGGTGTCCAACAAAGAGTCTTACCTCCAGGACTTGGTGCTGTGGGTTAGAGGCCAGAAAGACTCTGCCATTGAGCCTCCCGGATGTGCCCCTTCCCTGCTGGAGAAGCCTGGCGGGGAAGCTGAGAGCCAGGAGCCGCCATTCCTCCTGGCCACCAGGGCTCCTGCAGTCCCCTCCCTGGGCCTTGCTCAACTGCAGCACTGCTGGATCCCTCAGAAAAGTGCCCAGAGCAGGGGCCACCTTGGGTCTGCCTTCTCAGGCTCTGCCCTTGAACTCATTGAGCCCCCTAAACCTAAGAATGGGCAGAATTTTCCATGCAGCTGTCCATCAGATCAGAAGATATCAAGGAAACAATATCAGGGGGCCCTGCCTGGAGACGCACAATCTTAGAGTTTCCAGTGCATGTTTGATCTTCAGGTCAGGCCCTGACCTGAGAGCTGATTAGGGCAGAGAGGAGCCTGGGACCACCACTGTGACTCGGCTTCCCGCTCCACAATGGTGGGGAGTAAGGGAGACACAATCGGGCTCGAATTTCAAAAGCTGGCTTGCTTGGTGAGATACGACATTTTTCCTGGTACAGGTTCATGGGCATAAAGGGGTCCGGTTCCAAAACTGGGCAAGGACCTATGGCTGTTGCCCAGAGATGTACTATCAGCCCACATCTGTGGAAGAGGTTAGAGAGGTGAGTATCCACCTCTGCTCTGCTGCCCTGGCAATGGAGAGGAGGCTAGATATGGGACTCGCTAAGATCCCACCCCAGCCCCAACCCAGAACTGCTGGCCAGTGGCCCCTGCCCACCTCTAATCTGCATAGCCATGTCCCAAGGACCTCAGATCTGCACTCGCTGCTCAGTCCTCTTCTGTGATTTGCACGCGTGCACACACACACAGGTGCACAGACATGTATGCACATTGTCTCATCCACACTCACACTTGCATGGATTTCTGAGAAGAATCAGTGGATAGTAGGGAAGAGCACTGAGTGTAGGAAGGGAAGAGCATCTGGAGAGTCCTGGGTGGTGGCTGCAGGTGGGGACAGGGATGCTAGCAAGGCAGAGTGGCTTTGGACTGATCAGAGGGGCAAAAGACTCCATTTGAGGGAGAGAGAGGGAGCTGGGGATGTGTGGTGGCTCCTAAGCAGACCCCTGCCCTGTGAACCACTAAAAGCAGGAGGTATCCCTGCCGGAAAATGGTGTTACACAGTTAAACAGGTGTCTTTATTGTAGAGCACAGAGGCCTTCAACATGCCGAGCAGCAGGGGGGAGGGGGAGGAGCTGGCGAAGACCAGCCCCTGCACAGCATAGCCTGTGCTTCCCGATCTCATAAGACTGTGAGCGCTTCGTGGAATAAATCATAAGGCCAGTGTTCCGTAGCACAGATAGGAGGCTGTTGGAGCAGGGAGAAGACAGTGAACAGATTCATTTAAATGACCTCATTCATCCATTTATTTCTTCACTCAACAATGTTTAGATGCCACCTGTTTTTGCCAGGCCTGGAGTAGGCTCTGCAGGTTCAAAGTCAAATTCAGTCACTGATATTGTCTTTGAGGAGCCCTAGTTGGAGCATGGAGGCAGACCATAGGTCCTTGTAGTCAAGCTAAAGAGCTTGTGACTTATCCTTAGGTCTCTGGGGCACCCTTGGAAGGCTTTGTGTTGGTAAGGATATGATGGGGTTTGCCTCTAGAGAGCCCCGAGCCGCAGCAGAGAGAATGTCGGAGTGGCAGGTTGGGAGGGTCCCTTGGATGTCTATCCAGGACCACTTCCAGGCCCATACTCTCTTTCTTGTGTGACCTGCACAGCAGTCTGGAGTCAGGCAAAGCCCCTCAGGCCTGGTGCATCTCCCGGCTGCCTGCGCCCCCTGCAGGTTAGGCCAGGACCCTGCAGGTTCTCCCGCTGCCTCTCTGACTCTTGTATTGTCTCGGCAGGTACTGGCCCTGGCCAGGCAGCAGAACAAGAAGGTGAAAGTGGTGGGTGGTGGCCACTCACCCTCGGACATTGCCTGCACCGATGGCTTCATGATCCACATGGGCAAAATGAACCGGGTTCTCCAGGTATGGGAGCCCTGGGCTCCCCCTCTGCTGGCCCCAAGCTTGACAGCCTTCACCCAGACCCCAGGGCACATGCTCCTCAGACACCTTGCCACCCCTGAGTCCCCAGAGTAGCACCCTGATCCCTGGCCTTTTCTCGCACACTCCTCACTTGAACCCTCCCTGGATTTGAGGAGGCCTCAGGTCAGGTCATCCTGGTCCCTTTGGCCATGGAGAAGTTGTCTACTCCCCTCCCCTGCAGAGCCTCCTCTCCACTTTGCTAGAACTGGAGCAGGGAATCAGATTCCCAAAAGGCAGACTTGCAACGACAAATTCAGAGAGACCTGAAGTGGCACTTACCTAGCTTTCGAAGTGGAGAAATTAAAGATCAGAGAGGGTCAGTGACTTGCCAGCCAAACAGCAGCAAAGCTAGGCACAGACCCAAGACTGACACGAGCTCTGAGCTGGGATGCTGTCCATGCAATTCAGAGCCTACACTTGGCACCTGCCAGAAACTCAGGGTCCTGCCCCCTGTTAGAACTTCTTTTCTCACCTGAACCCCTAACCTTAATTTTTGGCAAATAATCCCCACTCCAAGCCCCCTAGCAAGAATCTGAGTTTCTCTTACTGTTTCCTCATTTGCTCAGGCTGACAGTCTCTACCTCTTAGAAAACATCTGGGCTAAGATATCAGCCATGGCAGTAATTAACTCTGATTGCTAATTAGTGAGGACTGAGCTCTAGCAATTTATTTTTCCTGAGCTCTGCGCTCTGGGTCAATGGAAGGAGCATGGGCTTTGGAATCCAACAGATGTGGACTCTCATTTTGGTTCCACCGCCAGGGTTTGTGTGACCTTGGGCAAGTGACATCAAATCCCTGAATCTCAGTCTCACACCTGTAAAATGCAGAGATGCTCCTACTGCTCAGGGCCACTGTGGGGATCTCACGACAGCACCTTTGCTGCTTGGTTGGGCATCAGACAGATGTTACATCTCTGCCCTTCCAGTCTCGGCCTTTGCCTAGGTCTTCCCAGGGTGAGATAAATGGAGAATCTGAACTCCATTTAGGAAAGTCAGGACCCTAGGGGAGCAGGACCTCTTTAGTTTTTGTTTGCACAGGAACACAAAGAAGTCCCACTGTCCCAGTCTGTGCAGGTGGGCAGGATCCTCGTTCTGGCTCTGCCGTGTGAGCCTGGGCAAAATACTCGCCACCCTGGGTGTGCCTCTCCTCCTCCACCCAAGCTCCAGCACCCTCAGGCCCCATGCCCCTTTAGGCTGCCTGCAGCAGGAGCTGGCTCAGGCTGATCACCAGCTGGGACAGACACTCATGTTCCCAAGGAGCCTGGCTGCTGAGGTGAGGCTGGGTAGGGGCCTGGTGCCTCCCACCTCTGCTGGTCTCTTGCAGGTGGACAAGGAGAAGAAGCAGGTAACCGTGGAGGCTGGCATCCTCCTGACAGACCTGCACCCACAGCTGGACAAGCATGGCCTGGCTCTGTCCAAGTAAGAGCCCCTCCTCCTTCCCAGGTGGGCCAGGGCTGCCCCCCACCCTGCACGGCCTGGGCCAGACACTGAAGGATCTGGGGGATTCGAGAAGAGTGTTTCTCAGGGTGCTCTTCTTTCTCTGGATCCCCGTTCTTCCCCCTCAGGATGTCTGTCTCTTCATCCCCTATGGGTCCAGAAGCTCTTCTGTGGGAACAGAAAGCAGCAGGAGTTGAGTTGAACCTTACATAAGAGTCTTGAACAAGGGTGTCACAGTGGAGCATTAAGAGTGCCTGAAATTTTTCAGTAAGCAACTCTAGGGATCCAAACACAAGGATATGCAAAATAAGCACTCAGAGGAACAGAGGAGCATGGGGACCAAGCCACAGGGCTTCCTGGCATGCCCATCCACGGCCTCGCTTGTCCCTCCATCCAAATGTGGTGTTTCCACCGAAAAAAGTCAAATGCAGCCAGAGGAGTAAATCTCTCTGCATTTCAATCATTAGGAGTCGGCTGTTTGGTACATTGATGTAGCAATCTTGTTGCAGCTGGAACTCCACCACAGAAGCCTGAACTTGGCCTTTGTGCCTCAGTCTTATCATAGGGCCTGGGCATCGCAACTCCTTTGCACTCTGGAAACCATCTGCTCCTGCCCCTCTCAGGGTCACAGCAGTGCCAACTGTCCTGGAGTGTCTGCCCTGTGTGGACCTCATTCAGGCCCTGGAGACGCAAAGCGTAGCAAAGCCCAGGCCCCACACATAAGGACTCCCAGCCAGGGGCAGACAGGTGCAGAAACTGTCCAGCCCAGTGCAAGACGGCAGCCTCCATGTCACCCAAGTGGCCAGCGCACTGTAGGCCTCCAGTTGGCCCCAAGGTCAGCCTTGACAGGAGGGGAATGTGTGAGAGGGTGGGAATCAGAGCAGGGTCTCTGCAGGAGGATTCAAAGATAACTAGATATTACTCAGGAAAAAGGAAGGAGGAAGGGATCCCAGGCCAAGGGAAGGCAAGCCTGTTATCTCCGCCCTCTCCAGGCCAAAGTTGAGACTTTCTTCCCCGGGTCCCTCCGTGAGGGCCTCCATTTACCCACCTTGGCATATTCAGAAGGAGCCATATCACCAGCTAACCCAGCCCTCGAGGACACGGGTAGACAGGACAGTGAGGGTGTGGGTAGGGGAAGGCTAGATAGCGCTTACGTTTCCCTCATCCTCTTCCTGTTCTTCCAGGGCAGCCCCCAGGGCCCATCTCCACTCTCCAGGAAGATACGAAGGGAGGTTTTCCAGTCCTTGTTAAGTGGCCTTGAAAGTAGGATAAGTAGGCCTTTGTCCTCTTGCAACTGGGGCAGGGCCAGGCCAAATGCCCACCCCCCCCCGCCATTTTTTACTGGTGAGACCCAGGCCCAGCCTATTTCTGTATGGGACCATAGGCTACCTGGGTTGCTGGGTAGCCACCGTGTAGCCCCATGGCCCTGACTGTCCTTGGACCATCAGTAAATATTTGTTTCCTTCTCCCTTAAGCTCGTGCTGAATCTCAAAAAAATCCCAAGAAGTTAGGGTTTTTGTTTTGTTTTGTTTTGTTTTTGACTCCTGTTCCACTCCTCTTCCTCAACCCTGAGATCCAGGCAAGAGTTTCTAATTCCCACCCCCATAGCACACGCCTCCCCGAACGGTGCTGCTCCCCTATGGGTCTGTCCCCTGTGCCCACAGAGCTCCTCTTACCCATTCTGGGGCCCGGAGCCCCAGGCCGAGGGATACAAGCTGTATCCTGGAGACCCAGGGAACCCCGCAGGTTTCCCAGCAGAGAGTGGCGGGCCCCCTCGTCCTCTCTCCTCACCAGCTCCCACCCTCCTGGGCTGTGTGTGTGTTGGGGCCACAAGGACTTCCCAGGCTGGCTGCAGAGGAGTCTGTGAGAGCCTGTGCCCTCGCCCAGTGGAAAGATGTGGGTGGGTGGAGGAACGTGGCCCTGTGGACTGGAGACAGCCCAGACCCCAAGCAGGCAGCCTCCCCTCAGACTACACCAGGCCCCCCGGCTCCTCCAACAGTCCCCTGAGATGAGGCAACCGAGGCACAGAGAGAAGCAGGGCCAGCCGTGCTGCCCGGGCGGAGGGTAGATGTGGGCAAGGCCTCCCCTCAATCCAGGGGGCCTGTGGTCCTGAGAAGCCTAACTGGTCACTGGTGTCCCTCTTCCTCCCTCCTGCTGAGTCCAGCCTGGGAGCTGTGTCAGATGTCACAGCGGGTGGCGTCATTGGGTCCGGAACCCACAACACAGGGATCAAGCACGGCATCCTGGCCACTCAGGTGGGTACCCTGCTGCCCCAGGCAGGGCAGGCATAGCGTCTGCGCACCTCGAGCTCAGCCCATCTCCTCTCTGATGGAGGGAGACTCCACAGGGGCCCTCCAGGGATAGACTGTTCAGTTTAGCAAGTGAGGTCAGGGATCAGCCAGCAGCCAGATGACCCATGGTAGAGCCCATCCCGGTGGCCGGGATGTCTGGCCTTTCCATAAATACACTTCATGAACTTCATGGGGGTCCAGCTTGGGGAAGGTCTGGGGCTCAGACCTGCAGTCAAAGCCTCACTCCACCACTCCCTGGGCAGTGCACGTAGGTAGATTGCTCAGTTTTTCTAGACGTTGCTGTGAAAATCGTCAGCTAAAATGAAGAATGAGAGATGACCCTTAGGTAGCCCACAAGAAACGGACAGCCACCATATGGCAGTTCAGAGGATGCCTGTGTCCAGAGCCAACCTTCCCGAGTACATAGCTTTAACTTAACAATCTGCCTTAAGAGGGACTGATCTGCAGGTGGGTGGAGTCCTCCATGGACTCTGCCTTTTCCTGCTCAAAGCTGGTTTACTGCCCAGGAGAGCCCAGTGGTATCAGGGGCTGAGGACAGCATGAGAGCCACCCCCCCACACACACACATTTGGCGATAGTCCCAGCCCATTGTCCAGGACTGATGTCAAGCCAGTTTCTACAAAATGATCAGCAGACAACAAAAGCAATCCTGAGAGAGCATACCTCCCGAGAGAGCATGCAGGATTCCCTGGCCACCTCTCTTCGGAAGCCCTGGAAGCCATGTCTGGAAACTATGGGGAGTTGCTTACTGTCGGATTTTGCATCTCAGGCCCAAGGCAGGGAGCATTGAGACAGAGCTGACAACTTTAGTGTCCACTCGACACTAGGCAGATATCCACGGGCATGGCACATTCTCTCATTGAGTCCTCGCCTCGCTTTCTGAGATGGTTGTTGCTATTATACCCATTTCACAGGTAAGGAACAGAGATGAAAGAACATGAAAGTCCGTCTGTAAACACAGTGTTCACCCTTCATGGTGTCTAAGTCCCATCGAAGCATTGCACAGGCCGGCTCTCATCTGCTGCTCTGGATCTTAGACAGAATCTGGTTTTTGTAAAAATCAACACAGTGTCCTCGCTCCCACCGATGCCACCATGCCCCATTTCTGCCAGTTTCTCCTCTCTGGTCCTTGGTCACTGTTAATCAGAATTAGTTCAGCTGTGTCTTTTCTCTCCTGCTGAGCCACCGAGCTGCCAACTACATGTCAGAAGCAATTTCCATCCAAATTAGCAGGTAGCAGAGCGTGGAGAAGGCCTTCAACAGTGGTGAAAGAGTGTCCCTCTGGAAATGGGGGCCAAGGGGCAGAGATGAGGTCACCCATTTCTAACCCAAGTTCGAAGTGCTAGCAGCAACCCCAAGTGTCCGGTTGGTGAGGCCAAGAAGGAGGGTGGAGTTCCTCAGGAAAAGGGGTCCCTGAGGCAGGGGAAGGCCCAGCGTGGCCAACATGTAGGCCAGGAGTAGCTGGGACCTGGCAGAGTTGGGACAGCAGGGCTGGCCTGACCCAGGGCCACACGGGCTCTTACTTTGCCTTCTGTGTTAGCCAGCTTTTTGTCACTGTGACCAAAATACCTGCCAAGAATAACTAGAGGAAGAAAGACCTAGTTTGACTGGGTTTCAGAGGATTCCGTGCATGTGGGCCAGCTCCCGGGCAACACAGAACAGCAGGTGGCTGTAGCAGGGGAAGCTGCTCAGCTCCTGGCAGCAGAAGGCAGAGAGAAGGGGCCAGGGACAAGATCAACCCCCCAGGGACCTCCTTCCTCCCACTAGGTCCCGCCTCCCCGACGTGAATTCAGCTACCGAGCTGAATGGATTAAATAGATCGACCCACACATGACCCAGTCCCTTCCCCAAAGCCCCCCTCTGCACGGTGCTGCTCTGGCTGAACACTGGACCTCGGGAGAACATTCAAGATCCCAACCATAACCAAGCAGCTCCCCCGGGAGCTCTGGGCTCCGGCAGCCCAGTCCATCCCCAGAGCACCTCTGGGCAGGGAGGCACAGAGGATGAGGCAGCCATTCCCAGAACACAGGGGATGAGAGCAGCTGAGGGCTGTGCCCACCCAGACCCAGCCTGCCTTTCCCTGCTCCCCTTCTCCTGAGACTGAGAGGCCTTGGTCTGACAGGAGACAGGGCGCGGAAGTCCCACGTGGTCCTCTGGGTGACTCCTGGCCTCCCTCCTGAGGCAAGCAGGGAAGTGGGGTCAGTGGCCTAGCAGGGTTCTGAAGTGTGACTCTTCTCCCACTGCCAGGTGGTGGCACTGACTCTGATGACAGCTGATGGCGCGATTCTGGAATGTTCTGAGTCCAGCAACGCGGAGGTGTTCCAGGCCGCGCGGGTGCACCTAGGCTGCCTGGGAGTCATCCTCACCATCACCTTGCAGTGCGTGCCCCAGTTCCACCTGCAGGAGACGACCTTCCCCTCAACCTTGAAGGAGGTACTGGTCCCTTGCTCACCGCTGCTCAGCTCAGGAGAGAAATGGAAGACCTCAGCAAGTCAGCCACATCCCACTGACAGTCCCCATGGTCCCCATGAATTACGAGGTCTGACCTCATCACCCCTTTCTTTAGCCCTGGGGAGACTGTGGCCTGAGTCCTGTGGGCAGTAAACCCCAGAGGAACTGCAGCGGGTGGCAGACAGGGGGGCAAGAAGGGGCCTGCCCCAGGGGACAAGGGCCAGATGAGAGCCAGAGAGGACACGTCCAGGATTTCCTATGTAGTGGAAGTCTCCGCCATCACGGAACCGGGCACCCAAGAATAGCCTGTTTAGACTGTCCCCAAATACAGTTCCATCCTGAGGAACTGGAGGTTAGGACTTCAACACAAGAATTCGGGGTCGGAATGGAGCACTACTCAACCCGTTGCAGAGGTCAGGAGTCCCCTGGGCAATTGACAGTGAGAGTGTGGACCACCCCAAGAGAGCGGGTGTGGGTGAGAGGGGAAGGTCCTTGGGCACAGGAGCACTCAGGGAATGAGAGGGTGAAGAGGGATTGTGAAGGAAACTAGGCCCAATCAGACAGGAAGGAAGACAGGAAGGAGCGGCCGGGTTCCCAAGGCCACGGGTGCTGGCCTCCATGTTGGAGGGGCCACACAGCCAGTGCTGCAGGGGCTCAAGGATCAATACCCAGATCTGGGTGAACCTCAGGAGGCCACTGCTGACCTCCATGGGAGCAGCTTTAGTAGAGCGCAGGCAGGTTAAGGGGTGAATGGAAATCGCATGTGAGGAAGACATGGGCGGTAGTGACCTCTCCCGGTCAGAAAGGCGCTCAGCCCCACCTGGCTGTTGAATTTGACTTTCTGCCTCTGGCTTGGGTCGGAACTAATCAGTTTGAAGCTGAATATTTTGACCCAGAGATAAAGGGATTGCTTCTTTTTGCCTGAGCACCCCATGTTCCTTTTCAGAGAGCAGAGCTGCTGAGTCCTTTGACACCAGGCCACCCTCTGTGCTCCCCTTTGGCCTTACTGAGATGGGTTGAGATTCCCGCCAAGTCCCTCTTCCATTAGGGCCTCACCTTGGGCTGCCTTCCCCACCCCAACATGCACACCAGCACACACGTGCACATGCGCACACGTGTATACATGCTCACACGTCAGCTGACAGCTGTCCATGAGCCTGCAGCTCACCTCAACATGGAGACTTGTAACTTGGGACATTCTTGAAAACTCAAAGTAAAACTTTTAAGCAATGTTTCAAAGTTCCCAATTTGAAACAAAGTTTCAATTGTTTCCAAGTTCCCAGTGGCTTTGATTTTAAAAGACTATGATGACTTCTAAGAAAAAACAACTGCAATCTCCTCTGCTAAAACAGAACCCTCAAGTGCACACACATATGATCACACAACAAAAACTCTCAAGGGGAAGGAGAGGCCGGGCCCCTGAGCCTGGCCGGGCTGCTTTCTCTGGGTGACCTTGATCCTGTGCCTAAACATCTGGGGCCTCAGTTTCATAGTGATTTACATGTGAGGTTGGACTTGATGTTCCCGAGGTCTTTCAGGTCTGACATCCTGTGAGCCAGTGAAGCGTTTGGATGCAAAACTGTCCCCTGATGTCCTCCACCGCTGGGACAGAGGGCTGTGTACTGCATTACTATGACCTTCCTTTGGAGCATCTGCTGAGAGCACTTGGGCCTTGTCCCGAGGAAGACAGGAGCCCACCCAGCTCATCCTCCCAGGGTGTGGGGAGCGGGATTTCTCTCCTCCCACTCATGGGTCAGCCAGTGTCCTTGGTGGCTTCTCCTTCCTCACTGCCCTTGCACCTCGCAGAAACAGTCCCCAACTCCTCCTGTCCCCAACACCTACCCTGCTGACAGGTGCATGCCGAGTCCGGGGTCTGAGCCAATCCTGGATATCCTGGTCACACCTGATTGGCTCACAAATGTTATCCCCTCCTCTTGACGTTTATCCCCTTCTTCCTGCTGCTGGGTGATCTGTTCTGCAGTGCAGACATCTCCTCTGAGGCGTCCGTGGCTCCCCCAGGATCCATGAAGTACCTGGATGTGCTCAAGTAACTCAGTGGGGGATGGTCAGCTGATCAAGACCATTGATCATCCTTTTCCAAGATTTTCTCCATCTCCTCCCACCCTGGCTAGATGGGGCTCATCTCTGATCCAGTTCAGTGCTCCCCTATACTGGTTCTCCTAAAGACACCTCAGTAAGGTTGTTGGATGCTGATCACAATCCTATGAAAGAAAGCTGTCATTCCCAAGCCCAGAAAGTGTTAGAATCAGCTTTTTCATGATACAGAACAGTAGGGTGAGGTCAGATGTTGGCCCAGTTCTGTGAACGTGCTGCTGAGAACGAGCTGTCCTTGTGCCTTTTTACAATGAATTCTCAGCATTGTCCACTCATTGTAGCCTGGTTCACATGAAATCATAGTAACTCATTCCCAAAAATCAATCCCATAGCATCATTACTCTAAATTTGAGGGACAGAACCCACTAGAAACCTTCATGCCAATAGCTAGCATAACAGCACTTCCTCTGAGACTAAAGTCCTTTGATGGTGCTCCTAGGAAATCCATGATCCCGGGGACCTTTGTTCTCCAGACAGGACAGTTTGCAAGTCCTGGTGGAAGAGTTGGGATGGTGCCACCAGTCAACAACCACTTAGTGCTAGATGAGCACCACAGAGTCACTGTGCCTAGTTTAGTGCTAAGTCGCCCTTCCATCATGGAATCATCCCAGGTGGGAAGCTGGACAGGAGTGTTTCAGGATCTAGAGCTGAGAAAAGGGGACCATTACATTCCCTGCTGGGATTTGGGACTTGAATCCAGAACTTGTTCCAAGACCAGAGCTCTTCCCCCAACCCCACAACTGGAGATCAACCCCCAAATCTATACTTTGTCACAACTCGACCCATACCTGCTTGATGGGTTTCAGGGAGATGATTCACCTGTGACATTATTTCAGTGGGTCAATGATGAGCCACCTCAGAGCCGTTCATTAAAGAACTACTATGCATCAGGGGATAAGAAATAATGATAATGATGACAGCAATGATGACAATGACAAGATAAGAGTAACTGTTCTAGAAACTGTAGTGTATGCCTACCTCGTGCTTAACATGTGCCTGGTATCACATTAGGCACTTCCTGGCCATTAGCTCATTTAATCTTTGTGACAGTCCTGGTTCTACAGATGAAGAACTTGAAGCAGAGTGATAAGTAACTCTCCCAAACTAGTAACTGCTTAAAGTAGGACACACAAGAACTCACTTGTGTCCTCTAAGCTATTAGGGAAGTCATCATGTAAGTGGACCATCTTAGTACCCAGCATATTTGAAGACTCATTCTGTGCCATTTGGCAGTGTGTGGGCAATCTTAAGTATTTCCTTTTGCCAGAGAGAGACTGAAGCACATCTGGCCCCTGATTTCCAGTGTTCCCTACCACTTCTGTGACCATCAGTCTCTTCCCTTTCCTCGCGCTGTTCTAGGTCCTGGACAACCTGGACAGCCACCTGAAGAAGTCCGAGTACTTTCGCTTCCTCTGGTTCCCACACAGTGAGAACGTCAGCATCATCTACCAGGACCACACCAACAAGGTAGGTATGGCGGTGCCCCAGCCCTGCCCAGCGTCTTGGAGAGGGTTCTTCCCAGCCCCAGAGTGACTGACACTTCATGCCTTCCTGGCGGTCAGGGAGCTGGGAGTACGGCTGAGTGTAAGGAAGCGAGCATCAGGGCCAGAGGGTGGAGGGAAGGAGAAAGGGGCCAAGTGGGACCCACTGTATCCAGAGGGGGACCCTTAGGGTGTGTTCAGAGTCAGCCTAGATGTAGGGAGAATGAAGCAGAGGTCAGGGTAGGACAGGTGAGAGTCCTAGACAGCTGGGCTGGACCTCAGAAACCTCTCTTATGTCTGTCCTTCCCTCTACTGCCCCCACCTCCAATCTAGAGTGGAAGAAACCACTAGTTTGATCTCACCCATGTCCTTGGCCAATGGCTGCTTCTCAGCAGATGAAAACAAAACCATCACCCAGATGCACATTGAGGGGGCCACAACCCCTCCTGATGGGGGCAGCACAGGTTCATAAAAGGTGATTGCTGGACCCCTGGCTTGTGGGCTTTCCAGAGGAAGGACATTTACTTTGTGCAAAGTAAATGAATAAACACTTGGAGAAAGAAGCATGAAACCAAAGGTTAGAGCATAGCACCTGGCTGTGCCTTCAGGAAGGAAAGCTTTCAGTGGCCCCACCCTCCACCTCTGCCACCTTCCTGCACCAGCCACATCCCAGACACCAAAAGTCAGGAGGCAGCTCAGCCCTGGCACTGAACTGATGACACATTCTCCTTCCCAGCCCCCCTCTTCTTCAGCCAGCTGGTTTTGGGACTATGCTGTTGGATTCTATTTACTGGAGTTCCTGCTCTGGACCAGGTAGGAATGCAAAGGTACCTTTCTCTGCAACTGCCATATACTGCTAAAGATGTAGTTCATCGGAAGAATAATGCCCCTACCTTTATGCATGCAAGTTGTGTCTGTCTCCTGGGTCTTGGCAGAAGTTTGCATCCCTGGATGCACATTTGAATCATCTGGGGAGCTCTAGGCTCACCTTAAGGACAATGGAAGTCATTAGAAGAGTTTGAGGGAGGAAGTATTTTAAAATGAGCCATCCAGCTGCCAGGAGGGATGGCTGGGAAAGAGAAAGAGGGAATGTGAGAAGAAGCTGCAAGCCCATGTAAATGATGTCTATGATGAGGTGGTGTCTATGGAGATGGAGAGAAATGAATGAATAAATGGATGGATGGATGAATGATGGATGGATAGATGGATGGATGGATGGATGGATGATGGATGGATAGATGGATGGATGGATGATGGATGGATGGATGGTGAATGGATGATGGCTGGATGGATGTTGGAAGGATGAATGATGGATGGATGATGGATGGATGATGGAAGGATGGATGATGGAAGGATGGGTGATGGAAGGATGGGTGATGGATGAATGGATGGATGAATGATGGATAGGTCCAAAGTATACTAAAACAAAAACAAAAAACACATGGTGTATTTAAAAAGTTGAAATGTCTAGACCTAAGAACAAATAAATAACAGATATGCCCAGGCATTGATGAAATCATCTCCAGGCTCCTTAATCAGGGTCTACCTGGGACTGACCCTCTGTCAGTCACTTTAACAAAGCAAGTATCCCAGTGGGACCAGGACGGCATATTTATTTCCTAACGGTGCATGGCTAAGAGTAGGAGACATAATACTGACACATAATGGGCACCATGTGGAGATATTTCATCTTGGGTCAACCTTCCAGTGACAAGAGATAAGAAAATGGAGAATTTCATTTTGTCCCTTCTCTGATGTTGACATCTCCTCTCCTCCTGGAGGCCATTCCACTTGTTCCCAGGCCAACTGAAGAGTTTCCTCTCATCCTCCCAGAGTCTTGTGTGCATTCCCCAGGGGTAGTGTCACCCTGTGATAGGTGCCTAAGTACAGTCCATCTTTGCAATGAAGTTTCTGGCATCTGATGCATAAGACTCATTCCCTGGGTTTGACCATGAGAAAATACAGTGGGAATTAGTCTCAATCTAGAGTCCAACTTCCTGTCTTCAGATTCCTGCTGTTCTACCTAGCAGGACTGGGGCAAGTTGCAAAATGTTCCCATGCCTCAGTTTCCTCACTCATAAAACAGAAGGGTAATAGTACTCATGACAGAGTTGCAAAGCCCCAGTGAGATCAAGTCAAACTCTTAAGCAACCCTTGGTCCATGGAGGATGTACCAAGTGTTGGCTGTTATCCTTTGCTCTGAGAGGTGCCATTCACTTTTCCCCTACTTCTGGCTCCTGCCTGCCCAACTCTCCCCTCCAGAGGACACTGCTTAGGGGCCTGTGGAACCAGATGATTAGCACATCTAGGATGAGCACAGTTATCATCTACTGGTCCTACAGCCCCTCTGCTGGATCTCCCTCAAATGCATCCACTCCTCTTTGGTGCTGCACCCGGGCACTGTCCTTATAGCCCCACAACGGCTCCTTCCTTCCTCCCACCTCACCCTGCACCCTCCACCCAGTAGCCAGGCTGATCATTCCAAAAGACAAATTAGATGATATCACCTCCTGCCTCAAGGCAAATGGGAGCCTCATTAAATTGAAATTCTCAAGCCATGCAGTGTAGCCTTCTAACCGGGCAGTTTAACAGTTCTTTGTGTGTTCACCGTGCCCTCAGTCTAATTGAACATTACTATCACTCCCCATCAGCATTCCCCAACATCTTAACCCCAACCCTGGAAAACACTAATCTGTTCCCTGTCCCTATCAATTTGCCTATTCTGCACATTTCATGTAATGAAATTAGATGGTATGTGACCTTTGTGACTGGCTTATTTTGCTTTGTGCATTGTTTCCAAGGTTCTTTGTGTGGTAGTATATGTCACTATTTCTTTCCTTCTATGGACAAATAATATTCCACTGTAGGGCTAGACCACATCTTGTTTACTGATTCTTCAGTGGATGGGCATTTGGATTGTTTCCACTTTTGGGTGCCCCTGGATAATGCTGCTGTGATTTTCATGTAAAAGTTTGTGTGTGGACTCATTTTCAGTTCTTTGGGCACATGCCTAGTAGAGGAATTGCTGCCTCAGATGGCAATTCCATGCTTAGCTTTTTAAGAAATTGCCAGGTTTTCAAAGGAACTGTACCAATTTATAAGCTCACTGGCAATTTACGAAGATTCCAATTTCTCCATATCCTAACAAAGTCATCCTGTTTAAGGTGGTATCTCATCGTGGTTTTCATTACAATCTCTCTGATGATAACGGCATTCATCATCTTTTCATGTGTTTACTGGCCATTTGTGTACCACATTTGGAGGGAGAAATGTCTAATTCAGATTTTTTTTTGCCCATTTTAAAAAATGGATTATTTGACTTGTTACTGATGAGTTTAAGAGTTTTTTAAAATATATTCTGGATCCAGTCCCTTATCAGATATATGATTTGCAAATATTTTCTCTCATTCTATGATTAGTCTTTCTACTTTTTTAATAGTGTTCTGTGGAGCACAAATAATTTTAATTCTCGTTAAGTCCAATTTATTATTTTGTTGTTGTTGTTTTGTGTTACTGTCTCTTAAAAAAAAGTCGTAACCCAAGATCATAAGGATTTTCTTCTAAGAGTTTCATAGTTTAGACTTTCAGCTCTTCTGTTGCTCTGATCATTCTCTATGGTTTGAGGTAGGGATTCAACTTCACTCTTTCCTTGTAGACACCTAGTTGTCCCAGCACCATTTGTTAAAAGTTTCTTCTTTTCCCATCAAATTATCTTTGTACTTTTGTTAAAACCAATTGACCAAATATGTCAAGGTGATTTTCTAGACTCTCTATTCTACTCTCTTGATCTATAGGTCAATCCTTAGCCCATACCATCTCGATTCCTGCAGCTTTATAGTAAGTTTTTATTTGATTCAGGAAATGGGAAGGGATCTGAGTCCATACCCTTCACCAGCTTCCCCTCTTGCCTTGTTATCCTTGGGATGAAATCACACTTTGCTCCTGGGGTTGTTTCTTCCCCTCCTCCTCCTCCTTCTTCCCCTCCTCCTCCTCCTCCTTCTTTCTTCTCCTTCTTCCTTCTTTCTTCTTCTTTTTGGTACCAGGAATTGAACCCAGGGACACTTAACCGCTGAGCCACATCCCCAGCCTTTTTATTTAAAATATTTTATTTAGAGACAGGATCTCACTGAGTTACCTAGCACCTCACTAAATTGCCAAGGCTGGCTTTGAACTTGCAATCCTCCTGGCTCGGCCTCCTGAGCCGCTGGGATTACAAGCATGCACCACAGTGCTGGGCCTGGGGTTTCTTCTTTCTCCGAGGTCTTTCTCTTGTCTGCCTGGTGGGTTCCCAGTTACCCCGGCACACCCAGCTCAAACCTCCCACCTTCACTAAGCACTCCAGTGAGTTGGTCCCCCTCCATGCTTCTCACCTTTTTAGTGATCACAAAGTTGCCTACTCGAAAGTTCTTGGTCTTTCTGTCCAGCTCCTCATGACCATGCAGATGGCCTCCTTCAAGCTACTGCAGTGAATCATTAGTGGCTCCAGAAGGTGATTAGACCAGCTCAGCTCAGCAGGACCCTGAGCTGGCCTGTGCCCATAGGGTCATGGTTGGTGGCTCCCCCAGGCCCAGCACTGGCTGCCCCCACAAAGAGCCTCTGGACCTTGCCCCTTGGCCCCATGCCAGGACCTGTCCCCCTCTGGCACCCCCTGCCCCAGCTGTCAGCTGCCAACCTGAGGTCTGCTTCCTCCGTCTTCCTTCCTGTCTTGGCCTCTCTGCTCACAGCCCTGAACATACACAAGACTATTCAGCTTCAAGGACACAGCCTAGCACTGTTCACCTCCCAGGATGGGACCGTCCCCACCTTCCCACGCCCCTGAGCCCTAAGAGCACATCATGATGTAGGAGAGGCAGGGTGTCAGGTTGACCAGGCTGGAATGCGTGTCCTGGAGGTCCCACCAACAAAGGCAAACATAAATATTAGCCAGGACACAGCCCACCCGAGAGCTTCCCCTCCCTCCCCTCCACCTTGTCAGACGCACAGGCCCTGGGCGAGATGCTGCTCCAGCCTGGGGACTTTCCTTCGTGTTCTTGCCTTTCCAGTCTAGCTATGGTGAACATTCAACTCGTTTATAAAGAGAAAAAAGGACCTTGGGTGGGGGGGGGCCTGCATGTGTGTGTATACACAGATTTTGGCGATTCAGTTTCCTGGCCAGGTGGCAGCTCCTTCCTGGCCCAGGAAGCGCAGAGCCCTCCCTTGGTAATTACCTGGACAGCTCTAGCTCCATTTCCAGGCACAAGAACTTGGGACTGGAGACCCCATCCAAGGAACTGGTCCCCACTGGCCACTTAACTCTACAGCAATCCAGGCTTCCCAAGGTGTGGAAGGAGGGTGAATACCACAGTCCAGCAGTGACCTGCTGAAATTAAAACCCCTTCTGCCCTTTGCCCCAACCAGCTGGTGAGGCTTTGGGACAAAGACATTTATTTCAGTGTGGTCTGAGGTGGCAAGAGGCTGAGAACAATCTGAATAGCTATTAATAGGCAAACCGTGGATAAAGGGTACAGTGTTGCCACTGGAGTCCTAGACCAAGGCCTGTCTCCGGATCCAACAAGTCAGGTCCTACCATCGCCCAAAAGCCAAACTGAGAGGGCCCTGGTGGAAAGCCTGCAAGGAACTCTCATCACCATAGTTACCCAGGAAGACAAGGGACCCGTGTCCTCAGCCCTGTCTTCCAGGGGCTGACAGTGACTGTTTTAGAAAAGGGAATGGAGACAAAGCTGGAGGATTTGGAGGGAAGGCACAGCTGCTAGATCAGGAGATCTAGGCCAGGTGGGGCAGGGCAGGGCACCACCCCAGGACAGGTGCCTCCCGGTCACCATAAGAAAGCTCCTCGTAGCCAGGCATGGTGGGGCACACCTGGAATCACAGCTGCTTGGGAGGCGGAGGTGGATCACAAGTTCAAAGCCAGTCTCAGCAACTTAGTGAGACCCTGTCTCAAAATTTAAAAAAGGGCTAGGGATTCGATTCCATCCTTGGTACCAAAGCGAGCTTTTCTTGCCTGAGACATAGTTTTGATTCTTGTCTCAAGAGCTTAAACCATCAGGCCTCTTGCTCCTGGAGTCTAAGGTGACATGAGGAGGCCCTCCCTCATGAAATTTCAGTCCCCTCACCTGGTCAGCCATGCAGCCGCTGAAAATGATTTAGAGCCACAAGCTGCAGTAGGGATTTCCAAGCTGTAAATAAGCCGCAAAGGCACCCGAGTGTTGAATGAGTAGCTTGCATACAGCTAGCACACAACACATGCAAGTATTACAATTATGATGCCCCCTCAGCAGAACCCAATGTGCCCTCCCCGTCCCCCCAGCACCTTCCTGCCTTGCCTCGTGGGCTGGATCAATCGCTTCTTCTTCTGGCTGCTGTTCACCCGCAAGAAGGAGAATAGCAACCTCAGCCACAAGATCTTCACCTACGAGTGCCGCTTCAAGCAGCATGTCCAGGACTGGGCCATTCCCAGGTAGGCCTGTCCTGGGGCAGCTGTACCCAGTGGGCCACCCCGGGGCAGAGCCCTGTCACCGCCATGCAGAGCCTGGGGGTTCGCCCGCCGCCCCTTCCTCTCTGAGGTCTGGTTTCTGTCCCCCTGGACTGAGCGCAGAGAGAAGACCGGGGAAGCCCTCCTGGAGCTGAAGGCCATGCTGGAAGCCCACCCCAAGGTGGTGGCCCACTACCCCGTGGAGGTGCGCTTCACACGGGGGGATGACATCCTGCTGAGCCCCTGCTTCCAGAGGGACAGCTGCTACATGAACATCATCATGTACAGGTGATGGGCTCACGGAGAGGCTGGGCCAGGTGGGAGGAGGTCCCCTGGATTTGAAAGTGCCCTTCCTAGGTGTTTCAGTGCTAGCTCTGACGCCACCTTCTCTAGGGGGACTCTGCTTATTCTGACAGCTGGAGTCGGTCTCTCTCTCTCTGAATTCCTTTGACACTTCCTCTCTGTAGGCTCTGATGACATAGATGTGGCTAGTCTATATTATGTTAATGTAATGTTCATATTGCTTATGAATTAATATCAATTAGGAATAACTCTGATGCAGATATTATGGAATGACAGCCATAGTCCACCTCATGGGCCCACTCTGGTCAGGGATCCTGACAGCCTGGAATGGCGGGTTAAGAAAGATTCCGAGGCTGGGTATCAGTTTGGCAGGAGAGAGGATCCTGCTTGACACCAGGTGCCTGTGTGCATGCACGTGCCCTCTTGTTGGCTCTGCAAGGCACATTCCCAGGGCTGCATTGTCTTCATCCTTCTGGGCGGGGCATCAGGCTCCGGGAAGAGGCTCCTGTCCCAGGGGAGTAGAAGTTCATACATTATGAAATTTCTGCCTCCCCATCCACCTCCGTCCATCACTGCCCTTCTGACTGCATGAGAACACTACTCCCCTCACCCTCCCTGAGTGTATTTCTTCAGTGTAAGACCCAGCCTCGGGGTGGGGGGGGTCCAGGGGATGATTCAAGAGAGCGCTGCTGCTGAGGGCATCCCAAAGAGCCAGGTCAGAGAGTGTCTGGAAGACTGATTGAAGGGGCGGGGCGGTGGCTCACATCAGAGAGGAGCAAACTCCTGGTGAGCCCCGCACCCCATCCATCTATCTATCTTCTCCCTTCCTGTGAATTCCAATTCAGAGGTGAGGAGGTCTGCGGGGGAATGCCTCTCAACATGTCCATCTGCATCTTTAAAAATGGAGTCAGGCTTTTCTGTCAGTCAGTCAGTCTGACTTGGCCGGTTGACCAGGTGGTGAGAACTAGGTTGTCCAATAGGTCATATGACCACGATCTCCAGACCTGAACCAGGGTATCCTGAGCTTCCAAGGTTCTGTTAAAAGATAGCTAAAGCACCGAGCATGTGTATGGAGACACACACATACAGTCATGCGTCACTCAACAATGGGGACATGTTCTAAGAACTGTCAGTGGGTGCTTTCGTCATTTTGAGCATCGCTGGGTGCGCTTAGATAATCCTAGGTGGTACTGCCTACTGCTCCCCTAGGCTGTAGTTCAGCCGCTGTCCATGTACTGGGGGCAGAGTCAGCTTTAGTCCCCACCCCACGTGGCAAGACTGGGCAGGTACCTGATGACTGGGTTGGATGCAGGGCAAGGGCAAGGCTCATCTCCTTTTGTCGCCCCTAACCCCAGGCCCTATGGCAAGGATGTGCCGCGGCTGGACTACTGGCTAGCCTACGAGACCATCATGAAGAAGTTCGGGGGCAGGCCCCACTGGGCCAAGGTAGGACTCCTGGGCAGAGCAGCAGGGCAGAGCTGTGCGTCGTGGCTTCCACCAGGGGGCGCTTCTCCCCCTGTTCCCCCAAGCCCTCCAGGACAACCATCAGAAACGCTTGGGCTGATCCTCCCTCCTCCACACTCAACTCCCCTCCCTGCACTGTGGTTCCAACACACCAGGATTGCTGTGCTCTTCGGTCTTCAGAGAAATGCCTTTCACTTTGATTCTCATAGGAAGCTTATGAGCAGGATCAGGCACAGGCATCAGTGAACCCATGTAACAGACAGGAAAGTGAGGTCGCTCCATGGCACTGAAACCACAGCCCCTCCACTGTGGCACGCTGCCCTTGGCAATGGAATAGCAATCCAGGGCTGCCTTCTAGCCCCTTCCTGCTGTGCCTTCCAGGACCCTCTCCCTTCTGTTTGGTCTCTACGTGGTGCACCTGCGTGTGTGTCTGGGGGAGGGGTGTTTCAGTGCACACAGGCTTGGGGACTCTGGGGTGGCTGCTTTGCAGCCCTGCTGAGCTGCAGGCACCAGGAACAAGGCCGGCTGCTTCTGGTTGTCTCCACAGGCCCACAACTGCACCAGGAAGGACTTTGAGAAAATGTATCCTGCCTTTCCCAAGTTCTGCGCCATCCGGGAAAAGCTGGACCCCACTGGGATGTTCCTGAATTCCTATCTGGAGAAGGTTTTCTACTGAAGCCGTAGAACCCCACGCCTGTCCCAGCCCGCCTTGATCAGGGTGGAGGCCCAGCGTCCCCCGACAGAGGGGCACACCTCCCCTCCAGACCCCACGGCCAGAGCTGGGCTCCCGCAGTCTCCCCTCCTTCCCTCCCTTATCCTCACAGCGCACCCAGCAGTAGGTGGCCCAGCACCCCAATCCCTGTTTACATCTCTGTGACCTCCTTTTCCTGCCCCTGAAATCAACACACCTGGGAGAAAGGGGCAGCCCAACATAGTGTGTCTGTCCAGAGGTCAGGGATTCGCTCATTGGCAAGGTCCACCTGCTGGCTAGGTGGGAGTGAAGCCCCCAGGTCTGCAGCTGCAGGGGTCCCTTCCCAGCCCCCTTAGCAGGTGTGTGGGCACAGAGGTGGTATGGACCTCTGCTTTCTCTCCCACATAAGGCTCTTTCAAATGCTCAGCTGATTGCCTGCCTACAACTGCTCTCTTCCAGAAGCCTCTGACAGCCTGGGTCTGACCTTCAGTCTGTCTCTTTCAGGGGTGGGACCCTCCTCATTCTCTTCTTAATAAAAACTAGCAATTGGTTCACTGAGTTCCCTCCTCTTCGCCCCCAGGGTAACTCTGGGAGCAAGGCTTGCTCCAGGGGCCCCCCTCCTGGGGCCTGCCTGGGAAAGGTTTCCTATTCCCTCTGGAGTGAGTTTGCCTCTCCCTACCTCTGGGCAGCTCCTGGAGCATGCCTTGGTGTTCTTGGGGACCTACTATGCACCAAGTGCTTTGGAGGAATTAAAAGAAACTTAAGATAGCTTTCTGCCCTCGAGAAACATACACTAACCATCTATCTCAAGGGGTTAACATCTAGAATACACAGAGCACTCCTTTGCTTTGCCAACAGAAAGGCAATCCCATCAACAAATAGGCAAAGGACTTCAACCTCAGACATTCCTCTAAAGAAGATACACAAATGGCCAATGAGCACGTGAAAGATGCTTAACATCACTTACTTAGGGAAGTGCAAATAAAGCCACAATGAGATACCACTTCACCCCCAGGAGGATCAATATTAACAACTATAAGGTTTTAAAGAGCAGAAAATAACAAGTGTTGGTGAGAACCTGGAAAGGTTGGGATCCTGTGCTCTGCTCGTGGGATGCAGAACAGCACAGCTGCTGTGGGAAGAGGTGTATTCCTGAGGAACAGAAGCGGGAAGTGACAGGGACACGTGTGCACCCCTGTTCACAAGAGCCAAAACGTGGAAGCAGCCCGAGTGTTGCTGGGTACATGAACGGATACGCAAAATGGGGTCTGTACCCACAAGGGAATGTCATTCAGCCTCAGCAAGGAAATTCTGGTAGCTTCCACGACATGGATGAACCTCGAAGGCATGGCACTGAAATAAGCCAGTCACCAAAGGCAGCACAGCACGGGTGTGATTCCATTTAAATGAGGTGTCTAGTGAAGGCAAATTCATAGGCAAAATAGAACAGTGCTTCCCGTGGACTGCGAGTGGGGGCCACGGGGACGTGGCGTTGAATGTGCACAGAGTTTGAATAGTTGGGGAAGTTGAAAACAGTGCTGGGGACGGATGGTGGTGACATCTGCATGACCGTGCGAAAGTTTTTCTTTAAAAAAAAAAAAAGTACTTAAAATGGTAAATTTTATCTTCTGTATTTTTTACCCCCAAGATTTATATTTGAGTTGGGAAACACAGTGTGCCAAGGATGTTCAACGACGGGAAGGCGGACTATGATGCCGTGTCGGGGAAGTGGCCCAGCAAACCTTCCTGTGCTGCACAACAGCAGGGCTCAGCCACAGGACCCGAGTCCATGGCCTGGACACAAGCTCTGTCTGCGGCAAACCAGCTGGGGGACTTGGGGGTTCAGTGCACAAGGAAGACGCAGAGCTCCTTGTTCAACACTTGTCAAACTCTCAAGAGGATGACAGCAGGACATTAGGCAAAGCATGAGGCCCTTCTGAGCCAACTCTGGGCCTCACCTGACAAGGGCCAGCCCTGCCAGAAGAGCATGCGGCAAGGTGTCATGGTTACTTTTGTGCATTGACTTATAAGACTTTAGTATCAAATTATTTAACCAACTACTCCTCTACCTATTGCTGTGAAGGTATTTTGCAGTGGTGGCTGATCTTTATGATCAGTTGACCTTCAGTAAAAGCCCTGACCCTTCATGCTATGGGTGGGCCTCACACAATCAGTTGAAAGACCTTCAAGACAAAAATTGAGATTTTTGAGAGAAAAAGGAATTTGGCCTCAAGACTATGCACAAACACCAGCCTCTAGAGCTTCTCTGCTGACTTGGATCCTGTGAAAGAACATCAGCTCCTGCTTGGAAATGAATCTCTTGACCCAAATATATACACTGGTTATTTTTATCTGGAGAACATTCCGTGATCCATAGGCTGAAAATTAGATTGATGAAACTTATAGAACAAAAAGAAGAGCAGGTTGAAATCTGCTTTGGAAATCATTAAGTCCAGGTCACCCCACACACTCTACAGATGAGGAAACTGAGGTTCCAAGAGGTGGAAAAACTTGCCCAACATCACACAAGAAGCTGAGAAAGACAGTGTCTCCAGACTTTTCAGCCCCATACCCCTGTATTTTAGAGAGCTTACACTTTAAACTCTATGAATTTTACATTCTATCCCATAATATTGTTGTGTTTTAAAGTTCTGAGTAATGTTCCATTTTCCAAATCTTGAAATGACATTTCTGGAAGGAGTGCCACGCCTGTCCTGTGGACTTCTGGCCACCCACGCCCGTCCCAGTGGAGGAAGTGGAGCTGGCACAAAAGCTCGAGAGGCTAAAACCTTGAGGTTCAGTGAAACCTTACACAATTCAGTGTTCTGGAAAAAAGTCCTTCCAATTACCAGGGAAACTGGCTGCCCTTTTAGGTTCAGCCTTTCAATAAATGTGATCTATTCTTTTGTTGATTTGGGATCTCTGGATGTCTGAAGGCCATCTTTCCAGAAAACTCTCCTTCCAGAGTTCTTTAGACATTAAGCTGTGTGCCCTGAGCCCATGAGCTGGGCTCCGGAGGGTGGAGAATCTATCTGGATTCTCTTCCGCTCCTTTTCCTTGCTTGCTCCTGCAGCTCCCCTTCTTCTCGCCTTGCCTGGCTCCCTCCCTAACTGGCTGACAGCTCTGCCCCCTGCTGGCGAACACTCTCCTCATCTCTAACACTGGACTGCTAACACAAGAAGCTGGAAATGCCAGCAGCATCCAAGAACTGGAAATGGAGCCGAGGATGAGGAACTGCGCGCCCAGCCAGCGTGTGGCGCACCCAGCCAGCAGGAGCTGCTCTCAAGGTTGAATTTGGGGTGGGAGGTCGCACCCCAGAGGGCAAAAGGAAACAGCAAATCCTGCCATTTGTGGCAGCTTCTCCTCTCCAGGTGGCCCTCTCATCCCTACACTCTCCTAACTGAGAAAAAGAGGGGTCCAGGGGATGCAGCCACCTGACCACCGCTCAGAGGTCTCCCATCTGCAAAGACATAGGATATTTAAAGACCCAGGACAGGTGCCCTTCACTTCACCAGGTGACTCTGGAGAGGGGTAGCACCAAGTTAGCAGAGTTGACCAGGCCACCTGCATGGGAGGGCCTGGAGGACAGAGAAGCTAGGAAAATTCTGAGCCTTGAATAAGGTCTTATGACCTTGTGGTCAGCCAAAGCCCACCATCAGTGGGGGCCACAGCGCAGTGGAAGGAAGGAAGGAATCCCTCTCTGATCATTTAGTGGCAGACCCTGGAAGGGATTCAAAGTTGTCCCTGGTGGTGGCTATCTGTGCCCAGGAGAAAATCAAGCTGCCAGACTCTGACCTGAACTGGCTGGGCCTGCCAGACCCAGCCCCAGGAAAGACACAGAGAGGGAGGAAACCTTGGGGGTGGCACAGGGGGCTTGCTGAAAAGGGAGAGTTCCCTAAGCCACCACTGGTTTTAAATTTAGAAGGGATGTCCCAGAGCCACCTGGAAGGGAGGTGTGACTCTGAGGCCTCCAGTTACTAGAATAGAAACACAGGAAGGTGCTATCCCAATACTAGGAAGAAGAAACCAGAAAAACCACTCTGAGCACCTCACCCCCAGGCCAGAGTGTTGTTAAGGGGGGCTATGAACTACAGGAGGAGATGCAGCAAGTCCCTGAGCCTTGCTCCTTCAGCTGTGACTGGTTTTTTCCCTGGAATATTTCAGAGGTCAAGAGAGGACCAGGCATTTCAAAAAAATTCCAAAGTAGAGTCCCTAAATTTGGGGTGGTTTTGAATTTTGGCAGAGCTTCCCACCCATGGGATGCTCTGACCCACTCAGTGGGAGCCTGCGCAGGGCCAAAGGCGATTGCAGACACAGCTTACCAGCAATTCCCTGTGTCCCCAAGGGGCAAGTGGCTGGTGGTGGGACCCAGGTGAGAACCTAAGAGGAGCCTTGGCTTTGGTGTGGCTGCATGACTGTGACTTGGCACCCATGAAGTCAGTGGTGAAGATGCACGTGTCCTCGGGAGCATCAGGCTGGAGTGAGAGGTCCCCTGTCCCCATCCCCATGATGTGTCTGAGGGCTGGGTGCTAGCCCATGTGGGATTGGGCACTGGAGGCCAAGGTGAGGTTGTGGGAGTTGTCTGGTGTCAGTTGAAGGTCACAGCCTTTGTTCCGCTGGGCGATGGTGGCAGAGTGAGAGCCGGCAGCTCAGGGTGCTGTTCCTCTGCACGCCCTTTCCTGACTGAGCCCCCACCCGACCTCGAGACGGACCCGAACTGGCCTCAGACTGGGGACAGGGGCAGGACAGCCGTACAGCTCTGACACTGACCACCTGACACGGCAATGTATAGTCCAGGAGGGCTGTGACCGAGGGTTAGGATCAGTGATCACCAGATCAGTGTGTGGGAACAGCGGCAGAGAGCTCACTATAGTGATGGCCCGTTCCATTAACAATCTCTAAAGACCTGAGCATTTTTGCATCTTGTCTAGAGCTATTTCATACATCCTGGGTTTGCCAGGCTCCTCCTTCCAGCTAAAATACACCTGGCCATGCCAGGTCCGTGCAGGACACTGGAGTGGGAATCCCTGGGCAGCTAACAGGTGCTAGTGGGACCCATTGGCCTGCATTCAGATCACACCTGCGTTTGGTCCCAGCTCTCACCCTTGGGGCTAATAGCTTGCAAACAAATGGCCCCTGCCATTTCTACAGCTTCACTCTCAACGGCCTCTGCAGGCCTCCCCTTGTTCCCACCTCATGCTTGATTCTGAATAGCAACTTCTGGAACCAGTCTGCCCTGGTGCCAACTCACTTGAGGGCACCCATAGGAACACCTGCCCACCGTAGCCAGTGCCTTCTCACTCGATACCATCCCCAGCACATCCTTTTACTTCCTGTTAACTCCAGTTACTGGAACACTCGGTTTGCTTGAGTCAATCTCACTTCCAAAGCCAAAGCCCTCCCCCTCCCCCATCAGACTGGCCCTTCTGTTGACCCCAGCCCTCCCTCCAGAGCTCTGCTTTGCTCACCCCTGGGCATCTGCCAGCTCCACCCTGGCCTGCTCCCTGCTCCCTGACAGTGAGGGATGGGCAACTCTGAGGTCCCTTCACCAGCTCTTTGGGCTGGGAGGAATTGGGGTGGGGGTGTTCCCACATCCGGCCCACATGACACTTCTCTGATGAGGGCCACGCTCTTTTGTAACATGTGGAAAATAACCCCTCCTCAAGGGTAATTGCTGGGACCTAATGGGACTACACAAAGCAGTTGACCCCGGAGCCAGGGCCCTCTGGCTGGCCAGTTCATAGTTGCCGGGTGCTGGGCACTGCTGAGCCCTCGTGTCATTTCGCCTTCCAGTCATCCGAGACTGTATCTTCTTACAGCTTTCTGGCAGATGATCGTCAAGTGTCAACCCAGGCTAACAGCAGATTGCCGTTCCAGGCAGACATCAAAGCCATCTCTCGCAGATCACCAAGCCCTGTTCCCACTTTGGCACAAGAGTTCCTGGGCCCCAAACCAAGGGCTCATTATCCACAGCCCCCTCCCCAGATCTAGCTGCATCTTATCCCCAAGCCTTGGTGGCCTCATGTTCTGCCTCAATCTTCCTAGTGCCTCAGGTTGGAACTTCTGTCGGGGATAGAGGGTCATCCAGGGATCCTTAAAACCAGGCCACTATGCAAAGGAGAAAAGAGGGGAGGCGCGGGGTCCCCGGGAAGCTAAATCAGCTGCGGGGCCTGCCTTTTAGGGTTCCAGTGTGAGAGTTGAAAGTAGGTGCATGAAGAAAAATCCCGAACACTGAATATAGTAACTGCCATAATCTAGCAACCCAACAACGGAAAAGATGAAGAAATTGTTCAAACATGCTCTGTGACATTAGCATATGTAATTTATAATTCTGGTCATTTCAGCAAATCCCCTCTGACCTCATAACCCTAACCGTATACCATTAAGTGAACTGCACTGATCTTCCTCTGATTTTCCTTGAGAATAACCCTAAATATTAACCTGAGATGTGAGCTGAGCCTTACCACTTTGTTGCCCATGTGGCCAAGGTACTTGACAGTGTCCTAAGGATATTCTAAGCCATGAATGTGCATGTGGACTTTGCCACAAGCCTGGCATGCAATCAGATGGTTTTTTTCCATGTGCAGCATATTTGATGGATAGAAGTCTGCAATTAGAGAACATTAATGAATGCACAGCTTGATACTTATGGATTGAGGTTTGTATCACGGTTAGTTAGCGCCCCCTTTGGGCAATATCATAAACTGCAGCTCAATTAAATTTCAGGCTGAGCTGCAAATGAGTCTTCTAGACCTGAGCAGAGAAGTGCCTGTGGCCCAGAGTAAGACAGAGGGACAGTGGCAGGGGAGTCCACAGTCAAGAAGGTGCCCATGTATTCCAAGTTCACAAAATAAGAAAATTGCCTCATTTGGTCTTCACAGGCTATAGTTTTCATAAAGAAAATATCAATCATGTATTGAATACCCAGCAAGACTTATCGTTACCCCCTCTTTACCTGATCTGGTTCTTAGTGTATTCCTTTGGGAGATCACCCATGCCCCAGTTAGAATGTGCTGACAGTTTTATAACAATGAAAAAAGATTTATGTTTCAGAGATTTCTTTTAGTTGGCTTGTGGCATATACCAGTTTTTCTCAAAGCAGGAACGTCTTGAACTGGCTCAACTTTGTAATTGTACATATCCCTTTTACTCTCCACTGTGTGATCATCCTGAGCCATCAGCCACCACTAACTGTTCCCATCTCTTCCTTTTTCCTTACCCCCCCCAACCCTCGCAGCCCCACACCAAAATGAAGGACTTGGGGGGTAGAGGACGGGGAGTAGCACGAAGAGAACTTGGGGTACTCAGGTCACAAGGCAGCTTTATTGAATTAGTTGCATGCGGAAGCAGCTCTTCCCACAAGCAGCAAATACAGGCATTAGAGCATAAAATCCTGGAGAGGCCGGCGGGACTGGGGCCTAGTCACGGAGAGACATGCAGAGCTCTCTGGGGGGCTGTGGTTCGTCTCAGGGGAGCTGCACTCAGATGCCTCTGTTTATGGAAAAGCAACGCTCACACTCACTCTGCTCTGAAAAATAAAAGGGGAGTACGGGAAAGGGTGGATTTTCACCAAGAAGCAGCCACCAACACCCACATTCTTATCCTCAGAGGAAAAATAAAATTCCCGGTGGTTTCCTGACTTTGTTCTTGGGCTCTGGTCACAGGCGTGGGCATTCTGCCCAGACTTTATACCCTGTGCCTTATCTCAGCCCCCAGGGACATCTAGGGCCCTGCAGAGCCAAAAGAAAGGCCTGTCCACCTACCGGCTCTTCTTGCGGTATTCCTGCAATGCTTTCTCTGCCACAGTGTCCATAAATTTAGGGTTGTCTTTGGGGACCTCTGGGATTACCACAGTGATGGGGTCAGAGTCGAAGAGCTTCACAACCACCTCAGTGACACGGGAGGGGGCTTCTGAGTCAGAAATGTGGGAGGTCACCTAGACAGAATAAGAGAAAGAGAAGGCACGTCACGGCCACAATGCCCACATTTTAGAGTAAGGCCTGTGATGCAGAAGCTCCAGCACACCTTCAAGAACACCTGGACATCTGACAGGTTGCTTGTTACTAATACAAACATCTGTGCAACTCATCTGAACAGAAATGCCCGGATTCACGCACGCCTTTGAAAGGACAAAGGCCATCTGCAAACAAACCACCAGCCCAATGGGCACCCAGAGGGTAAAAGTGTTTTCTAAGCACTTTTCTTAGTGCAGCTACTGGCCAGTCTGAGGTCATAAAAAGAATCAGAAAAACAAAAACAGGGTCTTGAACACTAGAAAGAAATTGTCACTGGCAGAGGACAATCAGCAACCATGATCCACTCCCCATGGCCCAGGACACCAAGCAGCTTTGAGAAAGAGTCCAGCCTTTGCAGCCAGGGCTAACTTGCCAGGGGAGTTGCCCATAGTCCTCCAGGCTGGGGCTAGCTCTGGGACCTGGCTCGCTCTCCTCCTCTGGGGACGGTCATGATATTCTGCCTCCCTGGCTGGGTCTTTAGTGCCGCACGGTACAGATGGGTCTCCTATTTCCTGCTCTGTGATAAATGCCCAATGAAAAACCTAAGTGCCCTCTGTAAATCTGTGTCCCATTTTGCCCCTGGGAGGTTCACATCACCTCCAGACCATGTCTCAGGTCCCCCCTGCATCAGCGTGTGGCCAGGACACAACTCACGGTGGAGACCCGGAGATAGGCCTGGTCTTTGCTCTGGGTGAGATTGGCCAGTTGGGACAGCCAGCTGAACCGGTCGTTGAGCTGCTCCAGCAGGGAGGAGGTGTTGAACATCTTGCGCTGGTAGGAACGCAGCAGCTCGTTGTACCTCTGGGTCAACCTCTCAGCGATCTGGAGGGAGTCATTGAGCTCCTGCCGCAGCTGAGCCTGGGCGGGGTTGCTGGTGGAGCAGTCTGTCCAGAGCGGGAAAAGCACAAGGCAGAAACGTGAAGGGAAGCTCAAAAGGGACAAAGATGCGAATGGAAACCAGCTCACACAGGCGGGGATGGCAGCGCACAGGATGTTTGTGAGGGTCCCCAAAAATAGAGTTCTCCCCAGAACAAGAATCAAGACCTTGCTCCTTCATGAAGAAAGGCTGGCTCCAGGAAAAGATGTCAGCTGAACTAAACAGGGTGCTTAGTGGTGTGACTGATTCATCTCCTTGGCAACCGGTCACAAAAATGGATCTCAAGTGCTCCATGTCCTCAGACCCAGTTCCTCGCAGAAGTCATTTCAGGAGAAAGGGGATTTTACTCACTCATATGGCTCCTGCTATGTACCAGATACCACATAAGGTGCTCTTTTCTCATTGTCTATGTATTCTGACTTAAGGATTAACATCCTACTTTACCAATAATGAAATTGAGGCCCACAGGAGTAAGACGTTTGCTTAAAGCCATAGAAGAAATAATCTTCAGGGTCAGAGTCGAACTTGAGTCTTTAAATCTTCATCTTGGGCTCTTTATACTTGGTGTCTGGGGTTCTGGAACATCTCCAAGTTTCTCGTTTGGACCTATCTGCAGAGTTGGCAATTCTGGTTCTCAAAAGCCCATGCAGCACAGGGCTGTCCAGGATCTTAGGCCACCAAGCAGAGCAGGCTGGTGGCTGGGAATCCTTGCCTGTCCCCTGCCCACTAAGGCTGGTCACCAAGCTCAAGAGAACAGGGAAGACATAATCCATTCCTTTTGGTCAAGTGTCACTGCAGGTTTTCAGATCTAAATGCTACTCATTATCTTTTTCTCCCCCTAAATTATTTCAAAAATATCCAGAAGAGGGTACTTCAAACCTAAGTGAATCAGGGGAAAGGAGATCTCTGCTTCTAATGGCATCTTGCAATCATTGATAATTAAAAAAAAAAAAATGTTAGGTGGGACAAGAAGTAGCATTAATGTCAAGAAGGTGGTTGAAAGGGAAAGTGTGATGAGTAACTTTCAGTCTCTTACCAGGAAATAATTAAAAATAAGAAAAGTTCTCTAGAGCCGAGATTCTGCCTGGAACAGTAATTCTCCACTAGGGAAGAGGCAGCCTCCCAGGGGACACTTGGCAAGTTCTGAAGACGCTGTTGGCTATCACAACTGGTAGGGGGAGGTTGCTACCCACATCTAGTGGGCGAAAGCCAGGGATGATGCTGAACTCCCTGCAACACACAGGACAGCCTCCAGGACAGAGAACAGTCCAGTCCAAAAGGTCATCAGGCTGAAACTGAGAAATCCTGGGCCACTGTCCCCAGGCAGTACAGCTTAGATACTTCAAAGTGCCTTGAATAAAAAGCAGTAGGTCTTCCCCAAGCCAAAAAAGGGGGTCTATTGAGTTCAATTGATAGGTGCACGAGGTCCGATCTGAGTCTAGGCCCTAAGGTGACAGCTTTCTGCCATTCAATGATATTTTTATGGGAAAATCTCAGAAGCACGGTCATGTATGTATCTACAGCTTCTTTGCACTCTAGCCCCTGAAAGCACTAGACTGTAAAGGCCTGGCAAACCAAATCATATTAAATAAGAGCAAAGCCACAGAAGGATAAGCTACCTACCAGGGGAAAGTCAGCTCATTCTGAGCAGGGAAACTGCTTACTAAGAACTTTCATAGCTGTTATCTCAAAGTAGGGAGAATTTCATTAATAGCCAGACCTGATTAATTGGAGAGAAACAGTTGAAGGGAAACCTTTCCTTTGCCTGGGGAAGTGATGGACAAAAGGAAATGAAAAGTGCCACCATGGAGGTGGAGGCGGTCCCTAGGGCCCCCAGGGAGAAAACCCAGGGTGCTGATTGCCAACACAGCCCAACCCCCAGCTGGCCTGTGGAGGGGGTCACACAGTCTTAGATAAGTGACTCAGCCTTCCTGTGACTGCGCTTGCTCCTCTGCAAGGTGGGGACGAGAACTGTACCCAACTTATCAGGTCGTCCCGAGGACATGAGTAAACAGCGGTAGAGTTTAGAACAGTTCCTGCCACGTGGGAGCGTCGGTCAAACAAAGCACACGCTGCCTACAATTTCATAATGTGCCGTGGAAAGCGAATAGGGCCAGCACGCCTGGAACCTGGGGGCACAGCTGGGGAGGTCAGAGGGGGAGGGCTTTCTTTCACAAACCTTGGCGGCACCCACCGCGGGCTGCCTCTTTACCACGGCCTGCCCGTGAGGGGCACCTTACATTTGTCTCAGAATAATCTGAATCTTCAACCTTTGAGGGCACCAGGATACTCAAGGCTGAGGACCTGCCCTGGGGTCACAGCTCAGAGGCACAAAGCTGGAATCTGTAAAAAGGCCACCCCACGACACCACAAGGAACTAGGACACAGTGATGACAGGGAAAGCTGGCACTCTGACCCATACTCACCCACAGACAAGATCTCCTGGCACTTGTCACACCGGTCCTTCATCTTCAGGCATCCTGTGGAGTTGTGGCGGATCTCCTTGCACACGGCCTTCTGGTCATCGTCACCTTCTGCGGACACGTGAGGGAAGAAAGAGGCTGAGGCGCTCGGCAACACAGCGCAGGCCCCACCGACTTCTCAGCCCCCTTCTACAAAACTGTGTGGCCCTTTGAGATCCTGTGGTCAGAGCAGGTTGCGACTTGGTTGTTCGCCTCCACACATGGCGTCTGCTTGGGGTTCCTGCAGAGGCACCTGTGAGCCCCTGTCCAGGCAACTGCCTCCCCTCCATCTAACGAGACCCCTCTTGTCCCCACACTCCTCTGCAGAACGCAATTGGCTCCCCACTCTCCCTGGCTCCTGCTCTCCTGCTGGCTGGTCAGCAAGGCTCTGGAAGGAAGGGGTGCATCCTCCTCAGAGCCTCCTGACACCACAACTTCCACCCGGATGGAGCTGCAGGAGACGCTTATTCAGCGCGAGGCCCTCCGGAACTTTCGTGCTTTTCCGGGCCAAACCCCAGAGCTGAACCTTACAGAAGAGGGCGCAGCGTGGCCAACAGAGCCTTGATGAAGGAAATCTACTCCTGTCCACATCACACCTCACTCTGCACGGCACCCTCATTCTGAACCAGGCCCCATGGTCACAGCCATGAACCCCTTCCTTAAGGGTGATGTGGCTGTGACGTAGTTCACTGCCAAGAAGGTGTGGCCCCACACCAAGCCCCCTAAATTCACCAGGGAAAGAGGCTCCAATCCCATAGGAAGGATGGGCAGTGTCATGCAGAGCAGCAGCTGGTTGGCTTTTGAAATAACACTCCAACCCCTGCGGAGCTACATGGGGGGAACCCCACTCTGTCGGCCCTGAAACCTCATGCATTCCTTTACCTCTGTCGCAGTCCTCTTCCTCTTTAAATGGGTTAATGCCACCCTCCCGGGGTGGCTGGGAAACATGGGGATGAACACATCTAGTGGACTCCCATCCCTCCTTGGAAGAAAGGGACCTCTTTCTGACCTCTTATGAAGTCCATGTTCGGGGACTGGGAGCCTAGGCCGTGGAACGGGACGTCCATGGCCTGTTGAGCCTGGTGTATCATTTCGACGAAGGGCTGGAACAGGTTCTGGAAGCCCAGATGCCCATAGGGGGAGAGAGGCAAGACGCTGCGGGCGAGGCGGGACTTGTGATAGAGGAAGTGGGGCCTCCTGTGCGGGAAGCCGAAGGGCGAGAAGTAGTGGGTGTCCTGGGGCTCGTGGGTGAAGAAGCTGTCCTGGAACAGCGTGTCCATGATCCCCGAGGACCTGGTGAAGCTGTCCTGCATGGCATCCAGGATGTGGTTCTGCTTACGGTCGCTCTCCAGCAGGGAGTCGATGCGGTCGCCGTTGGTCCAGATGTAGAAGGGCGAACTCTGGTTCAGGAACTCCTCGAGCTGGGTGGCCAGACGACTCAGTGAGGAGGGGCCTCTCACGGCACAGGCACACAGCCGGTGACTGAAGGGCCCCCACCACCCACTGCACCCCCACCGGGCCCTGAGGGGCACAAGTCCCCTAGAGTTGATGAAGTGCAGTTCAGAGAGGCCCCCTGTCACTTGCGGCCTTTAAGGACACTGACCCGGCTGCTCGGCTGCTCAGCATTCAGGGAACAACAAAATTCACTTGAGTCCCAACCAAGAGAGGCCCATAGGTAAGGCCCATGGATTCAATATTAATGCACTAAAAAAGGTTTTAGTTTCCTCCGCCTAAGTGGGCGCAGGACTCCGCCATGCCACGAAGCCGTTTGTTGTTATCCAGCTAATCCTTGCTGGGCAAAGGTCTTTGGAGGGAGGCACACACCTGACACACGTTAGTGACAACTGCCATGTCCACACTCACATGAACAATCATGACTGACAATCACAGTCAATCATGGCATGGGGTCGGGATGCCACCGGCCAGTACTAACCAACAGCACCGGATGTGGAATGAAGTGTATTTTACTAGGTTCTCCTCACTCCCCACTCAAAGCCTAAACCACACCCTTTTCACCTGGTGGCCGACCAAGCCCGAGCCGCTTCTGCACACGCGTGCGTAGAACTTCATGCAGGTCTGCTTCAGGCAGGGCTTACACTCTTCCCAGAGGGCCATCACGGTCTCGTTGCACACTCCCGGGATTGCCTTCAGCTTCATTTCAGAGTCCCTGGTCTCATCCAGGGCATCCTACAGGGAGACAGGAGGCCAGGTTTGCCACAGAGGCCACACTTCACCCCTCCCCTGCACTCCGGCGGGGTGCCTGGCCCTCCCCACCTGCAGGACTTCCCATGGTCTGACCACCGGATGTGCTTATTTCCTCCCCTGCACCAACCCTTGATCCCACATGTGCCCACCTGGAATGCTCTTCCCACTTGGTTTCCCATAGCCTCTCCTCCCTGGAGGCCCAGCCGACCTCTAGAACTCAAAAGTTCTGACTTACTGCTGTGGCAGTTTCTACCCCGATTTACTTCTCACTTATACCTCATTTGCTATAATAATCCCATAAGAGTGTATCCCAAGGAATTTTCAAAATAAAGAAAAAAATCTTTATATAGGTACATGTCATTGCATATATTTTATATGTGAAAAATAGTCTGGTGGTCCATTTTCAGAATCTAGAATTCAGCCTTAATTGGATCCCATGGTAGTCCTCCCCTTATGCCCGCACTAATTCTAAAATCAGCCAGTCACATAGAGGGTAACCCCAGAACCCTCCAATAAGAGTGCAGGGAGGCACTGTGTTAGGTTAGAGATACAAACAGACCGAATGCCCACCTGGGCACTCTTGCTAGCCAGGTTTCCCTAGCACCCCCTTAGGTGGGAGTAAAGGTCTGCCTTGCCTACCCACTTTCCACAGTGCATTTTGATTTCTTTTGATTGCAGCACCCTGTTGTTTCTAATGTATACACACATCAGAAACAATCCAGATGCTCAAAAGCAGAGTACAAGTCAAACAAATTATAGAACAGTAATCCACTCATCAGTTTCAGATATCCAAGGTCAACCTACTGCAGTCCAAAAATATTACAAAAGTACCATGAAGAGTTAAGATGTTTTGAGAGACTGCATTCATACTTTTGCTACCATAAGTTGTTCTAATTATTCTACATTACCATATGTTGTTATAATTGTTGTTGTTAGCCTCTTATGGCACTTAATTTATGGATTAAATTTTATCAGAGGGATGTATGCACAAGAAAAAAACAGTATCTACAGGTTTGGTGGTGTCCTTGATTTCAGACATTCACTGTGGTCTTGGAACATATCCTCTGTGGATAAGTGGGGAGACTACTTACCATATGTACCAACGGGTAACAAATACATCATTCATTACAAGGCTTATTTATAAGTTTTAAGTATTATAGTAAGCATTTTTATTTTAAAAATTCATAATCTTGAATACAATCATTGTGGGGAGAAATATAGAGAAAAAAAGCAGGAAGAAATAGATCAGATGTTAACAGTGACTCCCTGCTCCCAACCCCCAACTCAGAACCTATTTGGAGCCTGCACATGGTCAGGGTTTAGAAAAATCTATTGAAATGAATCTGGGCATCAAGCCCTGAGCCAGGCATGGAACAAAACCAGATCCAAGATTTCACCCCCAAGAGTCTTTGAAAAGCAAATAAACTTTCCCCATTTCTTCACTACAGTCCCAGCATCAGGTGACACAGCCCAGGAAGGACTGTGGGTCACCATGGCAACCCAGCAAGGCACCCCACTGAGTCCCTCCCCCTCCCCGCCAGCAGGGAGGGCCCAGACACAGGTGTAAGCTCATCCTTACCTCTTTCTTTCTTTCTTTCTTTTTATTATTTCTTTATATATGACAGCAGAATGCATTGCAATTCATATTACACATATAGAGCACAATTTTTCATATCTCTGGTTGTATACACAGTATATTCACACCAATTTCTGTCTTCATACATGTACTTTGGATAATGATGTCCATCACATTCCACCATCATTTCTAACTCCATGCCCCCTCTCTTCCCCTCCCAGCCCTCTACCCTATCTAGAGTCGTTCTATTCCTCCCATGCTCCCCTTCCCTACACCACTATGAATCAGCCTCCTTATATCAGAACATTTGTTTTTTGGGGATTGGCTAACTTCACTTAGCATTATCTTCTCCAACTCCACCCATTTACCTGCAAATGCCATGATTTTATTTTCTTTTATTGCTGAGTAAAATTCCATTGTGTATATTTGCCACATTTTTTATCCATTCATTTACTGAAGGGCAACTAGATTGGTTCCACAGTTTAGCTATTGTGAATTGTGCAGCTATAAACATTATGTGGTTGTGTTCCTGTAGTATGCTATTTTTAAGTCCTTTGGGTATAGTCCAAGGAGAGGAATAGCTGGGTCAAATGGTTGTTCCATTCCCAGATTCCAAGGAATCTCCATACTGCTTTCCAGATTGGCTGCACCAATTTGCAGTCCCACCAGCAATGTATGAGTGTGCCTTTTTCCCCACATCCTCGCCAACACTTATTGTTGTTTGTATTCTGCCATTCTGATAGAAGTGAGATGAGATAATTTTTACTCCTCACACATCAGATAGAGCACTAATCTCTAAGGTATACAAAGAACTCAAAAACCTTAACACTAAAAAAAACAAATAACCCAATCAATAAATGGGCCAAGGACCCGAACAGACACTTCTCAGAAGAGGATATACCATCAATCCACAAACATATGAGAAAATGCTCATCCTCTCTGGCAATCAGAGACATGCAAACCCTTACCTCTTTCTTCTTCTTGGCCTCCTCCAAGGTGTCAAGCAGCGACTTGCGTTCCTCATTTGTTTTCTCTATCAGAGACTTTATCTCCTTCACCCCCTTGACAGCATTTTGGATTTCCTTATTAATGTACTTACTCCCCTGGGTAGACATCTCTACAAGAGAAAAGCAGGAGGCAGGACGGGCAAGATGAGATCAGGTTGGGGTGACAATCCCAGAACCAGATAGGATGGTCAGAAAAGTCTCTATGGCCCAGAGACTGTCAAAGCCGGGACCCCGCCCTCACCCTAGGGAGGTAGCATACGGCCTTGCCTAGCAGGACACAGGTGCCCATCACAGGGGTCCTGGGTGGTTCTACCCAACTGCTGGGAGATGCAAACCTCAGGAGCAGCACGTCTCAGAGAAGCTCTACGCCTTCCCACTGCCACACCACCTCGGGGAACCCACAGCCCTCAAGATAGAATATACCGTTATTTTGGCTACAAATCTTTTCTGGAATTCTGTTTAACCAAATATTTGTACTTCTTTGTTCCAATGCAGAGTGGCAGGTGACAGGGACAAGAATATGAATGAATGGCACTGTCACCAAGGAGACAGCTTATCCTGTGCCACATTCTCTTTACCTACTACTCCCAACACATGATCATGCCCCCATCTTTTCCCACCAGATGGGAAAAGATGGGGACAGGGAGGTTTAGGGCCCATGAGCACACTATATCCATCATGTAGGATGAACAAGTCCTGAAGGTCCATTTACAGATGGTGCCCACAGTTGGTAACACCAGATACCATACTTGGGGTTTTCTTTAGGAAGTAGATCTGTGTGTTCTCCCCACAGAAGTAAAAGGTAACTAGGGAAGGTGATGCACATGCTAATTAGCTTGTAGAATGTACATGTATTTCAAAGCATCGGTGTGTACTGTGATATATAATTTTTCTGGTCAATTATACCTCAAGCTAGGATGGGAGAGAAGCAGAGTCATGAGATCAAGATAGTAGCCCAGGATCTACAGCCAGGGAGTGGCAGGGCAGACGCACACCCAGGTCTCATCTCCAAATCTGGGGTTTTAGCCATGACCCCACAGAACTGGTCCGCTAGGAAGAGGGGGTGGGTGACAGGAGAAGGGGTTTCTGGAAGGGGCTCAGGAAAGAGAAGACTGCAACGGCCAAGCACGCACGCTGAACAGCACTGTCCCTTCCCTGCCCTGTGAGTGGAGAATGTGGAGCCTGGTTTCTTTTGGACAGGTGAGGACCCATGGGCAGCAGCCCCATCGCAACGCCTCAAATGGCCAGGCACAGTTTGGGGAAGAACCATGGGAGCCAGTAGGGGGATAGGGAAGGGAATGGCTGAAGAAAATGCCAAGGGCTTGGGAAATGCAGACCAGGGCCCAGAAGACACCTGACCACAAAGAGCCTCAGCTCCAGGGGCAGGGCATGGATGGCCGGAGAGGGTTGGACAGAGAAATGCAGACTTGGGTACACGATGAAAATGGCCTTCAGCACTTGGGACTGCAGAGAGGGCACGTGAGCTTGTGCAGCAGCCCTGCCCAAAGCCCAGTTTACTTGCCCTGGAGCTCCTGGTTGGAGACCAGCGGTTCTCCCAGGACCTGTCCGTCGCCCCAGGTCAGCAGCAGCCCCACACACAGCAGCAGAGTCTTCATGGCGCCGCCTTCTCTGATTCTGGAATCCTAGCACGCTCTGTTTAGAGAGAAGGGGAAGCCATCATGGGAACAGCTGGGCCGCCTGTTGGCTTCCTGCCCAGCTCACTGCCTGCTGCAGCTTCCAGGAACTTGGGGACATGTGGCCCTCAGCCGTCCCCTCAGCTGGCATTACTGCAGTTTTAACCCTGAGGAACTTCGGAGGGCAGACCAGACCTGCCACTGACACCTTCAAAAGAAAACGAAGGCAGGAGATACAGTGAGGGTGCAGACTCGTGGAATCAGAGCGGCTGGGCTCCCCGCCAAACTTCCTCCCACTAAGCAGGGCACACAGGCTTCCCGCACTGGGTCTCCTTGTCCAGAAAGGGTATCTAGGTATCAAACACTGAAAACAGGTCCCTTGGATCACTCATCTGTCCCTTCCCTGTTCCTCCTCACTTACTCACAGCAGACATTACCAATCAATCACCACTCTGTTCCCCTCAGAGCCCCAGCACCACCTGAAGGGGCTTTATAAGAGTCTGAGACATGAGCATCTGCCCCCTTAGGTTGGCACAGGAAGTTAAAGCCATTGGCCATCCTCAGTGTGAGACTTCAGGCAGGCTGCCTGTGGATTCCGAGGTATCCATCATGAGCACAGCAAAGAAGGGAGGGCCATCCAAGGGAGAGCGAGGGCAGAGTGAAGGCAGGGAAGGGCCAAGTGAAGGGTTAACCACGAGCCCAAAGAGCAGGTTCCCCAGAAAAGTCCCTTCAGGAGGACGTGCTCCTTGGCTCTGCCAAGTCCTTTTCAACCAGCCCATTCCCTCCAAGCTGGCACCAGTGTGCCCTGCCAAGGCACCCCTGCCACCATTGGGCCAGTTGCCCTGAGCCAGGGGACACGGGCCACAACCTGGGTCTTACACAATGGTCCCTTTCCTAGCAGCTAAAGTTGTTGCATAAGACAACTCCCCCTGCGCCCTCGATCCCCCGCTCTGTGGCTTATCTGGGCTCACCGATTTCCCATGCCACTAGGGTTCACATCTAAAACCTGCTCTCGGCAGGCCCATCTGGACACTGGGTAGATCATTAATAAGACAAGTCTCTCCTGACGCAATTAGACGCAGGGCAGGCGGCAGCGTGGGAGTGAGCGCGGGTCAGCGCTTTCCCCAACCGTGGGGTGGGTCGCTGAGCTGGGCAGGACTTGAGGCCCACCAGGAAGGATCTGGTCTCATAGGCTGTGCTCAGTGAGGCCTGGAATGCCTCCGGCAGGGACAGAGCCTTTGTCACACAAGAGAGATAATGCTAGCCAGAAATCCCTCTCCCAGAGGGCAACCCCTCACACCCCCACCCCTGCCCAAGCAACAACTTCTGGAAAATTCATCCAAAATGGTCAGAAACAGGTTCTCACCCAAGGGCAGGGCGGTGGACCCTGAAGAGAGAGGGGAGAGGGCAGTCAAAGCAGAGAATAGGATGGAGGTGCTGGAGATGAGCAGCTGGCACGGGGTCTGTCCAGGAGCCATCAAGCTCAGAGCTAAGAAAGGGGTCACTCTCCAACCCAGCCTCTCCACCTTCAGGGGCCGGGCCAGAGCCCAGAGACAGGTGGGGCTCCTGGATCCCACAGCAAGCCGGTGGCAACCCAGGGTAAGGACCCAGTCCTCCCAACTTTTCCTTGATACCAAGTCACTTCAATCTCTGAGCCTCTGGACCTAACAAGAGTTTACTGATGTAATACCTTCTATAAACCCAAGGGTCTGATATAATCATTGTATATCCTGACTGCTTTCAAACCTGACTGAGGGTCTATCCTGGGTATTGGCAACCTCTAACTGGCATTTCTGGAGAGGGGTAGAGGACTGAAGCAGGCCCACAGGCCACCTATGGTCCTCTGACTCTGGTTTAGCCTTAAGGAAATGATGGGTTACTTTTCCAGGGTCTTGTGATAATGCTTATTTTGAGTCAGCATCTGCTTTTCTCCAAAACTAGGCACCTCTTGGATTCTGCTGGTCCAAGGAAAGCATGAGAATGAGGGCCAAAGCCCAATGCCCTCCCTCTAAAGGAACTCTCTCCTCATCCCCTTCAGGGCTGGAGTCATGCCAAAGTCAAAGACCTCCTTTCCCCAGCACTGCACCACAGCCTCTTCCCTTGTGGTACTTTCCCTCCATGTTTGTTTGTTTGTTTGTTTTGGTACCAGGGATTGAACCCACTGAGCCATATCCCCACCCCTTAAGACAGGGTCTCAGTAAGTTGCTGAGGCTGACTTTGAACTGGCGATTCTCCTGCCTCAGTCTCTGAAGCTGCTGGGATTACAGGTGTGCACCACCATGCCTGGGTCCTCCCTTTTGTATGCATTTTTATGCCATAAGGTTCTTTGCAATCCCTGTCTTCAAGTCTTCTTTAGAGGCACACTTTTGTGGGTGCATCCTCTTGAGCATCCTTTTATAGTACTGTACTTACTCTTAAATTCCTAATCTCTCCCTTCTTAAAAAAAAAAAAAATCATATCAGCAGCAGCCACAACTTCCCTCCTCCCCCCGACCCCACTAGGTCCAGGAATTCCCGGAAGGCTAAGAGGCTTCAGTTCTTTTCCCAACCTGACACTTTATCACTGGAGACAGACCTCCCAAAGCCTCCCCAGACCTCAGATTACCATCTATAAAACGAGACGGTGGAATCAGACGTCTGAGGCCTGATGGAGATTTCCTCTAGTGCACCTTAGGTGCATAAGGAAACAGAAAAATTAGGATTTAGGTGACTGCAGCATATACTTATATCCACAACGTCGTACTTACAAAGCGCTCTCCGGAGAACTAGAAAATAGGAGAAAACAAGATGACTCAGCCTGCAACCGAGATGAACACCTTCACTGCGCCGCGGGAAGCGCCCCCACGCACGCAGCGCCGCCACGCCCCTGTACCTCCCACAAGGCGCAGCAGCCTCCAAGCCTCAGTTTCCCCGATTTTGCAAAAGGAGGATTTTACATATGACCGATTTACCGCTACAAAATTTATGGTTAGAGCTCATGCGCACAGGGACTCCAGAGTCTCGCCTGTGCACTGCCTACCCAATCGGCCTGCGGTTCAACTGCCTGGCGACAGGGCTCTGGCCACCTCCCGGTGGGGTCCCCTGGGAGCTCTGTCTAAAGGTCAGGGCTGTGGAGTTGTCATCTCTCTCCACCTCCACCTGGCTGCTACCCCCGCCCTCCCACCGACTCCCTACGTCCCTGCGCTGGGGTAGGAAAGATGGGGACAGCTTACGCTTACCCGTCAGCTGCGCCAGCTCCCGTGCGCTCCTCCTAGCGACGCCGGGTGGTGAGCACCGCGAGACGCCGTATTTATAGCGCTCGGGCTCGCGTACACCCCCTTTGGGGCTGGCTGCAAACCTGCATGACTCACGCCCAAAGAATGCCATGGAATGCGCGGGGAGCTTTCTGGAAGCGGGGAGGGGGGGCGGTGCAGCACTCGGCTGGGGGCACCGGAGGGCGCGTCAGCACCGCGAATGACCGCGCCAGTTCTAGGGGACACCCTGGGACTCGCTCTGCCTCAGGTGTTTCAGAGGCTCGGAGCCTGGACGCACCCCAGTAGGGAAGTGCTTGAGGGGTGCCCCAATCCACAGGGTTAGAAGGGTCCATTCTATGCTGGCCGGTACCCAGTCCAAAATACAATCTCACAGTCCCCCGGCCCCATTGAATGTTAATCTTTCACATTAAACACGCTCCACTTCTCCTGTTCTATTTAAATATGAAAGTGTCAGAAATAATGAGGGTAAGATGGAGAGAGGCGTTGTGCTTGGGAAGAGAATACATTAAGTGTTTGAAATCGGTTAAAGGATGAGCAGAGCATCTATTTGGGGAGACAGAAAGTCTCCCTGGACTCCTAAATCCATGGAGCTTAAGCAATTATTGTCCCCTTTCACTTGGAACTCAGCCAAGCAGGCTGGGCTCCAGTGCTGGCACGGCACTAGTGCAGCCCCAGTTTAGAGTTCTACGTTTGCAGACTTGAAATTCTCACGCTCTCTGAACAAGGGCCTGGCATGTTCGTTTTGCACTGGGACCCATGTACACAGTCATCCTCAACTGGCTTCTGCTGAGAGCAGGTGCATCTCCTGTCCCAGGAATCTGCACCCCCACCACCCCCAGAAGGGAAGAAACTGTCCAGGAGTCCCAAAGGTGCTGATACTTCTTAGGAAAGAAGCAGAGCTGTCTACTCTGGACTCTGGGACATTGGAGTTTGAGTAGAGAGGGCAAGGGCTGGCTTTGCTCTCAGGCTGGTGGGAAGACAGATGGAGCATGTACAGGCAGCCTGGTTTGGGGTGGTTGATTTTGAAACAAAGAGCTTAAAGAGCTGTGTGGTCAGGGGCTGAGTTTCCTCTTCATGTCTGTGGAGGCTCAGCCTTAAGGTTGTTTCTGGTTCCCCCAGAGGGGAAATCCTGGGCTGCAGTCACAGCCATGCCTCCAGGGTGACTTGGACACCTTAGCCTTGCCCTTGGGCCCAGTGTCTTCCATCTGGACAAGAAATCTAGAATGTATCCTTTCTTAACCCTCCCTCTACCTGATACAATGCCAAGTGCAAGATCACCCATCCAGAAGGGAAAAAGGCAGCAAGAACTGGAGCAGTATTTGCCCCCAAGAAGAGGCTTCACTTTGTTTTCCTTTACAAACAAGCTGAATTATCAGCAACAGCTACATTTTCTGTGGGAACTGCCTCCTCTTTGGCATATCAGTACCTGGGGTCACAAGAACTGTTTTTGCGCTCACTCCTTGTAACTTTCCTGTTCTGTAGTTCCCCCAGCATCCTGTACAGGAAGCATAGATCTTCGATAGTTTTATTTTTAAAAACTGGACTTTGGAGGTCAGGCAGGGAGATCTGCTTAGTCAGCTGACTAAGAGAAAGGGAGGAGGGGAAGAAAGGATTTGGAAGAAGATAGCATGATTCACAGCCATGACTGGGACCCCTGGGAATGCTTACTTGATTTTTCCAGCTCCTAAACAAACAAGGTTGGGAAGATTAAATTTCAAGAAAAAAAAGTGCAAATTTTGAAGGCACCATAATGCATCACCAGATTCTTAACATTCTAAGGAGACTGCAGAGTCCTAGTCCATCCCTACACCCACCTGGACATCCCCACCATATGGTCATCCTGCTTCTGTTTGAATGCCACCAATAACTGGGAGCTCACTACCTGCAATGTAACCATTTCTCTAGGAAAGCTTTTAATAGATTAGGACATTTCTTGTTGAGGCCCAGCCTCCTTCTTCCTGTGAAAGCTATCCTGAGCCCAGAAACCACACTGGGAAAATCCAACCCATCTTTCCCTCAGTGGCCTCCTGATATTTGAAGACAGTCAGTCTCCCAGTGACCTCAGGCTGGAAGCTCCTCATCAAGAGTCATCAGACTCTTCCTTAGCCCCTGGGCTTTTTGGACCTTGCTTCTCTTGAAACACCAGAACCCAGCATTGAGCCTACCAATGCCAGAAGCGGCCTGGGCACAGAGCAGAAAAAGGCCACTCTTTCTCTTGCTCTAAACGCTGCAAATAAGCTTTTATCTAGATGCTGAGTCACTTGGCTGATTCATGTAGAATGCATTATTTTGGCAGGTGCTGCTGGCTATGCACTGCTGTCCCCTGGGGAACTTATATGGCTGGTTTGGGGCTGGCAGGGGGATGATGGGTAAGGGTTTGGTAGGGACGCGCTCTTATCTCTTTATCTCTTTATTCTTTGCCCACTATCTTTGGCTGCCCAGATGTCTTTGAGCCAGATCTGCTATGCAGTGTCCTTGTTATGCACCCCACATCCCAGCTATTACCCAGCTCAGCACCACCAGCGTGCAGCTCAGCCACCATGGATATAGCTAGAACAAACTAGAAATGAACAAGAGCAGTTTCCTATGGCCTGCACTAAGAGTCACTTTCTAAGCCAGGCACAGTGGTGCCCACCTGTAATCCCAGCCACTCGGGAGGCTGAAGCAGGAGGACCACAAGTTTGAGGCCAGCCTGGAGAATTTAGCAAGATGCTATCTCAACATAAAAATTAAAAAGGGCTGGAGGTGTAGCTCAGTATGAGAAGCCCTAAGTCCCATTCCCAGTACTATTTTAAAAAAAAAATCACTTTCTGAGCTGCAATTATTTAATGAGTACCTTCAGTCAATTAGAGGCCCACAATAAAATCATGGATAATAAAACATACTCAGTAAAACCAGACCACAACTGATGCAGAGGCATCCTGAGTGCTTTTTCTGGCTCTCCCTAAAACTCATCAGTTGGTCATCTCCATCTCCCCCTTTAGGATCTTTTTTAAAAAATATTTTTTAGTTGTAGGTGGACACAATACCTTTATTTTTATTTATTTATTTTTATGTGGTGCTGAGGATCGAACCCAGGGCCTCGCACATGCTAGGCAAGCGCTCTACCACTGAGCCACAACCCCAGCCCCCCTTTAGGATCTTTTGAGGAAAAGGTTTGAGGCTGGTCAATTCTGAGTTGTTCTTCCTGTACTTGGAAATAGATAAACATTCCCCCTACTTTACTATTAGAGACTGGTTAGGTGATCTGTATTTCACTTCGAAGTTACTCAACTCCTTTAGCTCCAATTGTTAGGTTAAGGATCCTTGAAAAAAAAATGGCCCCAGATTTACTTCGAGTCAAACATACTCTTTCCACAACCACCTAGAATCCAACTAATTATTATTTCCGTTGAGTGGTTGTCTATGGAACCATATAATAGCTACACAGTGGAATCCCACCTCCAGAGGTTATGATTGATTAATCTGCAGGCAGCATCAGAGTTTTTAAACTCTCCAAGAAAAGCAGCCAAAGTTCAGGAGCACTGCTCCCAAGTTTACAAATCGCTGGTGTAGGCTTTCCCACCCCATCCTCACTGCACCTCGGTGTCACTGTTGGAGAAAGTGCTGTTAGTCCCGTTTTGCAGAAGCACAGGAGAGAGGCCCAGAGGAACCCTTGACTGTTTTGCCTGCCCTGAGCTGAAGTCTGCCTCCTTACACTTTCTTTGTCCTTTATCTTATTTCTAAGGCAGCATCTGTGTTATCCTCTCCTCTGTAAGACACATCTCCCAACATTTGGAAACCAAAATTATATTTTACCTTAAGTGTGTCTTTGTGCAAATCCTGGACCCCTTCTCATAGAGTGAGGTTGCCAGATGTCTCTCTCATTTCCACCCTAAAGATACTTTGTTGGTCATTCGTTGTCTCCCTTGTGTGGTTTCAGACACCAACTCTGGCTGGCCAGGTGATCTGACTGGTTCTCTGTGTCCACACGGTACTCTCTGTTTACTTTTGTGCAATCCTGTAATATGCTGTGCTTCTCAAATTGTTTTAAGCTGAACTCTGGATCAGGTTGAGGTGCTAAGAACACCCAAAGACACAGAACACGCTGGCTCTGGGTTTCCTCCAAGATTTAGGGAGAAAGGTGGATGATCAATCTTCTCTTTACCTGCCCCATTTTCAATTCCTTTCTAAATCTCATGCTTCTAGAGCAATGGATGTCTGCATACTGGGAATATGTGTATATTAACAAGCAAATATATAGACATAAATAATGGATATTTGCCTTTTTCTCTTCTACTTATAAACAGTAAGTCACACGACACACATCCTTCTGCAACTTATTCTTTTCCACTTCATAAAATATCATGGACATCCCTCCACAGTAGTGCACAGAAAGCCCTAACTCATGCCTTTCAGCAGCTGCGTCATATTACATGGGGAGGCTAAACGTATTTTATCCAGCTGTCTCCCTGGTCTAACTTCCTGCTGTTTCTCTAAGCAGCTGTCTGGAGGCATCCTCAGTCTTGTGGGTGCCTTTATTGCTCTGTTTAAGGTAAATCCAGAGCACTGCATAAAAGAGATGGCTGTTCCTGAGGTTCAGCTGTCTTCCGTGGACCTTCCCCAAAGGTTGTGGTGACTTCCCGCCTCTCGGACAATGCCCATTCCACGTGATCTTCAGGCTGCCTGTTGTCCTTTGGAATCTGCAGCAATCTGGTGGGTGAATGATGATATTTTGCCACCCTAATCTTCTTGAATGCTTACTGTTTTCAACTAATTTCCTTCCCAGTGACTTGCCTAGCCATGTGTGGGCTTGGTTTGTCTTTTTCCTGTGAATTTATAATAGCTCTCTAAGTACACAGAGAGAGCAACCCTTCGTGTGGCCAGTGGTTCTCCTCACACATGAGAATTCTTATGCAAGTGAAATCTGTTTATCTTTTTCTTCGTAGTTTCTAAATCTGTGTCTTGCTTAAAAACATCTTGCTCTGGCCAGGTGCAGTGACACATGACTGTCATCCCAGCAACTTGGGAAGCGGAGGCAGGAGGATCCCAAGTTCAAGGCCAGCCTGGGTAACCAAGTGAGACCCTTTAATGACTTAATGAGACCCTGTCTCAAAATAAAAAATAAAGAGGACCGGGGTGTAGCTCAGTGTTAAAGCAAAATAAGGAAAAAAAATTAAATGTCTTCCTCTAACTAGAAGATAGTTATTTTTCTTCTAGCTTTCCAGTGCATTAATTTTTTTATTTAGATATTTAATCAAAATGAAATTTGTGTGCGTGTGAATGTGTACATAGATGCTTGTGTAAGACAGGGATAAGGCAGTGATTAACCATTTTCTTCCAGATGTCTAACCAGTCATGTCAGCCTGATTATCAAATAAACCACTCTATTCACACCAAGTGGAAATGCCATTTTTTCATATATGATATTTGTCAAATAAACTTGGATCTATATTAGGACCTTCTGGTCTATTCCTCTTATTTGCTTCTTTATTTATGTGTAATATATAGTTTTAATTACATAGTTTTAAAATAGTAGTTAATATTGAGAAGTTAATCACCATTATTCTTCCTTTTTAAATTTTTTTGGTGATTCTCAGACTTTAATTCTTCAGTATGAATTTAAGATTGATTTTTCCCAAATGAAAAAAAAATGATGCTGTAATTATAATTGCATTAAATTAACATATTGGTTTCAGGGAAACTCAGATTTTTTTTTCCTATTTTCTTTTCCTCTTTAGGAGTATAGCATATATCTGCAAGTAATTTAAACTATTGTTTTTATTTTTAAATAAATCATCAATTTATTTGTTTTTTAAAAGAAACAACTTTTTTGTTGATTTTTAAAATTTTTCTGTTGTTGTTTATTTCAATTTCATTAATTTCAGCTCTGGTTTTAATTATTTCCTGTCTTTTACTATTTGGGTATTGATTAAATAAATTTTATATGATTTTAAAATAAATAGTACAATGAATACCAGTGCACCCCACATTCTCCTCCATTTCCCACCCTGCCACCCCTTCCATCCCCAAACTAGGAAAACTGTTGTTTTTATATTAAAAGAAATACTGTTTTGTAGTGGTGAGATATGGTATGCAACTGACATACTGTTTTTTTTTAAATAAAGTAAAAACCACAGATATATTGATTGATCCAGAGCCAAAAAGACATAGAAAAGTCAAAAAGTTCAGAAGGAAACCTAGAAGTGTTTGGAATAGGATAACTGAAGAAAGAGATTCAAGATGGATCTGTCGGTGGTGTTTGTAATGGCTAATGTTATGTGTCAAATGGGCTGGACCCAGTTTCCGAGATATCTATCAAATACTATCCTAGATGTTTTTGTGAAGAAGTTTTTTAGATGATAGTAACATTTAAATCAACAGACTTTGCGTAAAGCAGATTAACCTCCAGGACATGATGGGTCTTATCCATTAGCTGAACGTCTTATGAAAAAAATGACTGTGGTCCCCTAGGAAGAGGGAATTCTACCTCTGCATGACCTTTGGACTCCAGCAGCAACATAAGTTCCTCTCTGGGTCTCTAGCCTGATGGCCTGCCTTCCAAATTTTCTATTTTCTAGTCCCCATGATTACATGAGCTGATTCCTTAACCTTTCTATCTCTGTGCTACCTCTGTGATCTCTCCATATAGACCTAGACCCAGATACCGAGAGACATGGCCCTGTACATCCATGAGAAGAGTCACATATACACAGCACACACACATGCCACATGCACACATAGTCCCTACTTATCCATAGTCTTGTTTTCCATGGTTTCATTTACCCCCCAGTTGACTGTGGTCTGTGCAAAGTTCTTGAAATGAATAATTCACACATTTTAATTGTATGCCATTCTGAGTAACATGATGAAATCTCACTGCATCTTGCTTTGTCCATCTTAGAGCACAAATCCCTCCTGGTCCAGTATATACAAGCTGTATCTGCTACCTACCTGGAAAGATATTGTGAGAGACCATATTCACATAAATTTTTTAATAGTATGTTGTTGTAGTTGTTCTATTTCATTATTCTTTTTTGTGAATATCTTACTGTGTTTATGAAACTTCATCATAGGTGAAAAAAAAAAACACCCCAGTGTGCATAGGGTTTGGTAAGATCTGCAGTTTTAGGTATCCCCTGCGGGTCCTAGACCATATCCCCTGAGGATGGGGGGCACTGTGTACATCCTATTGGTTCTGTTTCTCTAGTGAGCTGTTACTAGGACAGATGTTGAAAGTCAAAGGAAAGGACCAAAGGGCAGAGGACCCCTTTGGAAGTTTTCACCCTACCTTGATGGCCCTGAACCAGGTCCATGGTCTAGCTGTTGGTAAAATGTGCCTGAAACATCAGTCAAAATTGGTCACCCAACGGCTGTAGTGCCCTTCAGGAAATCCTGTCTCTTCCCTTCTCATTCTCTGACGTCCTCTGTTCCTATCGCACGCTCCTCTTTCTGCCTTCTTTGCTCCGAACCACTCAGGTTCTTTGACCCCTTGCTTCTACCAACGCCTCACGGGCTCTTTTTGGTCTCACTGCAAAGCTGGGCCCCTCTCTCTGGAGTCCCTCTGGAGCTGGAGTTCATCCTGGACCTCTTCAGGCCTGACTCCCACTCTGCTCACCCCGGGCTTGTCTGCTGTCAGGGTCCAGCTGTCTTCATGTCTTTGATGGTGCATCTGCACGATCCCATCATGGCAACACCCCAGGATACAACAACCCCATTCTCAAGGCCCAAAGGGCAGAGGTGAGTGGTACCTTCACACCAGGGTGAGGCCCTTTCACCACAAACTCCAAGAAGCGAGGGTAAAATCAAAGGTCATGTTTTGTTCTTTCTGTCCACAATATTTTGGGAGCACCTTTTGAAAGGCAGTGTGACCTTCTGTCCCTGAGCACACAGGAGCTGGATTTAGCCTGCCTGGGTTCAAATCCCCAGATCTCCACTTACTAGCAAGTGAATGCTAAGCGTATGATAAAGCCTCCATACCATGTCCTCCTCTGATAGATGAAAACAAATATGTGCCTATCTCATAGGCTGTTGTGAGGGCTGTATTAGTCAGGGTTCTCCTTGAGGAACAGAATCAACAGGAACTATGATTATAAAAAGGGGATTTATCAGGTTGGCTTATGCAACTAGAAGCTGGATAGTCCACCCGTCTGCAGGCTGCAGAGCTGGAAGAACCAGTAGCTGCACAGTTCTAGAGGCTGAAGCCCCAGAACAAGAGGGATCAACAGTGCCACCCTAGTCTGAGACCAAAGACTTCTGGAAAATCACTGGCTTTGGAAGACTGAAGAAGTGAGAATCTGACATCCTCAGTGGATCACAGCAGCAATCAAGAAACCTTCAAGAAAAATCAAGCTTGCATCTGCTGCTGTTTCCTTGTTCTCCTAACTTTTATTCCATCTAAGCCACCATCCTATTGGATGTGCTGCCCACTCTTAGGGAGGGTCTCCACTTCAGTTCGCTATCCCTCATGCCAATCACCTAGACACCTTCACTGACACACCTAGAAACCCCTTAATCATCAGCATCTCTTAATCCAATCAAATTGGCAATTCAGTTTAACCATTACAAGGGTTAAGCAAGTTCATGTTGGGGTATCAGATGAAGTAGTTTCCTTTGACTGCAAACTGAAAGTTTGATCCTTGATCCGTGCCACAACCCCAGGAGACTCAGATTGGGAATTCTGATACAAGGTCCCAGGAGTACCTCATGAGTATTCCCAGGGAGGTAATGTCCTTCCTGACCCTTAATCTCCTCATTTGTAAAACAGGGAGCTGGATCCCTGGTCTCTGTCCCTTGAGGTCACTGTGAGGTTCTGCTAATATAATGGAAAGATGCTCTTTGCATACTATAAATTAGCCCCTGCAAGGTGGAACAATTGGAGACAAGTGATCATGTTTTTTTCTGGGTCTGTTGGAGTTTGTAAACAGAGGTGGCTGTCCTCAGCTCAAGGAGAAAATTCTCTCCCGCGCTTGGCCTCACTGATATACTCCAGTCTTAATGCCTTGGTGCAGAGGCCCAGGAGTGCAGGGCAGGGCCTGACTGTAGCAATCAAGAGGACAGGCTGGGTCATGCCACTCTGTGGTCCCATTTGTCCCTGTCCTTTCCTATCACAATGTTCAGTTCACCTCTGTTTTGTTGCTTTTCTGTTGACAGACCTTTGTGTGACATGTCCCTGCACATTCCCCAGAGCTTAGGGCACAGCCTGGGACCTGGTAGGTGCTCAATAAATGTTTGCTCAATTAATGAAAAATGACACACGAGGAGTGTTTATGACACGGGTCACGGTTCCTTGTTTGAAGTCACCTCTCAAAAGTCATTGCTTACACCAGAGGCCCCACCGCAAAAGAAGTCCCAGAATTTGGAAGCGCTCCTGGTCCAGGTCTCTCTGGAGGAAAACCGAGGCCTGGAGAAGAAGTGGATGTCCAAAGTCACTCAGGTCTGCAGTGGCAGAAGGAGGGCGACCTCCACAGACGGCCTGCGGGGGGGGGACTGAGGGGAACAGTGCGGGGCAAACCGGAACAGCAGGGGCTGGGGCTGGATCCCAGGAGGCCTTCCTTCTCCCGGCCCCTCCACCTCGTAGATGGGTCAGAAAAACGTGCAGCGTGTGAAACCCAGGGTCCCCGCTTCAGCCACGAGGCGGTCCCAGTGGTGAAATCAGCTGCGACAGACAGCCCTCCCTGTGCGCCCCTGTGCAGCCGCGACGGCACAAAGAGGCCCGGCCGCGGCAGTTTTGAAAATACCAAGGAAGTTGATCTGGGCCGGGGCCCAAGAAGTGACGAGCGGGAGGAGGCGGAGGGAGGGATGCGAGCGCGGCCCGAGGAGGCGGCGGGGCGAGGGGCGGCGGCAGACCTCGCCGGCTCCGGCGGGCAGCGCGGCGGCGGGGCGCGGCGCTAGGCGCCCGGCGGGGCGTCCCCAGGCTGCGACCCCGCGGGACCCTCCCCTCGGCCCGCCGCCTCCGCAGGGGACACGCTGCGCGCAGGGGCGGCGATCGCTGCCCGGGAGGACCCGCCGCTTCCCGCTCCGTCCACCGCAGCTCGAGCGCCTGCCACGGGCCCTCGCGAGGCCCCCGCCCACGGGACCATGAAAGGTAAGCGGAGAGACCCCGCCGGCCACCCGGACGGAGCCCAGACCCAGGCCAGAACAAAGCAGGGCGCCTTTCCTGCAGGCAGGGCTGAGAGCAGGGTGGTCTCCCCCCTTTCTGGTTACCCCACGACAGGTAGTGCGGGGTGCTGCGGGTGGGGTCGGGGGCAACACCGAATCCCGAAGAGCAGGGTCAAGTTTTAAGAGGGATCACGCGCGCCCCTCCTCCCCCTGAAGCTCTATCCTATTCCTCAAAAACAAATTTAAAGTCCAGAGAAGTTTCCGATCCCTTTAGCCAGTCAACGTAGAAGGCTGTCACCAGCCCAGCTTCTAGCACGAAGCTTCCCGTCCTGAGTACCCACCCAGAGGCTCCTGCAGCCCCCGCCTACCCTTCTGCCCGCTGCCAGGCCGAGGATCCCCACCCCAAGAGGGACACAGCCTTCAGCTGGGCCCTCTTCCTGCCAGCCTTCAACACTGGCCTGACCTGCCCTCTGACCTGGTGCAAAGAAGCTAGGGAAGTCCCACTGGCCAGAACTGAGTCCAGGTAGGGGCCATCCTCAGGGCAGTCCTTGTGGCCAGTGTGGGATGGAAATAAGAACCAGAGGTGTAATCAAGAGGCCGTTCTGGGCTTCTCTGAGGCCCTGGGAAGAGCATGCTGATCTTCAAACTCATTTCGAGGCTGGGAAAGAAGCAGTCTTTGGAGACAGGCTGTAGGGCAGAATTTTTCAGGGGTTTAGCACCCTCTCCAGTGCCTTTCGATAGTCTCCGGGTAGGAGCCCTTCGATGCTTGGGTTCTAGCAGTGAGAACCTCACCATCTCACCCACAAGGACACAAGAGACCACAGGGCTCTAAACTCTACTTTCAGGTGTTGTGAAGGAAGATATGGGGGTGTGGAGGGGGGCCCAGACCTCACAAGTCTGTTGCAAACAGAGCAGCTATTTGTCTCTTTGATGCAAGAGTCTGAGGGTTCATTTGAAGAAAGGGGTCCACAGACAAGGCTCTGACTGATGCAGCCTCTACATTGTAGGGTTGAGGAAACTGAGGCCTCAACAGGTAGAGCTGGCTTCAGGGATGCGTAACCTCCGCAGTCGCACGGGGATGTGCACTTGGTTTGTTGCTCTGCTCATGCTGCCTTGAAATTCATCATGATTTTCTAACAAGCAACTTCTCACTTTTATTTGCTCTGGTCCTCCCAAAGTCTGTGGCTGGCCCTGTGGAGAAGAGACTTGCTTAAACCTGCCAGCTAGTCAGGGGACCAGAACCCAGGGCTCCTGGCTTCCAGTCCTGAGCACACCCCTGCTTCTCTGCTGTTCCCTTCCATCTGGCCTCTGGCACCTCTGCCTATGCTTCCTCATGGCCACACCGTGTCTTGGACTGTCTGAGATGAGCCAGGCCAGTTGTAATCAACCCCGGGGAGTTCCTTTGGCAGGCAGAGGGGAGCCTCACCCACTGAGCTCTTTGCGGCCACATCTCTGGAGCTCTCCCTTCCCCCGGGAGCAGGCCCTGGGACAGGCGTTACCAGAAGGGTCCGGGAAGCTCTTAGCCACATCTCACCACATCCTATAGGTCACAGGCTGCCCTGATCCTTGGAGGGTGGTAAGATGCTGCACATTCTCAGAGCGGTTTGGGCTGCACCAACATTCCAGACAAACACTGTAAGAGAAAACAGAGTGCGGGAAGGACAGGCCAGCCCAAGGCCTGTGGAATGGAGGAGAAAAGAGCTGGTGTGGATGAATATCTAGGAAGAGGTTCCTGGGGTGGCTGCTGACATGTGTCCCCAGATGCCTGGGGCCTCCTTTCTGCTGACAGGGAGGCTGTGACTCCCAGAATGAAGCCCCAGCCCTGCCCTCTCGCCTCCTTGCCCTGCTCTGAACCAGCAGCCTCCACAGGTGCCAACGGACTCCTGGCCACTGAGGCCTTTAAGACAGCTCTTTGGCCATCCTTGGTGATCTGTGGCATCCCAGGGCCCCACGGTACACTGCTGCTTGGGAAGGCCAGGGTGGGCTTCCAGCTCGCCTCCCTCCCTCACAGCCTCTACCTGAGATGGAAACATCAAGGCACACAGCAAATAGTTGGCCTTTGGGGTCTGTGGAGTGTGAAGAACCAGGATTTTTCTCACCCAAGTGGAAAAAGCAAAGTGCCCCTCAGAGCTGGGCAGTGGCCCCTTCCAGAGAGCCTCTCCCTGGGGGAGGCTGGCTCCACGGGCTGCTCCAGAGCTCCCGCCAATCTGCCAGTTACATCTGTTGGCAAAGACACGGTCCCTTGCTCAAAACAAACATGGTGATGTGGTGTTTCAGGGGGAGAGGGGCGTGGCAGGGACTTACTCACACAAGAAAACACGCCTGTGGAGCAGCACAGCCCACCGGTGGCTGAGCGCCAGGGCCCACTCTGCCAGCCGGGCTGTTCCCTCCCGCGGGCCCCTCCTGCCTGACATCCAGCCAGCCAGGCCTCCCAGGCAGCCACATCTTTTAATGTAAGCTGGCACCTGGCCCCTCTCACACATAACCCTGAGGGATACCCAGCTGCCACCAGCCCCTTGGCGACAAGCTCACCTCGGAGCTTCCCACTGCCTTTCTGAGCCATTAACAGCCACTTGTGGGACCATTTCACACCCGCCATGACAGGGTCTGGATGGGAAAGCTCTCCCAGACCTCCAAGAAGCAGTCGGGTTTGCCGTGAAGATGCTCGATTAGAGAGTAGGCCACAGACTGTCTTCCCAAGTCCTGTCATGTTCCCCCTCTGGGCCCCTTTCTCCTCTTGGGTGGTCCCCAGGCCCAGGAGCTCTGGGCTCCAGCAGCATTTGGGGAATTAGAAGCAACTCAGTGGAGGATGATGGGAAGCGGGCCTGCTGCGGGCTGGGCCTAGGAGATCTTGTGCTCAGCCGCCTGCCTGCCTCGCCCAGGGCAGAGCCACCCCCTGCTGCTCCAAACTTGAGAGGAACGGGCCCTTCCCACAGAAACAGAGAGTGGTACTACATAAAAGGGAGAAAGGGGGGCTGCAAAAACAGCAGCCCTAGGTCCTGGGAGAAATCTGCCTCCCTGGTCCTCATTCCTGGACCTCTGGTCACCAGGAGGGACCTGGGTCAGAAGGCAAGGATCTGATGTTGCAAAGATGAGAAAAGCCACCAAGCAGCCTGATTCAGGGGGGGCCGAGTCCTTAAATTTCAGATATTAGAGATCAGCTGCAAACTCTCAAACATTCCCCCACAAAAATGGTCACCCTGCCATTTAGTTGGGTAACTTTAATAACAGAAGACTCACATCCCAGAGCTAATTTGTGAAAGAGGAAAAAACACAGGCGTTGGGAGATAGCTTGGCAGTTTCCATGTCAGGCAGCTGTTCTGGGAAGGTGTTAGAATTGGCAGCCAGGCCGGCGTGACAGCCTGTGCCACTCACATGTGCACCACCTGTGGGGTGTGTGTGTGTGTGTGTGTGTGTGTGTGTGTGTGTGTTTGTGTTGGGAGGATTGAAGCCCCGAGGTCAGCCCAGTCCTGTTACAGACCAGCTTTGTCACTGCGACAAAGTCCCTGGACTTCTTGGGCCTTAGTCCCCCTCATCCAAGGAGACTCGATGACCTCACAGGGCAGTGTCAGTGTAGTTTCGTCAGCATGGTATCTCTGCCTTTGCCCTGGTAATTGGGGTGATGGTGACATTTGTTCAGTGTAACATCTGAGCCCCCCACTGGGCTGAGGTCCTTAGCAGCAAGAATCATGCCATGGTGCCCTCAGGTCCTGACACGGGTTTCAATAAAGATACATGCTCTGTTTAGGGATTATAGATCAACTGCCTGACCCCAGGGTTTGCAAGTCTGCAGATGTCTAACGGCCAGGAAAGGTACAAAGAGTCCAGACATTGTCCCTTCTCTGAAGGCATTTACCCTTCACTAACACACTTCATTCAAACAAGACTTTCCATGCTAAGGGTTGTAAGAGGCCTCCGAGGAGGGTGCTGTCGGTTCTCTTCCTGGCTCTCTTCCTTGCTCTGCTTCTCAGTGTCCCTGGCAGCAGACAGACTCCCGGGCTCTTGCTGAGCTCCTTCCCTGTAGTCTCTCCAGTCTCATCCGTTGGACACTGGGGATAGGCTGATGGCACCACACGTACTTCTCTAGCTCCCGACCCACATTTCCAGCAGTGTCCTCAACCTCTCCATCTGGAGACCTGCAGACACATTCTTCACCATTCAGATGAGACACCCCCACCCCACCTGACGCCCAGCTAAGCCCCTGGTTATTCTGGATGCCACCTCACACTTCTTAGTCAGCCAGTAGGTACCAAGCAATTGCGTTTGGGGAGGAGGCAGGCCAGCTGGAAGGGAGGCAGGGATGCGGGCAGAGACAGGATGCACACATCTACTAGAGGTGAATAGTCAAGGCAGATGGTGCAAAAGAACCAATGAGCGACACGGACAGTGGATTCAACAGGAGGCCCCAGAGAGCAAGTGAGCATTTCCAAAAGGCTTCAGTCCAAGGGTGAGGGAGCCTTGGACCAGGTCAGGCAGGAGAGGCAGGAAGTCGTGTGGGCCAGAGTTGGACATTAGGTCCCCAGGGAGGTGTGTCTAGTGGTGGCCAGTAGAGAGATCTGCCTGGAGTTGAGGTTTGCCAAGAGAAGCTGAGAGCCATAGGTCAGGGTGGCCTCGAGTGCCAACTCGGGGCTTGTAACTGCATCCTGTGGGTGGTGGGAAGCCCTGGAAGGGCGTGTCAGGAGGAGGTCTGTTGGCTCATCCCTAGAGACATCCTCTCAAGACTTTAGCCCGCGCTGGTGAGTCTGCACTGTTAGAGAGGGGGAGGAAGAAATGTACCTGTGACAGAGCCAAGAGGAGTGGTCAGGGACACAGGCAGAGAAGTAGGACAGCAATGCCATGGAAAGTGAGAGGAGACACTCCAGGGGAGGAAACGTCCACCAGGGGAGCAGCAGAGTTAGCCGGTCCAGTTAGCCGCAGAAAGGCAGCTGCAGAAAGGCAGCTGCCAAGGGGGAGGGGGTGGGAAGGGGACCTAGGGTCTGAGGGAAGAGGTTTCAGGAACAAAGAAGGAGTGGGCAGAATGGAAAGCAGGCCAGGCAGAAAGGGACTTTCAAGGTGGGGATGGCCTGTGCCCCTTTGAAAGCGGAGGGACAGAAGAGAAGGGGAGAGAGCGGGGGCGTGGGAGGAGGGAAGAGGAAAGGTTCTCCATGTGGGGACACAAGGAAGGGAGAAATGGTACAGAGAACAAGAGGCTTGCAGTCCTGACTACGTGTAATCTCTGTATGGTACTTGTTACTTAAAAAAAAATCAAAAAATTCAGAAAAGGGATCTTTCCATGTGCATTTACACGTGGACTCCCCCCATATACATAGGAAGGATAATGCCATCCATCTTTTTCTGTCATATGAACTTTAAAATTTAGCCGGGCACAGTGGAGCATGCCTGTAGTCCCAGGGGCTCAGACGGAGGCTATGATTGCAAGTTCAAAGCCAACCTCAGCCACAATGAGGCACTAAGCAATTCAGTGAGACCCTGTCTCTAAATAAAATACAAAATAGGGCTGGGGATGTGGCTCAATGGTCGAGTGCCCCTGAGTTCAATCCCCAGTACCAAAAATAAATAGATAACATAAACAGAAAGGGCCAGAGGTGTAGCTTAGTGGCAAAGCCAGTGCTTAATATGTCCAACCCCCCCCTTTTCCTTTCCTACTATCAAAATATGTTTTTTAAAAATCAGTAAGATGCCAGGTGCAGTGGGGCACACCTGTCATTCCATCAACTCTGGGGTTGAGGCCAGGAAGATCTCAAGTTCAAGGCCAGCCTCCTCAACTTAGTGAGACCCTGTCTCAAAATAAAACGTAGAAAGGGCAGGGATGTAGCTCAGTGGTAAAGCACTTCTGGGTTCAATTACCCGGTACCAAGAAATCAAAAAAAAAGCACATAAATATCTTTTCCAGGCAATAAACATGGATTCATCTGTAGATCATTGAATAACGCTCTGTAGTGCAGCTCTAACTGCCTGCGGAGAAGCACTGGGGCCGTTCACATTCCTCGGGTTTATCACAGCAAGTATCGATCTTCTCCACACACTTCTTGCCTTTTCCTCCTCTTCTAATTACTCTCTTAAGAAAAGCTCCTCAAGAGGGTTGCTGAGCCAGAGGGCAGCTATTTGAGCTACTGAGACCCAAACCAGAGAGGTGTCTTTCCCTCCCTATGCGGGGTGTGGGAGGTAGGCATCTGGAGGCAGCTGGGGAAAGGTAAAGGGTTGGGACCTAATGGTCTTCATCTTTTTGGAACTGAAGGAGGTGAGCTCATCTTTGGAGAATGGTGGACAGAGAGGAGAAGGAACTGAGGTGTTGGAAGGCAAGCTCTTGGTGGCAGGACTTGGATGGAGCCTAGTCCATGCCACTCTCTGTCATGCTTCCACTGGGCTGGGTGGGGAAAAGCCACCACCGTGCAGAGGAAATAGGCTGAGCACTGACTCATGCCCTGGTCAGGAGAGAGGGCTGCAGGATCCAGGGCTAAGGCTGGCCCTGTGGCAAGGCTGCTCTCGGGATTCAAGGTGGGTGAAGGTAAGGGGGTAAGGGTTCAGTGCAGGTGGGACGAGGAAAAACAGTTGAGGGGTGCAGAACAGGAGCCCAAGACCACACAGGGGAACAGCAATAAGCTTTGTGCCCCAGAGCGGGCAGGCTGAGCTGCGGCCAGCATAGGGATTCCAGGTCAACGGAGGCTCGAGTTCCAACATAAATGTTGCCTCCAAGCAAGTTGGTGGCAGGAAACAGGATGAAGAAATCATCCAGTCCAGTGATGCCATTTTCTAGAATGGTGTTCTCCAAAGGAGGCATATCTCTGAATAACAGTCCCATAGAATCAACAGGTATATATGTGTGTGTGTGTGCATGTTCTATACATACATACATATATGTGCACATATATAATATGTATGAATATTGTATATAATATGCACATATATTATATATAATGTGCATGTATATTATATATAATATGTATAATATACAAAATATAACATTATATATATATAAAATATACACACACACATATAAATATATATTTTTAAGATGGGCAGGAAGTGCTGTGGTTAAATAAGTCTGAGAAATATTGGACTGAAATACAGATTTAAATAAGCTTTTTTTTTTGGCAGAACTTTTCAAAACATTTGCTATGCTCATGTGACTCTCTGATGATGATACAGTGCATAGCATTTTTCCAACTTCCTTGGCCAAAGAACCCCTTTATCACAAAGAATATTTTGGAATTACTCTTCCATAGGATATGTTTTGAAAAATGCATTTCTTTGAAGCTGGAATTTGTCCTGAGTGATGGGGATTGGGATATGACCATAGATGACAGTTCAGTAGGATAGAAAAACAACCCTAATAAAAGCCACACAATCCTTTTTTTTTTTTTTTTTTTGGTCTGAGGAATTGAAGCCAGGGGTGCTTAACACTGAGCCACATCCCTGGCCCTTTTTTATTTTGAGACAGGGTCTTGGTAAGTTGCTTAGGGTCTCCCTAGGTTGCTGAGGCTGACTTTGAACTTGCAATCCTCCTGCCTCAGCCTCCCCAAACGGCTGGGATTAGAGGTGTGCACCACTGTGCCTTGTATAATCCTTGATCAAGCATTCACTATGTGCCAGCTGCTCTTCATTCAGCATCCTACTGAATTTTCATAGCTGCTCAGGAAAATGGAGGGTACTCCCACTGCCTTAGACCCAAGGAACAGGAAGCTCAGAAAGGGGACACTGAGTGCCACAGGACACACAGCGTGGACCTCAAATGGTGAAAAATAGCATGTGGGATTTTAAGTACCAAAGGGGATGACAGGGATCAGGAGAATTGGGGACTTCCAGCCTCTCATCTCACTGAATTTGTGGTTCCAGGAAGTGGAGAAGGGGCTGTCCCCACCCTGGGGTCCAGTGTGGATGTCATGGAGTGACTCCTGAATGGGTGAAAAGCCTAGTTCTCTTCTCCAGAAGAGAACTGGGCTTTTCACTCGAGGGGTTACTTAGAAATGGGGGTGGGCATTTGGGGTTGTCATGGAGACCAGGATATGAAATGCCTGCCGCGGAGATAAATTCCATCTGATGAAAAATTGTGCAACCCAAATTGCAGCAGCGTCCCAGTGAGAAAAACCAAGGGCAAGAGAGAGAAGGCAGTCATCGTGGATGAGGAGGGTGTCGGATAAAGGGGGGACTTACCCCCAAGCTCTGTGATGGCCAAAACCACAGTGGAAGGCAGCAGAGGAAGCATTCAGACGCAGGTGACAGGGACTGGAAGAGGAGCCACCTGCCCCAGGGTAGCAGATGTGAGTTCAGGAACAGAGGAGCTTAAGGGTGGGGACCAACAGGGAGGTGAGCGGGAGGAAAGAGATGGCAGGACCACGGAGGCCGAGGAGGACCAGGCGCTGAGCACTGGAATCTGAAGGAGAGGCCCAGCTTGTTTGAAGCTGAGAGGGGCCGAGGATTCCCACGGGAACACAGATCACCCGCAAAGGAAACCTGGAAGGAGGCGGTGGCGCAGGGTACTAATGAAAACCATTCTGCAGCCTTAATTGCAGCCTTCTCCAGCCTTAAACTACAGCTGTGCTGCAACTTTAAAGATAGCATGGGCTCTCCAGAAGACTCTGGAAGCCTTATTTTTCCTGACCCAGTTGGCTGTTTTGAAAACCCACTCTGAACTCTGCTGAAGATAATCATCAAAATATGGCCGCAGAAGTGCCCGAAGAAAGGCCTTTTATTCCATTCCTCGAACCACCACCCACCCTCGCCGGCTCGGATGGAAGAGTGCAGTCGCAGAAAGGCGGAAGAGTGGATCCCCGGCGCCTTTTTTGGCCAGCCAGAAGAAAGCAGCTTGAGCAGCGACAGTTAGCCATTGGTGAGCAGGTCCGGGTTTCCAACCCAGAGGTGGTGAGGCAAGATCAGCCCCCAGAGATGGGCCGAGACGGGCACCTCCAAGCCGACCTTCTCCGTGGCTCTGTGGGAAGAAAGGCTCAAACACAAGGCCTTCCTCCTCTGGGGCCGTCCTTCCCAGGTTTGGGTAGGAGATTGCACAAATGCACCACGGGGACAGAGGCCCCTCCAGAGCTCCCGCGGTCCCCCACTGCATCGGTCTGCTCGGGCACCCCTGGCCTTCAAGGGCAGTCTGGTTTCCCCCCGCCTGCTGCCTGTGATTTGGGCACAATGGCCACGGCAAGCGTGGAGGCTGGCTGTGCCCTCACTAGATAATCCATGAGGCTGGGACCTTCCTTTGTCACAGCTTGGGTCCTTGAGGCCTCGGACGAGGGAGGCAGCTACTGAGTCAGTGAGCAAGGTTATGACAGAGCTAGGCTCTGGGAGGGCGTTTAGGTGTTTGCTTTTTTATGATTCCCAGAGCAGCCCTGATGGGTCCCCAGGAGCAACAAGAAACAGCTTTTCCGGGGGCTGGGGTGGTAGCTCAGTGGTAGAGCACTTGCCTCGCACGCGTGAGGCCCTGGGTTCGATCCTCAGCACCACCTGATAAATAAATAAACAATTAAAAAAAGAAAAAGAAAGAAACCGATTTTCTTCTGCAGTGTCCTCTCCTAAGTCCATCTCCTCTTGTTTTTGATCTTGAAGTCAACAGAATAAGAGGAAGGAAAAGAGAAAAACTGTGCACCTGGAACAGAGGCCATTTCGGCCTTCTAGCAACCTAGAGGACTCCGAGGCCTCTCCTCACACGTGCTTCCCCTGCCATTCCCAGCCACCTGGGGGTGTTATGCCGAGGCACTCCGCAGCTTCCAGCTGGTGGCAGGTTTAATTTCAAGGGTGTTTCTGCAAGACACAAAGGAGGACCACAGCCTTATTGCAGCGGGCCATGGAAATGCAGGCAGCATCTGAAGACAGTTAGCTGCAGCAAGGAGAATAACCCCTCCCACCCACACAACCCAGAGCCCTTTTAATTTTAAGGGAACAACAGCCTTATTCTCAGGCTGTGAAGTGGGGTGGGGGGAAGCAGGGCCGCATCTTACTGTCCCTGCTCTCCCCCACCAGTTCCTTCTGGGCAGCTCAAGCCTCAGGCCTGTGTGTGCTAATTTTGTCTCCGCTGCCCGAAGCCTTTACAAACTTGGGGCATAAACTCCCTAGCCACAGAGAGATCTAATAATAAACCAGATTTAAACCAGATTTGAAGTTATTAATCTTCTTTTTCATAAAAATAAGCTCATGATTAAAGCAGCAGAGGGTAAGAATTAACTCAGGACACAGGCCCTTGAAGCGTCATCCATCAGGCCCTCTGCTGAATGCCTCCTGCGGTATTCAGGAGAGGAGGGAGCTTTCCTGAATGAAAGAGGTGACAGGTTGCTGGGACTGAGTGGCCTCCAAGCTGGGACCTCCCCGAGCAGGTCTCTGCAGACACTTTACACATATCTGGATCTTGCTCCAGATCCTGGACATCTGGGAACCACTGACTGGCTGGCGGGTCACTTAACCTTAGCCTTTGTAACCCAGTAGAAGTGACTCTGTGACGTGAGTTCCCTTCCCACCCCCCTGCCTGTGGCTTGCTAATTCCAAAGACACTTCTGAAAGCTGGTGCCCCCAGCCCTACGATGGCCCAGAAGACTGCAGGGGAAGAGCATGGGAATGGGAGGAGGGTCTTCTCCCACCTCCGTCCATCCTGCTTGGTCCGCCCTGGCTGATCATCCTCTAACCAATCACACCTCGGTCTTCTGCCAGGCTTTTCTCCTTCTTCCTGTTCATGTGTGCATCCCTTCTCGGGGCAGAACAATCTCCGTATAATGTGACTTCCATGAGCCTGTGCTGGCGAAGGCTGGGCCCGTGACTGTCTCACGCCTGCTTTGGATTATGTTCTCATTAAAGTGAACGAGGCCAGGGTGGCGGTTGCGGCCATGTTCCGGACACGGGTGTCTCAGGAGTCCCTGAGCCTGGGGCTCCGTCCTGGAGAAAGGAAACCCAGGGATTAGGAAGAGGGGACGCCATCCTTAGGGACCAGGGAGAGCTGTGAGTTATGGCGCTAGATGTCAGCCCGGGGAAGATGGCCAAACACTCCTGAGCTCCCCGTCTAGTGAGTTCTGGGCTGGCAGCTGTCACTTCCCTTCCCACGGGCCACTCCTCACCGCACCGGAAAGCCGTCATTACTGATTCCCGCTTGCCAGGGACAGCCAATAGGAGGGGCTCTCACTGAAAGAGCAAGGTTAAGGCCAAGCTGTGCTCGGGGAGGAAGTGTCTGCTGGAGGCTGGTGTCAGCCTCGCTTGATTTAAGTCATCCCAGATTCCTGCAAAGGCAGTAAACAGCAGAGTGATGAAATTGGCCTTGGAGCCAGAACAGGGAGGAGGGCAAAGGAGCACCACCAAGGGGTGGGGAGGAATGAGGGGCAGGGGCTGGACATCCTCTCTGATCCCAGGAATGGCAGGAATCCCTCCCTCAAAGAGGCCCCTGTGATCTGGGAGAGGTTCAGGTCAGAGGAGCACAGAAGACGCTCGGGAATCCCAGCCCTCTGGTGTGCAGGGAAGACATCAGAACCTCGTGACCGTCCAGGGAGCTGTCCCTATAAACTGTTGGCAGATTGATGATGAAATGGCACCTTGAGTCACAGAGCAGGGCTGTAAGGTTGATTTTGCAGGATTTGAGATTGGTTGTATCCCACCCATCACTCTTCTTGTCCCTCCTTATCCCTTCCTCCTCCCACTTTACAACCCTCTCCGAAGCACTCACCTACACACCCAGATTCACACACGTACACCATTGTGCCATTGGCAAGAAGCACCTGGAATCCAATATTGTAGAGAGGAGAGCCAGGAACCAGAAAGTTTTGCCGCTAGTTGCTCAGTGATGTAAGCCGGCCGGTAAAGACCTGATCTCTCTCCATCTGTATCTCTGTCCCCCTCTCAACTCAGTTTCCTAACCTGTCAAGCTGGGAGACTAATTTCTCACTCCATCTTTCTCACAGGCCAGTCAAAGGGATCCATTGGGGCAATGGAGTTCCCAAGTCCTAAGCCCTGGTCTCGAGCCCTACTCAACTCAGAATCTCTGGGGATGGGTCCCTGATCTGTTCTCTTGAGCGATGCCCAAATGAGTCAAGGTGCAGCATAGAACCCCTAGCAGAAAGCACAATACAAAACCATTCATAGCTTCATTTGAAATTGTGTTTGTGAGCCCTTTGGTGTGCCAGTCACTGTGTCGGGGGTTTTGGATAAAGCAGGGAAGATGGAATCAATCCCTGTTGTAGGAACTTAAGTCCTGGGCGAGAGAGCCTCTATCAAAGGAAAACACAGAGCATGAGAAGCACATGCAACACGGATTTACTCGACTCTGGGAGCTCAAGGAAGGCTTTGCTGCAGAACTTAAGTCTCTCAACTCCCTGCTCATCTGTTCAGGGCTGCCTTTGCTCAACAAGTCTTCTTGGGGACTCTGCATCTTAGCTTCTGGTTGGTCACAGTGGTCACTATGCAGTCCTTGGGAAATGAGGTCACAGGTTCCAAAGGGTTTTGGGATGAAACTCCAGACGGCTCTGTGTGCTGCGACTTGTGCCTGTCACTCCTCCTTTCTGACCTCAGTTGCAGAAGCAAGACTCCTTAGCATTTTGCAGAGCCTTTGTGCCTTACCTCAGTGGTTCGAGTTTGGTGGGAAGATGCCTGAACTCAAGTCTTGGCTTTGCCACTTGTGTTCTGTGTGCTGTTGAGCAGTTTCCTTCCCTTCTTTGAACCTCAAGGTTTTTTTGTCCGTAAAAGTGATACTTTGGACTGTAAAATTTATGGGGTTGTAGTGAAGACTGCCCTGGGGCAGGAACCAACACTCCATCCCATTTAAAAAATGAAAACAGAGAAAAGCAAGCTTGGAGCTTCTGCTTCTAGCACCATCAACCTAGACATAATTCTCAGGCTCTAAAGTTTAGGTATTAGAAAGCTAACAGACACGCTACTCGATGCAGAGCTAAAGTTGAGAGAAAATAGCACGGAGCTGCGAGGATCAGGAGGAAGAAAAAGAGGGAAAAAATTAAATTAGGAGCTGAAACAGGACGACGGGAAAATAAGCACAGAGGCTGGGCATCGGGACAGAGAGAGCACAGCCTTGGGTGCATGAGAAGACAGGGAAGAGAGGAGAGGTGACCGTGAGAGGCAGGAGGCCGGGGCAGCTGGACTGAAGTCTGGTATCATAATCCTGGACCCTGGAAGGTCCTCCTCCCAGGCTGTCCCACTCTCACCCTGGATCAGTCCCCATCCCTTCTGATTGATCACAACATATACTGACTCGTCAGTGCCAGGCCTTACCTGTTGGTGAAGATTTTTACTCACCCCAGCTCGTCTGTTCTCTGAAAAACTCGGGGAGGAGAGAAACAAGAGGCTAGGGGGAAACATCCATCTTCCAGACGGCCATCGGGAAACTGGCGTCTCCAGAGCCTCCAGGCAGAGTCCAAAGTCTCGCTAATAATTGTGTGGTAGGTGTGTGTGTGTGTGCACAAACATGCACACATGCTGGGGACGGAACCCAGGGCCTCACATGTGTTAAGCACACACTTCTACCACTAAGCTACATACCCCCAGCCCTTTGCTAAGAATTTTGAAATGCACAAGATAAAATATGGAGATCCTTTGAAATGAAACTCATACTTTTTATGATAAAGTTTATTGGGAGGGTCTAGCAGATCTGTACATATTCATATGCTATGTGGGTAAAAATAAAATTTATATACCCCCATAGTAACTTGTTAATTAAACAGAACATCAAGATGTCCTTGTGATCTAATCCAGTAAATTTACTTTTAGGAAATTGTCTTAAGAAGATCATGTGTTCATGACATTTCATGTATCAGGATTTTTCACCATGATACACATTGCAGTCTTCTTAATGCACACACATATGCATACTTAATTTTTTCTAAAGCATTTGAATATAACCTACATATATTACAGTCATTTTTCTCTAAGAATAGGAATATAATCAGAGAAGAGTTAAGAATTTCATGAATTTATACTCCATCTGATCTGCTATTCATATTCCACTTTAGTCAGTTTGCTGATATCCTCTATAGATGGTCCTTCGTCCCCCACACAAGATCCAGTCTGTTCTGTGACCAAGCATTGCATGTTGCTATCATGACTCTTTCACCTTTAACTGTCTTCAAGGACTGATTGTTCAGATTGGCTGACTTTTGTTTTTAATAGGATGATCCTCATTTTGTGTTTTTCTCCTGTTTCCTTTTGCATCTTGTGGGTAAAATACATAGGTGGTGGAGGCTCTCACAATGCCTACCTGTCCCTCCTAGGTGATACTACTGACGATCACCTAGTCAACGTGCTTCCTGATTTCTCCAGTATTTAAGTACTGAGTTCTCCACTTCCTTGCAACAAATAAGGTCCCAGTGTGGAGACACTTTAAGGCCTCACACATAACCTGCTCCTCGGGCAAAATGGTCCCTCGGGAGCACTCACCGCTGGTTCTTGCCTGATCCAGTGTCTACCATGATTGCAAATGCTGATTTCCCAACTCCAGCACCACTGTAGGAAGGAGCCTTCCCTTCTCCCTTGCTGTTTATATATCCATCATTGTGAGTTCACAAATCCCTACATTTTTAATGACATGTAATCTTATCATTATACCTAACTTTTTTAGTACACAAATTGTCCCAGTTTGGGTGAGTGGGAACATCTTTAAGCTGACTTTTGTATTTCTTGTGACCTTCCATCTTTTCTTTTCCTTCCATTTGTAAGCACTTTTTAGAATAACAAAATGGTCCGTGTTCATCTTACCCGGACCCCTACCCTGGACCAGCCATTTCTCCAAGGAGCCCTGGCTCTTTTTGGTGGGAAGTGGTCCTGGAGATCAAGACCTGGCTCACAAAGGATGCCCATTGCTGTGGTAGCACCTGCTTCCTAGACCTTTCCACAGGCAAAGCTGCACCTATACACATGCCTGCAAATGTAGATACATATGAGCACGTAATTATGAAGATTTTAGAAATTTGAAGTTCATATTGATAGCTTCCATTCAGTCTGTTCTTGGGGGGCTCTTTCTTGCCTCTCCCACTCCAGATTCAAGTGTCCCTTTACCCAAGCAAGAGCCCTGGGTCCAAGCTACACCAGCACAAGGCTCACTCACTCAACCCCATTCTAATTTAAAATAATTTCAGAATTGCTCCAGCCATGCTACAACAAGAAGCAAACCTGCATAAGGTGGTCAAGGTTCATTTGCATTTTTCCACTCATACCAACCCCATCCCAAGGTGACCCATGTGGACTATGTCACAAGTTACTTAAGGATGGTTCTTTCCTTCTTTCTTTGTCCTCCTGCAAATACAATGAGGTTCATTTGTTTCCGTTTATATATATATTCCTTCATACCTTCCCTTTTTCACTTAGTATCTCCTGGAAATTATTCCACACCAGTTAGTAGCGATTTCCCTATTTGTTTCTATCGCCACACAGAGCTCGATTCTGTGAATACACACCACAGCTCATTAACCAGTCTCCTTCCGTTGTACGTAGACAGTTTCTGTGTTAGGAATTACAAATAACCGTGCAATGAATAACAGTCACATGCATTCCACAATGTCAGAGGTGTGTATTCTGGATAAATTCATAGATGTGTGATTGCTGAGCTGGAGAGTAAAAGCATATGTCAGATCCCCTCCGTAAATTGAGGACCATTCTGTGTCCCCACCCCAACCCCCCACCGCCCGGCCAGCAGAGTGTATCGTCAGGCCTCTGCATTTTTGCCAGTGATGACGTATCTCATCTGATGGGTGAGATACGTCATCACAGTGTGGTTTTAAATCACATTCATCTTATTAGTAAAGTGGAACATCTTTTCATTTGTTCAAGGCTCATCTTATGCACTTTTCATAAATCGTGCCGGTCTGTGACCCATTTTTCTATAGGATGTCTGGTCCTTTATTTCCTTAATTGTTTATGCTCTTTGTGAATCTGGCGTATCCACTCTTGTCTGTGATACATGTTTGATCCTGCCCATGGTGTTTGGTTTTTGTTTTTGTTTTGTTTCGTTTGCCGTGCAAAGGTGGCTCGGTTTTATTGTCATGTTTGCCTCTGGATTTGGAGGCAGTTTTAAAGTCCCCTTTCTGGACTTTTCTGGAACAATCTAGATTTCATCCCCAGCTTTTCAGAACAAAATCCTCAGTCAGCTTGGAGGAAGCCCTTGCTCATTTTGCAACATCCCCTCAGGGATTTGGCTTATTCTGCCTTATTTTAGGCATCTTCATTCCTGTTGCTCATTAAAAAAAAAAAAAAAAAAAAAACAGATCTTACTTAGGGGGCCTGGGGGGTCTGGGAAACAAGCGCAGCCTTCTGAATGAGGGAACACATCATTTGGGTCTTATTTAAGGACTGCACACTCCAAGGGAGGAAGTACCGAATTGGCCTCCAGACAGGGGGTCTTCTTCCCCTGATCCCTTGGCACCCCCCGGGTCCTGGATGAGGCATGTGAGGCAGGGGGTGATGCCCGTCCTGTGTCCTCTCACCTCCTGCCTCCTCCTCTCCTTGGCTTGCCTGAGATGAATGCCTTCGAGGTGGAGACCACGTTCAGCCTTGTCCCTGGAGAAGAGGAATTCTGTTTCCCTCACCACGTGTCAGGGCACGAGAGGACACTGAGCCCTATCAATCAAACAGCTCTTATTTCTTCTTCCTCCACTCCCAGGGGTCTGAGCAAGATGCAGATAGAATAAGTCATGGAGCTGCCCAGGGGTCTTTCCCAGCCCACGGGAGATAGGGAGAACCTTCATCCAGAGGGGTGGGACACCAGCTCCCCAGCTGCCTAAGTCTTAACTCTGTGCCTCTTTTCTTGGCTTAACTCAGGACACCTGGAGTTCAGGTGGAGTGGGCTGGCTCAGACCCAGGCGTACAGTGGGCAACGGCTGCAGGGACAGGTGCTGAGTGGGCTGTTGGAGAGGGATGAGGGTGGCTTAGGGTGCAGCCTGGGTCTGATGGCACTGGTTCCACCGCAGTGAGGTCGGCTGGTGGCGACGGGGATGCGTTGTGTGTTACCGAAGAGGAACTGGCTGGTGAAGACGAGGACATGCCGTCCTTCCCGTGCACCCAAGAGGGTAAGAGCTCTGGGGGCTGCCCCTCCTCCTCTCTGGGCTGAGAGTCCCTGCGCATCTCCAGGATGGTGAGTGGCTTGTCTCACTAGATGGCTTCAAAATCCTGGCTCTCGTTGCCTTACCGCTTACTGGAGAGTGGAGGGCAGAGCCACGTGGCCCTGGACTGAGCAATATGGACGAAGCCAGCATTTGACACAAGTGCCATCTGTCTCCTATGCTCCTGAGCCCTGTCACGGACCTCACACTCTATCCAGATCAGGGGACTCTGTGCCCCGATTGTCCCCTCCATGGTCTCCCATGCTATTTGCGTTGATGTTTGGAGTAGGGCCCTTGGTGGCTTTCGGTGTGGATTAGAGCTCTCCTTCTCCACCTTGGCTGTGTGCTGTGATCGGCCAGCAATGCCTGACACCGCTTCTCATAAAGGCAGGTTTCTTTTACTCTGGAGTGTGCACCAGGTGGCACCAGGATTGTCAGTCATTTCTGGTACTCATCCTGCGCAGACGAAGTGGAGTTCACCTTGGGAGCTCCAGGCAGGGCCATCCCCACCTCCAGTTGGGCACTGGGCACCTGCCGGAGTTTCCAGGAAGATCTGGCTCCCTCCTCCCTCCACACCAGCCACCTAACTGGTAGACTGTCCGTATCTGTTTGGTTTCCAGAGGAACTGCTGGTACCTGCCCAGTTTGGGGACTGATGACCAATGTTCTTATTTGCCAGGGGCTCAGGGGTTTCCCAGGGGGAGGGGCTTTTAGTTCTAAAAGGGAAACAGACTCTGCAAGGAGATACCATGACAGGAGAGTTTGGGTGCTAAAACCTAGAAGGTCCAGGGCAGAAGGGGACAAGCTGGTCACCCAGGAGTACCACAAGACTGCCGATACTGTGGACTACCGCCAGAGCCACTGAAGAGGGTAGAGGCGTTTCCCCACCCCAGAGCTGAATGAAGACACCATAGAGAGAGAGAGAATGTCCATGGTGATGGAGGGTGTCCTTGGAAGACCCTGACCCTGTCTCCTCTATTCCAGAAAGTTCTAGGACCTAGAGAAATATGGTGAAGCCCGTAGAGAATGAGAGTGGGGACTCCCCTGTGGGCCTCGTTTGACAGGGAATGAGACAGGCCAGAGCAGGAATGTGGAACTGACCCTCCCATTCCAGCCTTGGCCCCTGGCCTAAGCCACTGTCCTCCTTCTGTCCCCCACAGGTCGGCCAGGACCCCGCTGCAGCCGCTGCCAGAAGAACCTGTCTTTGCACACGTCGGTGCGGATTCTGTACCTCTTCCTGGCTCTGCTCCTGGTGGCGGTGGCTGTGCTGGCCTCTCTGGGTGAGTCCAGGTCCCCCCATCCCAGGCTACAGGGGAATGTCTGGGCAGGAATCCAGCACCAAACTCTCTCCCATGAAGACAAGCCCCTAACACCTATAGCCCAGGCCCCAGAATCAGCATCTTTCTGACCAGGAAATCTTTTTTTTTTTTTTTTTTTTTTTTTTAATATTTATTTTTTAGTTCTCGGCAGACTCAACATCTTTGGTGGTATGTGGTGCTGGGGATCGAACCCGGGCCGCACGCATGCCAGGCGAGCGCGCTACCACTTGAGCCACATCCCCAGCCCCTGACTAGGAAATCTTAATGTCTGCTCCACCTGGAGACTGGCCCCTAATTTCTGGTCTGAATGGCCTGGAGCAAGGCCCTCCCCTGCTCAGGGCCCCTCCTTCCCCATGGTAAATGAGGTGGGAGGATGCGATCAGCGGTCTCCATGTCAGCTCCTTGTTAGAATGACCTGGGAGCTTTAAAAATTACTGATGCCTGGGCCCCGTCCTGGGAAACGTAACCAACGCAGTACCATTCAACTCTCCAGATGGCTCTATTGTATATAAGGGGTTGAGATCACTGGATCAGGGACTTTTAAGTCCCTCTCCTGGTCTGTGAGTGTTTCTCAAAGGGGGTTGGACGCCAGCCTCCTGCATCAAGATCACCCCCAGCATTCACTAAAATGCAAATGCCTGGGTCTTACAACAGGCCTACTAAACCAGAGCCCTGCAGGTGAGGCCTAGGGAGCTGAAGTTTGGTGCTTCTCATGTGTACTATAGTCCATGACTGCGGTGGCTGGCCCAGGGGACAGTGTGTGGCCAGGTTCAGGTAACCACTGCCTTCTGGATGCTCATCACAATTTAAGGTAAATTGATTGAGAGAAATTCGGTGGTGTCTCACTACAACGCCTTTCCCCTCTTCACTTCAGACTTTGAAAAAAACAGGCTCCGGTAGGTTTGTCTCAGTTTCCTAGACATCAGGGACAAGGCCGGGAGTGGGGAGGGGGAAGGGAGGCAGCAAGGGTGTCCTACTCTGGGTGCCAACGCTGAGAGTGAGGACCTCCCTGGGAGGGGCACCGGGTCCTATCCCTGATTGGGGACATTCGGTAACCAAGATTCTTGACTTGAAGACAATAAACCAAAAAGTAAGGAAAACAGTGAACACGTTGACATATAAATGACAAAGTGTGAATTGTGCAGAGGGGGATAAATTACATGGAGTGAGCCCTTGGCTGCTGGCTTGGCTATAGACTTCATGAAGCACCAGAATAGGAACCGAAGTCATTCAATCTCTATACCGTCGCTCCTCCAGCTATACAGGGGTTCTCAACTGAGGGGAGGCTCAAATGGAATAATAACTGCTGAAAACTGAAAAATACTAGCCTATATAACAGAAATAATTATTCCTAGGCTCTCTCACATGCCACTGTCACTGAGTAAATGTCTTGACCTCTCTGAGATATGCAATGCTAAGTCGAGTCCAGGGATACCAAATAATTAGAAATCACAGAATTTGGGAGCTGATGAGAGTCTTAGAAGTCAACTAGCTCTACATGTTTTATTTTCTAGATGATTAAATTGAGCTCTGGAGAGGTTAATTGACTTATCCAAAATCACCCAACGAATTTTATACCAATCTGGGTCTAGCAGCTGTGTTATCTGGCTCTTAAGGCAGTGCTAATGTCATTCCCCAACACTTGATTTCGGAGCATCTGTGGGAAGCATCCTGTCTATCTCCAGTCCAACCTGCACCCCATGTCACTGCCAGGCCCCTCCAAGCTGCTGCTAGAGAATGACTGGCATCCTAATGCTGCCGAGGTACCCTGACCCGGCCAGCTCCATGCCTTCAGTAGGGTTCCAGGTTGCCCTGGGGTGCAGAGTGGTAGAAGTTTTTCTGGAGGACAATTTGGCAACTTCTACCAAGGACTTAAAAATGTTAATGTCCTTTGACCCTGTGATTCTATTTCTATCACTTTATGCTAAGAGAAATCATATGCACACAGCCATCGTATATGAGGATGCTTCTAGGATCAAGCTTTACTCATATCCACAGATCCAATTGAATTTATAAGCTCAGAAGACAAGGTAACTTAAGTGTACCCAGCATCAGGAGATATTTGTCACTGCTATTCCGTTTACATAGAGAACCATGCAGACTCTAAAAGGAATGATTCTGAAGTGACTTACGCCTTGATGGAAAAAATGCCCATGACATGTTACCAATAAGGGGCGAGTAAGAGAAAATAGTTGGAATATTCAGAACATCCCAATTTTGCTTGTTTTCTAAAACAGTATTTATCTATGTAGATGTATGATGCGTGTTGATGTAAACACAGCTACAAGAAATACACAGATATTGCTGCAGCAATTTCTGAGGGCAGTATTAAGAATAACTTTTATTTTTTCTGAAATTTCCCTATTCTATCATATGAACAAGTCCTATTTCTAAAACCTGGAGTGGGGGCATGAAATATCTTTTTAAAGGAATGTGTTTCAAACTTTAATCTTAAGCACCTTCCCTTACTGGGAAGCCTCCTAGGAGAAGGGTGGATGGTGTTGCTTGCAGAGGGCTGATAAAAATACCTTCTCAACCAATGAGCGCTGTTTTCTCTGATCCAAGACTCTGGCCCCATTTCTCATGTTTCCCTATAGTTTTTAGGAAAGTGGATTCTCTCTCAGAAGACATCTCCCTGGTCCAGTCCATTTATGACAAGAAGCTTGTATCAATGCAGGAAAACCTCCGAGGACTGGGTGAGCATGTAGTGCACAGCTGTGCTGATCACGTTGGACCAGGTTCATGGGGTGACAGGTCCCTCCCTCTGTGCCATGGGCTTGGTTCGGGGCAGGCTTTGCCAACCTTCTGGGCACAAGACCAGGACAGCCACGGCTCCTCTCCCCTCTGAAGAAGGCTGCTTCCTGGCTTCGCCTAGGACTGTAGAGGGGTGTTCTGCATGGGCAGATCTAGGCAGAGTCTAAGGTACAGAAGGAAGCCAAGTGTAGTCCACTCCCAAGATATCCTCACTCGGGGCCATGATTTGTGTGTGTGTGTGGTGCTGGGAATTGAACCCAGGGTCTCACATCTACCAGCAAGTACTGTGCCACTGAAAGACATCCTCAGCTCCCCAAAATGATTTTTAAGGCCTTCCAAAGCCCCCTTACCTGTCAGCCCCTCCTCATCCCTGACTTAAGCCACAGCACAATTCCTGATGCTCTCTATCCCCAGCTTTAGCCAGGAACGTCCTGAGAGAAGGAAAGCAAAGGAGCCATGGTGGAATGTTTTAGAGGTGGTATGCAGCCAGGTGTGGTGGTGCACAGGTGTAATCCCAGCGACTTGGGAGGCTGAGGCCAGGGGATCACAAGTTCAAGGCTAGCTTTGGCAACTTAGCAAGACCCTGTCTCAAAATAAAAAATAAAAAGGGCTGGCATTGTAGCTCAGTCGTAGAACACCCCTGGGTCCAACCCTCGTACTGCCAACATAAATAAATAAAAATACAAGTGGCATGGAAAGTCCTGGTCTGCCACTAACTGGCTGAGTGCTATCGGGCAAGCCACCTTTCTGTGCCCCATTCCTCATGAGTCACAAGGCGAAAATCCCCACTCTATCTTCCCACAAACATATTGTGAGAGGGTCGAATAATGGATTAAAAAAAAACTGAAGAAATTTTAAAATAAAGTACAAAAAGGAGGTTCCTGGCCACCTCAGAGAAAGCACTAAGATCTATTCTTGAGAATGTGGTGGTGGGGTGGAGAAAACATCCTGAATCTTTCATTTCAGATCCTATGATTAAGGGTATTTGGTAAAAATTGAAATTCCATTGAGATGGCAAGGCTTTCTAGAAGGATTTCATAGCAAACTTAGGAAAGGAAGCCCCTTGCCGGGTCATTATTCTCTGAAATGTTTAGTTTAAAGAAGCACCATTGTCCCACGGTTCTTCAGCAACTCAAAATGTTGTCCCTTTCTCCTGAAGACCCGAAAGCTTTGAACAACTGCTCTTTCTGCCACGAGGCTGGGCAGCTGGGGCAAGAGATCAGGAGACTTCAGGAAGAGCTGGAGGGCCTTCAGAAGATGCTTCTGGCCCAGGAGGTCCAGCTGGACCAGACCTCGCAGGCCCATGAACTGCTCTCCACCACCAGCAACCAAATCTCCCAGGAGATGGGCGGTTGCTCCTTCTCTGTCCACCAAGTCAACCAGTCTCTGGGGCTCTTCCTGTCACAGGTGAGGGGCTGGCAGGCCACCACCACTGGCCTGGACCTCTCTCTGAAGGACCTCACCCAGGAGTGCTATGATGTCAAGGCTGCTGTGCACCAGATGAACTTCACCGTGGGGCAGAACTCTGAGTGGATCCACGGGATCCAGCGCAAGACGGACGAGGAGACCCTCACCCTCCAGAAGATTGTCACCGACTGGCAGAACTACACCCGGCTCTTCGGCGGCCTGCGCACCACCTCGGCCAAGACTGGAGAAGTGGTCAAGAACATTCAGGCCACCCTGGGGGCCTCCTCGCAGCGCATCAGCCAGAATTCCGAGAGCATGCATGACCTGGTGCTGCAGGTCATGGGCTTGCGGCTGCAGCTGGACAACATCTCATCCTTCCTGGACGACCATGAGGAGAACATGCATGACCTCCAGTACCACACTCGCTACGCCCAGAACCGCACGGTGGAGAGGTTCGAGTCGCTGGAGGGTCGCATGACATCCCACGAGATTGAAATCGGCACCATCTTCACCAACATCAATGCCACCGACAACCACGTGCACAGCATGCTCAAGTACCTGGACGACGTGCGGCTCTCCTGCACGCTGGGCTTCCACACGCACGCAGAGGAGCTCTACTACCTGAACAAGTCTGTCTCCCTCATGCTGGGCACCACGGACCTGCTCCGGGAGCGCTTCAGCCTGCTCAGCGCCCGGCTGGACTTCAACGTCCGCAACCTCTCCATGATCATGGAGGAGATGAAGGCTGTGGACACGCAGCACGGGGCAATCCTTCGCAATGTCACCATCCTGCGAGGTAAGAGGCAGGTCAGGCAGGGCTGCTGCCAAGCTCTCAAGGGCCTTTCTGATCTTGCACCTGGTTTTAGGCTGAAATCCTGGCAGGCTGGCACAATCCTGTAGCACGTGCCTAAGGCAGCGGGCAGCTTAGGAACTATCCTTGCAAAACCCTTTTGTAAAGTTTTGGTGGCTTCTAACTTTGCTTATCATACACACGTGGGTTTTTATATATGTATTTGTTTAATTGGGCCCATTAGAGAAATAGGTAGGCCTTGACTTTCAGAAACTGCTTCCATCTTTTTCCTTTCCCACTCTCTCATTAATGCCCTCATATGTCCGTCCAGCTACTGACCCTCAGAGGCTCCTCACTCTGAGGTGCCCTTCTCGTCCTATACCCCACATACACTAGTGTGTTTCTCTGAGTTCTCCAGAAAAACAGAACCAATAGCTTGTAGATTATAAATATGATAGATGGATGGATGGATAGATAGATAGATATTATAAGCAATTGGTTTATGTGATTTTGGAGGCTGACAAGTGCATAATCTGCAGAGCTGATGTCCCAGTTGGAAAGCTGTAAGGCAGAAAATTCTCTTACTGAAGGGAGAGTCAGTTTTTACTACTCAGGCTTTCAACTGCTTGGATGAGGCTCACCCATATTAGGGAAAGCTATCTGTCTCGCTGAGTCTTTCAATTTACATGTCAATCTTATCCAAAATTACTCACACAGAAATACCCAAATTGATGTTTGACCAAATACCCAGGCTTCCCACATTCCAGTAAGTTTGACACTTAAAATTAACCATGACAAGTCCATCCCTTGAGCCAAATGCCATGGCACATGCTTGCAATCCTAGCTACTTGGGAGGCTGAGGCAGGAGGATCCCAAGTTCAAGGCAGCCTGGGCAATTTAGCAAGACCCTGTCTCAAAATTTAAAAAAATAAAAATAAATAAATAAAAAGGACCAGGGATATAGGTCAGTGGTAAAATCCACCTGGGTTCAATCACCAGCACCAAAAAAATTTTTAAAAAGGTTATTGCTTGTCAATTTGGCAGCCATACATGTTTCCTGAGATCAGCACACTTAATAGCCAAAAAAAGACAATAGCAAGGTCATGCTTCTATGTACCGTGAAACAACTGTGTACAACCCAAAACACCCTAACCCTTTCCCCAGAAGAAGAGTGATTTTTACTTTTCTCTTCACATCCCATAACTCAAATACTATGATGTGAAGTTGACAACATAATAAATGCTAAGATATAAAGTCAATGAAACAACATCTGCAGTGGAAGTCCCCACCTGGTTAAGCCTATAAAAATCCACTCTTCTTCTCCAAGATCCAGATGTCCTCTGCACAGGGAAATGAGAGTTGAGTGGGGCCACAGTGGGCATCAGCGCCCCTTCGCCTTTCCAGTCCTTCCTGTGGCTTCCGCAGTGCAGCGTTGCCTTTGGTGTACCCCTTTCCTTGGTGGAGACAGAGCCCTCGCTCCCTGGTCAGGGAGCCAACCTGGGGGTTCTGCCAACTCTGGGTGTATCTAGGCCCACTGCACACCCTGAAACTGGATGTGGTGGGAAATCACAGGACGGGTCTAGGGTCCACTGACCCCACCGTGAGTTAGACAACAGGAGACCCCCCCTTCATTCCACCAGTCTAGATTGAAGACCACCCAACCTCCAACAGCCTTTACTGTGACTCGGGGGCCACAGGGATGTTTTGGGTTGCCTGGAATCAGCATCAGCTCAGAGCCAGGGTCCCGAAGTCCTGCCCAGTGTGTGTAAGTCTCAAATAACAAAGCCACTTGGACAGTCCAGTCTCCTAGCCTTTGTCTCCTTCCTCCACAGTATCCAGGGCAGGTCTGGCACTTCTAACCCATTTTCTAGGGGGTCACCTTTTGGTCCATGCTTCAGACAGGTCCAGCTCACCAGCAAACCTGTTAGAGTCCTTTCTAACTCCTTGGGTGTCCCCAGGCAAGGAGTGGACCCAGGACTCAAATCCAAGGCTGCCCAAGATCCTTGAGTGGCCTTCCACTCAAAGTCACACACTCCGAAAACAGGCGAGGGAACAAGACGTGCTTCCCAGTACAGATGGCCTCATGTGGTTCCTTCAGTCGACTCTGGTCCTCTTTCCACCAAACCCCAGCAGACTGACTCCTTCTCCCAGGCACTGAACCCTCAGGCTGCCCTTAGATTCATATTGAAAAGACTCCTAAACTGAGTTCCCCTACACCAGGAACCCGGATGACTCCTTGATTCCATCCCCAGAAAGGGTTTGTCTCTGTGGGAAATTTCAGCAGATCTTGGTTCTAGAGAACAGGATAAGTAGGCGCTGTGACCTGGTGGTTCTAAATGTCTTGGCCCCGTCATCCAGGGAGCTCCAAGAGAGAGGCGGAGGACCTCAGGATCCAAGACAAACTCTCCTCTCCACAAAACTCAGGCTTAGCACCAACCTTTCTGACCCGCTGGTTCTCTTTGTCCATTAAGTTCCAAATCTTTGTTGACTTCCTTTTACACCATTGAGCATTTCTTCTGCCACTAGGGCTGTTTTTCTTTGATGTAGACTAGTGAGATATAGAGAGAGAGATCCTGTTTTTGCTCATTGTTATTTTTATTTTTGCAACTAAGCCAGATACTGAGTATTTTGATGGAAACTGAAACACAGTACTTTGCCTAAAGGGTGTATCTTCTAAGGAGCCACGTTCCAGTGGACGGCGTCAGTCGACAGTTCTTATGGACGACAAAGACCTTTTGCACACTTTGTTACATGTCAGCCTCACAATGACCCAACACAGTGCTCTCCCAGCAACTGTGGTTTCAGTTGTTCACAGTCAATAGCAGTGAGAGAGAGAGAGAGAGAGAGAGAGAGAGAGAGAGAAATTTCTTATTTTAAGAGAGAGAGACCACAGTGATATAGCTTTTACTATAGTATTTTGGTTATAGTTGTCTTATTTTATTAGTTATTGTTGTTACTCTCTTCCTGAGCCTGGTTTATAATCTAAACTTTACCGTGGGTATAGTTGTATGGGAAGAAACAGTGTATATAGATTTCCGTATCATCCCTGGCTTCAGGCTTGTAGAACACGCCCTCTGCAGAAAAGGGGGGACTACCGTGCAGTAGAAAGACAGATGTTGGTGTCTCTGTTTCATAGGAAGGCAGGTGAGAGCGGGAGGAGGTGGTTGAGGAATGAGCCAAGGTCACCACGACCCCTCACTGTAGTTCTTAGATGCACACGTCCGTTGCTTACCCAGAAAGGGAGATGCTGAGCGCTTAAGGCTGCACACACCCTGAGACATTTCTGCTCAAGTCCTGCTCAGGTGCAGAATGGAGAAGGAGACAGTACTAAGAGGACTGACAGGAGAATGGCCTTGCAGATTAACAGTGGCTTCTGTCCTGACCGTGGTAGAGTTCTCATCAGAGGGCCTCGTCTTAGCCTGAGAGCAAAATGGGACATCTCAGCTCCACGCGACCCTCACTTCAGCCTCTGAGCAATTATTCAAGTGGCATCTATCACACAACATACCTCCTGGTCATCAACGCCACCATATGTAAAATTTCCCACATATGAAAAAAAATTCAGGGTCACAATGCACATCCCATCCCACAGGGACCTGGTCACTTATTCATTCACCCCCTGGGCCCCCCTGCCAGAGCTGCACTGCTGACTAGAATGAAGGGAGAGGATGACAGTGGCCTCAGGCAACAAGGGAGGTGCCGAGTGCTGATGAAGGGGAGGAGCCGGGCTTCTAATTTGCTCTGGGTCTCTAGGCAGAATCACGCCACCTGTCTGGACCTCTGCTCTTTGTCCTCTGTAAATGAAGGGGTAGGACCAGTCCATCTCTGAGACAGATTCCAGCTTTAATCCCAAGCCTCCTCTGACTCACCAGAAAGCCCCTGGTGCTCCCAGGATGTCTGTCCTCCAGAGCCTTTATCTCTTCTACTCTGCAGGGTCACTTCTGTGTCTGTGCTACACAGTATCTAAGCTAGGACTATCCTTTGGGAATTGAAGAGGAAACCCATCACCTCTCCTTAACTGAGCCACCTGAGGCACAGCTTTGGCTATTTTCAACACCTTTTCTTCCACCACAAATAGGAATATTAATTCCTGCCATGCCTATTCTCCCTGGGGTGTTTGCAAGGATCACTGGTAACAGTGAGCTTGAACAAGGTCCTATAAACTAAGAAAGGGTGTCCTAGTGCAAGGGGTTGATAGGAAGCAAAATTGTTTCATGGCACAGGCTCTTCGTTCTACTCAGAAGCCCTCAGCTGAGTGCATGGCCTCCGAAGGTACTCAAGAAAAGTTTGCTTGATAAATCAATCAATTAAAATATGAACAAAGGACAGAAGCCAGAGTGGTCAGGAGGGGCGAGGTGCAGAGGGATTACATTTGCAAACATTTTCCATGGCCTCCGCCTCCACCCCACACCCCGAGGGCCCAGGAGTTTGCCTGTTGAGACAGGAAAAGCAGAGTGGCCCCCTCTTTCTGTTGTTGGAGGCAGGAGCTGTGGCCAGATGTCAGGGAAGAGAGGCTGGGAAGCCACTGGGAGCTCTGCTCAGCACCTCAGCCTGAGAGCTGAACCCTTTGTTGGACGTCTCGGCCTCTCTGCCCAGACCAGTCACTAGCCCCAGAAGCCTTGGGGGAAAGCAGCCGCGGGGATGTCAGGTGGCTTCAGCGAGCCCCTTCTCCTGTATCTCAGCCTTTGGTGGCCCTCAGAAAGCTGCTTCGGCTTTTCCCCCACCCTCCTGGCTGCTGTTGGTGGGAGGTTTAGCTTGTCACAAACCCGTCCATCTAGGCAGGGATGCCGGTCCACAACAGCTCTTCGGATCTCCTTAGGTGACCGCAGCCAGGACCAAGAATCCCTGGCCCAGGCCAATATTCTCACGAAACAGGAGCCTGAGCCCAGCTACCAGTGTGCTACCTCCAGAGCTGGCACTCCAGCCTGGCCCCCCACGCCCGGGCCAGGACGCCTTCCACTGGCCAGTCCTCACTTTTCTAGTTCCTTCTACCCTGGGAAGCTGACTGTGAGAGGCACTAGGGGGTCCTCCTGCCCATGCTCCAACCTACCCATGGGTGAGCAGTGTCAGTATCTTGAGAAACTGGATCCTCTGGCTGCCCCCGCGGCCCCTTCCCACCCAGAGTGCAGACCACAGACTGACCACCCTACTCATCTCAGACATGCAGTCACTTGTGGCTGGACCCTAATGGGCCTGACAGCCTAATTACAGCCTGTGGCTTCCTGCGTAATTATGGGCCTCCCCAGGACTCCAGAGGGCTCTGGTCCCCTGTCCCCGCTCACATCTCAGCCACCATTGCCGGAGTTTCCTCCTTGGCCCTAAAAGTCTCCCCTCTGCTGAGAGTGGCAGCCAACCCTCCCCGCCTCACCTCACCCCATTTCTTACCACTGGAAGGGGCAGGGGCACTGTCCTGGAGATGGCCTTGGTCAGCCTGCAGCCACTTTCCTGCCCTCTGTGCTAACTTCAGGTTGTTGACTTTGTCCCCAGACAGACCAGGTCCCACGCTTTACAGTTCTCATAACTCATGACCGTCCAGAGGGGCAGCAGGGGACCTGCCTTCTGAGTGCCCATCCCACTCCATAGGGACCACTCAACACTCTTCAGAGCAAGGCTTTGGGGCCCTCTCCCTCCTCCAAGAAGCTCCCAGACTGGTCGTCCTGGTCCTGGGAGGCTGGGAGAGGCCCAGGGGTCACTGCCACAGTGATGAGGGGCAGCGGGGAGACAGCGGGGGCATAGGGGAAGGACCCTGGCCTCAGAGTCTCCCAGGCCCAGGTGGCATCCTGGCTCCACAACATCTGGTTAGGGGTCTTAGGCAAGTTCCCACCTTGTGCACAGTGGTTTATCACCTCTAAAGTGACAACCACCACCTAATGCCAGCCACACCACAGACAGAGTTGACAAATGCTGACAAATATTAGCTTGTTTCACAACCCTTTCCTTCCCGTGTCTGTAGCAAGGGCACCTGTCAGGAGCCCATGCAGATGCCCAGCCCTGACCACCTCCCTCCACTTGATCTCCTTGATATCCAGTTTCTCAAGACCCACCCCCATCGGGTGCTCAGAGATGGGGTCAGCAGTGGCAGCCACAGCTGGGCAATCCATACCTAGGGCAATGAAGTGAGTACTGTGACCGAGACTTCTGCAAAGATCCAGCAGGAGAGCGTGGACATTTGGTTCTCCTCAAAGACAATATGGAACTGCCCTAGAAAGAGGAGCCTAAGTGGGGCTGGTTGGGGGAGGAGGGGTGTGTCTCTGCCTTTTCTCCTCTGCTGCTGGTGTGGAGACCTTTAAAAGCCCTCATTCCCAGCCACTGTGTCCCTTGGGCCAGGAAGGAGAGGTCGCCCACCAAAGATGGTGGCATCAGCAGGAATGGGTCCTGGGGAGAGCATGAGGGATGTCAGCGGGTCCTGGGGAGACTGCTCAGGCTGGAGGTGGGTTGTGGCCGCTTCCACCCAGAGGTCAAGGGCAGAGAGCATGGAGAACCAGGGAGCTGGGGCAGGTCCTAGTTCCCAGGGCAGGCCGAGGACAAGCCCAAAGAAGCCACTGTGGAGGAGCAGGGGCAGAGGCAGGGGAGAGTGCCCAGTCAGAGAGGGCAGGGTGGAGGGGGGAGAGAGAGCTACAGCAACACATGTAGACTGCTAAGGGTGACCCTCGGTTGCACTGACTCATATGTTAAGGTGTATGAAGTGCAACACAATTGTGCTGATTATATTATGTGTAACTTAATTGTGTGTATTAAGTGCAACTCATGGGGAGTCTCGATTGCATTAAGTGCAATCTCAACTGCACTCTGTTTTGGAATGGGGAGGGACTTCACCGGCCCCCACCCTCGCATAGCCTCACGGGCCTCACTGCCTCTGAATGGCTCTCTGCTTTTCCAAACCTCAGCTGGCCCAGGTGCCAGGAGGAGAGTTAAGATGAAGGCAGCAGCCGTGGCTTTGCCAGTGGCCAGCAAGGTCTGCCAGCTGAGAGAGGCAGCCCCTTGAGGGCACCTGCCTGTGCCCATTGCTCTAGCTGCCAGGGGCTTGCTGGGCACCAGAGGGAAGGTCCTGTCTCCTGTCCTCTCCAAGGTGAGATGGGGCCATCTACCACCAGTTGCCCCCAACCCTCAGCCAACCAACAACTGAATCTAAGCCTCTGCTGCTGGCGTACCACAAGAGTCCGCCATGCAGGCCCACATCCTCATGGTAGGCGGTGGCAGAGAACAGGCGCGAAGGTTTGTGCTGGCTCTGGTGGGGCTGGCTCTGTCTGAGCTCTGATTTCCAGGTCGGTCATAATAGAGGACAGTATTCACTGATGCTGTTCCACACGGAAGGGTGTGTGGGAAGGAGGCAGAAGAGGAAATCAAAGAGGCGGAAGAGAGGGTGAGGACGCAGAGAGACAGCCCAGAGAGAGGCTGCTCCTCCAGGAAGCCTGCCCTGAAGCTCCAGTCTCTTTTCTGAGCTCTTGAGGCCACTACGTCTGAATCTTGGGCTGACACATAGAGAGAGAAGCCACAGTGCAGTGAACGCCAAAGCGAGGTTCCTCTCTGGTGGCCGCTGCTAGATTCTGGAGCCCCAGAAAGACAGTGTGGGCCATGACTCGCGCCCCTACCCTAGGCGCAGAGCCTCGCACGCAGTCCAGAAAACTCAATAATATGCTCGAAGAGGGTGGTCCCCCAGGCAGCTGTGGACCCCTGCTACATGGCTGGCCCTGGCCTGGGGCCTGGGGAAGAAGGACTCACGGCCTTCCTTATGGAGCCACACATAAGGGGCACCCATGCCATGGGTGAGATGACCTCATGTTCTTCCAGCTGAAGGTTAGCACCTCTCAGAGCTGTGCCAACCTGAGGACACACCGCAGAAAGGGACTGTCACTCTGCCCAGGCACGTTAGAATGCCCCAGGAGCACAAAGAGAATTGTCTGGTTGCATGAGGATGGCCTCTGTGCAGAACAGCTTCAGCCATCACTAGACCAGGGCCCCGGGCAGAGCTGCTTCTCCTGTGGTCTGTGCAAGGGTCAGTGGGTAGGGTTTATGGGAGCTGTGGATTTCAAGGCTCCATGATCACTCTGTTCCTGTAGAATCCTATAAGTTGAAAAAGTTGTGTTTTTTTTAGTTTAAATGACAGTAAAATGTATTTATGTTAGCATGGATATAAATCCTCTAGCTAAATGGAAGCTAGTCCAAATCTTTCATTCAAGAGAGGAGTCAACTGAAGCCCAGGGAGTGCAGTGATACCCGCATGGCTTCCTGAGTGGAAAGTGGACCGCGGGTGGCCTCTTAGGGGAAGGGCTGATGAACGCTGGGAGCTGGGAGCTCTCCGAGTTGCCAAAATCCAGTTCTGTGGCAACGGGGGCCTCTGCATCCTGGTGGATGTCACCTTCTGCCTGCCGCCTCCACCTCTCGCGCTCCTCGGCCTCTTTGGTTTCCTCTTCTGCATCCTTCTCACCCACTCTGCGTCCTCACCCTCTCTGGGACTCTCCTGCTCCCCATGCCTTACTTTCTTGGTTTCTCCAACCCTTTTCCCAGTTGCATGAGAGGCCATGGGGTTGGGTCAGGGGGTGGGGACAGCAGGCAAAAACCACAGGAGGTGTCGAAGGCCAGACCAATCTCCAGAGCAGGACAGTCACCCCCAGACAACCTTGGCCTTTTCCCAGCACAGTCTGGTTCCTGTGGTCCCCAAGTGGAGTCTGGCTCTTGTGGTCCCTGTGCAGAGCCGCAGGAGGGCCTAGAAGTCACAATAAGGAGACTGGCCGTGCACCAGGCCTCGCTGGCCACCCTCACAGGTCATACACGGAAGCTGCTGTTCTTATGCCCCCCTCCAAACAGTGGAGCGATGGCCTGAACGCCCAGCGGTGACAGCGCGGGCTGGGCTTCTTGTGACCCGCTCTGTCACTGTGCTCCACCCTGTTTGAGGGAACTGTGAGGACAGCTTCTCATGACTGACATGTCCCCTCTTCTCTCCCATCCCAGGTGTCCCCGGCCCTCCAGGACCCAGAGGACTCAAAGGAGATGTAGGCATGAAAGGACCTCTTGGCGGCAGAGGACCAAAAGGAGACCCTGGCAGCTTGGGCCCCCCGGGACCCCAGGGCCCTCAGGGACAACCTGGGGAGCCTGGACCTACAGGAGAAAGGGGGCCAGGTGGTCCACGAGGCTTCCCTGGCCTCAAAGGCTCAAAGGGCAGCTTTGGCAGTGGAGGGCCAAGGGGACAGCCGGGCCCCAAAGGTGATGTGGGACCCCCAGGACCAGAGGGGCCTCCAGGGTCTCCAGGGCCTTCCGGGCCTCAGGGAAAACCAGGGATTGCAGGGAAGGCAGGGTCGCCAGGCCAGCGGGGGGCTACGGGGCCGAAGGGCGAACCAGGGATCCAGGGTCCTCCCGGCCTACCTGGTCCCCCAGGCCCACCAGGAAGTCAGAGCCGCTACTGAGAAGGGTCCCTGGCCCAGACATGGCCACAGCAGAAGGGGAAGAGAGCTCAGGGCAGCTCAAAAGCCACAGAAGATCGTGGTCCTTTGATTTTGATGTACGGGTGTTCCCAGAGTTGATACTGCAGCTTTGGGCTCCCCAAAGTGACTGTACCATAGGAAAGCAACATCCGCACACACACACACACACACACACACACACACACACACACACACACACACGCTTCCCTGCTGGCCAGGGTGGCCGACGGGGTTTCCCTGGCTAGGCAGGAGGAGAGGGCAGACAGCCCCCTCTCCTGTGACTGGGCCTGCCAGGGCTGTGGCTACCTCAGGAAGAAGGTCTTGAATCTGTCTCTGAATGGTGACCAGCTCCCGTCTGTCCAGTGTCTTCACTCACGCAACCCAGTTCCCTGAGGCTCCCCCTGGTTGAAAAGACTCAGCAAATCTTTAGTGGGGCATTATAATTAAAACTCCAGAGACAAGGTGGGTTGATGATAGCAAGCCCCTCCCCATAGTCACAGGGACAGAGTCATCAGGATGCTGCCCTGCCTTGCACAGGGCCGTGGGACTCTGCCCGCCCTGGCATCTTAAGGCCCTGCACACAGGGCCCCTGAAAAGATCAACTTTTTGTCTAGACAACTCCCTACTTCAATCTTGCCTCTGCTTCTGAGGAGCAGCCCAGAAGGAATCCAAACAGTAGGTGCATCTGTAGGGAGGGAGACCAGCAGGCCCTGGAGCATTCTGCATCAATGCCAAAAACTCCCTAGGAAGGCCTCAGAGCTAGAGAGGGAAGGCAGAGGCAGGCTTGAGGGTTCTCTTGGCAAAGCCACCCCCTGATCCACCCATGATTGGTGTGCCCTGTTCTCTATGGGGCACAGCTGTGGTGGCCAGGGACCAGGCTGCAGGAGGGCCCATCCCAACAACAGGGTGACTCTCGCCTCTCACATCCGACTTCTGCCTCCTGCCCCCAGCTGCACACCGACTTAGAAGCACTGGGCACTGTGACTCAGAAGGGCTGAGTCTCCTTTGAATAAGCAGCAAGGGGACCGGGTGTGGGAAGAGCCTGGACAGCTACAGGCGGCATCTTTGACGTCACCCCACGTCCTCCGTCAACCTCCTGCACACACTGGCAGAAGGCGACACTGGGAGTTGGTCAAACGCATTGTAAAGCTCCCCTCCTCCTCATGTCAAGCAGATTCAGACACCCCTGGGTGGAGCATGGAGCTGTCTCCTCCCCAACGTTGCCTCCGAGACCTGCCCTCTTCCTGCCCCAAGCCTACAGGGCAGCTTCCTTGTCAATACAGATGTGCAACTGGTTTGTACCACCCGCCCCCCCTGCCCACTGCCATGTAACTCTCCGTCTACATGATACTGCCACGCAACATGATATTACCGACCCAGTAAAGAGCTGTCTCCACAAGGGAGGTGTCTTCTAGTTCTTTCTGCCCAACCGGGGGACGTGATCTTTCAGGGCTTTGCTTCACATTGATCTTTGAAGGGTCCCACTGTGAGCCTGGATCTAAACCCCTGGCCTCTCATTCTAGAGGTGCTGGGATTTGGGGGGGGGGAGAAGTTCCCAGTGGTTTTCAGGGGAGCCACCCCCAGAGGGCAGGAACCAAGCGGGGGTCAGCGAGCCCCGTGAGTCTTACCGCACGGCCCTGTAGCTCTTCGGCTAAGATGAAACTGGAAAGTACGACAGCCCTGGACACCTGAGGGATCCCTCATCTTTTCCTCTTTTGTCTCTAAGACAAGGAGAGGGAAGAGAAAAGGAGGAAGAAGAGACCAGGCCAGACCTGCCCCAAGAGGCCTGGGTCCACAGGTTCTGTTGGAACAGAGACCAGCTGGGCCCCTGGAAGTCAGCCAGGGCCTGCTCCAGGAAGATTTGTACGGCATAGTAACCTCACTCACTAGCAGAACGTAGTCTAGTGCCAACCAGGGCACGGGTCGCTTTTTTTTTTTGGTGGTGGTGGTAGGATGCTTAGTAGAGGAAGTAACAAAAAGGTAGAAGAACAGGAATGAGGCTGAATGGGGCCGCCATACGCAGGTCTCCCAGCCCCTTGGCCATCTGTGTGGCATGAAGGCCCCTCCCACCAGAACCTGAGATGTGTGGCACTGAGGGTCACTGTGTGCTTTGGGGGTCCTGGGTGAGTGAGGTCCGAAGCCCACCCACCTAGGGGTGAGGAGCACACAGTGAACCTGGCTCCTTATCTAGAGCAGGAAGGAGAACAGGCCAGGGCTGGGTGGAAAGAGTCCTGGGGCAAGTCTGGCAGTGAGACTGGGAGGTCTGGGAAGGTGACCTCAGGTGGAGGCACAAGAACAAGCAGAACGTGCTGGTGGATTCAGCCCACAGCCCCAAGCGAACCTCCAGGGAACTCCAGGTGGTGGGTAGATGGAGAACTCTCCCAGGAGGAGCAGGAAAAGCTCGAGTGTGAGGCCAGCCAAAGACCTAGAGTCAAACTGCTCCCAAAAGCTAGATCAAATCCAAGGGCCAAGTTTGGGGCCAGGAAGGAGACACAAGACCCCAAAGATCAAAACAGTAGATCTGAGAACATAAGAGCAAAGACATAAGAAAGACCCATGAGACCTGGGCAGTTGCCACTAACTTGTCCCTGGCTGTGTGGCTTGATCTAAGGACACAGGGCAGAGGAAGACATTAGACATACCTGTGCAGTCACAGGGGGCTCTTCAAGGTCCATCAAGGAAATGAAGAAGGGGCATTCCTGGGGTGACCACAGCAGGTGAACTCAGGACTACCGAAACGGAAGTCCTCTGAGTCCATGGTTAGCAGGAGGAAAGCTGTCAGCACTGACCGCTCTTCTCTTCACCCCAGAGGACTTGCTGGTCTCTCGTCTGTCTGTCAGTGACCACTGATCTCTAGGCACCTGTCTCTTTCCTGTGCCCAGCAGCTTCTGTTTGCACAAGGCCCAGTAAAACAGGGCTACTGTTTGCCACCAGTGGACCTAGCCCTTCAATTACCAATTCCCAGTTCCTAGATGAGTTCCCAGTTCCATTACTAACCCCGCGTCAGTGTCTACCCTGATGCCATGAGCTGTAGTCACAGAGGGGAAGGAGGAGGGAGTAGGGGATCCCGTTTATGGTAACTCATTCTCCTTGGTTTGCAGATGGCCACCTTCTCACATGGCACCAGGCGAACTTCCTCTGTCACAAGGCCACCCTCCTATCAGATTATGACTTCACTTAACCTTCATTACCTCCTAGAGACCATATTTCCAGATAATCAGGGGGTTAGGGCTTCATCCTATGAATCTTTCGGGACAGAATTCAACCTATAGCACCTGGAAATGGTCGACACTCCACAAACACCCACCATTGTCCAGAGGACGCTCACTTCATGAATATGAAGCTTCTGGAATCTCAGTGGGCACCACCACTCTCCTCTGCAGATGAGGGCCAGGATGTGAGCCCCTGCACACCCTTATTCCCAAATGACCCCCGTACTGTGGGAGAGACCTGGTGAGTCGTCAGGCCTCACACCTTGGCTCCAAGTGAGAAGCCAAAGCCTGGGAAGGTTGAGGTGTGCATGCCCACCCAGGACTTGATCTTCATGTCCCTGGCTCTGCTGCCACTCCGGCTCTCAGCCACCTCCCTGTGGGTTTGAACCATTAAACTGCTCCTGCTGCACATTCCCCAGGAAGGGCCCCCCACCCCCAGCCCTCTCTCTGTCCCACATCATCACATAGTGTGGCCCTTTATGGATACCACTGAAACTCCAAAGAGCTGACCATGGGGCTTAGGGCGTGGGCAGTCAGATTCATACAGCCTGAAGCAAACTCCAGGAATCAATGTGTTCATCAATCTTTTGAGATGGATCTGATTTGCTTCAGAGTAGAAAACTAGTCCCCGATGGAGGTCCCTCAGTGGACATGGAAGCAGGATAGGTCTTGATTCTGCCCCGCTGGGCCCTTCATCCTGGGACCACAGGTCCTCTCGGACATTCAGTTTCTTCATCCGAGAACAGAAGAGTGGGCCAGTCTGACTCCACTGGGCCAGGCATGCTGCATTCTTGGTCCCACAATTCTAACAATTGTAACTGAGCGTTTTTCCTCCTGCTCAGCTTGGTTGCTTTCCTGGAACTTGCCAGGGCTGGGGCCATAAAGTCTGAACCCAAACTGAAAGGTGATAGCTAGTGGAATTGCAGTCACTGGATTAGAAGCACAGACTGTCCTTGAGGCAGGTTTAATCCCCACCAGATTTGCAAAGCCCTGAAGTCACGCCTGGGCCTCCTCAGGGATACAAGGAGCTTCCTGGAAGTCAGAAGCCTCTGCACACCCATTCACCTCACCCCAGCTACCCCGCCATCTCTCCCTGCCCGCAGTGCAGGATGGGGCTGGGCAAACCTCCTGACCTCCCTCCGGCTCCTCTCCCCAGGGCCAGGGCTGAGCTGGCAACTTCTGCTGCGCCAGCCCTGGATACACCTGTCAAAATAGAGCCACAGGAGGGGAGAACTGGGAGCCGAAAAACATGATCTGACCACACTGAACTTTCCAGCAGGACTGGGCTGGGCTAAGCTGGGAAAGGCCTGGCGTTCCGGAAAGCCTCATTTTAACCGTGGTTGAGCACTTTCCTGGAGATATTGCTTGACCTGCAGAAACCCAGGTCATTTGTTTTTCTTGCCTTGAGCTATTCAGTCCTTTTGTTGTTTTTGAACACTTGCAAGTACAAAGTTCTGTGCTTGACGTAGTCAGGGTACAAAAGCTGGTGCAGAAGTGGCCACCTGATAGGTATGACCACCCAAAACCTGTAAAAACACAGAGTGTGCATCTCCACCTGAGCCCACCAATTCAGTACAGAGATGGGGTGGGGTGGGGGGGATATGCACTTTACCCAAGTTCTCCAGCAAACTCAGATGCCCCATAAATTTGAGAACCACAGATATAGGAGACAAATAAAGGAACATACAGGATTTTGATCTATGTGTATTACCTCTTTTTGTCATCACAAGCAAAGTGCACTTGAAATGTTTTAGGCCAGAAAACCAAGGCTCAGAAAGGCTAAGTCCTTTGCTCAAGACTATGTAGATGTCAAGTGGATTTGAACCCAGAATTTGGGGAGGTTGAATATGCTGAGCTACCTCTTACAAAATGCAGTGATTGAGATGGATCTGATTTGAGATGGAAACACACTGAATCCTGTGTTTGCATCTGACAAAGTTGAAATCCACAAAAGAGGACTTGTCCAAAGTTCCAGAGCAGGCCAATGACAAAGCTGTGACAAGTTCCAAGTAAAGGACTGCCAGTTGCTAAACACCAGGAGAAGAGCAGGGTGGGAGGGAGAAACAGGAGTGTGCCTCAGCATGAGAGCTGGAGGCTTCTCAAAGGAAGCCAGGTGTCCTTCCGGTGACGTCCACTCCTTCTTCTTCCACACATAGAAATGTTTTGTTTTGTTTTTTACATAGAAATGTTTAAAACCTCACCAGGCTTGGTGGCACATGCCTGTAATTCCAGAGGCTTAGGAGGTTGAGACAGGAGGATCAAGGATTCAAAGCCAGCCTCAGTAACAGTGAGGTGCTAAGCAACTCAGTGAGACCCTGTCTCTAAATAAAATACAGAAAAGGGCTGGGATGTGGCTCAGTGGTTGAGTGCCCCTGAGTTCAATCCCTAGTACCCTCCCTCCAAAAAAAAAAACACCTTAATAGACAGTGTGAGGATCCCAGTGAATTTGTTAGTGAGCTGCCACTAGCTGCCACGTACTGCACAGGCACAGGAGAGCAGAGCTCCAGATCCTCCTCAGCTTCCTGCCCAGAGCTTCTTTCCAAACTGCCACACAGAGAAATGAACTCCATTCAGGAAGCAGTGGTCTCAAGGGTGTAGGAAATAGAAATCAGGAGTTCCAAGGCATCTGGAATTGGGTTCTGAGCAGGTACTGGGCAGGAGGAGCTATGCAAACAATGAGCTCAGAAATCCACAAAGACTTCCCCTTGAGTGGTGGATTCCACGTGCAGGGCAGAAAGGGACAGCCCCAAAGGCTCGTGTCTATTTCTTGCACACGTGAGACCACCGCTTCCTACACGGGGTGCACTTCCCTGTGTGGCACTTTGGAAGGAAGCCCACCCACACCTATGAGCACTTACTCTATGCTCAAGATTATGCTAAGCACTTGACATGTGCATGGCATTATCTAATTTCATGCACTGCCACTATCTGTCCTTTGTCCCCTGCCAGGCCCTGTTCAGAAAGCTCCCCCGCCACCTGGTAAGCTCTGAGCCACCCCTTCAAGATCCAGTCACATGCTGCCTTCCCCATGGAGACCCCCTGGCACAGACCTGGGAACTGCCCCTCCCCCGTGCTCTCAGGGCCCTCTGTCCTCTGGTCACTGGGCAGCTGTGATGCACCAGCCTGCAGCAGCCTCAGGAGCGTCTCAGGAAAAGTTCTCTGCCTCACCAGATGCTTAGGCCAGGCTTGAAGGGGCAGGTGCCCCAGGAATGTTTGCCTAATTCATTTGGATTGGAAAAAATGTTCTCCAAAATATCCAAGTGAAGCCCATTCCCAGGAAAAAGACAAACAAGAAGGAAAAGCAACGTGACCAACAGTTTGATCTTTGAGAAAACAAATAAAGATTATCAGCCCCAGATAAACTGATTCAGGGGAAAAAAGAATAAATAGAATAAATAGTAACAAAAGAGAGGACATTGCTATGGATCCTATAGAAAATAAGGGAAATTAAAAAAATATTGGGAACAGGGTTAATGCAACCACCTAGATGAGTGGACAAATTCATGAAAGACAAAAAAAAAAAAAACTGTAGAAACTCATACAATAAACACCACAAAAATTCCCATAGCCCTATGAATATTTTAAAAATTGAATTTGCAGTTTAAAATTTTCCCTAAAGAAAATTCTAGGCCTATATTATTTCATTAGTGATTTATTTCAAACATTTAAAGAATAAATAATGTTGAACTTATCCAAACTGTTTCAAATGAGAAATGGAAAAGTATAAGAAGATAAACTCATATATCAACAATTCTCACAAATATAAAGCAAAAATTCTTAACAGATTGAATTAGCAGACTTAGCAAATCAGATTTGGCCATTCATAAAGAAGGCAATGCATTATAATTCAGTGGGGTTCACCACAGAAATGCCAAATTAGTTGAACATCTCAAAAATTAATCAATGTAGTTCATCATATATACACAATTAAGGAGAAAACCCATTTAATTATATCTATAGCTGTAGAAAAAGTGGTTCAGATTCAGCAACATTTTGCAATTAAAACTCGAAGCAGACTGGGAATCAAAGGCAACTTCAAACTAAGAAAATCCTCCCTCCTGATCCCCGGGAGACTCCCACAGATGCCTAGAACAGCAGATAGAGCCAAACCCTATAGAAGCGATGTTCTTTCCTATCTGCACACACCCAAAGTTAATGTTTTTCCATCTTAATTAAACACTTACACACTGTGGCCATAACTTTTACGGTGGGGGATATGAAAGCAAAACTCGTGGATTTCTTTTTCCTTTTTCACAATTTAATGGGTAGAAGATTAATCCATACTTACTTAGATTTTAGTTACTTCTGCATACAATTTTACTTCTTTTCCATTTCACTTAACAAAAGCATCTTAGGGTTTCTCTCTGGCATATCCAAATTGCCAGCATCACTACTCTCATGTTTTAGGATCATTATTAAGTAGAATAACATAAGCACTGCAATACCATGACGGTTCCTGTGATAACTGAGATGTACTAAATAACTAATGGGAGAGTAGAGTACACAGCATGGATATGAACCAAAGGATGATTCATGTCCCAGCAGGATATAGCATGATGGCATGAAATTTCATCACACTTCTCAGAATGGTGAGCAATTTAAAATTAGTGCAATGTTTATTTCTGGTATTTTCTGTTGAATATATTCAAACTTCAGTTGGCAGAGGATAACTGAAACCTCACCCCCCCCTGCAAAAAAGAAAACATGAATAAAGAGGAACTATTGTTTTTAAAGGTGAAAGACCAAATGCTTTATATCCAAAATTAGAAACAAGGCAAGACTTGACCCTTTCCACTTTCATTCAACATTGCTTTTAGGCAGTGAAATGAGGTAAGCACAGAAAATATAAACATTGGGAAAAAAGAAGAAAAATAGTCTCTTTTTACAAACAACACAGTTACATATGTAGAAATTTCTTATGAATCTCAAAAAAAAAATTCTACTTCTGCTAAAGTATAAATTTTCATCAAGGTCATAGGGTACAAGTTGAATATATAAAAATAAATTTTATCTCTATATACTAGCTGCAACAAATTAAGAAATAAAATTCAAGAAATGTCATCTAACATAGCCCCAAAGAAGATAAAATACTTGGGAATAAATTTAAGAATATTTGTGTAAAATGTATACCTGTAAAATTATAAAACATAGCTCAGAGGATTTTTTAAAGACCATAATAAATAGAGATATACTATGCTCATAAATTGAAGATTCAATATTTTAAGATGTACATTTTCACCCAAATTGATTGTTATGGTTTAGATATAAGGCTTCTTCCAAAAGCTCACATGTGAGGCAATGCAAGAATGTTTAGAGATGAAATGATTCAAATATAAGAGCTATCCCCTAATCAGTGGGTATGGGTTAACTGTATGGTAACTGTAGGCAGGCAGGGTGTGGCTGGAGGCAGTGGGTCCCTGGGACATGACTTTGAGGTTTGTTTTGCCCCTGGTGAGCAGAGCTCTCTCTCTTCTTCCTGGCTGCCATGTTTCCCGCACCATGCTCTTCCACCATAGTGTTCTACCTCACCTTGGGCCCAGAGTTATAGAGTCAGCTGACTACAGAATGAACCTCTGAAAACATGAGCCAAAATAAACATTTTCTCCTCTAGATTGTTCTCATTAGATCTTTTGTTCACAGTTTTAAAATAATAATAATAATAAAAGCTAACTAAAACATTGATCTATGGTCAATGAATTCCCAACCAAATTTACAGCACTTTTTAAAAGAAATTAAGGAGATGATGCCAATGTAAAGGAGATAGAATATCACAAAGAAAAAAAAATGCCTTGAAGAAAGAATTAATTTGGAGGATTACATTGCCTGATTGAAAGATACTGTAATCAAGACAGTTTGGTATTTTAACAGGACTTAGAGGCTGCTTTTGCAAACAAACAGTTGCTCTGCACCTGTGCCTGCAAATACAAAAATTTGTTGTATCTCTGCCTCAGTTTTGTATCTGTCTCCTTTGCACTGAGTCACCTTGGATTCCAGTAACAACAGGTATGATAGATGAACATGTTATGGTGAGTCAAAACTACCCCGCCCCCCGGGCAGCAGCAACTTCCTTATCATCTTCAACAAGACCCCACCAGACCCATCCAGGGACAATGATCCACCAAACCACAGCTGAACCCAGGCTGCTTGACTGTGCTTATTTCTGGTCCGTCTGGTCTATATAATCTGGAGGCTCATATCAGTGCCCCTGAAGACAGGGCTGGAAATGCTGGTCTCCTCTGTCTTCCCAGGGTGGCCACACTGATTAAGTGCCTTTCTTGCTTTTCAACATTACTTGTTCCACTTGAATTTCCACCTACTTTGTTGGAATCCCAGAGTCAGGCCTCTGACTAGGACTCCTATACCAGCATTGGCATGAAAGGAGATTGATAGGTAGATAAAACAGAATAGAGTCCAACCTGAACTTAATATGAAATTATCAACTGAATGTATACAAAGGCACCAAAAGAAATCAATGGAGAAAAGAAAGATTCTTCAAAAATCAGTTTAAAATAATTAAATATATATGGGAAAATATATCTTGACCCCTATCTCATACAATACAAAAAAATATTTTGAGATGGAATAAGACTTATATATAAAAGCTAAGACTAGAAATCTTCTATAATAAAATATAAGAAAGTGCTATCATGAGCTTGAGGAGGCAAAGAGTTTTCAGCTCAAACAAGAAAAGTATTGACGATAAAATTGAAAACTGACTAACTGGATTTCAGCAAAATTAAAATCTGCTAGGGCTAGTGGATCTGCTCAGGGCAGAGCCCTTGCCTAGCAGGTATAAAACCCTGGGTTCCAACCCCAGAACCGCAAATAAATAAATAATAAATAATTTGATTAAATTGCTCATTAAGAGATCCATTTAAGTAAACCATAAGACATATTACACATTGGGAGAAAATATTTGACAAATAACTTATAAATAAAATATATAAATATCTCTTATAACTGAGTAATAAACAAAAAATAGGGAAATGTGGAGCTGGGGTTATGGTTCAGTGGTAGAGTGTCTGCCTAGCACATGTGAGGCACTGGATTCAATCCTCATCATCATATAAAAATAAATAAATAAATAAATGTAATGTGTTCATCTGCATCTAAAAAATAAATGAGTGAAACAAGTTAAACAGACATTTCATAAAATAATATATTAGCCTGTAAAGAATGACCTGCATCATTAGTGATCAGGAAAATGCAAATTCAAACCCTGACACCTGTAGTCGAACAGTTAAAATGAAGAAGACTTCCCATAGCAACAGTTGGCAAGGATGTGCATGGAGCAACTGAAACCCTCACACCCAGCTGGCGGGATTGTGAAAATCATGTGACGACTCTGGAAAGCAGTTTGGTTATTTCTTTAAAATTAAATATATACTTCCCATATGGTCCAGCCATTCCATTCCTAGGAATGTATCCAAGAGAAATAAAACCATATATCCAGAAAGTTCCTGTACAAATATATTCATAGATGATTCATTCATAATAGCCCCAAATCGAAAAACATGTCCATCATTGGGTGAAAGGATAAGCCAGCGGTGATGCAGCCACACAGTGGAATAGCTCTTGGAGATAGAGAGAAACAAATAATGCTGAATACAAAAATATGGAAGAACCTTGAAAATATCAATGCTGACCAAAAGAAACCATCCAAGAAAGAACACACTGCATGCGGCTCCACTTGTGTCAAGTTCTAGAACAGGCAAAAGTAATCAAGAGTGGTAGAAATCAGGTTAGCGGCTCCCAGGGGCCGAAGTGGGTGTGATAGACTTCAAAGGGGCACAAGGGATAGACGAATTCTCTATCCTGATTTCTCAAGGTTCACCAAATGATACACTTAAAATGTTATGGTACATAGATTACACACCATAAAACTGACTCTTAGGATGGCCAGGGTGATGGCACATGCCTGCAATCCCAGTGACTTGGGAGGCTGAAGCAAGAGGATCACAAGTTCGACGCCAGCCTTAGCAACTCAGAAAGACCCTCAACAACTTAGTGAAACTCTGTCTCGAGATTTTAAAAAAAAGTTTTAAAGACATCTAGGATTCTATATTTTACTCACTAGAATAATTAAAATTAAAAAGACCTAAAAGGTCAAATGTTAGTAAGGATTTTCTTGGTATGAGTGTAAATTGGAAAAACCTATTTAGAAAACTGTTTGGTTTCATGTAAAGATAAATACAGCTACCACATGACTGTGCTTTTCACTCCTAGGTATTTGCCTGAAAGATATAAGAACATATTCCTATATGAAAAGGCCTCTATAAACATTCACAGCAACTTTAATCATAATTGCCAAAACCTGGAAACAGCCCATGTTTCCAGCCCAGGGACAGGAGAAGGTGTAAATAAACTGAGATACCTAAATGCAGTAGAACAGTGGAGGGAGAAAGAGGAGGAGGAAGGAGAGGAAGAAGGAGGGAGGAAGGAGAGAAAGGAGAAAGCAAACAAAAAAAAGGAAGCAAAAGAGGAAGTTTTAAAGAGCTTTAATGAAGAGATGAAACTAAACAAAAAAAGAATACATGTGGGGCTGGGGATGTGGCTCAAGCGGTAACACACTCGTCTGGCATGCGCAGGGCGCTGAGTTCGATCCTCAGCACCACATAAAAATAAAATAAAGATGTTGTGTCCACCAAAAACTGAAAAATAAATGTTAAAAAGTCCTCTCTCTCTCTCCTCTCTCTCTCTCTCTCTCTCTCTCTCTCTCTCTCTCAATAAAAAAAATACATGTAATATGATTTCAATTCTACTGAATTTTAGAAAAGGCAAAACTACTCAATGATGCTAAAATCAGAATAGTCCTCGCCTCAGGCTGAGCAGGGGAAGAACACGGTTGATGGGGAAAAGCCAGGCAAGCTCCCGCTGTCAGGGAGATGGCCTCTGTGTTGATAGCGGTGAGTCACACCGGTGTAGGCCTTTGGTGGAATCAACGAGGCAGGATGATCTGTGCACCTCACTGGATGGGAATTAACTCTCATTTGCTTAAAAAGCCATCAAAAGAAATTCACTTCCCAAAACTCACGAATCAAAAAAAAAGTGGAGCACGCCTGTAATGTCAGTGGGAGCCTGAGGCAGGAGGATCATGAGTTCAAAACCAACCTCAGAGATTTAGCAAGGCACTAAGCAACTCAGTGAGACCCTGTCTCTAAATAAAATACAAAAAGGGCTTGGGGTGTGGCTCTGTAGTTCAGTGCCCCTGGGTTCAATCCCCAGGACCAAATAAATAAATAAATAAATAAAAGTAATTATAATAGAAGAAGCATGATAGATTTTTAGAAGAAATCATAATAGGCTTATTAAATATAGGAAATATCTTCTAATCCTTTTGTAATGAAAAGACCACATGTCAGAAGTTTAGGAGTGTGGCTGAGGCAAGACTTGGAAAGAAAATTAATAGCCTTAAATCAGTGTTAGACAAATAGAAAGGCAAAAATGAACAAGCTGCGTGCCCAGCGAAGTGCACAGAACCCACGGGAAGAAAACAGAAAGACGGGTATAAACAGAAGGTGGAGATTAAGAAAATGGGAAGAAGAAAGTTCGGAACAGGAGGATCCACAAAGTCAAAAGCTGGCCCTTTTGAAAGACTGAGAAAACGATTAACCTCAGGCAGTGTTGATCAGGAAAAGTGCAAGAAGGCCTAAACAGGGACTGTCAGGATGGAAAAGGTGACAGTGAGAGGAAATATTTTGAAAACTTGATGCCAATAACTTTGAAAACTTAGATGGAACAAACAAATTCATAGGAAAATATAACTCACCAAATTAACTCAAGAAATAAAAAAACCCGAAGAGTCTGAAACTATGAAAAGGAATTGAATCGGTGGTTTAAAATACTCCCCCAAGAAAAACAGCAGGCCCACACTGAAGGGACTTACAGGAAAGTTCTACCAAAACACTCAAAGGCCAAGGTCCAGTCCAGCAGAAACTCTTCTGGAGGACAGAAAAAGTAAGGAGCACCCCCAGCTCATTCTCTGATGAGAAAGACAGACAGACAGACAGACAGACAGAGAGAAAGAAGGAAAGAAAGGAAGGAAGGAAGGAAGGAAGGAAGGAAGGAAGGAAGGAAGGAAGGAAGGAAGGAAGGAAGGAAGGAAGGAAGGAAGGAAGGAAGAGTTAACAAAACCAGAAAATAGATAAATAGATGCAAACAGGGAATTTAGCAAATTAAGCATCCATCATAGTTTTTAAAATTTTTTATCAAACCAGAAATAAAAGGGAACTTTTAGACATAATATGTAATATCTACCCTCAAAAGCCTACAACAAACCTCTCTCCTAAAGGTGAAGATTGAAAGTATTCACTTTAAGAGTACCAGACACTGTGTACCTCCCAAGAGGACCCAAGAGAAAATAAACCCCAGGAGAGATCGTCCTCAGGAAAGATAAAGAAAAGAAAATTGACCCAAAATTTAATCAAGTGTCTGGATCTATCTAGATCTACCATCCAGTTTACAGGCAGCAGAGAGTACCATTAAAAAACATCTTCATGAAGCTGAGATGTTGGCCAGTGGAATCCAGAATGACCTGGTTTCTTCAGCAAATAAAAGGAATGGGGGGAATAAAGTAGAAAGAATGTTGGATTTGCTTTAAAATACTCCATGGAGGAAGAAAAGAAAGATAAGATTGGCAAATTGCTAAACTGGGTGATGGCTACCTGGAGATTCATTGTCTAGTCCATTTATCTTTGAGTATGTTTGGAGTCTTCCATAATAAAACCTCTGAAGATAATAATAATAATAATAATAATAATAATAATAATAATATTGGGGATGACAACAGTAAATGTTGTTTTGAAGAGAAACGAGGAGGAGGAGGAGGCATGGGGCTTCTCTCTCTGCCCCAGGAGGACCAGGCTGCTGGTCACACCATCTCTGGCCCACAGCTTGTGCTTGTCCTGTTCTTCCTCACAAACACTACCCATCACAGACAGCAGGGGGGGACTGGTTTACCAAGCGTCCACTCCCTCTTGTTCAGGTGACTACAGCCCCATTTTCCTTTGGATAAACACCTCTAATCACATCATGTGGTTCAAATGGGGCCGGCCTCACCACCCACATCCCCCCAGAAGTGGGCAAGTGACTCAGGTCTGGACAGTGACGGCAGGGATGGGCACGCTGCCTGGGGCAGGCCCATTAGCCAAAGAACATCAGCTCCTCGACTTGCTGCAAGCATTAGAGAAGAGGCACTTTTTCCTCTGAGCTAGTTGCTAATTCAGAAGTCTATAGGCCTGGAGTTCTTGTGCTCTTGTGCTTAAATGTGAGAGAAGATGCGGCCCAAGAAAGAAACCACCACGGGAAAGCAAAGACACAAATCCTGGTGACAGTATTACCCTGACTGTAGCCACCTGCCCCTCCACCAGCCTCGCTCCTCCATCTTCCAGTGCATTAGTTAATAAGAGAACCTTGTTTTAGGCAGCTTTTCATTACTGTGGCCAAAGTACCTGAGGAGAATGACTTAGAGAAGGAAAGGTTTATTTGGAGGTCCTGGTTTCAGGGGTTCAGTCCATGGTTGTCTGACTCCATAGCTCGGACCTGAAGTGAGGCACAAGGTCATGGTGAAGAAAGCTGCTCACTCCTAGAAGCCAAGAAGCAGAGAGGCAGCAGAGCCAGGGACAAGATACAGTCCCTAAGAGCACTGCTCAAGTGACCTCCTTCCTCCACCCACACCGCACTACTTATAGTGACCACCTGGTAGTGCGTTCAGATTACTAATCCATCAAATGGACTAAGCCACCCGTGAGGTCACAGCTTTCATAACCCAATCTTTCCCCTCTGAACATTGCCACATCGATCAACATGTGAGCTCCTGGGAGACATTTTCAAACCCAAATTATACCATCCTTTGCTTGAGAGAAGACGTAGGCATAGGAGAAAAGGCAAAATAATGGAAAAGAAAGAGTGAGAAAGAGCAGGGTAGAGAGAGAAAGAGAAAGAAATCATGATGATGATGATGATGATGATGATAGAGCGAGAAAGAAACAGACAGTAGAGAGAGTCAGACAGAAAGAGGGAAGAAGGCTGAGATGCATTCTCCTTAGAACAGGACAACAGGGGACCTGCCATGGCTGCTGCATTCAGCACTGAACTGGAGGTCCTATGTATTTCAATAAAGACAAAAAAACAAAGAATAGAAGGCACAGAGGGGCCACCTGTTGGGTGCTTTATTTTCCATCTCTTATTTCTATAATGATGTGTTAATTCAGTCAACATCCTTTGTCACTTGCCTTTTAAAGAAAAATTGGTACATGATAAGTAAACATAATAGTGGGAATCATTGGGTCATATTTGTACATACACATAAAATTTGATCACTCTCATCCCCTTATCTTCACTTTCCCTCCCCTCCTCCTGCTCCTGGTATTATTTTATTTATTTATTTATTTATTTATTTATTTATTTATTTATTTATTTATTTAAATTAGGTATACATGACAGCAGAATGTATTTTGATTCACAATTGCAGCACAACTTTTCATTTCTCTGGTTGTACCTGACATAGTGTCACACCATTTCTTTGGTTGTACATGACACAGTGTTACACCATAGGTGTAGTCATACATGTACCTGGGGTAATGATGTCCACCTCATTCCACCATCTTTCCTGCCCCCATGCCTCCTCCCCACCTGTACCTCCCCTTTGCCCAGAGCTACTCCATTTTCCCCATGCCCTTCCCCATTATGGATCAGCACCCACTTATCCGAGAACATTCGGTCTTTGGTTTTTTGGGATTGGCTTACTTCACTTAGCATGATATTTTCCAACTTTGTCCATTTACCTGCAAATGCCATAAGTTTATTCTCTTTTAATGCTGAATAATATTCCAAGGTATATATATATACCACAGTTTCTTTATCCATTCATCTACGGAAGGACATCTAGGTTGCTTCCACAGTTTAGCTATTAGGAATTAAGCTGCTATATAAACATTGATTTGGCTGCATCACTATAGTATGTTGATTTTAAGTCCTTTGGGTATATAGACCAAGGAGTGAGATAGCTGGGTCAAATGGTGGTTCCATTCCAAGTTTTATAAGGAATCTCCATACTGCTTTCCAGATTGGTTACACGAATTCGCAGTCCCACCAGCCATGTGTGAATGTGCCTTCCCCCCCCCCCCCGACATCTTCACCAATACTTATTGTTGTTTGTATTCTGATGGCATGAAATGAAACCTTAGTTTTGATTTGCATTTCTCTAATTACTAGAGACATTGAACATTTTTTCATATATTTGTTGATCGAATGTATATCTTCTTCTGAGAAGTGTCTATTCAGCTCCTGAGCCCATTTATTGATTGGGTTATTTGGTTTTTTAGTGTTAAGTTTTTTAAGTTCTTTATATGTCCTGGAGATTAGTGCTCTATCTGATGTGTGTGTGGCAAAAATTTGCTCCCAAGATGTAGGCTTTCTCTCTTCACCTCATTGATAGTTTCTTTGGCTGAGAAGAAGCTTTTTGGTTGGCGTCCATCCCACTTATTCTTGATTCTATTTCTTGCACTTTAGGAGTCTTTTTAACTGGTGCATTGTAATTACATATAAGAGCTTTGTCCATGGCGGTATATCTGCGCATGGACGTAGTATTTGTCAAATTCCATTTCCCAGGACTTCCCCATGCCCTCCTCTTCTCCCTGTCTATCCCCTTCTCTATTTTATTAGTCTCCCTTCTATTTTTATAAGATCCCATTTTTAAATCTTTTTCCTCTCTCTGACAGAAAACATTTGACCCTTGACCTTCTGCCTTTCTCTGGGAACTGAACCCACTTGGCCTCCGTGTCTCTACGAACCTACTCGCAAGGGACTCTTCTCCCTGCTCTCTCAACCCACCGCCTCCACCGTGACTCAGAGGAGCCTTCCTCTGCCCCCTTCTCTGCTGCAACCTAGAAGCAGAGCAAGGCAGAGCTGGAAAGGGCACAGAGAAGGCACATCCATGGCTGGCGTCCAGATCTGAATCTCAGCCCTGACCGGCCGGACGGCTTTCCTCGTCTGGAACGTGGGGTAATGACAGTTCCCCACAGGGCTGGGAAAGACTGAGTTCAAATGACGTGTGAGCCCACTTCCCAGCACCCTCTGGTCTTTCGGGTGCCTCTTGCTCCTGTTCTCCATCCGGCAGCCAGAATCTTTTGTTTGTTTGTCGCTTAAATCCCATCCCTGCTTTTCTGTGCTAAAACCCTTCTGATGGTTTCCCTCACTCTTACACACAAACCAAACTGTTTCACGAGGCTCATGGACCCAGCTGCCTTCTCTGCCCTTTGGCCTATCACTTGCTCCCTCAGAAATGTCACCTTCCTGGGCTGGAGAATCTCGCTCAGTTGAGTGCTTGCCTCCTATGTACGAGGCCCCGAGTTCCATCCCCAGTCCACCAAAAAGAAAAAAGAAGTGTGGCCTTCCTGGTCTCCCTCAAGCAGGCGTGGCAGGTTCTGATTGTTCACGGCCTCCCACGGCCTTCCACGGACTTCCACGGACTTCCACGGACTTCCCAGCCTTCAGATGCATGAGCCATGGGCCGGGGAGGCCACTGTTTCACACTTACCGAGGGCAGCACAGTCGTCTGCATGTGCGTGTGCTCTGCCACCAGGCTGGAGTCCCTGAGGGCGGGCACTGGCCTACATATGTTGATCTCTGCCTTTCAGATGGTGCTGAGTCCATGTGGCCCTGGACGAGTGGTCGCAGGGGAGCCCGTCCAGGGTCACCCTTCTGAGCATCTGTGCAGTCATCAGCCCCGTATTCTGTCCTCTGCTCCAGGCCTGCTCTATGAGGCAGGGCCGGGATTCCTCTCACCCCCAGGAGACTGCATTCCCAGAGGAGAAAGCTCCCCGCATCTGCTTGCTGTGGGCTGGGGCTCCTGGGAGCATTCCAGATGCCCCTCACTGCAGCAGCAATTCCTTCCTGTGTAGCAACTGAATCCCACTTAAAGTCTCTCAGTACAGGGTCAGGTTCTTGCACCCTCCCATGTTGGAGACTTCAGTACGGACTGGGGCTGGGGGCCCCTTCTCTAAGATCACACACCAGCAGCTGCTGCGCCTCCTCCTCCTCGGGCATCTGAACTTCAGCTCCATGGCCCACCCTCCGAGCTCTGAGTTGGAGTATATGGGTCTCTTGCCTTGTACCTACGGCTCTGGGGGTAGTGGCTGCTTCCTGCAGTTACTACCTCCGTGACAGCAGGTTTGCTTCTCTCCTTGCCTCTTCCCCAGCGGGACAATCTTGTGCCTGCCGACAATCCTTTGCATTAAATTCTCTCATTTGAATAGCTGGTGTGATTTCTGCTCCCGACTGGACCCTGAATGGGACAGCAACCCAGAGGCAAAGGAGGAGCTGTCAGACCACCCTGTCCAGACAGGCCAAGCGGGCCAGAGGATCTCACCTTAGACAGCAAGGAGAAGCATAGGAAAACTAGGAATCTGGTCGGCTTCTCTAGGGTCCAGGAGGAGGGGGTGGGATGACAGGTGTGAGTCCAAGAAGCTTTCATTTACTCAAAAGTCCACATTAAATACCTCCCATGTTTCAGGTTTTCTAACAAAAATGATAGAGCTGGATTTCATAAGGGTCTTGGTAGCTGTAAACGCAGCCTGTGTGACATGTGTGCTCCATTCTTACATCATCCACAGGAGGGAATGTGTGGTCGTCATGACTGACGGTCAGCTTTCAAAAAACATCATCTCTCCCTCGTCTGCGGGTGTGGGTGTGTGTGTGTGTGTGTGTGTGTGTGTGTGTGTGCACATGTTAACTCATCCTTCTTCCTGACTCATTGTGTGTTAGGGACAGAGGCCAGAAGTCCAGGGAGAGCCAAGTTCCATAATAACTTCAGAGACCTGGAGAGAAGATAGGAATCTACATGGTTAGATGCGGTGGAGACAGCTAGAGGGGAATTCAGGTAAGAATATGCTTAACTCGGAGTTTTTCAGACTTCCCTAGGAAGGCAAATCTTACCTTCAAATTCAACATACAACGTAGATGGGGAGGCTAAACAAGGCTGCTAGGGACCTGCCATCTTCTACGTCTTGACCTGGGTAAAAGTCACACAGGCAGTGGCTGCTTGATGATGATGATGATGATGACGACGTGGACGACAATTGTTATTTAAAGTCCTGGGGATTGAACCCAAGGGTGCTCTACCACTGAGCTACTTCCCCAGCCCTTGTTTTTTTATTTCGAGACGGAGTCTCACTAAATTGCTGAGGCTTGCTTTGAACTTGCAATCCTCCTGCCTCAGCCTCCTGAGTCTCTGGAATTACAGGCATGTGACACCAGGCCCAGTTTATAATTATTTTTTAAGTGTACAAATTTTAAAAATTTCTCCAACTATATACTTCCCAGGTTTTTCTTTTTTTTTCTCTTTAAAAAGAAGGGGTGAGGACCTTTTTGTTTAAAGAGGTTTTCTATAGCAGACCCAAGCCACCCCCTTAGACGATGGAATTCCATGGAAAATAATCAGAAAAAATAAAAAAATTAAAACGTGACCAGAAGCCTATAACTCAGAAGCAATCTTAAAGGTGCATGTCCAGACAGGTCCAAAAGCGTCCTGGGAGAAGAGACTGGGTATCAGTTCTGAAAGTGTCCAGGGGAAATGAAGCCACCCCGTGGGTCTGTAGTCCACGAGTTCTAGTCAAAGAGTGGATTTGGAGAGGGCACCGTGGCAACTGCTCTAGTTCTCAGAACCTGGCATGCTAAGAGGAAGAGGGCACTGTGCCAGGCTGGGGGTGGAAGCCCCTGAGGAACAAGGAAGTGAAACAGGAGCTGCTGATCAAAAGCCTGATTATTCTGTGACCCTTCCATGCTAAGCCAGTGACTCAGCGTAATGCTGATGTGATGCACTGAGTTCTGGCACATTTGTCCCTCATAATCTTCCCACACTACAGACGGGATCCATGTGAGAGAACTGGATTCCCAGGGCCCTGTCTTTGGAAACAAAGGTCCTGTGTCTGGACAGGAGATGGTAGGTGCTGAGAGGACGCCTCATCACAAGTGAATCTGGGGAGTCCTGTGTTTGCGGGTTGGTCAGCCTGATCATCTCGGGGTTCCAGGGCCTCACAGAAGCTGGTGAGATGAGAGCTGGCAGACTCCGCAGAGAATCCTGGGCCCATGCCCAAGGCCAATTTGGATCAGAAACCTGGCTTTGATATTTATCACAAGCAGCATATACTTCTAGAAACCAAATATCTGTACTTTTATCCAGAAAGACATTGAATTTCCTAGCATTAGAGTATCTAAGAGACTCATCCAAATGGCAATTCCTTCTAGAACTTTCTAAGATTGACCTCTGTATATCACAGCATTATAGGAAGAGCTGAGACGAACAGCAAATGCTGTCTCTTCCCATCAGTCACCGGTCACAGGCCAGCTCCACAGTCTACACATGAGCAGCCTGAAGCAATTAAAGATGAGAGAGAAATGGTCTTCATATTTAAAAATGCTCATGCCTTTCAACCCTGTAGCTCCATGCTGGTTATCTCATTCTCTTTCTGTCTCTATCACACACAGGAAATTATGTATGTTTAAGGTTGTTTATTGCAATAGCAACTAATAGAAAAAGATTGTAAATTAACTTGAATATCCATTGGTAGGAGACTAGCCCAAATTATGACACACCTATACAATGGAAAATTATGTGATTGTTGGAAAGTAATAAGGCAGCTCTCTCTGTTACTGGTAAGGAATCATTTCTATGAAAGTAAATAAACATATATATTTAATTTTTAAAAGAAAGCAGGGTACAAAAGGGCCTTACAAGGCTATCATTTGTGTGAAAAGTATGACTATATACATAGAAGCTTCTGAATGCTTAGACTCCCTGTGGAAGGCTCCTTGGAACCTGGGATCAGAAGCTTCTGGAAACGGGGCCAGGGGAGCAGACGTAGGAGGGAGGATGACTTTTCCCTGTATGCTCTTTTGCCCCTTTGGATGATGTCAATGTGTGAAGTAATGGTTTTTATTTTAAGATTAAAAAAAAAAAAGTCAGGAAAGCAGGCTGCTTTTCCAAAACAGGAAGCAGTATTTGCATTTACTCCAGGTGGGGAGAGTTAGGGATCATCCCTCCAGACTCTCTGCCTCCTTCCCTTCTTACGCTTCATGACATCATGCTCCATTTCAGTGCCCTGTCACAGCCTGCTGACCTTCCCACCTGACCCCTTCTTTCATGCTGGTTCTGGCTCACGAGGGCAGCCCCCCTCTGAGACCTGGGAGGCTGGTTCTCTGACTGCATTGCCCTCTCCACAAGTGAGCTGCTTCTGGGAAGGCGCTTGGGTCTGCTGCACTAATCCTGCCCCCAGGGCATTCCTGTAAATTACAGGGCACATAACCTGAGGTTTCTGTTCTTCCTCTGACCTCATCCTCAGTCCCTGACCGTGGACCCATTTCCTTGTGAGTCCTATGATTCCGTTTCTGTACTTTCGATTATTTACATCTCTGACTCTCCCCCCCACTGAGCTCCCCATCCTTCTCATTCTCCCGTGTCTGATCACAAATCCCCCCAGATCACTCTGAGAGGATCAAAGAGTACTCTTTCAGGTAAGAGGCTACAATAAAGGACCCCTAAGATCCTCCCAGTTCCAATAAGGCCATGCTGGACCATAACTTTGCCTCTTCTGTCCTTGGTTCCAACTTCATGGGTCTGGGAACTACATACCCTTTGATCACCCGCTGCAAAGAGTCCACATTAGGAGCACAGAGACATTGGTTTGAATCCTTGCTCCTTTGGTTACCAGCAGTATGGTCCTGGGCAAGTTCCCTTCACCTCATTGAGCTTCAGCACTCTTTCTGAAAGATGAATGTAAGAATGCTTATTTCATAGGGTAGCAATGAGGATGAATTGAGATTTGTTATGTAAAGGGTATATCCAAGCCTATCTCAGAGGTGGTGCTGAGTAAATGGTGTTATCTCCCCCTGCACATTCTCCAACCTCACTCTGCCAACTTCATTCCATGAAGAGTAGGCCACATACTCTCAACTGGCACATGCAAGAACACCTGCAGTGAGCCATTATATACGAATTGGCTACACAGAGATGCACAGAAACACATCCATGAGACCCAATGTTCCCAGGTGGAGTTTCATCGGTTTTTCTGGAAAGAAAGATTTCAGTTAAGAGACATGGATAGAAAATGCAGGAAGGGCTGATTTCATGAAACGAAAGTGTGGCAGAAGAGACCCAGCAACAGAGCCCGAGCCAGGAAGCTGTGGAAGACCCTGCACCAGATTCTTGAGTTCTTGCTTAGAGGATTCCAGGCAAGACATGAAATTTAGTAAAAGAATATCGAAGTTTACTCAAAGGGACAGGAAAAGGGGACACTCTCAAGGGACCGAGTGAGACCTCTCAGAAAGCAGGACAATGGCCTTTACCAAGTCAGAGGTTTTAAAGAATTTCTGGATCCCATAGTTCTTGCTTCAATTTCTTATACCCCCTTAATCTGCTTATTACCCTTTGTATAGCCCTCGGCAAATTTTTGTCAGGTTCTGGCATGTCCTGGTCACAGAGAGTGATTTATGCTTCTACTGTCCACATCTCTGAATGAAATCTTTCTTTCCAGAAGAACTGAGGAAACGCCACCTGGGAGCATTGGGACACATGAATGTGATTCTGTGCCTCTCTGTGCAGCAATTCATAAATAGATAGCTCACAGAAGGTGTTCCTGCAAGTGCTAGTAAAAGTATGTGGCCTAGTCTCCACATGGCATAATTTTAGTGATAAGGGAGGGTCCAGGCCACCTGGTAGGGTGTGACATGATCTTGAAGCAATCTTTTTTCTTAATGGAATATAATTAATTATGGCTGGGGGAGGTTTTGATGTACCAGAGCCCCACCCTCCAGGTGCTTGCCTGTCCAAAAACGCCCTCTGGTCTTCATTCGCCCTTCAGGGTCCTTTCCCTGCTCAGACCCTCACTGCTGACTAGAGAAAGTACAGGTTTTCATTAGCTTTGCATTTCTGGGACCAAAATGTCCTACAAGAACAACTTAGAGGAGGGGAAGTGTATTGGGGGCTGACGGTTTCAGAGATCTCAGTCCACAGACAGCCAACTCCATTGCTCTGGCCCAAGGTGAGAGAGAACGTCATGGCAGAGGGGCCTGGCAGAGGAAAGGCTCAGTTTATGGCAACAAGGAAGTTGGAGGCACAGGAACGATGCACCCTTCCAGGACACACCTGCAGCGACCACCTGCTCCAGCCAATAGTCACAACCCAGTGACTCAAACCAGGATGGACTGATATGGTTACAGCTATCATAGCCTAATGGCTATGGTAACCTAGCTGTGTTACCTCTGACTATATCTGCATTAATACAGGAGATTTGTGGGGACACCTCATATCCAAACCATAACAGTACGCTCCTTGGAGAACACGGATTGGACTGTCCTCAGGGAGGAAGTGGCATTGTGTGTTCTGTGAATTATTTATTTGTGGTGGTCACCATGGTTTCCTGCCATGGCTGAGTGCCTCAGTGCTCAGGCATATGTGTCAAAGTTAGAAAGTCCTTAGGCTGGTTACCCCCCACACACACTCTTTTTAGTTTGAAGAAGATAGCATCTGACCTTGAAGAAGACAGTTTACGGGTGGGGTTTCGCATCACCGGAGTGGAGTCATCTTTTGTCATTGAAAGTGGAGCAAGGCCTGTTCTCTCTCCCTCATCCCTCTGCTGCGTCTGTCAACCTACTCTAACACCAAGAAATAAGAATTTTTATTTTTATTTTTAGAAAAGGGAAAGAAATTAAAAAGAGGAAAAGCAAGTACAGAAAAAGAGAGGAATGAGTAGGTAGTTGAGGAAATGGATAGCTGAGAAGTCAAAGCGGAAGGCAGGGGAGTTTACGGGCACGGTAAGCAATCAGAACTCTGATTGACAAGAAACTCACTCCATGACGGTTTGGTAAGTACAAGTTATTTACAACCCAATTTGTGAACTTGTCCCATCCAGGATAACAGAGGATGTGGAGGATGAATAGGAGTAGACCATAAAGAGAGAGGTTTGTGGCCCTGTATGGCCTACTGGGAGCTAACCCTGAGCTGAAGGAGTTAAGCACATCCATGTCATCTCAGATTCTAGAAGGACAAATCACCAGAGGTAGGAATATATTTGGCAAAAAGAAAAAATGGGGAGAATGTACAGATAAACAATGGAGTATAGTACAGTAAGGAAACCCATTCACATCCCAGAATAGCTTAAGGCCTCCTAAATTGCCTCCCTAATGTTTTACCATATGACAGACTGAAGTGATTTTTGAAATCCAAAATCATTACTTAAAATCCAATAGGTGACTCTCACTTCAAGTACTAACCTCCTTAGTAGGACCGGCCCAGCCTTCTTATCATAAGAAATCATAGAACTGATCAAAACGTATGACCCAACTCTTTTCAGAAAATGGGCAACAGGCAGGGCAAGAGTAAAGTCCCAGAGAAAGAATTTTCATAGGTGCACCCTCAGGATCACTCTAGAGACAATTCTAGAATTGTGGGGCAGAAGGTTAAAGTCCACTCAAAATCAAGCAGTTTTTTTTCTTTGTTTGTTTGTTTGTTTTTTTATTTTGGTGTTTGTTTTGATTGTTTTTAGCTGAGGAATCAGATTTGATATGTATGGTAGGGACCCAAGAGTTGTGTTTGGGTCATCCTTAGGCTTTAGACAGGAGCTGAGCTGCACATACACAGGGAAAGACGAGAGAGAGAGAGAGAGAGAGAGAGAGAGAGAGAGAGAGAGAGAGAGAGAGAGAGAGAGAGAGAGAAGAGAGAGAGAGAGAGGTTGATAAGGGTTGAGAAATGAGCAGCATATATCAAGATGTCCTGGGGATATTTGAAATCCAAACCAAGCAGAATGGAGAAAATGTCATTAACACCTTGTTAGGATTGTAGGCATCAGGCTGGAATATCAGGGAAACCAAAAACTGCACCCTAGAGTAAGGACTATCATCTACCCTAAACAAACAAACCCAGCTCTGAAAAAAAAAAAAAAAAAAGAAAAAAATAAAGAAAGAAAAATCTAAGAGTTAGAATTAAAGTTTGTAGGTTGAGTGCCATGAAGTTAGAGGACATGGAAAATTCCCTGACCTTTTCACAGACTTTCCATGGCATAAAATAAAGCCAAGATAAATTCTAGAGGATCAGTTAGTTATTGAACACCACTCTAGAACAAAAATTAACATTCTTCAGGGAAAAAGAAAAGATCTCATCGTTTCTAAAATATATTATTGGTTATGTCCAATAGAGAATCAAAGATTACTAAACATGAAAAAAACTCAGAAAAATGTGATCTATTGTCAAGAAGTTAAAAAAAAAAGCATTAAAAACAAATCCAGATGTGATCCAACTGTTAGCAGACTAAAACTATGATAATAAATACTCTCAAAGAACTAAAGGAAAAATTTGTTGATGATGCGTGACAAATAGGAAATCTCAATAGAGAAACAAGTTATAAAAACTCTATATAAGAATTCTAAAACTCGGGGTGGGGTTGTGGCTCACCTAGCACATGAGAGGCCCTGGGTTCAAACCTCAGCACCACGTAAAAATAAATAAATAAAATAAAGGCATTATGTCCAACCACAACTAAAAAATTATTAAAAAAAAAAAAGAATTCTAAAACTCAAATTTACAATAATTGGTTATTCACTATTTTCACTGGATGAATTTAACAGCACACTGGAAATGGAAAAAGAAAAATTTAGTAAGATTAAAAACAAATTAATAGAAATTAGCCAAATCAAAGAATTTAAAAAATAGAGCATCAAGATAAGCAGAATTTCAGAGACATATGGGAGAATATCAAATGCCCTTATATATGTGAAATTGAACACTCAGGAAAAAAAAAAAACTTGAGGATAAACAGAAAGAAAAATCAGACCTATTCACTTACTACTTAAGCTGTTCAAAAGAAAATATTTTAAGTAACCAGAAAATAAAAGACATATAACATACAGAAGAACAATGATATTAAAAACCACTGGCTTTTATCAGAACCAGTGGAGACCAGAAACAATGGAATGGGATATGTGAAACTTTAGAAGAAAAATGCTGTCAACATAGAATTTTTTTTAATTATATATGTATTTTAGTTATTGATGGACCTTTATTTTACTTATTTATTTTTATGTGGTGCCGAGAATTGAACCCAGTGCCTCACACATACTGGGTGAGCACTCTACACTGAGCCACAACCACAGCCCTCAACATAAAATTTTATATCCAGTGAAAACCTCCCTCAAAAGTGAGGGAGAAACAAAGACATTTCCAGAAAAATGAAAACTCATAAAATTTCTAGCCAGCACTCTGCACTATAAAAATTGTAAAGGTTATTCTTCATGTTTACAAAAAAATGTCAAAAACTTAGATGTACAGGAATGGAGAGCATCAGAAGTGATAAGTAAATATTAAAATGCATAGACTTTAGGACTGGGAATGTAGTTAAGAGGTAGATAGAGTGCATACATGAGGTTCTAGGTTCAACCCCCACCAAATAAATAAATAAAATGTATGGGTTCTTTTTTTTTTCTTTTTTTGCATTTTCTTAAAAGACAGCTGACTACTTAAGGCAAGATAATAAGATTGTAGTGGGAGATATAATGTATACAAACAATAAGACAACAAGACTACCATGTGCAAGGGAAAGTCTATAACTGAAATTATGCTGTTCTAAGGTTATTCCACCATCGAGTGGGATATGTGAAGTGGGAAGGAGAAAGTGAGAAGTTGGGGTTCAAAGCTTATTCTAAATAGACTTTTTGTGTGTGTGTGTGGTGCTAGGGATTGAACCCACGGCCTTGTGCTTTCAAGACAAACACTCTACCACCTGAGCTATATTCCCAGCCCCTAAATAGACTTCTATAAGGTACAAATACAGACTCTAAAGCAAGCCCTAAAATACAATAATAACTTGTATAGCTAAGAGAGCAATAGAAAAAAAAGTAAAGGGAAATATTTAAAACTACACAAATATTTAAAACTACACAATTAACCCATGAAAAGGCAGAAAAGGAACAATAGAAGAAAATAGAAAAGAGAAGGAACAATGGAAAATAAATACAAGATGGTAGACTTAAGCCCTACTATATCAATAGTTGTATTAAATGGTGAAGTACTAAACTCTCTAAAATCCATAGATTATCAGACTATATATATATATATATATATATATATATATTTAAATGCTCTATACTATGTATAGTAAGTGCACTTCAAATATAAAGATACCATGCAAATAGTACGCCTAAGAAAGCTGGCATGACTATATTACTAACAGATAAAATAGATTTCAAGTCAAGAAGCTTTTAAAGAGATAAAGGGGGGAGGGTGTCAAAACTATGAAAAAAGGCAAACCACCAAAAGACATAACAATGTTACCCAAGAATAAACTTAGTAACAGAGCTTCATAATTCATGAAGCAAAAATGATGAAACCAAATAAATAGATAACTCCAAAGTCATAGTTGGGTATTTTTACCTGTCTCTCGGTAGTTGACAGAACACATAAATGAATAAGACCAGTAAGTACATAGAAGATCTGGACGAACTTGAACTAGTTGATACAAAAATTATATTGAACTAATATATACTAATTAATTGATTATGATAATTAATTATAATTATAGAACAATACACCAAAAACAGCCTAACAAATATTTGTTGCAAATATTGATATTCATCAAGATAGAACACATCTTGGTTCATTAAATTGTCGCTAAAGTCAATAGTTTGGAATCTTATAAGTTTTGTAATTACAATGGAATTAACTTATAATTCCATAAAAGTATATAGAAAAACATATATGGAAAATATCCAGGGCTGGGGATGTGGCTCAAGCGGTAGCACGCTTGCCTGGCATGCGTGCGGCCCGAGTTCGATCCTCAGCACCACATACAAAGATGTTGTGTCCCTCAAAAACTAAAACAAAATAATAAATATTAAAAAAAAATTTTTTTAATTATAAAAAGGACTGGGGTTGTGGTTCAATGTCCCTGGGTTCAATCTCCCGGTATATATTAAAAAAGAAAAGAAAAGAAAATCTCCAAAATGAAGAATTGAACCCAGTGCCTCACACATACTAGGTGAGCACTGTTAATTTGGTATCATACTACTATCACAACATCTGGGTCAAAGAAGTTATATAGGTTTAACATTCAAAAACCAATCAATGTAATTCACCACACTAATAGAATAATGGAGGAAATTTCTATAAGCATTTCAATAGAAAATCACTTGACAGAATTCAATAGCCTTTCATATCTTTAAAAAATAACTCTCAAAAAAAGTAACCCTCAACAAATTATAAACATAAGGAGGCTTTTACAATTTACAATTTTACAATTTTACAAGTGCAACAATCTACACCTAATCACATATTTAAAGGTGAAAGATTAAATGTTTTTTCCTCCAAAATAAAAAATGAAGAAATGCTGTCATCGCTCACCATCGTATTTAATATTTTACTGGAAGTTCTTCCCAGTAAAATAAATAAATAAATAAATATTGGAGAAGAAGATATAAAGCTATCGTGTGTGTGTATGTGTGTGTGTGTGTGTGTGTGTGTGTGTGTGTGTGTGTGGTGCTGGGGATTGAAACCAGGGCCTTGCGCATGCAAGTTAAGCACTCTACCAACTGAACTATATCCCCAGCCCATAAAGCTATCTTTATTCACAGATAACATAGATATTTATATAGAAAATCAAAAAGAGTCTCCCAGAAAATCATTATCAATAAGTGAATTTACTGACATCACAATATAGGATAATATACAAAAATTCTTTGCTTTCTACATAATAAAAGAACAAATTGAAAATTTAAATGACCATCTAGAAAACATAAAACATTCAGAAATTAATTTTATGAAGGATATGTATGATTTTTATATTACAAACTAAATAAACATTGTTAAGAGAAATTTTTAAAATCTTAATAAATGGATGTATATATCATGTTCATACATAAGAAGACAATATTTTTGACACATCTATTCTCCCTATATGCATCTATAGAGTTTACACATTCGCAATTGAAATACCAGCAGGCTAATTTTTTTTCATAGAAATGGACAAACCTGATTCTGAAAACTGAAGGACCTCAGAAAACCAACAGAATTTTGAAGAAAAGTTCAGTTAAAGAAAGATAGTGATGTAAAGACAGAAAAATACATCAATTGAACCAAACAGAGAACCCAGAAATTGATCTACACATATAAACTGTCAGTTGATTTTCCTCCAAGGTATCAAGAATTTCAATAAGGAAAGAAAAATCTTTTCAACAAGTGATTATTTTTCTATGTGAAAAAATAAACCTTGATATTACTACATGCCATATGTAAGATTTTATCTGCTATGGATCACAGACCTAAATATAAGAACTGAATCTATAAAAGTTCTAAAAGGAAACATAAAAAATCATTTTTATGATTTCATAGTAGGTAACGATTTCTTGTTATATGAAAGTTACAAACCATAAAATAAAAATCTCAATAAATTGGGGTTTACCAAAATTAAAACCCTCTTTTTTCAAAATATTCCTTTAAGAAAATTTTTTTAAAAATCACAGACTGGGATAAAAACAATTTATATATCTCAGACTTGCATTTAGGATCTATAAAGGAATGTTAACTAAATAAAAAAAAGACATGTAGTTCAATTCAATTTAGAAATCAGTAAAAGATCTAAAGAGATATTTTGCAGAAAAAGAAAGTATATGAATGATATGTAAACTCATGAAAAACTGTTCAACTTCATTAATCATCAAAGAAATGAAAATTAAAGTACCCTGAGCTATTTCTAGAGTGGCTAAAATTTTTTAAACTGACAATATCAAATGTTGGTGAGGATGTGGAGAAACTGGAACTCTCATGCATTGAGGGTGAGACTGTAAGATGGTACAACCAATTTGGAAAATTTAGGCAATTTCCTATAAATTTGAATATATTCTTAACTTCTGATCCAGCAAATCTGCATATAGGTATTGACGTAAGAGAAATGAAAATATACCTACTCCAAGATTTATATTTAATATTCATAACAATATTATTCATAAGAACAAAAATCTGGAAACAAAATCAATGGTGAATGGGTAAACAAATTGTGGAAAATCCATATTCTCAGGGTTTTTTTTAAAGGAAGAAATTATTGACACACCTGGGTGAGCTAAACCTCAAAAACATGTTGATCAAAGGAAGTCAGACTCAAGAGTACAGACTGTATGAGTCCATAAGATGAAGTTCTCAAAAAGGTAAAATGAATCTATAGTTTTAGAAACCAGATAAGTGGTTACCTGGGTTGGGAAAGTTAGGATGGGATAGACTACTAAAAAAGAACTAGGGAAGTTTCTGTAGTGATGAAGATATTTTGAATGGTGTGTCAGTTGCATGGGTATATATATATATATATATCAAAATTTATCAAATTGTACACTGAAAGATGAACATTGCATTATATAGAAATCATGCCTCAATATAGTTGTTATGGTTTGTATATGGAGTGTCCCCAAAAGTTCATGATTAGAAGAGCTGTAACCTGATGAGTGGATTAATCCATTTGATGGATGTATGATTTGAAAGAACGACAGTGCTGGGTGGTAATTTTGGTTTGATAGGGCATGGCTGGAAGAGGTGGGCGACTAGGGGCATGCCCTTGAGGATTATATCCTGTTCCCTTGGCTCCTCCCTCTCTCTCTGTCATGGCCACCACTGTGTCCTTCCACCATGATGCTCTGCCTCATCTTGGGCCCAGAGCAGTGGAGTTGGCCTATCATAAACTGAAACTCTGAAACCATGAGCCAACTTTTCCTCCTCTAAGTAGTTCTTGTCAGGTATTTTGGTCACAGTGATGAAAGCTGGCTGACACAACTGATTTTTTAAAATCCACGCCCGCCCATAAGCCCTCCAACAATTGATAATTGTTGTCACTGAGGTGATACTTTCTAGGCTCCCCTTCCAAGAGCTGCATCTTATCCCTCCTTAGGTCTTGCCTGTCCATCCTCTGATACAAGGCATCACATATCTGTGGTTTCTAGATACAAGGCATCACATATCTGTGGTTTCTAGATCAGAAGCTGCTTGGCTCTGGGGTAAGGTGATCAGCTGTCCAAGTTGGCCCAGAGTTGGGTAGTTTCCAGGGCTTCCTGACACCTGGGGTGTTCCGTGCTAAATCTGGGAGAGCCCAGGGCCAACGGGGACCTTGTGCTACTTATCTCCCAGGCTTAGCACTCTATCAGGCATGAGGTGTGGGCTCAGTAAATGTTTGCTGAAAGCCTGGAATAAACGTCACATTTCTTCTGTTTGGTGGCCCCATGCAAACTGGGGCCAAAGAGAGAGAGCCAAAGGCAGTGGCTGCCCAGAGCTCAGGCTCACTCAAGGCCGGCCCAGGGCTCCATTCTCACCACTGCTGGGTGCTCTGGGGGCAGTCCAGCTGCTGGCATCAAGCCCTATTTAAGTTTTGGGGAGCAGCGCCCCATCCCCAGGAGGCCCCCTCCCCCTGCCTGGCCTGCCACTTCCTGCTCTGGTGAAGTCATAGGACCCAAGTGACCCACAGCTTCCTTTCTCTCCACACCTCCCAAGCCAGCTGCCCAGGGCCAGCAGCACAGGGATGGGAGCTGACCTTTCAGGGGCAGTTTGCTTGGAAAGTGCCTTTAAGTAAACAAAAACAGCCTCAGCTCTGCCAGGCCCAGCTTGTTTTCTCCCTCCCTCCTCCTCCCTCAGGTCCCGGGGAGAAAAATAACCCGTGGGAGGGAGGAGAGAGGCACAGAGGAGTGACCATGCCTCCCTCAACCTTGGGCCTTTGTCCTCTCAGACCTGTCCCTCAGGGCCTCCTTTGTCAGAAGTCAGTTTTCAGTGGGGAGAGGGGACAGGACGGGAAAGCGGTGGCTTCAAACAATGCCACTGTGTCTGGCCGCAGAGCTGCTGGCTTGACCTGATTAGGCTCAGTGAGGGGGCAGCGAGCCAGGCGGGCTGAGAGGCTGTGTCCTCCGTGGTGCCCGCCCAGCTGGCTGCTCCTCCTGGTATCTCTGCCAGCGCCTCCTCTCGGGTGAAAGGCTGTTTGGTCTCATTTCCACAGGGGCTCGATGGCCTCTCCTCTCCGCCTGCGGGAGCACTGGGACTCTCCTCTCCCTCTTGTCTTTTCTTGCTCCCACACAGAGTGTTTTCCACACTTGCAGCGCTCCCTCCTCAGGCCCTGCCAGGCACCGAGCTGGCCCAGGAGTCCAGCTGGCATCCATATGAAAGCCGAGAGCCGCCCTGAGAAGGGCCTTTCTATGGTTGCCCAGCTGGACCTCACCTGGGCCAGGGTCCCTGCAGCCCTGGGCCGTGAAAACCAGGAGGCTCCAAGAGAAAACAGCCCTGAGGAGCAAGCCAAGAGGGAGGGGAGCCTCCCAGTTCTGCCCCATGTCAGGCCCAGGGAGGGCGGAACTCTTCAGACAGGCGCCCGCACCTGTGCCTGGCAGAGGACAAGGGGATGCGGGGAAAGTGCTGGGGGCAGCACTTCGGGTTTGTTGGTGCAGGTGGAGGGAGAGCGTGCATCGCATTTTCCAAGGCTTTGGCAGAAACTGTGAAAGCTGAGAAGCCAGGGATGAGGCCCACGGGGACAGGAGGGGTGGCTGGGTGGGCCCAGAATCCAGATCTAATTCTCCAAATGGGGATGAAGGGCAACAGGCAGGGGCTTCCGGAAGAGGAAAATCTAGTCTCTCAGACTGAAATGGGCATGGTCACCAAGTGGCCCAGGCGGTCCTGGGAAACTGAGACCAGAGGGAGGGATTCACCAAGGTCACACGGCTGAATCCGAGTCCTGACTTCCAAAGATGCCCCTAGATCTTGAAGACTCTTAGACAGAAATCTATATACCAAATGTCAATGGTAGGATGATGAGTAACTTAAATTCTAAATTCTGTGTTTTGGTTTTTGCTTAACTGTGATTTCTAATTTTTTTTTTTTTTACAGTGAGCAAGGATGGCTTGTGTAAAAATAAATGTAAAAGAAAACAAGACTTTTGATGAAACGGCACACTACGGTGTTCAGCAGAATGAGGGGCTGGACCTAAGTCCTGGACAAATGAAGGCTCGGCATTATTAGCTCAAGGTGAGAAGTAGGAAGAGGAAGCAGAAGAAAGGAAAAGGGAGAAAGGGGAATATCCAAAATGAGGAAGAAATCAAAGCAAAAGGAAAAGAAAGGAAAGAGGGAGGGAGAAAAGAACAGGGATGTAAAGTGTGAATCGTGATTCCTGGGGCTCGGTGCTGCCTCTCGACAACAGAACAAGGTGACTCAGCACTCCTCTCAGCACTGGTGGCTCTCCCTGGGGCCACTATCAAAGACCTGGGCTAGGGTGGACTAGAGGGGAGCTCCCACCCATCTGTGGTTCCAGCACCGCTGCTGGGTTGGTTCATAGGTATGACGTCTAGGTCTCTCCTCCCTCTGTCTCTCTCGCTCTCTCATCTCTGACTTTCTTCCTCTCTGACACACACACACACACACACAGCCAGAAGACACTGGGCTACTGGGTTCAGAAGGATGTTCACTCCTATTCAGAAGTGTGTGCTTCCATTCACAGTAGCCAAACTACTGTCCATCAATGGATGAACGGATAAAGAAAATGAGGTATAGGGCTGGGGCTGGGGCTCAGCAGTAGAGCGCTCACCTGGCACATGGCCTAGCACGTGGGAGGCCCTGGGTTTGATCCTCAGCATCACATAACAGTAAATAAATGAAATAAAGGTCCTGTGTCCAACTACAACTAAAAAATAAATATTAAAAAAAGGAAAATGTGGGATATACACACGTGGGATTTTATTCATCCATAAAGAAAAATTAAATAGTATCATTTGCAGGAAAATAATGGATAAAACTTGAGCCATGATGTGAAGTGAAATAAGCCAAACTCAGAAGGCCAAGGGTCCTACCTTTTCTTTCATATGTGGAGAGAAAAAAGGAAAAGAAAGATGGGGGGGGGGTTCTCATGAAAATCAAAAGGAGGTCAGTAGTAGAGGAAAGGGAACAAGAGGTGGGAGGCAGGAGGGAAAGGGGAAATACTGGGGCAGGATACTGGCCCAAATGCGTGGTTAGAGTGTGTGCATGCACAAATAGGTAACAAGGGAATCTCGCCCATGTACAGCTATAAGGCACCAATGAAAAATATGGGAAAAAAAAGTGAATGCTCTTCTTGTCCCTTTCCTGAGGGAGGGGATCTTGCTGCCAGTGCCCCACAGATTCCTCAAACCATCCTCAGGGACATGATGATTTCTGAGGGGATGTTCACTTCCAAAGCTGCAAAATGATCTAAACTTCCGGCTCTGACTTCTCCCCAGAGGGCAGTATCCTATGAATCTGGCCAGAACGGAACTCACTCCCCTGCTCATTAAGGGAGCAGCTAGTTAGGGTACCAATTACTGAGGGCTTCCTCACACTTTCCACCCCGCAGCACCCATAAAACTCCTCACCATCTGGGTGCCAGGGGCAGAGAAAATGAGAGCTCTGAGGAGGGAGGAGGAGGAGGAGGAGGAGGGGGAGGAGAAGGAGGGGGAGGAGGGGGAGGAGGGGGAGGAGGGGGAGGGGGAGGGGGAGGAGGATGGGGAGGAGGAGGAGGGGGAGGAGGAGGAGGGGGAGGAGGGGGAGGGGGAGGAGGAGGAGGGGAAGGAGGAGGAGGGGGAGGAGGGGAGGAGGGGGAGGGGGAGGGGGAGGAGGAGGAGGAGGGGGAGGGGGGGAGGAGGAGGAGGGAGGAGGAGGAGGAGGAGCAGCAGTCTAAGCAGCCTGACCCCCTCCGGCCTCCCTCTGGGCTGGGGTCTTTTGTCACAGGGCTTATGGCTGCAAGGGGTGGGGAGGTCAGGGAGGGAGTGGTCTTCTGCAAGACCTTGGCCGACCCAGGTGGGACCAGCTGGATAATTTAAACCTCTCTGGTGAGGGGCCAAGGTCAACCTCTCTGACTCAGAGGTCAGGGACGAGGAGAATAAATGCAGCTTTAAAGATGAAGTGCCCATCACCAAAGAGACCTGCTGACCTGGGAGCCAGAGGAACCTTGGTTCAGATCACAGCCAGGTGACCTTGGATTATAGGCTTGGCCTCTTCAAACCTCAAATTTTGCATGTGAACATGGGAATGTGTTCATGTATTCATATAGACAATTGTTTAACAAACATTTATTGAGTGCTTACCCTGTGTCAGGCACTGTGCTAGGCACTGGGGATACACTAGTGATCAAACTATTGCCCGTGAAGGATAGGGAAAATAAGTCCAAGGACATTTTCCCTAAGCTTTTGTCATTTAAAATCCCTCAGCCAGAGGAAGGAACACAAAAGGAACTGGTAACTGATGCCCCCCTCCTATGGGTCACCTGACCCAATACAATAAGCCCCAGGAAATTTCCTATTCACTTTCCTGTCCTACCCTAAGGAATCGGTGGGACCCCAATACCATGAACTCCAGAAATTGCCTTCCAGTCCTACCCAAAACGAAGCCTATGTAACCCAGACCCTTGCTGCAGCCCACCACCATGTTCTGCCCCCAAAATAAGCCACACAAGGGTTCCACCAATTAGCTCCGCTGCTAAATACTGAATAAAGAAAAGCTTGCTGATCTGGGGTTTGCTTCCCATCTCTCACCTTCCTCGTGTGTGTGTGTGTGTGTGTGTGTGTGTGTGTGTGTGTGTGTGTGGGTGTGTGTGTGTGTGTGTGTGTGATTTGTCCTAACAATTGCTGCTGTGAAAGAGCTGGTGGCTCAGGACAAGTTGAAAGGCGATTCTAAAAGAGAATAAGAAGGGCCACCCTTAGAGTGCTCCCTGGGCAGCACAGGAGCACCAACTACTCTTGGGGCCAGGAAACTATTTGCAGAAGAAGTGAAATCTACGTGGAGATTTGCAGCAGAGCCATCAGGAGTTCCCGAGAGGGCAAAGGAAAGGCAATGCTGCAGAGGGCTGGTGGTCAGCGAGAGCCAGGCTTGAGGAGGAGTTCATGAGTTGGGGAAGGACCGTGTGCTGTGGGGAGGAGAAGAAGGAAGTGGAGTCCTGAGCACGGAGGGCCCGTGAGCCAGGCAGGAGCTTAGGGTCTCCTCTTGAATGGAGTTTTCCTGCCGCAGAATGAGATGGTGAGATGGTGTGGCTGTCGGGAGCACAACTGGTTGAGTAGAGAAGTACACAGAGGGTGAGACACTGTAGGTAGAAGTTGCTGAAGTGAAGGAAGAAAGAAGAGATGGAGCTGCAGAGGGGAAGTGAAGGCAGAGAAGCAGCTAGTGGACAAAATGTGAGAGGAGATGCCAGGCCACAGTGGAACTTGGGGACAGCTGCAGGGGAGGAAGAGGAGGCTTAGAGACAGGAGTCGTAGCTTCGCCCTGAGCAAGAGATGTGCTGGTTGAGTGATCCCTTTAGGGAAAGGGCCAGTCTACCCCCACAGAGCTCTGAGAGGCTTGAATGGGAAACACCAGGCCCAGGGGCGGGGGGCGGTGAGGTACTGGGAGGAACGAGGACCAGGATGGAAACCTGTCTCCTTCAGCGTGCTGGCAGCGTGCCTGCTCCCAGGCGGGAGGCAGAGTTTGTTTTTAGGACTTAGGGCTTCAAGAAACAGTGAGAGTGAGATTCTGGGCTGGAAAGAAGTCATCCACTGAAAGTCTAGTCCTGGAGCAATCTGGCTTCCACCCCTTCCTCCTGACTATCCACTGACAGCCTTTCCCCAGGGAGGCAAACGGGATTCATTAGAGAAACTGAAGAGTCTCTAAGTCATAAAACCTCCAGATACAATCGCACTTTTCTTCATGATGAGGACACATACTGAGAAATGCATCATGACTGAGAATCAGAGAGATGATTTCATTATTGTGCAAATAACATAGACTTACACAAACCTAGATGATACACCCTACTATGCAACTAGGCGATACTGTGTGTGAGTGTGTGTGTGTGTGTGTGTGTGTGTGTTTGTGCTACAGCCTATTGCTCCTAGGGCCATGATGAAAAGAATAACACAAGATTAAATCCCGCACAAGAGAAAGCCATGACATTGAGCAATGCCATAAGGGATGGGGTAGAGCTTAGTGGTAGAGCACATTCTTAGCATGCATGAGGTCCTGAGTTCTATTTCCAGAATCAAACAAAAATTTTTTAAAGATATACATGAGCTGTATGAGGCTATTGCCAATGTAACATGCCAGTTTTATGGTCAACTTTTTTAAAAAAATAATTACATGGAGTATACTCTTTTTTTTTTTTACCATACGATTTATTTATTTTTTTTTAGTCATACATGACAGCAGAATGTATTTTGACGTATAATACATACATGGAATGTACATACATCAATCATCTTGTCTATTCTATTCTGCTGCCCTTCCTGTCCTCCCTACTCCTCCCCTCCTCTCCCATCCTTTCTCTCTATCCAATCTAATGTGACACGCTTTTTTTTCTTTTTCTCATCACAACATCATATATGTATTCTGTATAACGATGAGGTTCTCCTTCCATCTTCCATGCAACTCCCCTTCTCCCTCTTTTTCCCTCCCACCTCTCTTCCATATTTAGTGGTAGTCTTCTTCTCATGCTCTTCCTCTCTATCCCATTTTGAGTCACCCCCCCCTTATATCAGAGAAGACATTTGGCATTTGTTTTTTAGGGATTGGCTAACTTCACTTAGCATAATCTGCTCTAATGCCATCCATTTGCCTGCAAATGCCATGATCTTGTTATTTTTTAGTGCTGAGTAATATTCCATTGTGTATAGATGCCACATTTTTTTTAATCCATTCATCTATTGAAGAGCATCTAGGTTGGTTCCACATTCTAGCTATTTTGAATTGTGCTGCTAGAGTATACTCTTAAATAATGATAAAAGTATTATAAATAAATAAAATAAAGCCATTTATTATCATTATCAAGTATTATGTGTACACATTGTATGTGCTGTATTTTTTAAGCCCACAGCACAGTAGGTTTGTTTACACATATTTGTCACAAACACATGAGTAGTAACATTTCACACTATGACATTACAACAGTTGCAGGACCTCTAGGCAATGAACAGTTTTCAGTTCATTGTAACTTTGTGAGACCACCATTGTATATACAGTCCATTACTGGCTGAAACATTATTATGAGGCCCATGACTGTCCTAATAAATCTTCCAAAGAACTGGCAGAGTCTCTCCTAGGTACCCCAAAGTGATAAGCAACACAGAACTTCCAACCAACTTTTGTAGTTTCCTATTTTTAAATATAAACAGACAATGAATCTCATGGGATCAGAGAAATACCACAGGCCATAAAATAAGAAGAAGCTGCTATGAGAAAGGAACAATCTTTTCACAAGAGGCATCCTTAGAAATTGATAAACCAGGGGCTGGAGTTGTGGCTCAGAGGTAGAGTACTTGCCTAGCATGTGTGAGGCCCTGGATTCAATCCTCAGCACCACATAAAAATAAATAAATAAAACAAAGATATCGGGTCCATCTACGACTAAAAATAAATTTAAAAAAAGAAATTTATAAACTAAAATATTCAATGGAAAATTTAAAAGGCATTATTAAGGACATCTTCCAGAAAGTAGAAAATAAATGAAAAATGAAAGAAAAAAAATGATAAAGTTAGGGGATCAACTCAAGCGGTTCAATAATTTATTAGCAGAAAATCCAGAAAGGAGAGAAAATGAAAAAGAAGAAATTACCAAACAAATAATGTGAGGAAAAATTTCCAGGGGCTGGGCTTAAAGCTCAGTGGTAGAGTAATCACCTAGCACGTGCAAGGTGCTGGGTTCGAGCCTCAGCACCACATAAAAATAAATAAATAAATATATTGTATTCAACTACAACTAAAAAAATTAAAAAATAAAGATATTGTGTCCATCTATAGCTAAAATTTTTTTTTCTTAAATTTCTTTTCCAGAACTAAAGAATATGTATCACTGGACTAAAAGAATCAGCCAAGATCCTGGCATGAGACATTTTAAAAGGTTTATATGTAGGAGTTTGATCTTGAAATTCCAGAACACCAAGAATTTGACAGCTGCCAAAGATAGAACAAAGACAAAAAAAAAAAAATCTACACAAAGGAATAAGAATGGCATTGGACAGGTCCAGAGAAAATGCATCTTAAGTTTGTGAGAGTAAATTATTTTCAAACTACATTTCTCTATCCAGTTAATTACCAGTTGTTAGGGCCTGTAAACAAGTCAAAATGGCACCTGGCATTTTGCAGAGGGAGTGGTTTGTGAAGTAACACCAGCGAGCCATTAAGTGTGGAGATTCCTTATTGGTTGACTGCTGTATCTAGTTTATGTTTATTAAGATAAGCTGTGTGGAATGTATATATACCCTTCCTGTCCTACAATAAACGGCTCCCACTCCTGTTGTATCAATCTACACAAGTTGCTCATCACCCCCCCCCCCCAGTTATTTTGCTGCAGCCGGACTGTGGCAACCAGTCAAGTGTGAGAGCAGTTTGATTGACATTCAAAGGTTCAGAGAATGCACTTCCCATCTGCACTCTCCTAGGAAACTATGGGAGAATAGGTGCCAGCAAAATACAAGAGTAAACTCAGGTTGAAAAAGTCATGTATCCCCAGAAATGGGTTGCACAATGCAGAGGCTTGGTAAAGAGGAGGATGCTCCACAGCAGACCTAGGGAGTAACCAGTCCAGACTAGAGAATAATGGAGGGCTCTGAAAGGCAGATCTAAAGAGAAAACATAGTGTGATAGCATAAATGGTACAGTAGAATATGTGATGAAACTTCTAAAAAGAAGTATAGAAAATTACACAGGTTAAAACAACAACAACCAATAACTCAAGGAAAATAAAAAAGCTACACGGGAAAGGAAATGGAGTCATAGCATACTACTTGACTGTACCCAAACAATATTGACAAAGCCTTACCGATGAAACCTTTTACTAATTTAAAGCAAAAAAAAAATAGTGTGTCAACTATATGGAGAGGCTGAAGAGATGACAGGTGGGAGAAGTGATAAGAAATCTAAACTTATATGCTATTATATCAAAAAACCATATGTCTAAAACTTGACATATCAAGAAAAAAGGCAGGAAAAAAAAGTGTTTGTTTTTTGTATTATATAGAGAACTACCAAAAGAAATGAGTGAAAATGGTTGTCTTGGTGGTGGGTAGGAGGCAGTTTTGGAACACGAGAAGACAGATGCTTATTGTTTTTTTATTAAAAACAACATATAAATGTGATTTATACAATTTTTTAGTTTAAATGTAAATAAAACAGCAAAATTTTTTTTAAAAAATGAGTTCCCATTCCCATTTTAGTGTGAGGAGGCCCTCAGCAGAGTGACCCTTTATTTCAGAGTCAGGAAAGGGGAAAGAGAGAAGTCATTGGCATATGTCTATTACTATCTGCTGGGAAGAGAGATGAAGCTGGCAAATGCCCAGCACAGATTACATCCTCAAAACGTTGACTGTGCCACCCTTGGCACTTCTCATAACTGTTTACTTAACTAAATGAACACTGTCTTCAGAGAAAGACACCAGACCAGACAGCAACAGGCTCCAAAAACCTAAGTTGGAAGGAATTTAGTGACCCTCAGGTTGAGTTCACAGTTTCTGAAGTGTGATCATTTAATCACCTGAGGGCCTTTTGTAAGAAAAGATCTGTAGACTACAAGCAAGACCTGAGGTCACGTGGGCCCAGAAAGAGGGGTAATAAGCAGGCCAGGAAGTAGAAGTCAGGGCCCTGCCTCTTGCCCACAGTGGCCTGACCTCCATGCACTCACCTGGGCTCCCATACCACTCTAGTTTTCTCTTCCACTGAGCCCATCGAGTGCTGGAGCTCCAACCAGGCTCCTCCTTGGATAACAGTGTTGAAATCCAATACTGGGGCAGCGGGAGAGCTCAAGTCCCAGGAAAGCCAGCTTGGATTCACCACCCACCCTCAAATTTCCCCAAACCCACAGGAGTAGTATTGCACCCTCGCCAGGTAGTCAGCTGCTTGGCTCCCCAAGATGCCCTTCCATGACTAAACACATGGGATGCTGGCCATGAGCTGGAGCCAGGAAATCCAGCTGCATCATGTGCTAGGCCCAGCCCACTGCCCGTGCAGGCTTCCAGCCAACTCTGATTCATATACCCTTCATCACTTGGCCAAGTCCCACCCTCTCTCCCTTGTTCCATCCCTTCCTCCACAGTGCCCTCCCTGCAGGTGGCTGATGACTGGCTGTTCTGCCCTAGGAACCAGGTGTCAGCATCCCAGGTCAGCAGATTGGATAGTATTTGATTACAAAAAAACAAAGAGAGAGTTTTTTTTTTTTTATTAAATGTTTGAACAAATCCCCCATGTTCCTTTTCCCTATATTCTTCCAGCTTGGAGCCAAGAAAAATCCTCTTCAGGAGAAGGAATTGAAAATAAAAACAATATTGTTTTTATTTATATATCATTTTGTATCTACAGACTTTGCTGCTTATATTATGTCAGATCTGTGACCCATACAACCACTCCTTAAATTTGTTATTGAAGACTCTAAGTCCCAGACCCTGCACTGCCACCTCATCAGTTCTTCTCTTGCTTCTTCTTCTCCCTTATTGGTGGGGAATGAGGAAGGTTGTCTGCAAAGGACTTAAACTTCTGTTGCCCAAAGCTCAGGCCTTGTCCGATGCCAATCTAATAACAAGGACACAGTTTTGAGAAAAAGGAAAAAGAAATTTTATTGCTTTGCTAGCAAAGGAGAAACACAGGGGACTCCTGTGCCAAAGGCTGATTGGGGCCATCAGCAGGGAGGAGGTGATTCAAAGGCTACATTCTATGTGTTCTCTGTTGCAGTTGTAATTCACTTGTTCATTTGGGAGATGCTCATTTCTGAGATCTTCTGGTACCATCCCCAAAATCTGGATTACTTCCTTCCTATGGTGGGTGTGTACTCGGGGATAGATTAATCTGCCTAGTGGGGGGGAAGAAAAGTAATCCTGTTTCCCATGAGATTAGGGAAGGGGAGAAATTGGGGAGGAACAGGGAGAGAGGAAGAGAAAGAATCATGTCCAACTTAAAAATAAGGGTCATATTCAAAGCAGAAAGTGGGCCACGGTTACGTTAGCACGTCAAAGAGGAGTTCTAGCTCCTCAGAGATGGTGGGAGCTAGGCTAGGGAAGGCACCAGGCCTGGAGCGAGGAGGCAGAAATCAAGAGGCCACAGCAGCATCGGTGACATTTAAAAAGAACAAAAGTAAAGAGCAATGAGCCACTAAGTTCTGATTACTTAGATAAAAGAAAATTATCAGCCCCTGGCCACACTTCTTTCAGCTACACCATCACCTTCTCCTCTTCCCATCACCACAGATGGATGGTTTTGAAGATTCACAATAGCATCAAACAGGCCGTGCTAAAGTTTTTCCCAAATCTACCTATCACATTGAGTGTTCTCTCAAGTCTCTTTGAAAATAGAGGTTGCTGCTTCCTCTTTTTCTCTGGAATCATTATATGTTGAAGAAACCAGGTCACTTTTCCTTTCTTTTCCTCTTTTTTCCTGATCAGTCTTGCCACGCACGTTGCCCAGGCTGGTCTGGAATTCCTGTGCTCAAGTGGTACTCCTGCCTCAGCCCCCTGAGCAGCCAGGGCAACAGCTGCCCCACACAGCATCTGGATTCATTTTCCTACAGCGTTCCACCTTCTGAATTTTTTAAAACATGTTCCACTGTTCCAGAATTTTCTATAAACTGATAGAGCTATAGATCAAACAAAGGAGTAATTTTTTTTTCTTGAGTTGCTAGAGATTGAATCCAGGGCCTCCATCAAGCTCCACAGACCTACAGCCCCAGTTGTGATGTGATTTTGAGCAAAAATATTTCATCAGGTATATAACAGGTCTATAGGTCTCTCTTTTCATGATGTCAGTGGACATTGATGATCACTAAGTCCATTAGCCCACAGGGGCTTTGCAAAATGGTGGCTGCAATGGTGCATCTTCATTCTCCAGGTGGGATTCCTCTACAGAAGCCTTTCTGTTCAGATAATTATTACCTTCAGGTTCAGCTCCTATAGGAAAGGCAAATTGAATTATTGATCCTCTTCCTTTTTTTTTTTCAGTTTTCACAATACTTTGGTTCCTTACTATATGATACAAAGATAATCTGTCAACTAATTTTTATTGTTTTAAAAATAAATGCATGGGTTTTAACAATTTTGATGCATTTCAGTATGTTGCACTTGTTACTCGTGTCAAACAGTTCCATCTTGGGCTTTCTTCGGTTAGCTCCTGAAATCTTCTAAGCCAAACTCAGTTGTCTTTGACATTTCCCTTACTTTTAAAAATGATTAAAAAAAAATCTTGGATTATCTTGTATTTTTTCGTATCCTGGGTCTGGACTCTGACAGTTTGTAAAGAACCCTGAGTGCTTTGGGTGGAGAATGGTGTTTAGGAACCAAGGTCTGAATCCTGGCTGGGCTTCTGGTTCTGAAGATTCTGTGTTCTCATGATCTCTCAGTGGACATAGCTAGGAGAATACACACACATACACATACCTATCTTTATATTTATTTCTATTTATTTATCTGTATATGGGGAACTATGAGTTCAATTCCAGTCCATACTACAAGGCCCACGCTGTATGTACAACAGCCTTTTCCAATGGTTAGAAATATGACTCCAATTATCCTGAATACGTTTGCTAATTTGTTCAGACCTCCCTAAATCTCTCAAAGCAGATGCCACTTCCTGTCCTTTGTGGATTTCAATGTCAACTCTACTGGGGCTCTGACCTCTCATACAGGTGAAGCCCGAGTTAGACAGGTAGTGTAGAAAGGTAAATCCAGTCAGGTCTGATCAAGGAGGCCAATTTTGAGTCTGGAAAGTTGGAGACTGTCCCTGAGGGATTAAAATGTTAATTCCTTCAAGAGCCTTTCCTCCATCCTTATCAAGAACCTGCCCCTGCTCCAACTGGCTTCCAAGGTGAACTGTCCCAGGAATTTCTCCTCCCTACAGGGAGCTATAAGATTGTTGAAGTGTTCTTGGCTACTCCATCCTGTCCTTCCCTTCAGCCCACCTGTTTCCCACGTTTTGGCCCTTCCACCGAGCATTCCTGGGCCTAGTCACCTAAACAGGAAGGAGAAGGTTAAGGGGGAAAAGGCAGGAGAACAAAGGAAGCCTAGGACATATAAAAAGGGCAGAACACCCGCTCTTGGGATACCAGTATACCAACTATGGCCCCCTTCTCCCTTGTGGGAGAAGTCTGTTTTCCCTGTTTAAACAAACCTGCTTCCTATGCTTGCCTCGGCGTGCTTCTCTAATGTTTAAACTTCAACGTGTGAGGAGCAGGATCCATCATGGATAACTGGTGGTATCACTGGGTTGTCACCACTGACACCTGTGGTGACTCCCTGTGGACACCCTCCTTGTCCCACCCTCACTCCCATACTTAGTGTTAGGCTGCTTCTTGCCCACGCAGGCTCTGAACCGTGTGTGGGGCAGCCCGGCCCTCACAGGGACACCTTCTGAGCTCCAAGAACCCCATGTCCCTGAGCCTCAGCATGGGTAGCTCCTTACTCAGCTTCAACCACTGGCTTTAGGACTGAAGGAAAAGGAAAAAAGATGAGGAGGAAGAAGAAAAGCTACATTTTCTTTCTAACAAAGAGAAAATACTTCTTGAGTATTTAAAATACTTCTAATTCAAAGTTGGAAATACATGATTTTGCAAATTTTGTAGCAGGTACTCGGGGGGAGTTACTGGGATTTGAACTCAGGGGCTCTCCACCACTGAGTTATATTTTCAGCCCATTTTACTTTTTATTTTGAGACAGGGTCCCTCTAAGTTGCTGAAGGTGGTCTTGAATTTGTGATCCTCCTGCCTCATCCTTCCAAGCTGCTGGAATTACAGGCACATGCCACCCAAACTGGCTGTTTATCTTTGATTTGTGTTTTATCTTTTCTCTTAACCTAAAAATCTTGACTGCTAACTATAAGGTCCTTGCTTAGCATCTGGAGGGCCATCTTAAGTTTCAGCTGCCATTTTAAGGAAAAAGTTTTGCTTTCTCGCCCAAGGGCCTTTTTGAGAAAGGCTCAATACTCCCTCATGCCAACCCAACCCTTAGCTACCACATTAGGACCCTCCTGGATCTGATTTCCTGAACCTCCTCCATAAAACTCCCAGAACTCAAGCCTGTTTTGCCTCTCTCTCCTATAGAGAGATGGCCTTTATTTGTCACCACTAACAAATAAACTCTTGTGTGTATCTCTGCCTGGTCTCTGTCTTTCATTTCTCCCTTATCCATCTCTCATTCCTTACTTTCCCTTCACTACAACATGAAGATTATTACTTATTTGCTTTATCTCACTGTAATATTAGTAGTTTCAGAAAAGCAAAACGAATACTATTACAAACAATATAATTCATGAAAACAGTTCAAGATCTTTTTTAATTGTTTTTATCCTTAAAGTATAACCCACTAAAGATGTACAAGTTATTATATTTTTAGGTCATTTAAAGTAATCACTCTCAGAATGATTAAGCCACCAATTCAAATTGTATTATGTTTGTTAGCTTCATTTTGATTTTGAATGTTAGGATGATTGTCAAAAGGAAGAGGAGATGAGTATAGTATAGTGGAAACAGTATTCCAGAGCCTAGTTCAGGGTGCATGGTATGAAAGTTCCTGAAGGATAGAAGAGGGACTCCAGGAAGTTAGGAGAGGGCCATCCGTAAAACCCACAGAGCCCCTTTAGAAACGAACTTGGTCACACCCAGCAGTGCACATATGGACTTATCCTTTGGCCCAGCAAGCCAGCTTCTAGGAATCTATTCCAAAACCCAGTATAAATATGAAAAGATAGCTGTTCAAGGCAGTTTGATGTAGTACTATCTGTAATAGCAAAAGATTAGGGAAAATCCAAGTCCATCATGATGCAGGGAGAATCAAGAGGATCAAGGGGTCAGTATAAACCAAAGCTTGAGGAAGCAGGAAGCAGAAACTAGGGGAACACACACACACACACACACACACACACACACAGAAACGTGGGGGAAGAGAGAGAGAGAGAGAGAGAGAGAGAGAGAGAGAGAGAGAGAGAGAGATATCAATCCAATGAAGTCACGAGGCTAGATAGGAGGCCAGGCAGGAACCTTTGTCCATTTTAGTCACTAAAGTATCACAAACACCCAAAGTAAAGCTTGCACAGAGTAGGTTCTTGATAAGACTAATCTACAAATAAATAAATTGACTAGGTGAGAAAGAAAAGATGACGCTGATAGACACAGCAACCAAGCATCAACAACAGAAACCCCATGTCACTGAAACGGAACAAAGACTATAAGGGTAAAATTTCTAAGCTGATTCTAAACTGCAAAATTAAAATGTAAAAGACCCGGGCATCGCAAAGTTCCTCTGCTACATCCAGATTCCTGAGATAGTTAAGACAATGCCCTACTGGCCATTGAGCCTAGGGCCCTGTGTAGTTTGTTACAGGGCCCGAACCAATCAGTTTGAATGTGTACCCCACTTAGGAATGACCAATCACCCCCGCCCGACCTGTTCCCGCCAATGAATGTGCTAATCATGTCTCAGAGTTGTTGTTCAATTTCCCCGCGCCTCATGATGATTTGTTCTGATGTATGCAAAGCCCACCGCCGTCTCCAGAAAGTGTACTTAAGCTCTGCTTGACCTCTGCTCTGGGCTCTGGGCTGCTCTCCCTTCTTGAGTGAGCACAGAGCCCCAACGCGCTGGAATGGATCCCCAATAAATCCCCTTTTGCCAATTGCATGGAACCAGTCTCTTGTGTGGTCTTTTTCTCTGACGCTCTGCCAGACCCTTACAAGACCAGGCCTTTCTTTCCTAAGATGCTTAGTTGCAAGTCCCCTGAGATCTACAGATTTAAGCCAGGTAGACTTTTGTAAACTCTCCCTTGTCTTCCTGCCTCCTGGAATTATCAAAATCAGAGTATGTGGCCCAACTTCTAGCTTTTCTCTGTCCAATAGGTGAGAAATGATGTGTTGGTGTAGGTTAAATTTGCATATCCTTATCATGAGCAAAGTCGGTCATCTTTTTATACATTTAATGGTATAGAAGTTCATCGTTGCCAGGCACTGTAAGGTAAATGGTAAATCAGTTTCCCCCAGAGTCCCATCCAGGGTTCTGTTCCACCCTCTTCTGCCCTCAAGTTTAGCTCAAACCTTGGGAAACAATGGGAGAACCTTTAGAAAGGAACTTGGTCACACCTACCAGTGCACATAGGGACTTATCCTTTGGCCCAGCAAGCCAACTTCTAGGAATCTATTCCAAAATCCAGTCTGGCCTAAAGTCTCAGTTATTCTCACCTCCTCCCTCCCCCACCCCCCAACTTGTCACCAAACAGGTGACAATTATACCCTTCTTCTCTCCATTCCCAGCAACATCCTACTTGTTCTCCCTGCCTCCAGTGTGGCCTTGCTCTGGTCCATTCCCACACAGTGGGGAAGCTTTCTAACAGTTACAACTTAGAGGCCATGAAAGGAAAGAATACTCAACTATATAAAAATTTAATTTTTCTGCACAGAAAATACACTATATGCAAAGTTCAAAGACAAACAGCAAACTGGGAAATACTTGTAACTTAAATCACAAAGAAGTTAATCTCCTCACACAGAGTTCCTACAAAGAAAGAAGTCGAGAAGGATATGAACAAAGAGATAGAAAATGAAATACAAATGGCCAATAAGGGGATGATCTACTGAACTCTTAATAAAGAGGGGTTTTCAAAAGAGGATAATTTAACAAGTTTACCAAATTTACAGTTAACACCTTTAACCCAGCCATCCCTGTCCTAAGACTCTCCTATTGATTTATCTGTACATGTACAAAATGACTCTTATACATCTCAGCTTTTCAACAGATTGGAGTCAATCCAAGTACTCATCCAGATGGGACTATTAAACTGTGGCACAACTATAAAATGTAATACTCTACAGATGTTTTGTTTTGTTTTTTAAGGAATGAAGAAGCTCTTTATGTACTTCTAAGAAAGATCTCCAGGGCACATTACTCACATTAATGAGTAATTGCAGCATTTAACAGTATCTATGAATAGCAGACCCTGGCTAGCTATTTTTCACAATGTTTCTTGTTTTCTCCTGGAAACAGCTGAGCAACAATCCTCAGTTTCCCTTGTAAAGTTCTCAAAACTCCCTTGGGTTGAGTTTTGGCCCAGAGATGGTAAATAAATGGAATATTACTCAGCAGTAAAAGAGAATAAAATCAAGGCATTTGCAAGTAAGTAGATGGTGTTGGAGAAGATACTGCTAAGTGAAGTTAGCCAATACCTCAAAAACAAATGTTGAATGTTTTCTCTGATATAAGGAGGCTGATTCATAGTGGAGTAGGGATGGGGAGCATGGGAGGAATAGACAAACTCTAGATAGGACAGAGGGGTGGGAGGGGAGAGGAGAGGGCAGGAGGTTAGCAAGGATGGTGGAATGTGATGAACATCATTATCCAAAGTACATGTATAAAGACACAAATTGGTGTGAACATACTGTATATACAACCAGAGATATGAAAAATTGTGCTGTATATGTGTAATTCGTTCCACTATCATTTATTTTTATAAAATTAACTTAAAAAAATTTTTTTAAAGTGATTGAATGGCACTGGTCAGAGATGGCCAGTAATGGTAAGTGATACAAAACTGGCAACAGAGGGCCGGGGTTGTGGCTCACTAATCAGAGATGCCCATTAATGGTAAGTGATACAAAGATGGCACCAGAGGGCCGGGGTTGTGGCTTAGTGGTAGAGCACTTGCTAGCATGTGTGAGGCCTGGGTTCGTTCCCTGGCACCACATTTAAATTAAAAAAAAAAATAAAATAAAGGTATTGTGTCCATCTACCAAAAAAAAAAAAAATGGCACCAGAGCAAGTGACAGAAAAAGTGACTGGTTATGTGCCTAAGATTGAGTAAGTAAATGCACTGAAGATAACAGCAATAAGTTTCTTGCTGACAGAGAAGACAGGTGTAACATGAAAAGAGAAAGAAAAAGTGAACCCTATAGTATGGATTGGAATTGGAAGTAACTGAAAGACCTTATGTTTTAAGAGACAGACAGCAGAAGATAGAAGAATAAAGAGAAACGCACAGACGATACCTAGGTGCATTCTCCACTGAGAAGGCCTGAGGGCAGCAACGCTCCAGTGGAAATCAGCATACCTGATCCTGATGGGCAGTAGGTAAATATCACTCTCTACTAAAAGGAACCAAGAGTCCATGGAGAAATAATTGATACCAGGGCTGGAGCAGAGGACGTACAAATAAGCCTGAAACTTTTTTTTTTTTTTTACCAGAAAGCAAAGAAATGTTCAAAGAATAATGGGGATATGTCAAATGGACATAGAAGCTAGATTGAAAGGACTCCTACTGGTCAAATATGTAACAATTTGAACATCAAAAAAGGACATTAGTAGACTTTATAATCCATTGATTAAAATAAGAAGTCCCGGGCTGGGGATGTGGCTCAAGCGGTAGCATGCTCGCCTGCCATGTGTGCGGCCAGGGTTCGATCCTCAGCACCACATACAGACAAAGATGTTGTGTCCGCCAAATACTAAAAAATAAATAAATAAATAAATATTTAAAAATTTTTTAAAATAATAATAAAATAAAATAAGAAGTCCCCATTGATAACATAAAGATAGCTACATCTGAAGAAAATGCCCAACTAATAAATATAGAAGGAATGATAAAATTAGAAAAATCAACTTATAGCCATGATAATAAAAATAAATTCAATGGATGCTAAAACTAGTGGGTGAAAGTAAGAAATAGAATAATTACATAATTTCAAAGTATCATCATGTCAAATACATTTTCAAAACAAAGTGAGAATCAAGTAAACATACAGTGGGGAACCTGAGGACATCGTCTTAGTTAAGTGATTAAAACTAACACCACCAGAAATGTAACAAATCCATATCAGGTGCAAGAGCCATCACTGCTGTGACATTCCTGCCAAAGAAATGCACAATCAGGGTCTAATAACAAGGAAATAGTACAGGCCCTTCTACAAAGATTGGCCTGTATATCCTAACAACAACAAAATATCAAAGGCCTGAAATTCAAGGAAATGCTGAGGACCTGTTTTGGATTATAAAAGCTGGATATGACATTAACATGGAATCCTGGACAGGATTGGGTCCTTTGCTAGACTCTCATTAGGGCAACTGATGAAATGTAAATAGGGTCTTTGTGGAAGTTCTTTGTAGGGTTGAAATTGCTCCAAAATAAAACTGTATATATAGCCAGAGATGTGGATATAGATGCAGGTCTAGATGGAGATGTGGATAAAGATACAAATAAGTGCAAGAATGATTTCAGAGGAAAAACCTAAACAAACCCTCTAGTTTCACTTGATATTAATTGACTTACAAAATCACTAAGTTTGGAGGTCACACAGCCAAGTATTACATTACTAGTCCCCCATTAGCGTGGCTATACATCACACCTCTGCTGTGCAGGTTATGATAATGATTACTATGTTACTTTTCAGGGATGTGAAGGCTGCTTTTGCTGAAAACTCTAGCTCTTCATTTGGGCCTGCTAATGTCTGATGGGTGACAAGAATAAGATGAAAAAGCTTGACACTTCGGCTTTCAGGTTGTCTCTCTCTCCTTCGTAACCTTGGGGCTTAACCCAGCTGCCAGGATGGGAAATACCAGATCATAAAAGGAATGAAAAGAGGTGGTACCCAGGTTTCTGGAAGATCACTATCATTCCCAGAAAGGACATGAATATTTCTCCCTTTTATTAGCCTCTCTCTCTCTCTCTCTCTCTCTCTCTCTCTCTCTCTCTCTCTCTCTCATTATTCCTATCCTTTTTCTGCACCCCTAAATTCCAGAGAGTTGAGAAGCTGTTTTAAACAAAGTTCCTGCTTTTCCATCCTTTGGCCCATGTGGCAGCAGAATCAGACCTTTCCTCTGTTACAATGATAGCCAAAAAGTAACCTAATAGAACAGACATATGTGGGATAGAGTCAGGGCTGGGAACCAGACTTCTCGATGTACACCTTTTAACATAATTTTTATTTTGAACTGTATACTTGTATTAACTATTCAAGAAAACAGTTGTGACATGTAAAACACAACTCTGGCCACATCCCTCCTCTGCCTCCTGTGGCATTCAGTCCTGTTTCAAACCTTCCTTGCTGTTCTCACCCTCACATGCATATGCCCTTGTACCTAGGTCCCACACTTTCAGGTGCAGTCCTTCTACAAACACTCAGGGGTACTGACTACACACTTGAGGGTGTGCTAAGCATCCACCACGTGCAGCATTATCTCATCTCATATTCTGCCTCCCTGTGGCCTCAGTCGCCTGCCAGACCCTGTTCAAAAAGCTATTCCACCACCTGGGAAGCTCTGAGCCATCCCTTCAAGATCCAGATCACAAGCTGCCTTCCCCATGGAAACCTCCCTGAAACAGCCCTGGGAATTGCCTCTCCTCTGTGTTTTCAGGGCCCTCCGTCATCTAGTCACTGGGCAGCTGTGATGCATCATCCTGTAGCAGCCTCAGGAGTGTCTCAGGAAAAGTTCTCTGCCTCACCAGATGCTTAGGCCAGGCCCAATAGGCAGGTGCCTCAGGAATGTTTGCCTAATTCATTTGGATTGAGAAAATGCTCCCAAAACATTAGACCTCCAGTGAAGCCCAGTTCCTGAGCACATGAGGGTCTGCAAATAAACTTGAGAGTCCTGCGACACAATCTTTATAGCACCCTACAGCCCAGAAGCATGAGGACTTCTCCCTCCCAGATCCATTGCTTTCAAAACAAGCTGTCCCCAGACACAGCCCTCTGCCCTTGGGGAACAGGGAAGTGTTTCTTGGGAAAAGCATGCAGTAGAGTGGAATCAAGTCAGGCCATACAAGATGTCACTCCAGGGGTGTCAAAGTAGCTCTTCACTGCTAAAGACACAACAGATACATGATCTGCCTCTCCAGAATCAGAATACCAAAAGCCCAGATGACTGCATAAAAGCAAAAGTATATGCTTTATCATCTGTCCCCTTCTTTGAGGCCAGGGCTCTGTATTCTTGTAACTAACTTCAGAAACACAAAAAAATTATTCCTCTGTGATTCTTCTGAAAGTGAAGGACAATCTCTTCCCTCCCTCTACATCATCTAAGCTCAGGGATACTGGGCAATCTCAGGAGGGAAGGTTGGGGGGAATCATCATGTTTGGAGTGTTAGATGGTACAGCAGTATCCTGTGTCCATGATTTTCCTTTTCATGGTTTCAATTACTCATGGTCAACCACAGTCCAAAAATACTAATGGAAAATCCAGAAATAAACAATTCAGAAATTTTAAATAACTTTCATCACAGGATATTTTTAAAACTATTCTATTTTATTAGTTATTGATATTAATATTTTACTGTGCCTAATTTATAAATTAAACTTCACTATAGGTATGGATTTATAGGAAACAGCACAATATATCACATACAGAGTATGAGGTTCCTGCCAGCAAAACTGAGGACTCCAGAGCTCACCCTGACTCCAGAATTCTGGTGTTATCTTCGACTCACTCAATTGCTAAAAAGATGATTGATTTCTCGCTGTACACTAATAACCTCAGTTTGAAATGGAATGAAATATTTATGAATGCTAAATCTAAACCTACAGGTAACATGCTAGCATTCCATTTGTAGATAGCTATTAGGTATGTACAAGATTGTGATTTCTATTTTAATTTGGAAGTCAGGGCTTGCTTTCAAAGGTCTCACACATCTGTTCTAGGCCCTTGAAAAGGCACATGTTGTGCAGAATGGATAAGCTCCCGGGAATGAGCTCCCATGACCAGGGCCCCTGGATATGAAGATGAATAAAGAGAAAGAGAGTTCCTGGCTTATGTTCCTGGATAGCTACTCTGGGCTTCTGCATCTATCAAGGGGTCTTATTTACACCACAGAGGGGTCCTGAGCCTTCAGCAGGAACCCTAGCTCATATAAACCTCACAATCCTTGGCCCTTCGTCCAGAGTGCCTTCAGCCTCTCTTCCTGAACCCCTTGCCCCATCCTTAGGGTCCCTGCTATTCACCCCACTTTCCAGGTGGCCTCAGCTCCATTCCTAAAAGTGGGGCTTCCGGAGCTGCTATGGCAAAGCCCACCATCCCCACATTTCTCCCTGTGGATTTCCATTCATCTTCATCCCTTCTCTCCTTAGCCAAATGGCCTTCCCTTGGCCATCTCCTGCTGCCCTCACATTCTATGGCCAGACAGTGCCTTCCTTTTGCAATGTCCTGGGCCTTGTTTCCTACTGGTGCCACAGACCACTGTCCACCACTAAGGGCTGGGCCATCTGCTTCTCTTACTTTTTCCAGTAGGTCTTCCTGTTTATATCTTGTGACTGGGCAGCTGGGACATGTGGCCCCACCTGCAGGGATACCTCACCTGGGTCTGCTCACTCTCCTGTTTTCTGGGCTCCCTCTCAGGCATGCTATGCCACTTCACCAGACCACGTGGACGCCCTACTCTGCGTGTCCATTTGCTTAGCCTCATACCTGGTGTTCTCTTTCCTACCACAACCCACTCACCTTCATCAGACCCTCAATCATGTAACCTTTCCCACTTTTCACTGTCTGCACCCCTTCCTTTCATCTGATTTCCTTCCTGTGGGGACTGCAGCCCTGCAGCCCCGTGACACTGCCTTCACCAGTGGCCTAACCTCATTTAGGTTTCCCCCTCAGCTGGTGCATCTGCAGCCCTGGACTATCCTGTCTTCTTTCTTCTCTTCTGTTTCAGGTGGGGAAAGTTATCACTCCATGCTAAATGGACCGAGTACAAAATTGTTCTAACTCCACCACCTCCTTTTGGTTAATGTCTGATTCATTTCTCCTAAGAGCATGCTTTTTACCACACCACAACTATCTCAACTTTTCCACTTCATCCTCAGATTCTTAATTGCACTATTATTGTTGATTTCTAACAAACGACTTTATCTACCATTTTCTGCAAGTCAATTATCAAGAGCTTTGTCCCAAACCCTTCCTCATTAAAAATGGCTCTTGTCCTTGCTGAGTCCTACTTTGCTGACCCATGTGGGGAACACCCCAGGTACTAAACACTTCTGAATTTAAGATCTCTCAAGTGCTTATTTATGCACTTTGAGAAATCATGGAAAGCAAGACTAGAGATTGGAAAATGTGGTTTTGCTTCTCCAAAGGCCTAAGTAAATTCTCCTAAGCCTAGGCTTCGATAGTTAACTGTCAATCTTAGGCAACACCAGGAGACCAAAGGCTTGCCACATGTTGAGTAGGGTCCATACACATTCTCTAAGCCTCATTTCCTTTCTTTGACAAGGTTGCTGGACTGGTAGATCACAAAGATGTCATAAATACATTTTATCTGGATTTCAAGTGAAATGTATTTTGATAACCATGTGAGCAAGTCAGAAAACTCTGCCCAGATTAAGATGAAATCAGGAGGGTTCATAACTGGTTGAGTGACTCTCAAAAGTGTGAAATAACACACTGAGCTCAGTCAAAAGGATGTTTGCTGAAGGCACCTATCCCATTCAATGTTTCCCAATTTCTATGGTGACAATATAGGAGGAATGTTTATAAATATGGACATAATATTTATACCAGGGGTTATGTCAGAGGAACAGTTACAATGCCAAATAATCCAAAGGGCAGATTCTAAGTGGGTTATCTTTAATAGGGAAATTCATCAAAACAAAATATTGAGTGAAAATGTCAAAGAAAAACCATGATAGTAAGATTCCATACAGATAAAGTTC